>NC_086157.1:41977369-42599661 GCF_035149785.1 Candoia aspera
GGTGGACTCCAGGTGTTCCAGATGCCTGATCCACCCCAACCTAGTCACTGCGCTAAAGTTACCCTGTTTCCTGCTCCTGAAGCTGCTGCTCTTCCAGCAACTTGATGGTTCCACGGCAGGGGATGGGCCGGCCACCCAGAGTACAGGGAACATTACCCTACAATGGGCATGCACAGGGAAACCATAGAATTCATGGTCACCCCGGTGGGCAAGCCTATAGTGGTTCTGGGAATCCCCTGGCTAACTCGCCACAATCCCTACATTAACTGGAGGACCCATACGATAACATTTGAGGATGGGTTCTACCAAGCACCTGACAAGGGGAAACCCCTCACTTTGACGGTAGGGAGGGCAGAGATTGTCGAACTGACAGTGGAGGCTTTTTGGGGGGCTTGGGCAGGCTTTTCTCTGAAGCCCAGAGCTTTTTCATAAATAAAGAAAAGCTCAAAATCATCCATTTGCCCAGCCAGAGAATCACAGACAGCGTTCATGACAATCTGGTAAGAAACGATGGGAGGCAGGGGTATCACCATATCCAAGCCATGCTATAGCCTTAAAGGGACCTTAGGTGGAGCCACCCCATTTCTAAATCACCCAATTTTTATATACATACATACATACATACATACATACAAGTTTATGTACCCCAAGAGAGGCTTTCTACATCAAGAAGTGGACTCTCTTGGTGCTTATCATTATTTCTGGATTAAATTTTTAAACATCTTTTAAAGTTTTAGCTTGTTTTCCCATTTAATGATTAAGAAGGACTGAGAATAAGTAACTGTCTCCCTACTATTATTTTTGTACTGAATTTGAAGGATTGAACATTTTCCTACATGTTGGATCTTCAGTTCTCTGTTCACTTTCCCTGGGACCTGCTTGTTAGTACATTTTCTCCTGTTTCAATTCCACTCAGAAGTTTTCCATTAACTAATTAACTCCTATCTGCACTAGTCAAGTATCTAAGGGGCGCCATAATCTACTGCCTGAAACATGGAAGATTTCAAGGTGATTCTTTCAGAGTCCCATTGTGAGTTTAAGCAGGTCTTCAAAGAGATCTTTTCAGATTGCTGTCAGGCTATTCTGCAGAGTACTTGGGACATTGGGGAAGATATTATTTCTAAAGTGTGTCATCTGGCTGAAGATGTTATAGAAGAAGATGAAGATTTTGACAAGGAATAAGATCTTTCTACTGACAGCGAGACTGAAGTAATGCCAGACGAAGACTACATTTTGGTGCTGAAGGGGTAAAAGCAATGGTCTGAGCTTCAGATTACAAGGAAAGTTGTTTTTCTGAGGGAGTGTTATGGGAGAGAAAAGAATCTGCTTTGTGGGAGTTTTTTTGCTGAGAAGTTTGAGTTTTTAAAAGGGGCATTTGGGCTGTTTGATTTTTCAAAGAAAAATGCCTTGGATGTAATAGGGAAATATATAAATGTCTTAGTATAATTTGAAGTGGGGTAAAATTTTAAGAATGTGTAATTGGATTGATAATGAGGCTATTATGATTTCATTTCTCTTTAATGATTTGGGTTAAGATCTATTGGAATTTTTTATAAGGTTTGTCTGATTTGTAAGATTTATAAGGTATCTATAAGGTACAATAATAATTGCTTGGTTTATTAGGTTTAATAGGGTTAAGATTGCTGTAGTATTATTAATTATATAAGTAGACAATTTATATGTTTTTATAATTTGATTTCTATTATAGTGGACAGAAATATATAGAATAGTGGTAGGAAGAAAATAATTAAATAAATGTTGTTTTATGGGGCAAAGAAGTTGATTTAGAAATTTACATTTTTTTTTCTTTTTTTATATAAGGGGAAGGAGCAATTGCATTAGTGATTTGTATACTGTATGTGCTAATGGAAGGACTTATAGAAATAATGTGATCTTGGTTTGATATAGAGTAAGGGATTGATTATGGAAATTGCTGTATATTCTTGCTGTTGAAAGTCAGAAGTCACTTCTTTATGGAATCTTCAAAATTCTTTTTTCTTGTGTTACACATTTTTTTTAGTTTTTCTTTTTTTTTCTTTTTTTCTTTTTTTAGTTTTTTTTTCTTTTTTGTAGTTTTTATCTGTTTCAAACCCAATAAAATTCTTAAAAATAAACAAACAAATAAATGTTGGAGGCCCAGCTGCTGTTCAATGTAACTATGTGCATTTAATTGCTTCAAGTTTGACCTCCACTTATGCAATCTTATGCTACTTCCTTCCTTCTGATGGCCCTTGTGATAAACTCTTGACTGCAGTGAAATGACTATGTAACTTCTGCTGATGCTGCTAGTCTTGTTCTTGCTTCTCTGTTGGGTGCCCCAACCCATTTCCTTTCTGCTCTCCTTTCCCCTTTTTCCTGATCTCATTTTGGGTTTACTGTCAAGATATCTTTTACAGACCTACTTGTCTCTGATTTTTCCTTTCCTCCTGGGTTATTTAGATTTAGTTGTGTAAGAGTTTCACCTTCTTTTTTCCCTTGTGGTTGAAACTCATGATCTGTAAGCAGGCACTCTGACATTTCATCATTGACCATCCCCCAATCTTGGCTTGGGGTTTCCAAGATTTTACTCAAGACATTCAAATCTGGTATTTTTCAAATATAATTGAATTATAGATTCATATGCTGTATAATTCATAATCAGATACACACGCTGTGTGTGTGTGATCATTTCTTTTAATATTTTCCATAATGGTGATAATTACCTTTCTGTGATTTGTACACTTAATCTGTTTCTTCTATGATCCTAGATACTGGTTAATCTAGTGACCAGCAAATGTATAAAGGATTCACACTGAAACTGGTGTCTGTGGCCAAGGTCTACACTGATGGACAATTAATGGAAAACTGTCAAAATCAATTTTCTACAAATGTTTTAATTGATTACTGTAAACCACCCAGAGTCCCCCAAAGGGAGGAGATGGGCAGGGACAAATTGGATAAATAAATAAATAAGTAAGTAAGTAAGTAAGTAGGCATGCAGCTATGTTGCTGAATGAGATGACTAGCCATCCCAGAATTGGGTACTTTATACAGACAGGATTTCAACTCCTGCAGAAATACATAATCCAAGACCTTCTTGGGGTAAGTGGAGGTGGAGTTTGAGCATGTATCCTAATCACCCTTCATGTCATCTTTCTATAACTGAAAACGGCTTGTGTCTTCTCATGGTGGTGTTCAACATATCTGTGAACTGAACATATAGGAATGACACCTCTTGTATTAGGACACATTGTATTGGGGTTTTCCTTCTTTGATCAGTACTTTCTAGTCCGAAGGTAGGAATACCTGAATGAGCAGTCACAGGCTACAAATTCACTTGGGAAATCTATTTATACAGTATTTATGGAAATGCAAAATATAATCTTCTATGAGAGTACATGGAAAGAATCCCTTCAGGATAGGATAGAATTAAAGCACAAGAAGCCAGAATGGCTGCAAACTGCTGAAGAGAAAATTATACAATAAAATACAAGATATTTGAATATTTATTTTGGTTATTGGCAACTAAATAATTGCAAAGACATCATACTATTGTTGAGAATTTCACTATCTTTTTTCTCTTTTGAAAGAAATTTCAGAAGATTTATTTTCTTTCATTAAACTCAGTGAGAGCTGGTACAGAATGAAATGTAGGACAATTTTCTGCATGGAAGTACTTCTATCAGCATAACTGGGTCATCCTCAAATCCCATGATCCCTAGATTAAATTGGTTCAGCTGCTTTGCATTCTCTTATTTCAGTCCTACCACTATTAGCATTGTGAAATAGTATCTTCATCTATCATAGGTCTTTATTTCAAGTTAAGAGGAAGATCTGTAACTGTAAGTCTTTGGTATAAAGGTGACCTAGAAACACTTGAGAGATTTGAACACTTACATCTACCGATAGCTGTGGTTGCAGTATTGATTTATACTGCAAGTTCATGGAGAAACATCATAAAGTAGATACAGATGATGGTTATGCCTTCCTGTGATCCACCTGAGATAAATGTCCAAATACAGTCATGAAACTATTGTTTAAAGGAAGAAGATTGTTCTTGTCATTCTGGTAAAGATCAGAGCAGGTGATCTCTTTTTGACAAAAAAAAAAAAATCCTTTAACTCCCTCTTGTTAAATTTTAAACTGTTTTCAGCTTCTCTTCTGTAAGAATGAAGGTTACCATGGTAGTCAAAATTAATCTTAGTTTATTCCCTAAAGGAATTATAAAAGATGAGCAGTACAGAAACCTTATCCACTTCAGAGACAACAATCAGGAATGGTCAATCCACATGAAAAATAATAGATTACAGACAAGCCTGTCTGTCCAAAGGAGTCATCAAATGCTGTCACAAAGTGATGCTACAATAGAACTCAGGTATGAAAAAGTAGACTGTTGGTAGTGATTTGCAAGTAAAAAGACCAAACAAAACTTACCAGCAAAATGTCCATTATTGTTGTATTTAATATGTGTTAGAGATACTTCCTATGCAATTCTGGAATCTTGAACAGGGGAAGAAATTTAAAGTATATTGAATGCTCCATTTTCTACATTAGTAGATGCTGAGTAATCAGAAACTGATCCCCCCCCAAAGTTTAAAAATTAAAACATATTGGCCACCTTATTAAAAAAAAAAAAAAAATAGTAGAAAAAGTGATGGCTTAGTTTTGCCCTTACTATAATAGTATTCCCAAGTATGGTGCATTATTTAATTCTCATAGAAATGAATGGTATACAGAAGGAGAATATTTGTACACAAAGCTACCATATGGATAGAAACCTAAGCATGCCTTACAGAATAGGTGATCTGCTTATTCTGGTTAAAAAGCAGCTTTGTTCTACATTTAACTTGTTCCATAAATGTAGGCAAATCATCATCATCATTATAATCATCACCCTAAACTAAATTTAGGAAAACAAATGCATGTGTAGAAATTAAATTTAAACAGTATTTTCCTATGAGCTGACCATTGGAGATAAATAATGATTTCAAGAAATAGGGGTGAATGTTATATATCTTTGCTGAATGCTGATATATTGAATGAGATAAAAATACACTTCACTTTATTTATTAATATATTCAATATAGAAAAACTTACATTCACACATTATGCTGTCTGAGGGATGATACTTAAGTTACCTTGTTACACAAAGGTACAGACAAAAAAAATATCTAGACAATCACATTGGGATGACTTCTTCAGTCAGGACCAGAGCAAATGAACCCTGAATGAGTCTCAAATAGTTGTTTGTTTATATATTAAACAATAACACATAATAATCCATATAAACTATATCCTCCCATCATGTTCATGAACCACATAGTTACAGAATAAGGTATATACAGCCAAGATACACTCAGAATATGAGCTACTACAAGAACATGTGGGCATTATCTTGACATCTTGTTCCTTCGCTGTTAGACCTTTGGGTTGCAAACCAATAAACAAAATTCTTACAGATCCTTGAATCTAAATCAAAATAGTCCCAAAGGCAGAGAAAACAGGCATTAACTAAATTTCAATAATGAATGGTCATGATTTTAAATGCCAGCAAGAGGTGTAAAACAGGAACTAATAGCACTGAGAGGAAGATCCCAAGCATCCAGTAAAGATGGAGGCCTTTTAACTAACATGAAGGTCCTTAAAATAATAAGGTTATCAGATTGAGCCAAAGAGGATCTCCTGGAGACTGAGGCTGTATTGTTTCATCAGGAGAGGCTAAAGTTTGTTTGTTTGTTTGTTTCTCAAATTTCTAACACTGCCCATCTCCCCCTGAAAGGGGGTCTCTGGGCAGTTTACAATAAAATCCACAATTAAAACCATAAAAATATAAATTACAGTATAAACAGCCAATAAGTAATAATAAATAAGTACAAAATCCAAGGAGCGACTATCTCCTTTATTAGGGAGGGATCTATGGTACCAGCCACACCCAGAAAGAACTATCGCTCCTCCTACCCCAGGCGAGGTTGTAAAGTTAAGGCGAAGAAACAAAAAAAAGTCATGCATATCAGAAAATTGGATCAGAGTGAAAAGCAGGAGTTTCCAAGATAGATATGCTAACTAACCACAGCATTACTGACCTCATGCCTACCTTGAGTAGAAATACAATGTCTTTTACAAAAAAATCCTGACAAATTAAAAAGTCAGGGTCTTTTAGTACAGCTTCTCAAAATTTTCAATTGTTCTGTTTCTACAATGAAATGTTGAGCACAGATAGACATGAATTTGTCCTTAGGATAAGTTAAAGTTAGGATAAGTTTCCTAAGTTCTTAGGAAACAGTTCTCAGAAAGGGACCACAGTGGACTTCAAATCAGCTTCTATGTCTCAAGGACTGCCCTGTTCATTTCAGAGTTGAAAATAAACTTATGTATCCCAAGGCACATATAGAATTGCTACTGTCTGCTATCAAGGGAATGAAAGCAGGATGTAAACATAAGAGCACTACACATGTTGATGATACTAGAAAGGCTCTGGATGGAGCACTGATTGCAGTCCTCCTGAACATCAAATGGATAAGCTTCTGAATTTTGCAATTCATAAAATGGAATGGAAGATCTGCTTGACTTTGCAAGTGAAACAATGGATTTATGTGTGTCAGTGTTTAAGCTGCCAAGAAAAAGACACTGGTACTGTTTCTCCAGCCAAATTCTTCTGAATTCAGGTGGTGAAAGAAGAATGGAAATGTTTCCTCTAAATATGGCATTGCTGGCCTTTTAAAGAGAAGGTGGTAAAGATTATTTCTGATAGGGGTCAGCCCTTTTTCTTTCTCTTTTTCTAATAATGTCTCTGGAAGAGTTTTTAGCGTGATGATGTAACATAATTCCCAGGAATGTTCCTTTCAGCAATTAAATGCAACTGGGAGATTCTGAATTGCCAAGTGAAATGGCAGAAAGGTTATCCATAAGGAATTGGGATTATCATTCCTGGCCACCTTGAAGAAAAGTTGAAATTTCGTTAAATGTCCCTCCACTTTCAAAGCTAATCAAAGGAAACTTCCACCTCCCTTTTTTTTTTTCTGCCTACAGTTTGGAAGCAAAAACTTAGTGTATTTGTGTGTGTGTGTCTGTGTACATATGCAGAGTGTACCAAAAGTCAGGCCCCATAGGCCAATCACAGTATGCTTTTAACATGGATATGTTTTATATTACTATGAAATAATAATTTGCAAACATCCAAGATGCCTGTGACAACCCAAATGCTATTATGTTTTTTTTAATTAATAATTCAGATATATTTATTTTATATATCTTCCCCCCTGCTTTGTGTATAACCTGCTTACATAAATGCATGTTTAGCATTTATTTTATGAGAATAATTAGACAAATAGCTAATCCTGAATTTTTTCCTTCCATTTCCAATATATTTTTTACTGAGAAGCATTTTTTTAAATAGATAAGGATTTTGCTGAAAGGAATAGAAATATACCTCATGGCTGCAAAGTTTATCTGTTAAAATTTAAAACAAGGAAATATCTAAGACAAATATTACAAAGAATGCTCTATTAATTTTATTATAAGCAAATTATCTTCTTTATTCATTTATCAAGTGTTGAAACATTTTGACAGCTGGAACATTAGTCCAGAAATAACAATATGACATCTGATTTTAAAGAGTTTTTTTCTCTTTCTTTAATTAATTAAACACAGTTGTTCATGGTACAAGGGACGTCATAAAGTTAAAATGACAGTCATGACAGCACAAAGCCATGTTTTGATTATGTTGTCATAAGCACCACCTTGAAGCTTTTAACTCCCTCTCCACTGACACCACTGCACATGAATGCTACCAAACATGATGACAGCTACGTTAGCTAATTCAGTGTCATCAAATTGGGTGTGGTGATTGCATAGTCACTCTCAACCTGTCTCTAGGAACAATTTGTGATTCTTCCAAGGACAGTCTGGATATTTCATCCTATCCATCTAAATTATCCATTGTTTTCCATATTTCCTTCAACCTTGCCAAGTATGTTTTTTTCCCTAGTCCATTATCTACTTGCAATCAATTTTTAATAATTTTTATTAAAACTTTTTAAAAATAAGATAAAAACTAATACAAACTCATATAAAGTAAAGAAGAAAAGAGAAAAATAAGGAAAGCAAAGAGAAAGCAAGAAGTGAAAGAAAAGAAAAAAAAAGTTAAAGAAAAATGGAAAGGAAAGAAAAAAGATACAAAGCAGTGGCTTCCAATCTTCTTCAAAGCAGTTATAAGTAGATTTATATTTTAAGCATTCTCTCTAAAGTTACATCTTAATAGTGTTTTTTCTATAATCTATCCTGTCTAATCATCAAAAACATATATTGAAAGGTTTTTTTTCATTTTATGCAAAAAGTCCATAAGAGGTTTCTAGTCACCAATAAATGTATTGTAGATAGTGTCTTTTCTCTAATCAAAGAAGTTAATGTTGGCAGATGCTGGGAAAGCCTTTAGCCCAGGAGAGGTCAAAAAAGTCACACACCAAGCATTTCTATAAAAATAATTTATTTACAGAAAGCAAAAACAAAAGCAAAACATTTAAAGTACGTAGCTCCCTTTGGAGCAAGCCTTGCTGAGCTACATTTCCAGCAGAGAGAAAAAGAAGAAGTGAAAAGACAAGTCCGGGCAGGATTCTCCCCTCCCCCAGGCTATTTGCATGAAGCACGTGAGAGGAGACAATCTAATACAACCCCTTCACCTGGCCAAAATGATTTGATACAATAGCAGTCTTAATCTGTTAGTAGGAAAACCTCAACACTCCCCTTTTTACACTATAGATTAAGATGCAAACCAATCTTCTCTGACTTTATATGTCTTTCCATTCACATTACTTTACCATTATCTCCCCTTTGGTTCAACAGAAAGCTACCATTCTTCTTCCTGTGTTTTTCCAAACCTAGGTTATTATAATTCCAAGGCTTCTTAATGTGAAATGGCTTTTCATGCAGGCTTCAAAATCAAGCCTTTTTCTGTTGATGAGAACAGCAGCAAATCATCAACATAAATGCACAGATACATACAGCCTTGTTTGTCCTTCTTCATATATACACAGGGATCTGCTTTTCCTTTTTCAAAACCAAAATTCTGCAGTTTTTCATCTACTTTTTAGTTCCAGGATCTAGCAGCTTGTTTTAACCCATAGATTGACTTCTGCAGTTCACAGACTAGATTCTCCCCTTTTTCATAGCCAGGGGGTTGCTGCATGTATAATCTGTGGTCTAAATCACCATAGAGAAATGCAGTTTGAATGTCATAGTGGTTAACTGACATTCCCTTGAGTGCAGCAACTTTTAACAGTAATCTAATTGATTCACCTTTAGTAACTGGTGCAAAAGTCTTGTCAAAGTCTAAATCTTTCCTTTGAGTGAACCCTTTTGCAACCAACCTTGCTTTATATTTTTGGATTTTTCCATCAGCATCCCTTTTCAGTTTGAAAACCCACCTACAACCCAGACAGCGTTCATTGGGAGGTAGATTTACCAGTTTCCATGTTTTATTTTCTTTCAAGGATGCTAATTCCTGTTGCATGGCAGAATGCCAATTTTGTGCAATCTCAGGTGGTAAAGCATTCACTTGTTCTAAAGACTCAGGTTCTGTGAATATGTGAAAAGCCTTTACTGTTTCAGCCTGAAAACGTGATGGAGGAACGCCTTTATTACTCCTCTGAGATCTGCGAGGTAATACAGGGCTTAAATTTTGACTCCTATCACTTTCCTGAGAAGCATCTATCTCATCAGACAGATCTTCAGTTTGCTTTTCTGGTTTAATGTCCTCATCAGGCAAAAGATCACCATCAGCAAGTCCTTGCTGTTCTCTTGTGGTGGTCAGTTCAACTGGAGAGCTAGAATTTAATCTCCCCCAGTTTTGTTCAGCCAAAAGAAGCGCTTTTGCTAATTATTAATTTCTCTCCCATTATGAACCTGTAGCTCCTCTGGCTTTGTTCATAGCCAACAAAGATGGCTTTCTTTGTTGTGGGGCCTCCTTTCCTTCTCTGTTGTTTTGGAATGTGAACCCATGCAGTGCTACCAAACACTCTAAGATGGCTTACCTTTGGTTTCACACCATAAAACAAATGGAATGGAGTGTCCTGAATCATAGAGTTATACAACCTGTTCTGAACATAACAAGCAGTCGATAAAGCTTCTCCCCAGTACTTAAAACATAATCGTGAATCTTTTAACATGCATTCCATCGCATTTTGCAAGATTCTGCCCTTTCTTTCAGCAACACCATTTTGCTGAGGGGTGTACGGGTTAGAAATAATTTGTTCTATCCCTTTTTCCACTAGGAACCTCCTGACTTTGTGAGAAAGGTATTCTCCTCCTCTATCACATTGGAGTGCAGATACAGGCCTAGGGAATTTTCCATTTGCCCATGTCACAAAACTTTTATATTTCTCAAATGCCTCATCTTTATGTTTTAAGATGTAGATAAATGTGTATCTTGAGAAATCATCAATGATTGTCATTGCATACCTTGCTTGTCCAAGACTTGGAGCAAAAGGACCGATTGTCGCGTCGCGCGACCAGTCCTTCGCCCTTCGGTCTATGGGATTCCCTGGGGGGGAATGAGCCAACGATGCCCTCGCAAGGGTGAGGTCGAAAAGACAACGGCAGGCACAGGATTCTTTTGTGGCGAGAGACGCTACACCTCAGGAGATTGCTGGTACTGCCTCCTGGTGCCACGCCCCCACCTCCTTTTATTCAGCAGTTCTATCAGGGCGGGGGAGTGAGTACAAAGAGAATAGGGAAATACAAGTCATGCCCTTATAAGGGAATATACAGCATTCTGAGGCTACGTGAGAGACATGCAATCTAGCTGTGCAGTAATGGAGTCAGGTTCGTCACATTTCCACCTTTTTTATTTAATTTTGTCCTCCCCCCAGAGGGTCTGAGTCGGGGAGCCAGGGACTCTTCAGTCCAAGGAGACCCATCCCAGCGTCCTCTCTCGGGGGATAGTGTGACTGGGGGTCCTTGTCCATTTCCGATTCACTATCAGAGGACCATCCCAAGAGTGGTGTTTTCTCCATACCTACAGCAGTGACCAGGTGTTGAACAGCAAGCTTTGTCTCGGATACCTCTGAGTCCAATGTATGAAGTCTCTGCTTTAAGAAGCGGAGAACGCGACCCAGCACACAGGGGCCTATGGTGCATACGAGAATCAATAACAGGAGGGGCCCCAACAGAGTGGACAACAGTGTGGTTAGCCATGGAGAAATGCTAAACATATGTTGATACCATGACATGGATTGTTGGCGCTCCAATTCCCTTGTTTTTAAACGGGAATTGAGCTCTTTCATAGAGTCCAATACTACTCCTGAGTTGTCGGCATAAAAACAGCAGTCTTCCTTTAGAGCAACACACAGTCCCCCTTGTTTGAGGAACAGAAGGTCGAGACCCCTACGATTTTGCAAAACCACTTCGGATAGAGAGGTAAGGGAATCTTGTAGCGCCACAATAGATTGTTCGATGGCGCGAAGGTCAGTGTCAATGATAGCACTAAGGTGGCGCAGGTTCTGATCATTGACAACAAGGGCTGACACACCGGTGGCGGCTCCGGCCGCACCTAAGCCCAGTAGGACTGATAAAGTTACAGCAGTCACTACTTCGCGCTTAGCTTTGAGGGGGTAATGAGGGGGTTCTAAAATGGAGATAAGTTCGTCAGGGGAATAGATAGAGATTTTGGGGAGTAGGAGCACCTGAATACAAAAGGCGTTAGTTCGTAACAAAGTATCACCATATACACATGCGGTGAGGCCAGAAGAACATGCCCAAACAGAGTTGTTCCCAGGGATAAAGTATTGCCCTGTCAATCGGGCAGAGATATTACCAGAGGTAGTGTAGAGTACACCGTAGCCACCATGGCCGGTGTAACCGTAGATGTTCAAGCGATTTTTTGGAAGATAGAGGGCACAGTGATCATGAGAAGAATTAAGGCAATATTGAGTATAGTTAGCAGGAACACGGCCAAGGCAGCAGCCCTGCCCTATTATAGAGGTGATAGTCAACGTGGTGTTTTGCCAGCGGCAGGAGGAGGCTGAGGTAGAGTTTCGGACAGGGTCAGGAGAACCGACTGCTTCATAGAATGGTGGAGAGGAAGACAAACAAAGCCAACATCGAGATGTGTTAGAAGCGGTGTGAACAAGGGAAAAGGAGGAGTTAAGAAGAGAGACAAGGGGGTTTTTTTGTTTGGTGAGGGGTTTAAGAAAAGTGGAGTGAATGTCGTTGGCATTGGGCCCAACAGGTGGGGACTGAGGGAGAGTGACCTGTCGTTGAATGTAGAATATGTTGCCATAATGATATGCGGGCCATCCGGGATATATGCGACCTCCCCATTTTACACCTGAGTCCCAGGCATTCCCCTGAGCTTTTCCTGCAGCAGTGAATTGTACAATAACCGGATTACATTTATTCCAGCCCCCCTGTCCTGCCGCACCCTTTCTGGTCGCGGTGCACTCAATGTCCTCTCTCAACCGAGTGAGAGTGATGTAATCGGTCTTATACGGAGGGGTCCAGTAGATGTGGCCGGTGGAAACGCAGGACCAAGACTTGCAAAAGTAATCTGCTAAGCCTCCGCAGTCGTGCACGTGGTCAGGGCGGGTGTCATGTCCTGGGCATACGTAGAGGGGATGGCTTTTAACGATGGAGTGGGTGGGCTGTGGGAAGCCGTCTAGCTTCCTGTAGGCTGTCACTCCTAAAAGCATTTCTGAAAAGTCAAAATACAGGTTAGGGAAACAAGATACAATTGGGCTATAACAAAAGGAGGTATTCAGGATCTGTCCCAAGGCATCGCGGATTGTCCAGGTGATATTGTAAGGGCGATGCGATCCCTGGGCGTCAGATGCCAGCAGGCGTCGTCCCTGCCAACGGGCGGGCTCAGGAAGGGAGAGTTGAAACAAGGTGAGCGTAAGGCGAGATGAGGTGGCGAACCCCTTAATTAATTTTGTTATTTCACAGTGATATTGTCCTAGATCGGTCAACTGTACGTTGGTGATAGCAAGGGTAGTTTGGCGAAAGTGATAAGTGATGGAGTAGGAATCGCCATCTTGGAGAAGAGTGTTGTTGCGAAACCAGCGCCAGAAGGTGCCTTTTCTTTTGATGGGAGAGCGTTGAAGACATTCCATGGCGTTGGATGCTGAGCTGCGGCCGACGGTGGCAGGGTAGCGTAAACGATGGGTTCGAATGAGAGAGGTTGTTTTAGGGTTCGTTGTGAGGGGAGCAGAGATGGAAGAGAGATAACAGAGAAGGAGGGTCAAGGAGGTGCTTGTCAGGAGGCTGCCCATGATATGGCCGGACACAGCGAGCAGGAACCCAGAGCACTCGATCAGGAAGTTGCACAGCAGCGTAGCCTTTTCCCCAGGTGACGAGTTGCGCAGGGCCTTTCCACTCAGGGCTGGGCAGTTGCCTAAAATAAACAAGGGGACGGGAAGAGGGAACTACTGGCTTAGAAAAGTGTCGAGATGCAGCCGTAGCAGGGGGGGTACCGGTAAGATTAAGGAAATTCAAGGTAAACAAGGTGAGATTAAGGATATTTTGTAACATCGGGAGGCTTGGGGGGCCTAAGGCCTTTTTCCCCGTTTGCCGATCAAGGGCATTCTTTAGGGTCTGGTTAGCCCTTTCCACAATAGCCTGACCTTGGCTGTTGAATGGTATACCGAATCTGTGGGTAATGGACCACTTACGGCAAAACTCAGCAAAGGGAGTGCTGACGTAAGCAGGGCCATTGTCAGTTTTCAAAGTTTTGGGACATCCCGATGTGACGAAAGTGCGAATACAATGATTGATTACGTTTTTCGTGGCTTCTCCTCTTTGCAAAGTTGCCAGGATGAATCCCGAATAAGTATCCACAGATACATGGATATACTTCCAAGGTGCAAAAGAGGGATAATGAGTGACATCCATCTGCCATGTGTCACAAGCTTGGACACCCCTGGGATTAACACCCTCAGGGATGCACTTTGCCTGCAAACTGCAGGTTGGACATTGTTGAAGAATGGCGGTAGCTTCTTGATATGTAATGCCAAATTGGCGCACCAATGCTTTTTTATTTTGGTGGAAATAAGCATGGCTGTCCCCTGCTAAAAGCTGCGGAGAAAGAGGGGAAGAGGCCATAATTTTGCAAGCCTCATCTGCCATGTGGTTGCCTTCGGACAGGAAACCGGGTAGCTGTTGGTGGCTTCTAATATGCGCTACAAACAAAGGGGATGTTCTGTCCTTCAGGAGAGTTTGAAGCTGCAAAAAAAGCGTCATGAGAGAGGGGGGGGTAACAGGGGAAATATATGCATCAAACATGGCCACAGCCATTTGAGTGACATACATACTATCTAATATAACATTCAAAGGCTGTTCTGGGAAAAGGGACAAGGCTAACAGAAAGGCGGCTAACTCAGCCTGTTGGGCAGATGCTTGTGGGCCTGTTAGGCGTTTATGCCATTTGCAATTATTTTGCCATGTACAAGCCCCTATGGTTTTGGAGCCGTCTGTAAAAACAGTGAGGGCTTCCTTGAGTGGCTGCTGAACGAACGGCGAGGTTAGTGTGAAGGGTACTGTTCGCAACAGTTGCAATCGAGGATCAGGGGGAAGATGGCATGACACCTGGCCACACCAGTCCTCCAAGGCATCCTGCAGTGCAGTGGAGTTTTGTAGGAGGGGTTCCCATTGAGTAACCTTAAGGGGAATGTAGAGGGTGGAAACATCCAGTCCCATTAGGGCTCTAATCCTCTTCCGGCCTTTCTCAACAAGAGAGGCCATTTGAGCTGCTCTGGTGATGATGGATGTCTTAGGTGTGTGTGGCAAGTGTAGCCATTCTAAAATATGTAGATGTTTGTTATCAGACGTTTGGACAATGATGGCAGTTAATAATTGACGTGTTGAAAGAATGGCAAGAGAGGGTGGTTTGTCAGTGAGCGCACGGTCCACCCATTGGGTCGTAAGGACGGCATTGACCTGTTGTAGGGCATGCAATTGTTGTTCTGTAAGGTACACCTTGTCAGCTGGGTTTGTCAAACCCACTAACGCTTGGAATAAAGGTGATAACATGGGTGTAGTTAAAGCGAGGTATGCGCGGGCCCAGTTAATGACCCCCAGACATTGTTGTAATTGGACCAAGGTGGTCGGCTGGGGAAGCATGAGCATAGGTAGAAGTGGGGCAGCCGTGGAGGCTAAAACTTTGTGGCCTAGATATTGCATTGGATAACGAGACTGGACCTTTTCTGGTGCAACGTGCAACCCTGCCGTTGCTAGGGTGGCTAAAAGAATAGAAAAAGTTTTTTGAACTGTCCCTTTTGGGCCCTCAGCAGCGACTAAAATGTCATCCATATAATGATACACAAGAAAATGCGGAAATTGGGATCTATAGGGTTGCAATGCTTTATCGACAAAAAATTGGCACATTGTGGGTGAGTTCAACATGCCTTGTGGGAGGACCTTCCACTGGTACCGAGCAGTAGGCTTTGAATTGTTAAGTTCCGGTACCGTAAATGCAAAAATAATTCTGTCCTTTCGTGCCAAAGGTATGGAAAAAAAACAATCCTTGAGGTCTATTACAATAAGGTCGTGCCCTTCCGGAATCAAGTTGGGGTTGGGAAGTCCACACTGCAAAGGTCCCATGGGCTGAAGGATGGTGTTGATAGCCCTAAGATCCTGTAGGAGGCGCCATTTGCCAGACTTCTTTTTGATGACAAATACCGGAGTATTGTATGGGCTGGTGGAGGTTTCGATATGGCCTTCAATTAACTGCTGTTGGACCAAAATATGTAAGGCGTCCAGTTTCTCTTTGGTGAGTGGCCATTGATCAACCCATACCGGCACAGAGGTTTTGAGAGAGAGAGAGAGAGACCCTAAAGGGTCCTGTAAAGCCATTAGGGAAGTTGAATAAAAGCGTGGAACTGTGAAAGCAAGTCACGGCCCCATAGGTTACAGTGCAAAGGCAAGATATAAGGCTTTAGATAAGCTGTAATATGAGAATGAGCAGTCACAGCAGAAAGCCAATGAGAGCTGACCTTAGCGGCCTGTGCTCCGCCTACTCCTTGCACCGAGGAGGCTTCGGCGATAGGCCAGGAGGAGGGCCATTCAGCGGAACGAATGACAGAGACGTCGGCGCCGGTGTCAATCAAGCCTTCGAAAGAGCGACCATTTAGTGTGACAAGGAGGGTGGGTTTAGAGGTTTGGACTGGTTGCTGCAAGGCAAACAATGATGGCATATCAGGAGAAGGGAGAAGTATGAGCGTGGCAACAATTGTTCCTTTTTCTAAGGAAAAGCACCTATCTCCCACTCCTGCCAGAGCAATTTGTGTCAAATCTGACGAGTCATACAAATAGGGAGCAGCAACCATTCCCTCAAGCGTGAGCGAGGAGTTGGGAATAAGCAAAGCAGGGGTAAGAGGAGGGAGGGGTTTATGCAGCGTGACAACAAGAGGAAGGGAAAGGACAGCCCCCGGATCGTCATACAAAAGATCCTCTGCCAACTCCACAGGGAAGCTGGTGATGGGTAATTCAGCCTTTGGGGCGGGGTTAGCTGACAACCCCCGATCTAGTTTTCCGAAGGCTGGTGAGGGGAGGGGTTGTTGCGACATTGCGAGGCCCAATGATAGCCTTTGCGGCACCTGGGACAAGGAGTTTTAGGTTTGGAGGGGGGGGCGGCCCCCTTTGAGTGGAAGGGGGCGCCCCACCTCCCCCGGGTGCACGGCATTGATTCTTAAAGTGGCCCGGCTTCCCACAATTGAAGCAATTTCCATGACGAGTGACTGCGAGGGCTTCCGGGGAATGGAGCTGAGGGGAGGGGTTAGTAGAAGGTAGCGAGGTGGTAATGGCGGCAGCGAGAGCGCTCACTTTATGAGAGGTGGTACCAACGATTCTGCAGAGTTGCAGGAAGTCTGCAAGCTTTACACCCGGTTGATTGACTGCGGGTTGCAGAATGGTCTGGCAGTCATGATTAGCGTTAGAGAAAGCAAGTTTCATTAGCAGCTCTTGTTTAGCCGTGGCATTATCAATTTGTCGGTCTAAAGCAATCTGAAGGCGACTTATGAAGGAAGCATATGGTTCATTTGGTTCTTGCATTATTTTCAAAAACGTTTGGGTGGATTGAGAGTCGGAATCATCCACTCTTTTGAGAGCATTCATGGCGCACATGTGAATGATAGCAAAACAACGACGGGGGGAGTTCTGTTGCTGGACTAAGGTTGCGAATTGTCCCTTTCCTAATAATTGATCTGCGGTCACCCCTGCGGGAAGACCTCTTCTAATTTCTACTTCCACCCCTTTGTCGTATTCAGATTGCCACACAACGTATTGCGCCGGGGTCATAAGCATAGAAAAAAGCATTTTCCAATCATACAATAACATAACAGTGTTAGCAGTAACTAAAGAGTCTAAAACTCCCCTAGTAAAAGGAGAGTGCAAGCCGTAGGTGGTTACAGCATCTTTGATTTGTTTCAAAACCTTAAGTTCAATATTGTTATACAAATTTCCTCCCGCCGCCCCTAGGCCGATGGTCATGGGAAAGGCAGAGGGACTCTCCATTTCCAATGAGAGGGGGGAGGAGAGGAGTTCAGTGATGGCGCCTCCTAGGGGGTGGTGTTGAGGGGAGTCGGGGGTTGGAGCTGAAGGGGGAGGAGGAACGGCTGGGTATGGAGGGGGTGGTGGTGAGGCAGCATCGAGATGGGCGGCAAGAGGGGGTGGGGTTTTTGGGCCGGGAGGAGAAGGGCAAGTCTCCGGGGAAGACGGGGGAGGGAAAAGAGTGTTGATGGCCGCCATGACAGCCTTCCAGGCAGTCAGAATAGGCACGGGTGCTCGTGGGGTATCATGAAAATATTTTCCTATCCTTTCCCAAGTGGATGCTTTGAGCGACCCCTCTGAAGGATAGACAGGGCAGTGTCTCTCCATGTACAGTAGGAGTTGAGTCACCGATTTTTTTGAAATGGGAAAGATGGTCGTACCGTTAGCCTTTTGACAAGAGTTAGCCTTCTTCACTAAATCATAAAGTTCGTCCCTATGAACTGACTAAACTTTGGAGAGTGGGGAGCCCATTACTTACGATTGCAGAGCCTTTGCCAGGTGCGTAGTAACGAGAGTGAAGGCAGTGCACCTCTAGACAGAGATCACACTGTGAGACCGAAGGGATCCCGGACGAGCCCCCAGTTGTCGCGTCGCGCGACCAGTCCTTCGCCCTTCGGTCTATGGGATTCCCTGGGGGGGAATGAGCCAACGATGCCCTCGCAAGGGTGAGGTCGAAAAGACAACGGCAGGCACAGGATTCTTTTGTGGCGAGAGACGCTACACCTCAGGAGATTGCTGGTACTGCCTCCTGGTGCCACGCCCCCACCTCCTTTTATTCAGCAGTTCTATCAGGGCGGGGGAGTGAGTACAAAGAGAATAGGGAAATACAAGTCATGCCCTTATAAGGGAATATACAGCATTCTGAGGCTACGTGAGAGACATGCAATCTAGCTGTGCAGTAATGGAGTCAGGTTCGTCACAACCGATAATGTCAGAGTGTACAATTTCCAAAGGTCTAGTTGTAACTCTGTCACTGTGCTTACTCACAGGAGCTTTTATTGTTTTGCATTCTTTGCAAACTACACAATCTAAGTATTTATCACAGGGTTTTATCTTTAGGTCAGCACACAGCTGTGGCATTTGTGCTATATACTTGAAATTAGCATGACCAAATCTCCTGTGCATCAGGTGTACACATTGGTCATGATATGGTGAGTTGCCAACTGCAGCCTTGCAGCTTGGCTTCCTTGCATTTTGCACAATGTACAAGGAGTCTTTTAACATACCAGTAGCACACAATTTCCCATTTTTACGTATCTCACAACCATTTTTCTTAAATGTTATGATATACCCTGTTGCAGCCAATTGTGCCACAGATAAAAGGTTTGATTGTAAATTTGGCACATACAACACACCTTTTACAGTTTCTCCTAAGCAGGATAAATACAAGTCACCTTGTCCCATAATTTTGGTGACAGACCCATCAGCCAAAGATACACTTTGTCTTTCAGTTTTAGACAGTGACACAAAAGAGCTTTTACAATTACATAAATGACAACTGGCCCCAGAATCTAACACCCATACATCAGAATTACCCTTCTCAGCAACCTGTGCAATTTGGGTTGTCTGAAGAGCCTTCTTCTGTGTTGCCCTTGTATTCTTCTGCTCTGTCTTTCTACTCTTGGGTCTCATGGCACAGTCTCTTTGCAAATGTCCAGCTGAACCACAAGTGAAGCATCGCTGGCTTGCTAGCGCTGTGGCCTCAGGTTCCTTTCCCTTCTTTTCCCTCATTTTCTGGTCTTGCAGCTTTCCAGAAGAGATGGGGGGGATCTTTCCTCTCTCTTCTCCCATTCAGCGAGTAAGCGCTGTGTAACATACGATGGGGTGAGGTCTGCTTCAGGCATAGCCTCCAAGGTACAAATCAGCGTGTCCCATGTTGCATTTAGTGAGGACAGGAGGATATATGATTTTGTGAGAGGTGTAAATTCCATTCCTCTCTCCTGCAACTCAACAAACAGCTGCTGAATATAATGCAGGTGCTCAGGAAGGCTATCTCCTTCTGCAAGGTAGGCTCTGTACAGCTTTTTCGTCAGAGTAACTTTACTCCCTGCTGTTGCCTTTACATATAAGTCTCTCAAAGCGTCCCAAAGTTGCTTTGCAGACTGCATGCCTCGCACGTGGACTAGCTGATTGTCCTCAACTCCCAAGATAATGGTGGCTCTAGCCCGCTCATCTTGTCTCAGCCATTCAGCACTGGGATTTTGGGGGGTTTGCTCACCGATTGGCAGCCAAAGATTCTCTCTGCGAAGATACATCTCCATCTTCAGGGCCCAATTCAAATAGTTGGTCTCTGATAGGCGCTCCAGAGGCATCACTGAGGGCTGGGAGGCAGCCATGGCTTCTTCCTTCTTTTGCAAGTCACCTCAGCTAGCTTCTAAGTCCTGCAGACCGGCAGTTGCTGGAAAATCTCCAGGTGGCTCCAAAGAAAATCTTCACAGGTCTTTGCTACCTGCCTTTAAATTGTGCATGAGGTGTGGAGCTGATCTCTCTTTTCTCTCTGGGTTTTACTGGGCTGTTTTACTGGGCACATAACGTGTTGGCAGATGCTGGGAAAGCCTTTAGCCCAGGAGAGGTCAAAAAAGTCACACACCAAGCATTTCTATAAAAATAATTTATTTACAGAAAGCAAAAACAAAAGCAAAACATTTAAAGTACGTAGCTCCCTTTGGAGCAAGCCTTGCTGAGCTACATTTCCAGCAGAGAGAAAAAAGAAAGTGAGAAGACAAGTCCGGGCAGGATTCCTCCCCTCCCCCCAGGCTATTTGCATGAAGCACGTGCGAGGAGACAATCACTTGCAACCTTTTCACCCGGCCAAAATGACTAGGCACATATAGCAGTCTTAATCTGTTAGTAGGAAAACCTCAACAGTTAATTTGTCCATTTCAGCAAGATCTGTCAAATTCACCAACCATTCTTCCATAGTGGGTAGTATCCAATCTTTCCATCTTGTTTTGCCAAGTGTCCAGGCAGTGATCAGGTGCTCAGATAATTGGTTCTTTGAGATCGAGAGACAATAAACAAACTAGTGAATAAAGAGATTTTAAGCTTTATTATTAACTGAAACAAACAGATTTAAAGAGAAACACAGTTTAGGCAGATTAAACAGAAACATAAAAGGCATAACTTAAATGAAAACCATAACATACCAAGCAAGATGATACCCAATCTCGCTTCAGCTGTCAGGAGTCCCTCAATAATGACAGCAAATATACCCTAGAGCAGCTCAATATCCAGAGTACTCAGCCCTAAGTCTGTGCAGAAGCTCCTAACCCAAGAGGCAATCCTAAGGTTTTTATCAAAGTCTGGCCCTAAAACCTTGTGACCCTGTTTCCATGGTATAGAGACTGCAGCATCTGACCTTGACTGGATAGTTCCCAGGGTCTGGGGCACCTGTTCGTGACATAACCCAAGAACCTGGGAAGCTATACAGATAAGCGAGTGCTAACATAAACAATCTTGGGGTTTTCTCTTCTTCCCCCCACCCCCAAATAAAAGTGAAAAAAACAAGCTATGACTATGACTCAGAGTGAACTCTAAGCTTTTATAATGTTATTATTATGGACGAGAAATCAAAATATGTCATACTTAAACTCCTTGAAATACAGTGGTCTTCCACATTGGCACTACACATCTCTGTGCATATAATAATCTTGCTGCAGTAATCAAATAATCTTCCATGGCTTTTTTCTGTTTATCAATTAGTCCTGAAAGGATCTGTATGCTGATTATCATTGCAAGGAAACAATCGGGATTTACTAGTTCTCGTAGTTCATACAATGCTTGGACTGACAACTTGACTATAACATCTTTCCAAGTGCAAAGTAGGTTAGCTTGGAACCATGTATCTTCTCATCAAATTACCTAAAACATGCACATCACAGATTATGCTCTGCATACTTTGAAAATAATTCAGAAGAATCTCACATGAGCATAGCAGTTCTCTGTTATTCACTAAAGCAGTACCTCTTTTTTCAGATTTTTATATGGCCCTGAAAAACAGTGTATGTACTGTATTTTAAGGAGTCAATCTGATAAAGTTTGATAGATAAATAAATTTGTTAATGATAATGTGGTTATAAAACTACCTACCTACCTACCTACCTTTTAAAAATGAAGAAAGCTCACAACTTCACTCACACATTTACTCACACATATGCACCCACCCTAACACACAGAAAGAAACATACTTCTAGCCCAGTTCCAGTGCTTCTCAACCCTGGCCACTGGAAGAAGTGTGGACTTCAACTCCCAGAATTCCCCAGCCAGCATGGAGTTGACACTGGCCTGGCCTGTATGGTATGCCCTCACAACTTTTCCCATTTCCCATCACTGCATCCTTCAATCTCTTCAGAAAAGTGATCAGATATGATCCTTGAACACCAAACATATTAAAGGAGAATCATAGTATAAAATTGTTATAAGTTTAGGAAATGTTTTCCTATTTCAGCCACCTTCCAGAAATACCACACCTGAGCTTGAAGCAATTAAAACAAAAGGCTAAACCTTACTTCAGCAAATATAAAAGCCTACTTATCATTTCATGCATAATTATCTCCCTGCTGGTTAGCTGATATGAAGCTAATCACACTGAGAAATTAGCTACACCTTTTTTTCTTTAGGAATTATATCAATTTGCTGTATTGTTTGACAAGTTTTCTTTTTTAAAAAAATACCATAAATTCCATTTTTTAGGCAAAGAGATTAAAATGCAAACTATTTCATTCTATAGGGAAGATTAACTTACTTTCAGCTTCTGTTTTACAGAAACATATTACACTATGAATGATAAACAAGGATGAAGGCAATTAAACATGTGGAAAGAACTCAGCTTTGCCACTGGAGTAATATAACTCTAATCCCTTCTTTTAAGTGCTGTGTTATATTAATGCCATTTTTAAATTATTGAGTTATAAGGCTGAAAATTCTCTCAAGGGCATCTTGATCCCAACCCACGTTAAGGAATGACCTTGTGCTGTGTAAACCAGTTCCAATAATAAAGGGATATCACAGTCATCACAGTGACCAATTTCTGCCATCGGTACTAGATAGCTTAGTCTCGGGGTTCCCAATCTTTTTCTAGGCAGTAAATTTAGAAAACTTTTGCAAGCATGTGACGGGCAACGTATCTGCCATGAGTGTGTATGTGGCCCGTTCACAAAATGGCTCTTGCTGTGGGTTCCCTGTAAGAAAATAGAAAATGAGGTGAGAAACAGAGGAACTATCTTTGGACCCATTGATGTCAACAGACTTCATATTGGAATCCCCAGCTTAGAACTTCTTCTTACTAATTCTTCAAGGAAGCTGTCAACAGAGGGCAATAAAAACTTGAGTTGGGATTTTATGAT
This sequence comes from Candoia aspera, assembly GCF_035149785.1. Lineage (NCBI taxonomy): Eukaryota > Metazoa > Chordata > Lepidosauria > Squamata > Candoiidae > Candoia > Candoia aspera. The sequence continues at coordinate 42,000,229 of NC_086157.1, forward strand.
AAAGCTAGCCTTGAAGAAAACTACAAGAACATAAGCAGTGCCTTCCTCTTAAAAGTCCTGTTTCATGAAAAAAAAAGTTTAAAGAAAGGAAATAGAGACCAGTAAGTGCTGTATGTTATACCTCACCAAAGGGACACTGGCACATTAAACAATATTCTTTGATATATTAATTGTTGAAAATGAATAGACATTCAGGAAAACGTGACTCCAACCATTTCTTCCCCTTGACAAGTTCGAGTTTGTGAATCGGTGTGTTCCATGCCTGCATTCACTTCCAGTACATACATATTATTGTGTGTACTTTCTCTCAACATATGCATTATATTACAACGTTTGGAGAAATGCAAGTTCCAAAGAACAACAACATTTGTTGCAGAGGGTGACATCAGAATTTCTACAAAATTATTTCTTGAAGCATCCATATTCATTATTTTAAATATTAATCTTTCCAATAACACACACACACACACACACACACAAACAGCATCAAGTCAATTTATGGTTATCAGTTTGGCTGACAATAAGTATATATGATTCTGTAAAACAATGTCTAAGAAAATTTTATCCTTCTGCTGATTATACTTACTTCTTTACTCCTGCAAGAGAATATATGGAAATCCTCATGCCCAAATTTAGGTGACATTCATGTATGTATGATAACTTATGTATAACTACATTTCTCGCATGGTAATGATTAGCCACCAATCAATAAAATGGTTAGACTGGAGAGATTCATACATAATTCTCTACTTGCCCATGGAATTCCATAGATAACCACAGGGCATTGAACCTCTTTCAGACCATTACAGCCCCCAGGGTTGTTGAGCATATATGCATACTAATAATTTGAGCTCATTAGCAAACAGTTTACATGTTAGGAAGTGAATGGAAAACAAATAATAACTAGAAATAAAATCAACCCATCTCAGTTTTGCAGTCACTAACTGTACCAATATACTTTTTTTAAGGTCAGTAAGTTATAAGAGAGGAAATATGAATGAGCACATTATTTTGATCCTCACTATTTCATACTCATCTCCATCACAGGGAATTTTCCTATCACTGAGTGTATGTTCAAAGACTTCAGCCTGCTCTTCAGTTGAAAGCTGGCTTCCAATTACATTGCTTATGAGGATGCCAGTGTTTGCCTGGAGGCAGTTCCCTATCAAAGGCTGAATTGGCCAGAGATGATTTTTGATGGAAAAGATGTAAACAAATAAAAAACAGTTATTCTTTTTCACAAAGGATAGTGAAAGATTCCATTTCTCTCTTTCTTTCCCTATGTGTAAAACATTGTAACATCCCCAAAGTTACTTAATCCTTTTTCCCCCTTCTTTAATGGCTGATTTAATTAACAACAATCACTGATTTGGTGGCCGTGTGGAATGAGGCTGCAGCCGGGGCCTTGGATCAGATCGCGGCTGAGCGGCCTCTCCGTGCCCATGGCTCCTGCAGCTCCCTGTGGTTCACGGAGGAGCTGAAGAGGATTAAGAGGGCTAAGAGACACCTGGAGCACCACTGGCAGAAGATGGGGAGCGAAGACGACCCAACATGAGCTAGAGCCGCTATTAGAGCCTACCTCATGGCGGTAAGGGCAGTGAAACATGGTTATTTCTCTGCCCTTATTGCATCTGCAGATAGCCGTCTGGTGGCCCTATTTCAGGTGACTCAGTCCCTCCTTGGAGGGAGTAATACCGAGCTCCACCTGCAGGGTCGCTGTGAGGAATATGCTGCGCATCTGGCGGATAAAGTCACTCGCATTCCCTCTATGTTGGACTCCAGCTTTAAGGCAGAGCCAGTGGAGGATACGTCTGGCATAGTTATCTGGGGGGAGTTTGATCTGGTTGCACCTGAGGAAGTGGATAGGGCCCTCACAGCTACTAGTTCAGCCACTTCAGTATTAGATCCATGCCCTTCCTGGTTGGTCAAGGCTGCCCGGCAGGAGGCACGTGATTGGGTCTGGGTGGTGGTTAATTCCTCCTTGAGAGAGGGGGTGCTCCCGCTGGCTCTTAAGGAGGTGTTGATGCGTCTTCTCCTCAAGGGGCCATTGCTTGACCCAACCAGCCTGGACAGTTTTCATCCAGTCTCCAACCTCCCCTTTTTAGGGAAGGTTGTAGAGAGAGTGGTCGCATGGCAGTGTCATGTTCCCCGTTGCAAGGCATATGTGCATCACAACGGGGAACATGCACATTAGGTAAGAGGAAGGGATAAGGCATAATCCCTTAATCACTCACATATCCCTAAGCACCCATATCCATAAGGGAATCACCAACATAATAAAAACGCCCCTCAGACCAGACTTGGCATCCATCAAAAGATAGGGGGAATGCCTTTCCATTTCCCCAGGGAATGCACTCACATATCCCTCGGGCCCCCATGTCCATAGAGGAATCACCAACATAATGGGGGCACCCATCAGACTGGACTTGACACCCATCGAAAGATCGGGGAAACACCTTCCCATTTCCGGACGAAGGCAGGGAGACAAAGGAGAACGCCAGGGATCACCAGGATCACCCATCAGCTGATGCGTCGCAGTCCCAAGCACCCATCCGGTCATGGCTCGAGGGTGGAGAAGCACAACGTCCACCAACAGAGTATAAACAAGACACCTGGCAACACATAAGGATTCCCGTCTTTTTCCTTGCATGCACTCCGTTCTAATAAAGCCAGAAATCCTTAGACCCTCTAAGTGAGTCTGTGTTTTATTTAGAGCATGGCTGCCCTGACAGGCAGCTGCAGAGGACCCTGGATGAAGCAGATTATCTGGACCCTTTTCAGTCAGGGTTCAGGCCGGGTTACAGGACTGAGATGACATTGATTTCACTCTTAGATGACCTCTGGCGGGAGCGGGATGGGGGCAGTGGGACCATCCTTAGTCTTCTTGACCTCTCAGTGGCTTTCAATATCATCGATCATGGTATCCTTCTGGACCAGCTTTGGGAGTTGGGGGTGGGCGGCACAGTATTGTGCTGGTACTCCTCCTTCCTCCGGGTCAGTTCCAGTCGGTGTTAATGGTGGGGGGGGGGAGGTCCAGCCCATGCCTCCTACTTTGTGGAGTGCCTCAGGGCTCGGTTCTCTCCCCTCTCCTATTTAACATCTACATGAGACCTTTGGGGGAGGTGATCTGACAGTTTGGGGTAAGATACCATCAATATGCTGAAGATATTCAGCTTTATATCTCTACCCCCAGACTGCCTGAGTGATGCTGTGGATGTCCTGACCCAGTGCCTGGAGGCTGTGAGGGCCTGGAAGGGGTGCAATGGGCTTCGACTCAACCCAAGCAAGACTGAGTGGCTTTGGGCTTGTGGGCCTCCCAGTGCTAAGGTTTTTCCACCTCTGGTCTTGGATGGGGTTGCACTGCCCCAGATGGACCCAGTGCACAATCTGGAGGTCCTCATAGACTCACGGCTCCTGCTCAAAGAGCAGGTGGCAGCCGTGGCTAGGAAGGCCTTTGCACAACTTCGGGTTGTGTGCCAGCTGCACCCATTCCTAAACCAAGAGGCTTTGCTCACAGTCACTCATGCCCTCATGACCTCCCGTCTGGACTACTGTAATGCACTTTACATGGGGCTGCCCTTGAAGAGCATTCAGAAGCTTCAACTGGTGCAGAATGCAGCTGCACGGATAGTAAATGGTGTCAGGTACTTGACACATGTAACACCACTGCTACATGAGCTGCATTGGTTGCCAGTGTGCTTCCGGGTGCAATTTAAGGTGCTGGTTGTCACCTTTAAAGCCCTTCATGGCTTGGGGCTGGGTTATCTAAGGGACCACCTTCTCCCAGTTGTTTCTGCCCATCCAATTCGATCTAGTAGGTTGGGTATGCTGCAGGTCCTGTCAGCCAGGAATTGTCGGCTGGCAGGAACTAGAAGGCATGCCTTCTCCTCTGTAGTGCCTGCCCTCTGGAACATCCTCCCTCCAGAAATTAGGATGTCCCTGACCCTGTTGGCTTTTCGTAAGGCTGTAAAGACCTGGCCTTGTGCCCAGGCCTGCGGCCTCGAGCATGTGGATGGTCCCATCTCTTGGCTGTATTAATATCCATGCATTGCTCACTTGGCAGTCATGTATATTTATTTTGTATTTATTTTTTTTTATTTTAACTGTTTTAATCATAATTGTTTTATGGTTTTATTGTTGTAAGCCGCCCAGAGTCACTCGCTGAGATGGGAGGCTATAGAAATCAAATAAATAAATAAATTTCATTCTTTCATATTGTTCAGACACTATTTTGTATTTTTTTTCCCCCAACCAAGGATCATAAAATTGAAAAAATGATTCTACAGCCTCACATATTCCATCACACCATCCTTGTTCCATCACACCGTCATAATAGTAGCACAGCAGACTAAACCATTGACTTAGTTACCTTGGTTACAATGCATTATGGTAAATACTGGCATCTGCTTTCCATGAATACTTTACTCTTCTATTACAAGACACTGTGATTAATAGATGAATAGAAGTGCCTTTCATGGCTCCAGAAAGCTACATTGAAAAACATTTCCCACTATTGGCTGAGTTCTACTGTAATTATAACTACTTTCTCTAATTTTTATTACCTGTATTTATTTCAGACAAAAGAAAGCATGAAAAGAAGCCTGCAATGTGTATGAATTTAACAAATTCTTTTAAATGAAAATTGCATCATTTCTAACTAGAGGCATGGGTCTTCTTTATTAAGCATATTGTTCTAACTGAACACAAATCCTTCCTTCCTTCCTTCCTTCCTTCCTTCCTTCCTTCCTTCCTTCCTTCCTTCCTTCCTTCCTTCCTTCCTTCCTTCCTTCCTTCCTTTTCTAAACTTTCTGGTAATGTAGGAGTTATCTGCTTTCTTAATGAATAATTCAAAGTCAGCCAAATAAAGTTGTGGACAGGAGAATCTTAAGTCAATGAACTGTTTATATGTAGTGACACAATCAGTCAATTTAAAGGAAACCCCATTGTACAGTATTCCTGGACTTTAGGAAGTATTATTTTAATTATAAATTAAATAATTGAGTATTTTAAAAATAACCTAATTCTGATGAAATGATAATCGCAGAGGACTGTGTATAAAGTGGGGTAAAGAAAACCAAGGCAATTTAATGATTTGATTTTGGCTTATAAGTTTAAGGCACCTTTTTCCTCCCTTAATTCAGGTATTCTGCTTGGGCTGAATATGTGCCTTCTTGAATTTATTACACGATTGTCCAGTTTATCTGAGTGAAGGAAAGGTACTCCAAAGACAAGTACATGTATTTGTCTGGACTAGCTAAGGATCACTATTTCTCTAGAACTATGGATAACTATTCTGGAAATTGGGCTGACTATTAAAAATCTTACTGAACCCACAATTAGGCCAAAATAAGAATAATAATTCGGGGAAATCTTTCAAAATGAAATATTCAGTAGGGGTGTGCAACCCTTGGAATGTGATACCCAAATGGTGATTTAGAAGGTGTGGGGACATAAATATAGCCCTTGTCTGCAGCCTTTAAAACAGTGACATTTTTTCTGCGTTTGTGCAGCCCTAATGTTCAGCATAACCAAAGTTTCTCCCTTTTTTGCTGCTCCATAAAATGATTATAGACCAACTGTTCTGAAACATACGTAATAATATCCCTGCTGCTGCTTTTGCCAGGCATAAATCTGTTACTATGATTTAACTAACAGGATGAATGATTCAGTAGTACAAACGTCTTCAAATGTCTCAACTTGAGCTTCAATAATTTGCAGCCAGCAGGAATTTAGCATCAGCTTGCATGAACAGAAGTGTGAGCATAGCCATGATAGGCAAGAAATTGTTGATTGATATGATGCTTACTTCAGATAAGCCTATCTTTAACCTTGCTTCTTGTTGGTCTAATATTAAAAACAATAGCATCAATCCTTAGATTTCTTGAACTTCTGCTGCATGTGGTTGAAATGTTTTCTTCACTTTTAATGTATTTTTTTATGTCTATGATGGTTTGAACATTTATTTGGCATTCAGTCATAAACTCATGAGATCATATTTCTATAACAGAAAACATTGTTAATAACTAGATTAGAACAAGAGTAACTACATTGGAGCAATATATTTATGTCATGCTGTCCTCATTAATTTTTAGATGTTACCAAAACATTAAAATGAAAATACAGCCCAGGATTGTGTTGACAAATTAGTTACAGAAGGTTCACGTAGCTTGTCTCTCTGTTCTTATGTTAATTGTGTCTTGTGTATATGTGGATCAAGTAGGAACAGTCAAATCAGAGTGTATGAACAAGAACCTATTTATTTATATATTTCTTTTAGTGATTCATTAAATGGAGCTGCTCCTAGAAAGGTGCCTCTATGTACAAACACCTTGCTGATTGCCAAGCCACCAACTAACAAGTTAATTCATGAAGATACTCAATCCAAATGCATTCTCAGCTCTAAAACAGATCAGCACATCATAAATTATAGTCTTTGTTTGAATATTGATACCTATTAGTTTCACACTGTGTGGTAGAATTACTCAGATAGCCCCAAACTTTATTTTTGTTATACTGGATCAAACAACTGATTTCTTTGTTATGCTTCACCCTGAGCATCATCTCAAGGATAATAGATATTTGTTTTGAACTTCATTCATTTAAAATCCAGGCTTTATTTGTCATCTTTAGTTACTTCTCTGGATTTTTCTGGAATCAGATTTGACCCAGGATCACTTGGTTTCTGTGGCTGACCCAGCTTTCAATGCAAGTGTCTCATGATTTGACTTAATTTGAGCTACCCATATATTGTCCACTATTATGGAAGCCATTCGCTACTCCTAATATAAAGAACATAATTAGATTCTTTAAAGCAACTGTACATTCAATTTATCTGGGACTTAGCTAAGTTACTGAATACTAGAATCCTTGGATTATTTTTTTTAACCATTTTAATTTAAGTTTTAGCAGTAAATATGTAATATTGGCTTGGCAGAAAATTTCACCCACTTTTCAACTCTGTTTCTTAATAATCTTTTTGTGCACATAGTTAGGCGCAGAACCATAATGCAGCCATTAAAAAAGGAGAAAAGGACTGCTGAGAAGCAGACTTTGCACTTGTGCATCACAATAACAGTATCAACTCTACTGCTGGAATTATACACTCCCAGGAGAGCCAACCATGAGAAGCAGGCCACAGACAAGCCAAACCATTCATGAAAAGCAAATAGCAATAGCCTCCAGTATTCTGTCAATATTCTGTGGAAGGCAAAAGGGAGAGGGGCCAACCAAGGGCAAGATGGATAGATGATATTCTAGAGGTGACAGACTCGTCCCTGGGGGAGCTGGGGGTGGCGATGACTGACAGGAAGCTCTGGTGTGGGCTGGTCCATGAAGTCATGAAGAGTCGGAAACGACTGAATGAATAAACAACAACAACATTCTGCCAAGAAAACCAAATGCGTATTTGCAGCCAGGTCAGTTTCAATATGGTATTCAAAGTGAGGGCTATCCCCACCCTCCCACCACCACCACCACCACCACCACCACCACCAAATAAGAATTTTTCCATCAACCAACTGGAATAAAACAGAGGGCAAATGAAAGTATTGCTTACAAAGGGACTGGATTAAAGCCAAAAGGACATCCAGCTGCCAAAGTGCCCAGAGGCAAAAGGGAAATTTGATGCTGCAGACATACTGTATGTATAACATTCCTATCAGCAATGTCTAAACCATAAACCAAGCTAAACTCATCAATGGAATCTAAGAATCAGTAAATTAAAATGAATTGGAATGGGTTTCTCCATGTCAGTGGAGCATCATATTTTCACAGTGGACAAGAAATCGTAGAAGAAATGGAGCAGCCGTCATTATTAAAACAAAATAGTGTCAAAGTATGTGCTGGATACAACTCCAAAATTATTGTGGTGATCCTAGTCTATTCCAACTACAGATGCAGAACAAAAGAAATGGAACAGTTCTACGAACTTGCAACACCTTCTCCACATAACCCGTGGCCCAAGGCATGGTTATTATAGCAGACTGGAATGCCAGATTTGGAAGCAAAACAGCATCTGGAATAATGGGAAAAGCTTACCTCTCTGTGCCAAACAAAGCAGAAAAACAGACTAATAGACTTTCACTCAAAAAAGTCAATGTTTATAGCAAATATTTTCTTCAAACAACCTAAAAATGAATCTACAAACAGAAGAATAGAGAAACACCAAAATAAAATTAGTTATACACTCTGCAAGAAAAGATGAAGCAGCTCTATTCAGTTAGCAAAAAATATTACTTGGTGCTGGCTGTAGGACAGTTGATGAGGAAGCCCTGATGTTGACAGTCAGTCCTGGTAAAATGATTCCCTTGGATCATGAACAGTCAGAAGCAACTGAATTACTGGAAGATAACCACAAAGATCTCCAGTAAATTTGTTCCATTTCAGTTTTTCATATACTCAGTGGTAACTACATTTAGTGAAGTAATCAAGTCTTTCTGCAATTTTTTTTTAAAGATGAAAGCCTTTCCTTTACATATGAAATTGTTTTCATAGATTTCCTTAGTACACACATTTTAAATGCTACTTTTCCTAAACTATGCAATTTTGTAATGCAACCTTTGAGACAAGAAACCACATCACAAAATCTAGAGAAGGAAGGAATCTGGATACATCTTATTCAAGCTGCATAGCAGCCTGGGAATCACAGGTTAGATGCCAGATAACAAGCTAAACTAGCCTGTGAGATAAAAACATCATTGTAGCACCTTAAATATTAACCATTTATTATACCATAAATGCTCTCAGACCAAACTCATGCCATAAGGCTATGTGGAAATCTATTCTACTTTCTGGTATAATAAAGCTTTATGACAAATGATTCCATCAGAGGGAAGAAAAAAAGAACAGCTGTACTGGGTTAGGCCAAAGGTTACCTTAGATGAATATTTTGTTTTTCACTGTAGCCAATCAGATGCAAGCAGGAGATGGAAAGATAACCATCTTCTGCAATTTATATTTGGAGATTTGGAGGTATACTTTTCCAGTCCAGAAGGTAATATTGCATCTTCAAGATTAATATCCCTTGACAAACCTGTATTCCATGATTTTATTCAATCCTCCTTTAAAGCCATCCGGGTCATCTCTTTTAAAATGCAGACAAAAGGGATATTTCTAGCATCCCTCTGTTGCTCTTTAGAGTTTTGGGAATATCTACACATATCTTCTGTGCTTGTTTCCTATGGTTCATGGCTTCTAATGTTGTCTTCTGTGATTTATGTGCATTTTAAAGATGGTACATGCAGAATATCTATGTGAGTTGCTGCCAGTTATATTTAGGCTATTTCATTATTTTGTTTATATAAATTGCGATATAGAAAGCAACAACAAAAAACCATCAGCTGGTGTAAGAAGCTATCATTGTGAATATTTCAGTTCCCAGTTATAGTTTTAATAGGACACCTAATCATATTCTGGCGATTGCTTCCAAATCATTAGTTTCAAAAGTAGCATTTTAAAAGGTGAAAATAAAACACAAGAAAAGAATCTTAACAAATTGGATGAAACATCCATTTTTAGATGCCTGGAGATTTACTGTGCAGCTTTAAAATCCCAACAACATGACTTGTACATGACATAATTCTGAATTATTCAGAAGACTCCTAAAAAATCAATATATGTACTCAATTCAAAATCAATCTGCATCATACTTTTGCTCCAAATATAATGAAATGATTAAATGTCTTATTTGTCATTATTAGTAACGTGCAGCATTTTTGGACTTATTCTAGCGTCATAGCAAATAAGGGAAAGAAAAGAAAAAAAGAAGAAACAGCTGGAGAGCATAAGTATATAAAGCTTTCTTTCTGTAGAATTTGGAGGACCAGGAGGAGGAGTGGATATCATGAAGAATGCAGGAGGATGAGGAATGGGTTACCTGATAGTTGCTATAATTTTGTTTTGGTTCCTCCCTTCCACACCCATTAAATTATACATTGGATGGGGGAACAGAGAAGAGAACTGGACGTTATAATGTAGAATGAATTATATGAGGAATGGAGTATCAGGATAAGATTAGGAATTTTAGGAAATAGCAGGCACAGGTTAAGCAACGATATAGGGCAGACTCAGAAAGAAGATCAGGACACCTTGATTTGAAATTAAATTGTGTGTGTGTGTGTGTGTTTGTGTATTTTACAGTTAGGTAGATTTAGCAAGTAAATAGCTTTTTCCAAGGAGCCTTTTTGGCTCCTTCTGTTTTGCTTACTATCTGATATTTTTGTTTCTTTTCATAAACATGTACTGTACTTGTATGTCTGTGTGTGTGTGTGTATGTCTGTGTGTGTGTGTGTATGTTTGTGTGTATGCACGTATGTGTGTATGTATATATATATATATATATCACTAAGATCCACTATATCTCAATTTATACAAATTACTGACCCTCTAAAATAACTAGGGTCAGAAAACAACTAGCCCAACATTACTTGGCAATTTTTTTATAATTACCTGGGTTTTCAATGGTCCTGCATACAGGCTAATGCCCTATCATGTCACTACTGCTCATTCAAACTTTAGAATTATGCCTGAACAAAACATGCTTTTTTGTTGTTACTTTTTCAACACATTTTTAAAAATATATTTCAGATTGGTATATATTTCACTAAATATATTTCACTAAATATTTCAACAAAAATATATTTCACAAAATTCAGCATTTGTGGAATACAGTCACCAATCCTCCTTCATCTCTTTTTTGCAGCTTTTGACATCCTTAGCTTTGAGATTTGTTGCCTGCTCAAGAAGAGCAACATAATTTAGTTCCCATGGCAACTTTAGCCCTGCGCAACCATCTGTTGGCACATAACTAGGGCTAAACTATGGTTGTAGATACATATTCACACACAGGCTCCATTTTTATATCACCATATGCCCCGTTGGTTGTAAAGACCATCATCCACTTGTCAATGCTATGTAGGTTGGTTTGTGATTGTAAACTCTAATAAGACACTCTTAACAGTCCTGGGCATACAATAAATTAGTTGATATGCTAGACTATTGATCAAATCAATGCTGAACAAAAAATCATTCTGAACTGAAAATTTAAAAATACAATTCTTAAACTGATTTGTATATTTATAGTGTATCAGCTGGCCTATACTTTGTCTGGTTTTATGTGGATTTTTTTTTAACTACAGTTGATTGGATCTATAGCTGCCAAGATTCATGAAATGAAACAAAATACATTATAGCATAGCTCAATGTGTGAATACAGCTTTTGAGTATTACATACAGTTGATTACTTCCTTTGCAGTGGGTTGATGTTTCCAGTTATACATTTTTGAGCCTACCAATGTAAATTTTAGCCTACAATGAGGTAGGTATAAAAATATGTTCATTTCATCACAGATTAACAATGCATGAAAGAAGTTGGCCAACTGTTGATAATAAGAATCAGCCCACAGAGAATCATACTTTTGTGACAACCAAACATATTTTAAGAAACCAGAAATTATGTCCTGCCTTTGAAGAACATTCATGCTCTTTAAAGCCAAATATAGTCTGAAATGAAAGAAATATCCACAAGCTGACTGAAAAAATGGCACTTTGTTTTAAACAAAATTTAACAAAATAACTATTGTAGAGCATAATTGTGCCATAGTGTTTATTGGAAGCTCTGGTATTGCATTGTCTGAAAGGCTAAATGAAAGAGGGTCTAATGGATGAAATTTCCTTTTCCTGAAGCATTTCTTCTTCTGGCACAATATAAATTGATGCCATTTTAAAGCAATTTTGCAGCAATCAAAATGGTATCATGAAGGAAAACGAACATAACTGAACTGCTGCTGCACTGGCAATAACAAAACAGCTCTTACTTCTCCAGAAACTGTCAGATAGTATGCCAGACTTGAGGGCTCAAGTGTTACATTTGGGATCTTATCTACTACACAGAGGAGATAAAGCTCAGTGTTTACCATAAAATGTGGCTGAGGAAGAAAATTTGATGTAAAAGCCAGCCTAGTTCTCACACACACACAAAAGGGGAAGACATAAATGGGAAGTGAGAACTAAAAGAAATCACAGAATTGACAAAGATGAAATTAAATTGTATGTATAAATTCATGATAGAAATGTGTATCTGTGTGTCCATGTGTTTTAATTTTCAGGACATGATGTATTAGCAATTATGGAAGAAAGTATTTTTAAAATGTTACAAATTAATCCTTTTTAAATAGCTGTTTGCTGGGTAAGTTTCGATGAAGCTGAATGTTTAGACTCAAAATTAATAATAATTATGATGGTTGGTAAACTTTTTTTAAGGATATTCATTTAAATGCTCATGAGCAGCACAACTTTTACTATATTTTGAGACCAACTTATAATCTTGGAACAGTATCCATTGGCATTTTCCATTTTAGGATTATTATTTTTTTAAAGGCAATGGTACACTTAAGAAAACAATGTTACACAGTGAAAAAGTTAAAACTTTTAAAAAATGCATTAGAGCTGGAGTGCATGGCCAGGCAATTTAAGAAGCATCTAAAATACTAGAAATATCAAAGTCCTACTCTTTGGATTACAGCAGGGGTGGTTCTAGGATGAACTGAACATACATTTATCTGATGGATAAGTATCTGTCTCATTAGTCAGTCTTAATTTATGCCCACCCCATTTTTGGTCCCACCATCAAATTGCATTGATTTCAGTGATTGTTTCACTAATATAAACATTTTTGTATGCTATCCTGCCCTAATGTAATGTGTTTCAGTGTGCTGTTGTCTCTTATATATGTATTTTGAGGTACATTTTTTCCTAATGCATTCATCACCACAACTTTCAAAGGTAAGTGAAATTTGAAGGATCTCTGAGGATACCTACATAAGTGCTCTTCAGAAGTTCAAAAGGAGTTCCAATCCTCTGTGATCTTATAATCTCACCTGATTTCTTTTTGGCACAGCTACAGTGTTTGATAGCATAATAAGCCTGGTTTGTTTCTTTGTTTAGCAATTTTTGAAATACAGAGCTTATGAACAGTCTGGTTTTCTCACTTCTCTCACCCTAGCTCCTAATTCTTAAGCTCAAGGCAAACATTGCCTTTTCTTTCATTCTCTCCTCTATACAAACAACTTCAATTTTGAACACATCTCCACGGTATTTCCAATTCCAGTTAGTCACTAATCATCAGTGGCCTGGCACTTTGCAGCCAAATAGTAACCTACCAAGAAAGGGGGGAAAAACAAAAACAGAACTCTTTCTCCCCATGTGCTTCATCTAGGCTCCTGTGCACCCTTGACTTTGAAGGATATGCAGTCAAGAGAGTCTGGATAAATTCCAGTTCCATTCCGAAAGACCTGCCATCACAGTATCAGAGGGTACTTCCATACAGCCAACATGTTCACCTTCAAAGCTATTGAGCTGGTGCCATCCCATGAGTGGCCTTACCTCTGACTGTCAGCAATTCTCTTGAGTTGGCCAGCACTGTCTCTAGCTGGGCAACTGGGGGGTGGTATAAATTATGGCTTTTGACCAGCATTTTAGTTTCTTGTCTTTGTCACTATCTTACAACATTTGTTTCATAGAAAGTTGGGTAGAGGGTGTGGCCATTATCAAGGATGAGGACTTGTTAGATCATCTGGGAAAGTCAGGGGAATGGCACCAAGTTGCCATGGTGTTAAACTCCTGGCAGCCAATCTCAACAGAAAGCAAGAATGCCCAGAATGTCAGAAAGTATTTCACTAATAAGTCTCATAAATCCCAGCAATTACATAAACTAAAGGGCATCACTGTGTATTCAAATTTTCCATAATGTGTTTCAAAGGCCATGAAATATACATATCCCTCTGTCATATGAATCAAATTGTAAGTCTCCGTCAAGACCAATTTAGTAAATACTTACCTTTTGCAGTTGTTTCATAATATCAGATTAAAATATTACAGTTACAGAGTTCAAAAGTCTGAAATAATGATCCAGTCCTAAAAACCCATTCTTTTTCTTAACAAAAAAGTAGGAGAGATGAAGAGGGTGTAATAAATCCCTTTTGCAGGTTGTCCTCAATAGATTCCTTTAAACAAGTCACCTCTCCTGTAGACATTGAATATTAACTTTTATCAAGGATCTGAGCTCCAAAAACCAAGGTGACAGTGTGGTGGTCTCTCATGAAGGATACACAGGCTGCAAGTTTTCTCAGGATGAGAGCTTGTGGTCTCTCATGAAGAATGTAGGAAGAATGCACAGACACAACTTCCTCGGGATGAGAGCCCCGATTCAAGCCGTAAGGTCTCTTTTATTTTTCCCCCAGCTAAGCAAGTACACTAAAACAGTAATTCACATAGCAGAAGGCTGATTGGTCTAAATAGCAATGCATACCTCATGTAACCCCCCTGATAGCCTCCTGGCACAGCTCAGGTTACAGCTCGTGTTGCCTTGTGAGGAAAGTTTTTGCTACAACCTTATCCACTATGGAAGTTCAAGGAAGGTTCAATGTAAATAAACATCTTGCACAGCTGTCATGGTTTGCCAGCCAACAGCATAGCATACAATGCTCTCTACATAACAGTGCGTTCATAGGAGTAATGTGAGAAGCAAGAAATGCACCTTCTCCTTTCCAAAGACATCAGCAAAGTCATAAAATGCAGTAACACAGGACAAATAGCCTGTTGAGTTGCAATAATGGAGGATGGGGCTTGAATACCTAGAAATGGTGATCCCATTATTCCTGGAGGTAGATGGTACAGTCTGAGAGCCAGTTTGGTGTAGCGGTTAAGGCATCAGGGTAGGAATTGGGAGACTGCAAGTTCTAGTCCCACCTTAGGCACAAAGCCAGCTGGGTGACCTTGGGCCAGTCACTCTCTCTCAGCCCTAGGAAGTAGGCAATGGCAAACCACTTCTGAAATCTTGCCAAGAAAATGGCAGGGACTTGTCCAGGCACTCAAAGGTAATGAATGAATGAATGAATGAATGAATGGTCCAATTACTTGATCCTAATAAATGTCAGGCTTAAGAGTCTATAGCCATTCCATTCCCAGGACAATGGGAACACATAAGGAATAAGTTAAATAAAAGTGGAAGGTTTCCCGATGATTGTTAATAAGATGAAGTGGAACAATATATTCCATGTTTGGACCAGAACGCAAAAGTTTTCCATCTATAGTTTTAACATGCTTTGTCTGTTATTGTCTGAATGGGTAAGGTGATTATTGTCTTGTCAATAAAATTGGCTATCATTTCCAAATCTGATAATGCAGAAAGGAATATATCAGAGCCAGCTTAGAAGTCTAAAATAAGCAGCAGGATAAAATGTTGCTTCTTTACATCGTTTGTCTGAACCCCCTTTAGTCGCCTAATGGAACCCTTTCTTTTTTTTCCTTATTTCCCAAACCTTGGGATGATTGTGGCACTAACATGATCACTGATTCCAAAGGTTATGGCAATTCATAGCTGATTTAGGGCAAGAAATTTAACTTGGAAGGCAAGTGTAAAATGTAAAAACATTAAACCAAGGCTCATCTGCATTGTTTTTCTGTAGCTGATGGGTGGGATGTGTGTGTGTAATTAACTCTAATTTCATAGGTTCAACTCCAGAGACTGAGGAATCAGGAAAGAAAGATAAAATGGGTATACAAAAGCTATACATCTTCCTTTCTTTCCCATATCCAGTGTATTTCACCTTTTTTTCACAGGCTTCTGTTTATAGTTGTAATAAGGCATTGGAGCAGCTCCTCTGAGGCCTCTGATACTCCCTGCAAGCTACTCATCTTCCAATATCATTAGATACAGTAAGCCTTCTTTAACCTAATAAGGCTAGCTCATTCCATTCCATATCTCTAGAATACAATTGAAAATCCACTACATATTCCTTCACTCTGTGCTTCCTTCATCATGGTCTGCTAATTTCCTTATTAGCAGTAACTCTTCTGGCAGAGTCATCAAAGGCAGCTTTCAGCATCTGCATAACATTGGCATAGTTATCAATATAACAAGGATCATTATTGTCTGTGATACAAATTGCCCTTTGGCAGCTTCTTATGTCAAGCCACCAAGGATAAATCCCATTCAAGCACAATCTTTAGAAACCTCAACTGGTCTTAAGGAAATTGTAAGCCCTTTTTGGGGGGATCTGTCATACTTCTGTGGTAATGAATCTACCTGCTTCTGGTGTGGGAATAAGATGTTGCTTATCTGCACAGTAGTTAGCAATGCTCTCAGAGGATCTTGGCAGACAACTTCAACTGAAAGCAGGATTGTCCCAGAGTTTCCTTTAACAACATTTCATAAAAGGACATGGAAAAAAATGTTACTGAATTCCCAGCAACTGACTGCATTCAGTTTGGAACCCAATTTATCTCTCAGCTTATTAAGGCAGAATTATTTTTCAGTGTTTTACTATCAGTCTGTCTGTGAACCAGTGGGGAGGCTGTTGGCAGGTGGCCAAGGTTGTCCCAACCAACCTCTAAATCTTTCTCAGGCTCTAAACATTCGAATGCATGTGGGCAATTCAGAGATGATAGAGGAGCCCAGATAAGACAAGAATACTTAACAGTGGGAAACCATCTGCCCCACCGCTCTAGGGGAAATGCTGCAAAAGTATACTTGCAGTGCTACATCTGGAACAGTAACTGAAAAATAGGTTAATTAATAAATTAATCAGTTTAGCTGTAGTAGATCTAAGGATGCTCCCACAGCATCATGGAAATACGGGAGTGTAATGACAATCTTTGGTATCTCTTATGTATGGAAGGGACCAAATAATCATGCTGGAATTATTGTGAAAAATACCTGGTTACAAAAATGCCCACTGGTTATACTTTTGGCTTCACCACAATGGCTTTCAAATAGAGACAGAAGGAACACCAGTTTTACAGGTTGTTGTTTGTTGTTTATTCATTTAGTCGCTCCTGACTCTTCGTGACTTCATGGACCAGCCCATGCCAGAGCTTCCTGTTGGCCGTCAACACCCCCAGCTCCCCCAGGGACGAGTCCGTCACCTCTAGAATATCATCCATGCACCTTGCCCTTGGTCGGCCCCTCTTCCTTTTGCCCTCCACTCTCCCTAGCATCAGCATCTTCTCCAGGGTGTCCTGTCTTCTCATTATGTGGCCAAAGTACTTCAGTTTTGCCTTTAATATCATTCCCTCAAGTGAGCAGTCTGGCTTTATTTCCTGGAGGATGGACTGGTTTGATCTTCTTGCAGTCCAAGGCACTCTCAGAATTTCCCTCCAACACCACAGTTCCAAAGCATCAATCTTCCTTCTCTCAGCCTTCCTTATGGTCCAGCTCTCGCAGCCATATGTTACTACAGGGAACACCATTGCTTTAACTATGCGGGCCTTTGTTGTCAGTGTGATGTCTCTGCTCTTAGTTTTACAGGTAAGTTCCTCTAATAATAACTACTCATATTTATGTATTCACTTGTTTGTTTATTCACTTGTTTATGTGTAGATGGCTAGACAAATGCAAACAAAATGCTTTTTAAAAATGGAGATACATTAACAATGTATTTTCTTTTCCTGTTGTGAAGAATAAAATGAGGAAAATGTCTTACTGAAAGAACTGTGACAGCTCAGGGAGTAGGCTACTTATTGATTTTTAAAAAAATACTATCCTATTGATCAGCTGAAGGAGCACTGATATGAAGATAATTAGGGATACACTTATCCCCAATTTGTTTTTGAAGGATTGGGAAGTAAAAATATTTACATGTTGTATGTAAATGCCCTGAGTTTATCCTCCAAACAAAATTCTAAGCCATGTAAGTCAGTGTCTTTATTATTGGTCACAGCCCCAGACAATTTAGAAATACAGTATCATACATATAATAAAAAGGCCTGCCATTGTGACTTTTGAATAGATGCCTTTATAATGGTCATCTTTATGACGTCATGACATTTATGATGGTAAGTTTATGTTTAAATATGAATATTAAATGTTTGCAAATCATCCAGTTTTGAAATATGACCTTGAAATGGTTCATAATGAACTATAAATCTAACCCCAACCCTCAAAATGTTTTGTACACCTCGAATGAACACATATGTTTTCCAGCCCTATGCATAAGATTGTTTTTTGGGGGGAAAGTAAATGTAAGGAACATAAATATTGATGTGTGGAAGCTGGCAGTTTAGACTACATGTTCAGTTCTCACACAATACTCTGACCTAACTTTTATCAATTCAGGGTATCAGAATACTTATGCCAAATTCTACAAAGTGGCTGGCATTATAGAAGAGGCTAGTGATAATTTATTGCTACTTTCCATAATAACTTGTAAATCTTCATCTCTGGTTTTCATGTAACTACAAGATCCCCTTCTCTGTACCAGTCATAAAAGGTTTGAGAAGCAATCATTTATTTATTTTTCATTTAAGCATGAAGCTTCCATGGCATTAAGCACAGCAAATGTTCATAAAGGCTATGAATATGGACACAAGCCATTTATATCAGTAAATTCATACTGAAGTTTGGAACTGATACAGTAACACATAATACAGGACCTCTTAAGGAGAAAGAAAAGAGGCCTATCCATGTAGAGACTGGATATTCAGCTTTCAAAACTGATTATCCGCTGTTTGAATGAAACACCTCTATTTCCCAAAAACAATGAATTGCCTTATGGAGTTCCATGATAACTCATTTGGAAGACAGTTAGAAAACTATTGGGGATGAACCAAATTGCTTTTTCCCCTATTTTATAGTTAATCCAAGTTGCAAAACAATTCATTTCAGTATGATTTAGCAAAGCCATTCTTCTGCAGATTGCCTGCATGGAATATGCAGAAGTGTCATTTGTTCTGCTGGATTTCTTCTTCTTTTGACTACAAATGTTTTTAATTCATAGCTACATATTTCTGCAAACTGTATGCTTCTCCCACAGAAGGGAATTTGTTTTAATTAAATCTGCTTGGCATTTGTTTTCTATACTTTTGTGAACGTTTTTCTTCTCTTTGATACGTGTTGGTTTGCAGATCAATTAAATATTAGGTGGGGGTGGTCACAAAGAAGGACAAGGTTTTTAAATGAAAAGCAATATTAATTTGGTATAGGGAAAAAAAAAACAATTATTTTCACATATAAGAGGGTAAAGCAATAAAAGCATTCTTCTACTGACACCTTTCTTTTCCAGCAAAATATATAACTACTGAATAAAACTTCAGCAAAGGATCGTTACCTTGTTGTGGTGCTGGAGCTTGAGCACCTCAATGATGCCATGAGCTAAACCATGAAGGGCCACCAAAGACAGGAAGGTCGTGACAGAGAGGTCAGAGTAAACGCGATCCCTGGGGAAGGTAATGGCAACCCACCCCAGTATTCTTGCCGTGAAAACTAAATGGATCAGTACAACCAGAGATATGTCGGTATACCATTGGAAGATGAGACCCCCAAGTTGGAAGATGGTCAAAATGCTACTGGGGAGGAACAGAGGATGAGCTCAAATAGCCCCGGACGTGATGACGCAGCTAGCTCAAAGCCGAAAGGACGGCAAGCGGCCGACGGTGCTGGTGGTGAACAGTGAATCCGATGTTCTAAGGATCAGCACACCATTGGAACCTGGAATGTAAGATCTATGAGCCAGGGCAAATTGGATGTGGTTATTGGTGAGATGTCAAGATTAAAGATAGACATTCTGGGCATCAGTGAACTGAAATGGACTGGAATGGGCCGCTTCACACCAAATGACCACCAGATCTACTACTGTGGACAAGAGGACCACAGAAGAAATGGAGTAGCCTTCATAATGAATAGTAAAGTGGCTAAAGCAGTGCTTGGATACAATCCAAAAAACGATAGAATGATCTCAATTCGAATTCAGGGCAAGCCATCTAACATCACAGTGATCCAAATATACGCCCTAACCACAGATGCTGAAGAAGCTGAAGTAGAGCAGTTCTATGAGGACCTGCAGCACCTACTGGACGACACGCCTAAAAGAGATGTTATTTTCATCACGGGAGACTGGAATGCTAAGGTGGGCAGTCAAATGACACCTGGAATTACAGGTAAGCATGGCCTGGGTGAACAAAACGAAGCAGGACATAGGCTGATAGAATTTTGCCCAGACAACTCAACGTGCAAAACAAACACTCTCTTCCAGCAACCTAAGAGACGGCTTTATACATGGACTTCCCCAGATGGACAACACCGAAACCAGATTGACTACATCCTTTGCAGCCAAAGGTGGTGGACATCTATACAGTCGGTAAAAACAAGACCTGGAGCTGACTGTAGTTCAGATCATGAACTCCTTCTTGCACAATTTAGGAACAGACTAAAGAGATTAGGGAAGACCCACAGATCAGCTAGATATGAGCTCACTAATATTCCTAAGGAATATGCAGTGGAGGTGAAGAATAGATTTAAGGGACTGGACTTAGTAGATAGGGTCCTGGAAGAACTCTGGACAGAAGCTCGCAGCATTGTTCAGGAGGCGGCAACAAAATACATCCCAAAGAAAGAGAAAACCAAGAAGGCAAAATGGCTGTCTGCTGAGACACTAGAAGTAGCCCAAGAAAGAAGGAAAGCAAAAGGCAACAGTGTTAGGGGGAGATATGCCCAATTAAAAGCAAAATTCCAGAGGTTAGCCAGAAGAGATAAGGATTTTTTTTAAACAAGCAATGTGCGGAAGTGGAAGAAGACAATAGAATAGGAAGGACAAGAGACCTCTTCCAGGAAATTAGAAACATTGGAGGTAAATTCAAGGCAAAAATGGGTATGATCAGAAACAAAGATGGCAAGGACCTAACAGAAGAAGAAGATATCAAGAAAAGGTGGCAAGAATATACGGAAGACCTGTATAGGAAGGATAACAATATCGGGGATAGCTTTGACGGTGTGGTCAGTGAGCTAGAGCCAGACATCCTGAAGAGTGAGGTTGAATGGGCCTTAAGAAGCATTGCTAATAACAAGACAGCAGGAGACGACGGCATCCCAGCTGAACTGTTCAAAATCCTGCAAGATGATGCTGTCAAGGTAATGCATGCTATATGCCAGCATGGAAAACACAAGAATGGCCATCAGACTGGAAAAAATCAACTTATATCCCCATACCAAAAAAGGGAAACACTAAAGAATGTTCAAACTATCAAACAGTGGCACTCATTTCACATGCCAGTAAGGTAATGCTCAAGATCCTGCAAGGTAGACTTCAGCAATTCATGGAGCGAGAATTGCCAGATGCACAAGCTGGGTTTAGAAAAGGCAGAGGAATTAGGGACCAAATTGCCAATATCCGCTGGATAATGGAAAAAGCCAGGGAGTTTCAGAAAAAAACATCTATTTCTGTTTTATTGACTATTCTAAAGCCTTTGACTGTGTGGACCATAACAAATTGTGGCAAGTTCTTAGCGGTATGGGGATACCAAGTCATCTTGTATGGCTCCTGAAGAATCTGTATAACGACCAAGTAGCAACAGTAAGAACAGACCACGGAACAATGGACTGGTTTAAGTTTGGGAAAGGAGTATGGCAGAGTTGTATATTCTCACCCTACCTATTCAACTTGTACGCAGAACACATGATGTGACATGCTGGGCTTGAGGAATCCAAGGCTGGAGTTAAAATCGCTGGAAGAAACATTAACTATTTCAGATATGCAGATGATACCACTTTGATGGCTGAAAGTGAAGAGGAACTGAGGAGCCTTATGATGAAGGTGAAAGAAGAAAGTGCAAAAGCTGGCTTGCAGCTAAACCTCAAAAAAACCAAGATTATGGCAACCAGCTTGATTGATAACTGGCAAATAGAGGGAGAAAATGTAGAAGCAGTGAAAGACTTTGTATTTCTAGGTGTGAAGATTACTGCAGATGCTGACTGCAGTCAGGAAATCAGACGGCGCTTAATCCTTGGGAGAAGAGCAATGACCAATCTCGATAAAATAGTTAAGAGCAGAGATATCACACTGACAACAAAGGTCCACATAGTTAAAGCAATTGTGTTCCCTGTAGTAACATATGGCTGCAAGAGCTGGACCATAAGGAAGGCTGAGAGAAGGAAAATAGATGCTTTGGAACTGTGGTGTTGGAGGAAAATTCTGAGAGTGCCTTGGACTGCAAGAAGATCAAACCAGTCCATCCTCCAGGAAATAAAGCTAGACTGCTCACTTGAGGGAATGATATTAAAGGCAAAACTGAAATACTTTGGCCACATAATGAGAAGACAGGACACCCTGGAGAAGATGCTGATGCTAGGGAGAGTGGAGGGCAAAAGGAAGAGGGGCCGACCAAGGGCAAGGTGGATGGATGGTATTCTAGAGGTGACGGACTTGTCCCTGGGGGAGCTGGGTGTGTTGACGACCGACAGGAAGCTCTGGCGTGGGCTGGTCCATGAAGTCATGAAGAGTCAGAAGCAACTAAATGAATAAACAACAAAACTGAATAAAAACATATTTGCAGTGTCATCAATATTTACTCATCCTAAAGGTAGTTCTTGTTCATGTAGCCTTATTCCGAGGGATTCCCATTCTTGAACTACAGTGCCCTTGCTATATTTGCCCAGTGCTCTTTTGGTTACAAATACAAATAGTTACTTCTCATATTCTTTGAGCTGTCTCAAGGAAAATGTACTATCTTACTCACCCCATCCCCATAAACATATGGAGGCAAGATGGTATACACAGATGTTATATGCATGACGTTAACTTTTTGTGCATCTTGAATAGATATCATGGTGAGTGTCTTTATTTGTCTTATACTGTAGATTGGAGTACTGGAACATGGATGTAGGATAAGACTAAAGACCTTAAGACTGAAAGTAATAAAAACACAGAAGGTGTGTCCCGAAACTATAGTCATTGAATGTTCCTCAGGACTATATTTATCAGCATCCTAGGGACATACAATGGAACAGTTCCCTAGGCAGTGAATTCACAGGAAGAGCAAACAAGAGCTTGAAAGGAGAGTTCAGACAAGGAGAAGGAGAAGGCAGAAGAGAGAAGAGAGAAAAGAAAAAAAGGGCATTGAATAATCAAGAAGGTATTGCCTGGTTTCTGCTGCTGGCTGTTTCCTGAATGATGCTGATGGATTCTGCATGCTGCTAACTTTCCCTGAGGGCTGCTGATTGCTGCAGATTGCCCATTGTGTGATTGGATATTTCCATACTGCTGACCTAGTTGAGGCAGCTTCAGGGGATATATAAGGAAGCAAAGTCCTCAAAAAGCAAGCTAAGCAAGTGAAGAGGCAGAGCTCCAGCAGGTCCTTAAAGAAATGGATTATCTAAACTAATATCTGTTGAATTTCAACTTTGGGCATGGTATGGAGACAACATTGTTTGCACTTGTCTTGGATGGGGGTTGTACAACTGTCATAGTTCTTGATTTCTTAGCAGATTTAAATATTGCCAATCATATAGTAGTATCTTTCTGGGATACCCAGTGTTGCAGTGGTTCTCCTCCTTTCTTTCCCTATCTCCATGGCTGGTTCTTGTTGGTGCTGAGAGGTGAAGAGAGGTCTGACTTGAACATCTTGGTTTACTGAGTGCTTCAAGGCTCCACACTCTTTCCTCTCCTCTTTAACCTCTATATGAAATCATTGGGTGAGGTCATTCATCAACATGAGATCAGGCATCATCAGGACTTATAATCCCAGGTTGCCCAAACAATTCTGTGGAAGTCATGTGCTAGTCCTTGGAGGTTGTTGGGGTTTGAATGGGGAGAAACAGACTCAAACTCAGTCCTAACAAGACAGAGTGGTTATCGGTATATGGGTCTTTTGATGCTGGTGATTTTCTATCATTGGTTCTGAATGAAGCCACTCCTCTGTTTATAGCTGATACACAAATCGGGAAGGAGGTCCTCCTGGATTCCATTTGATAGACAGATATCAGCTGTGGAGGACTCTCACACAGATTCATCTGATGTGCCAATTGCACACTGTTCTCAGCCAAAAGTCTGGCCCTTACATTTCCTTAAAGTCTGACCCTCCTCTATTTTTTGAGATCTTCCCATCACCCTGGAAATCTTTGGGTTTTGGTTCAAAACTACCTATATCCAGCTTAGTTTGCCAGCATCCTCATTCTCTTCCTCCTCCTCCTCCAAAATGCTAACTCTTTTCTTGACAGCTCAAGAGGGCATTTTCACCTCCTTTCTCTCCCTCTGCAAGGGCTCTGACTGTGTGAAAAAATAAATAAATAATATAGATACAGATACAAATATAACCTGCTCCAGCTCAGTGCTTTCCTAGATGAGATTATCACTTCCAAAGTGAGATCACATGACAAGATGGCAGGTAGGGTTTAGCTTCTCCATTCTGTTACAGAAAGTCTACAACATGAATGGTAACATTGCCTCTGAGAGGCTTTCATCTTCTTCCTTGAAGTATCCTTATTGTTGTTTCTACTAGGTACAGTTCCTAGAATGAGAAATGATGGTATAATTGTGCAGTTCTCCCTCAAGGAAGGAAGGAAGGAAGGAAGGAAGGAAGGAAGGAAGGAAGGAAGGAAGGAAGGAAGGAAGGAAGGAAGGAAGGAAGGAAGGAAGGAAGGAAGGAAGGAAGGAAGGAAGGAAGGAAGGAAGGAAGGAAGGAAGGAAGGAAGGAAGGAAGGAAGGAAGGAAGGAAGGAAGGAAGGAAGGAAGGAAGGAAGGAAGGAAGAGCTATAGGAAAAATGGCCATATTCTCCCACTATTTTTGTTTACTCTTAGCTCATTATAATTCACATTTGTGTGGAGGGAAGGCTCAATTTCTTTCCAACAACTTCCAGCTTAAATATCTGCCCCTTGCACCAAGTACATCAATACTATGCATGTAACAGGCTAGAACAAAACGATGAGAGATACTAATGCTGCCTTACTGACTTCTGACTGGCATCTGGTTGGCTACCATGGGAAGTAAAATGTTGGACTAGATTGATTTCTTCTATCATGGGATTATTATGACTTTAATGGCAAAAAAGTTCTCTCAGAGATTCCTGACATAAATCATTAAAATACTGTATATTACAATGCCTTGAATTCTAAAAAAAGAATCCTCAGAACAGTTTTAAGTAAAAGCAGTGTCATGACTGTTAATAAAAATTCATGAAGTTCACCATGCTCATCCCTGTAAGCTTCAGTTGAAATCCAATGGACAATTCTTTATTTGAGAATTGGTCCAGCTAGATCATTCTAAACAAACATGCATAGGATTGTGCTGCTAGAGATTGTGGGAATTTTCTGATGTTTGGACTCTAGAAACCAGACTGGATTCACATTTTCTACTGTGTTTTATTTTCTTTTTAACATGGTTTTTTATTATGGTTTTATTATTATGGTTAGCACAATGCAGGAACTGACCCACTGAGATTATGCAAAATTAGAAGTTCACCTATGTTTCCTTCTCATCAAAGTGCAACTCAGCTTCATGACTAGGATCAGAAAGAACACGGCACATTCCATTCACATAGACATTATGCATGAATATACCCTGGAATATAACTTAAATTGGCATGTTTTAATGCAATTCTTCAGTTGGAAGTTACTGTTTATTGTGAGATTCTTTTCTTCACAAAAACGTTCTTTCCTCCCCTTTTATACCATGGTGAATTTGAAATGGTGCCATCAAGTCAAGGACTGAAGCCAATAGTGAGATCAAAACATAACAGCCTGAATCCTTTCCATAAAGCTGTAAACCTACAGAGTTTTCATGTAACATAATGGAGCACATACAAGGGCAACATTAATATTCTATTGAGCTTCTTTAATGTTATTATTTCCAATTCTTTCTTTCTTTTTTTTTTAATAGCCTGCTATTCCTGGCATGTAAATTTGGTCTTTATGAGACTATCTGAATGAGAATTGTCACCCGGGTACCTAAATGAGTTCTCATGCTTATCAAAAAAAGCCTGCTTTATTCAGATTCTGCCACTGTACCTGCCAGGAAGAAATGGCATCAAATGTAAATTCTGTCTCCAGGCAGATAGAGCATTGTGCGGAATTGCAATAAAACGTGAAGGCTTATGTTACTGAAATTGTGAAAAGTAAAGCCCAGCATAAAATCAACAGGCAGGACAGAAGAGTTTGTTGACTTTATTTCTGGAGACTACTTTAATGCCTAGTTGTCTGAAAGGAACAAAGAGTTAGTATTGAAGAAAAAATTACTGAACAGTCATAAAGTGTCCAGATTCCTTGATTTTCAAAATCTTACTGGTTCATCCCACTTTTTGATGGAACAGTTCTGTAGTCACATACTCTGCAATGCTACATAACTTCTGCATGCCATCTGAAAGTTCTCTCTCTTTCTTGGACCCTCCCATTCTTCTTATAGTGATATATTTGACTTTCTGTATTGAGTACATTTGATAACAGCATTTGGTGTTGGATAAAATATGCATAAGACTAATCATGGGAGGTTTACAGGGCATCACTGGTCTAGAAGTTAAGTAAAAGTAATAACTATAAAAGGAAATAAGTTCAAACACCATTAAGTCCATCACCACCTAATGACTAAACTGTATTATGATGTTATCTTCACTGTATTGAATGTATTTTTGTCATGAAAACAAAGACTTGCTTCACATCAGAATTACATTACTGCCAGAAATATATGAATAGAATCCCAGTTTCGAGACAAAATATGTCTGACAGCTGTTTTCTCAGAGGAAAACTAAACAAATCATGAACAACATCCCCCATTTTTTGCCTTTTTGTTAAGCTAGTGGTGGCATAATTTGGATTAGGTCTACCAAAGTGCATGGGAGATACTTAATGGTTGCAAAATTAATTTCATTTTCCCTTTTTGTGGACGTCAATTTTCTCCTTGTTAGTTTTAAGGATCTATTGGATTTTTAAATTCAGAGAATAAGAGGGGTATTAATGGAAATGGATAAAGTTAAAATTCCAATCCCATACACAAAAAAACAAAAGGCCATCGGGGTCCTTAACAAGGGGTGCAATCACTTCTGTCATTCACCTCCCCTGGCTTTTGATGCTACATTGGTGATGAAAACTAAACCAAATGCAATAGTGAGAGGCATTCTCTTATGGGATCTTTCCAAGAGATTGAAGCATGGAAAACCAAGGACGGTACAGACTGCTGAGAAATGGAAGACAGAATGTCCAGATACATCCTTTGGCCTTTTCATAACTTTACATTCAAGAAGGAAATACTCCATTCATGAGGATTTTACCAAATATCTGTGTAGACGTAATACCTAGCATATAGTGGGATTATTGGGTTTAGCAGTTCTCTTGTGATGCCAATATTCTTACTTTCATGGCTAATTTTAAGCTATTGAAAACAGTTGCAGCAACTAAAACAGACTGAAACAAAATAGGATGTTTTCTTCTTTTAGGTGCATACAGAATGGAAGACAACCTCTGTAAAAATACTGCTATTATTCAATGCACAATAGTAAAATATAGAGGGCGAGAAAGAGAGAGAGAGAAAGAACTTTCTGTACTCAACTATTTTTGTATTTTTATAAATAAAGGGTTACTGTATTCATAAGTAGAGGAAAAAGGGCTAGTTCTCAACTTTACAATTAAAAGTTTTGATATGGTTTCCACAACTGTTTGATTTTTTTAAAAGAAAACATGAATGATTTTTTTAAAAAAAATCTTGGATGTTTTCTATAAGTTAATAAAAGAAGTTTGGGTCCTACTTCGGACACATTATGCAAAGACCTAGCTCCTTGGAAAAGGCTCTAATGCTGGGAAAGTTGGAAGGAAAAAGAAGTGGATGACCAGCAGCAAGGTGGATGGACTCATTTATGGTGGCAGTCCACTGTTGGGAGACTTGAAAAAACAAGTTAAGGATAGATCGTGATGGAGAAAATCTATCTATGTGGCTTTCATTGTTTGAAAAAAAAATAAAACAAGATATGATTTGCCTACAAGAGACACATATTAGAAAAAAGGACATATTTGATTTATCAAAAACTAGGTGAAGATTTTTTGTCATCAGGAACTAAATGAAGAAGTGGAGTTGCTTTGTATATAAATCCCCAACTAAAACCAGAACTTGAATTGATTGATGAACATGGCAGTTTTGTTGGGGTGAAAATTAGGTTGCATGGGACTAAGACTTTGATATTGGAAATTTATGCCCCAAATGAGGATAAAGTACTGTTCTATAAAGGACTTATGGAGAGACTAATAGGTTTCTCTTTTGAAGTTTGGTGTTTGATGGGGGATTGGAATGGAATGGTCTTCCCACAACTGGATAAAACTTCTGAGAAAAATATTAAAATTACTCAAGTCAAATTACCAAAATTTATTATTATTATTATTATTATTATTATTATTATTATTATTATTATTATTTTGATGGAGAATTTAGGGTTGGTTGCTATATGGAGACAAAAAAAAAAGACAATTCAAGAGAGTACACCTACTTTCCTGAAAGACATAGAACCTTTTCAAGGATAGATATTACTTGGATTTCAAAGAAATTGACTACTAAGATTTCTAAAATAGAGATACTACCAAAGAATGTTTTGGAATATAATCCTATGAGTCTGGTTTATAAAAGGAAATCTAGTTCTTTTAGATGGAGACAGATAGAAGCAACAGTGGAGGACTGTAAAAAGAAACTGAAAGAATTTTTGAAAATAATTTAGGTAAAGACACTGATTTGAGAATGGTTTGGGATCCAAGTAAACAAACCAGAGAAGTGGTTGGCAGATAAAATATGAAAAAAAAGGGGGGGGGCAGGGAAGGATATTGGAAATACAAGAGGGGGATACTGCATTAATGGATAACATGGCCATACAAAAAGACTTTCATCAATATTATTCCAACTTGTATAAAGGAAGTAACATCTCTCTGGAGAACATAGATGAATATCTAAAGAAACAAAATTTACCAAGGATTACAGAGGAATAGAGAGAGATTATGAATGGACCTATAACAATAAGGGAAGTTTCTGAAGCTATAAAAAAAGATTAAACCAGGAAAGATGCCTGGACCAAATGGATTATCAGGTTCTTATTATAAATATTTTGGGACAAACTTTTACAACCTTTACAAAACACAATGAATTCTATCTTACAGGGAGGAAAGATGCCAGAGAGTTGGAAAGAGGCAATATAGCCTTAATACCTAAAGAGCGACAAGATTTAACTTTAACAAGAAACTATAAGCCAATATCATTATAGAGTATAATTTGTTTACAATGATTCTAGCTGATAGACTGAAAATAATTTTGCAAGAATTTATTCATGAGGATCAATGTGATTTTTTACCTAAAAGACATTTAAAGGACAATGTTAGAAATGTATTATAAATTTTGCATATTTGGGGCAACATAATGGAAAAAAACACACACACCAAGCCACATTGATTTTCTTAGATGAAGAAAAGGCCTTTGACAATTTGAATTGGGCTTTTTGTTCAAGGTTTTAGAAGATATGAATTTTGGAGATAACTTTATAAAATGGGTAAGATCGATTTACACTTCACAGAAAGCATAAATAATTGTTAATAGAGATCTAATAAAACCCTGTGAGATACAAAAAGGAACAAGACAGGGATGCCTACTGTCTCCTCTCTTGTTTATTTTGGTTCTTGAAATACTGAATAGAGATACAAGACCAAGATGAGAGGATCGTGGGAATAAAGAATGAAAAAGAAACATATAAGTTAAGGGCTTTTGCAGATAACTTGGTGTTGGTTTTGGAAGATCCTTTAAAGGGAATTGAAACATTAATGGGAAAATTAAAAGAATTTGGTGCATTAGCAGGTTACGAGATTAATAAAAGAAAATATTAACAAAAATATGAAAATAGAAGATCAAACAGAATTGATGAGTAAAATGGGTTTTAAGATTCAGAAGAAGGTAAAATATCTAGTATCACTATGACAAATATGAACTCTATGTTATTTCCAAATAACGATGTTAAGGCATGGACTGAAGTTAAAAAAGACATGTTAAGATGGGAGAAACTACAACTGTCATTGCTGGAGAGAATTTCTGTGATAAAAATGAATGCCTTGCCTAGAACGATGTTTTTGTTTCAGACAATACCTGTTTTGACAACTGATGCACCATTTAAACAGTGGCAGAAGAATATAACTAAGTTTGTGCAACAGGGGAAAAAACAACAAGTTAAATATAAAGTGTCACAAGATGCAAAGGAAAGAGGTCTACCTGATTTGAAACTGTATTTTGCAGCTTGCTGTTTGGTTTGGATGAAAGAGTGGGTGCTGCTGAGAAATAGAAGGCTCTTGGAGTTAGAAGGACACAACCTGAGATTTGGGTGGCATGGATAATTGCGCTACGACAAAGTCAAGGTTAATGTGGATTTTAAAAATCATTATGTTAGACATGCCATATTGAGAGTATGGAACAGATACAAACCCAGGTTGTGCCCAAAACTCCCTTGTGGTTCTCAGCACAAGAAGCATTTTATAGATGAGAAATAATAGGCAAACAGAAATGGTTAACTTATCATGCGATACTAGAATTTTGTCAAGGGAAATATAAAATAAAACCAGGACAAGAACTGGTGGCAGAGTGATATAGTTGTCCATGGTTTTCTTATCTATGTTTATTAGAAATATTAAAGTAGACAAAAGAGTTTATGGTTTTGAACATTTTAAGACTGAGTTTGAAACAGAATTCTAATTGCTAAAATATACAAACTTTTATTGAAATTTGAAACAGAAGAACAAGTGAAAGAATGTAGAATAAAATAGGTTAAAAAATAATATACAGATGGAACAATGGGAACATATGTGGTTGAAAGGGTTGAAATTTACACTATGTTATAATCTTAAAGAGAATATTTATAAAATGATGTACTATTTTTGGTATATGTCACCAGAGAAATTGTCTAGAATGTATAAAGGCACTTCAAATGTATGTTGGAAATGTGAACAAGATAATAAAAGGACGTGTAAAAAAGCGAGAAAATTTTGGATTCAAATACACACACTGATTCAGAGGATTTTAAACATTAATACACAATTGAGGCCAGAGATTTTCCTTTGGGGACTGATGGACAAACAATTGGAAAAAAGTCATGGAACTTTGCTTTTGTATATAATAATTGCAGTGAGATTATTGTATGCACAAAGATGGAAAGATTTGGCATTACCCACAATGGAGGAATGGTTGATGAAGATGATGGAACTTGCTGAGATGGCTAAATTGACTTCTTTGATCAGAGAAAAGACAATATCTACACTTATTGCTGACTGGAAACCCTTATGTTTTGCGTAAAACAGGAAAAAAATTAACTTATGATTTATGGTTTTGATGATTAGATAGGATATATTATAGAAAGAAGAGAGTCATGTTGTAACCATAGGTTTGTTCAGTCACATTGTCATGAGTACTGATGGTGAGCAGGAGGGGGTCCCTATCCAGGGGGGAAAATACATGTGTAGTTTAGAGAACTTGAGCTGTAATTCAAAGAAACCCAGAACAGACCCGCCTTGACTTTTGGGGTTTATCTGTCTGGGTTTTCCCACGCTTCTTCAGTTTGTTAGGATTTTCTGTCTACAATAGCAGTAATAAAACACTAGAGACTTCTTACTTGTCTCGGCGTGGTTCTTGCTTAGTTAGGACATACATTACATAGTTTGCAGGTATGTTTTAAGTCAACATTGTAAACTTTTATTAAGCCTTGCATTTCTGTAGCTGTCTCATGCTCATTAAGAATTGTAGCTCTATTGAATTTTTGTGTAGCAATTAACAAAAAGAGGTAAAACATACCAAAAACACAGTCAATACACTATAGTAACCAGACCTATTATCCAGTATGATGGTTGGATGGTTCTCTAGTTAACTGTGAGTTGCATTTGAGCTTATCAATTTAGAAATAATCTGCATTTTAAAGAGTTACTAACGAGTCAGTGGGAGGCTTGTAACAACATTCAAGGTGGTTATAGAGAAGCAATGAGCTAGTTTACAGAATGTGGCATTTTGGTTAAATTTAACTGGTTATAACAGTCCAGTTATCTAGAAAATTAAATTTAACCAAAATGCCACATTCTGTAAACTGGCTCATTGCTTCTCTATAACCACCTTGAATGTTGTTACAGCCTCCCACTGACTCGTTAGTAATTCTTTAAAACAAAAGCCTTTTGGACTTTGATACTCCAAAATTCAAAATTAATTTATCTAAATCCATTGCTCTAGTAATGCCTACTCTCTACTATACTACCTCACATACCTGGTTCTTTTTTTTTTTTTCCACCAAAAGAAAACATATACAAATTAAATAAAAATCCCATCTACCTTCTTGCCACCAAAACATAAAATTGATTTATTTCCATTAACTATTTCTTCAATGCCTTGTCTCCTGACTTTATTGCCTCCCCATCTGAAAAACAAAGCAAATAAACAACTACATTCCCCCTCAATAAACCCACAATTGTTTTATTTTATATTAATAACAATTCCTCTGATGCCTTGACTTTTATCCTCTCCTCACCTGAAAAACATGAAAAAGAAAAGCCTACCCCCCTCTTGAAACAAATAAATTAAAAAAGTTTCTTCCACAACTTTGTTTCTAGGCTTTCCTGTTCCACAGCCCCCCCAAATTTTATAAAAGCATGTCCTTCTTTCCCCCCATAAAAGAAAACAAAAATAATGATTTATTTACATTAACTCCTGGTTTTTTATCTTCCCCCACTCCACCCCACCAATACATTCAAGAGATTAAAGGCCATACCAGTTGAAATCACTACTCTAGAAACTAAATTGGGAGATACAAAGTTATAGACAAAGAGATCACAGCAACAGACGTTCCCCTCTGGTGTGAGTCCAGCTGTCTTAAACTGGACTGAGCATCTGCATTTTGCAAAAAGAAGAGACAAACCTGAGTCTTGGGATAGCAGCTGCTACTTAAATACAGAAGACCGGGGTTCCTCTGAGAGATTCTTTTTCTGGCCTATCCTGAGCCATACCATTCCACCAGGGTTGCCTTAACCTAGGTTGCAAAAATCTGGATTAGTTTTTTGTATCTGTTTGCTCTTATGATGTTGTCATCCATGTTTTTGCAGCTCTGACATTGTAACTCTAATTTAACCAGGAAAAAAAAAAGAGAGAGAGAGGGGCATAAAGGAAATTTGAGGGGTGCTGCTTAGTTCCCTTTAGGTACAGATATGCTTGAGTTTTGCTGGAAGTAGCAAAGCTTGGAAGCTTTGCTGGAAGTAGACCTTATGTTTGTATGTTCATGTGTTTTCCCTTGTGACTTCAAGAGCACAGCTGGAATGAACTCAGTAGGTGTTACTTTTCTCAAAATTGATTTTTAGAAATTGATATTTGTTCCTGCAGGAAGTAAATCACAGAGGTTCTGTAATGGGATGCCAAGAATGGTTGAAAGTCAGGCCTGGCAACTCTGCCCCTGAAGCCAGGTTAGCTTTAGTTTCTAAAGATCCCAGAATTTACACCGAGTGATATAATAGACCTGAGTCCCATCACATACAGAAGTCATTTAATTCTTTATTTGGCTACTACAATAACTAGGTAAGGAAGAACATTTGGTAGGTGGTACTGTCCCCTTGTGTGTACAGCACAGCCAGTTCTGCAGAACATTAAAGCCATTTATTCAGCCCATAGAAGCTGTGAAACAAGGCTTGGCATCCAAGCAGTAACTGCATAAAAATGTAAGAAAGCTACATTTAGCTCTGAATGTTTTCTGGAGACTGACATCTATTGTTCTACTCCTATGATTTCTTAGTACAAAATAGCTTTTATAAGGAATGTGTAACTTATGAGACAGAAATACACTAGAAACCAGTAATTTTATCTTTTAATGTAACCACTTTTTCCATTCATTATAATCAAAATAAATATTTTACATTATGTGCTAAATATATACATTCTGTATACTTCCAAAATGAATAATTCTCTATAGTCATCTCTCTTGGATATTAGGCTTTCAATCTTGAAAAGCGTAATATCCTTAATATATGGTTGAGATCAAAGATTTAAACAATAAAAAGGGCATTCTGTAGCCTAAACAATGCTGTGTTGTCCCAGTAAAAAAAGGGAGAAATAACAGAAGTGATATCCATCAATAATTATCAGAAAGATATGTACAATTGACAGAACTAGTGATGAATTGCTAAGAGAAGCTACACCTTAAAATGATTTACCAATAGGATTAATCATGATAGGCTGACTGAGGACTGGGACATCTCATCATTATTAAAAACCAACAGGAGGTGACAATGGAAAAGGGATTATCTTCATCCACATGGATAGCAACACCCTATATCTAGACTAAAGGTATGTAAACTAGCAAATGTGTTTTATAGTCTGTGATGCCCACTTCCTTTTACACAAGACAAGACTGGTTTTCTCTTCTGTGGGGAGACTAAATTATAATGAGTTGTCTTATCATCGGTTTGCAGTCAATGTAGGACATGAATTATGAATCTTTACAAGATAGTTGATATGTCATGATTGGCTGTTAATCTTGCCTTGTTTTGTCAATTCCATATAGTTTGTTCATGGTGCAGATTTGGTAAGAGATTCATTTAACTGCTCAGCTTGGCAGATTGAAATAAGGCTGAAGAATACTCAGAACTATTTTACACATGACTGTGATTGGGTCATCCCACATATATTATATTATATTATATTATATTATATTATATTATATTATATTATATTATATTATATTATATTATATTATATTATATTATATTATATTATATTATATTATATTATAATAATATTAAGAGGATAGGGGCCTTTGGGACTTTGTGGCTTCTACTGTATCAGTGCTGAGTGGTGGGGATGGAGTAGAACAGTTAAGGGGTACCTAACTCAAGAAAAAGGCCTAATAAATATTGTCAAAGAAGACCAGGAAATCAGGAGATGTAATAAAATAATTTATATTATGGATTTTGTTGTTGTTAACAAAACTGTAACTTTTTTCCCAGTGACATTTAATAAATAATGGCATTACAATTAAATAATTTGATTCCATAAACTTTTTCCATCCAGTCATTTATGTAGGATATGTAGTAGAAAAGTTTATTGATCTACTGCTTCTATATTCAGCAAATTAAGCTCTTTTAGATTTTGTTTTCTGATTATATAACTTAATATCCAAATAGGCACACACACACACACACTTGAATGTTTAGACTATCTGAAGAATCTTAATGAATCATCTATTTAGGGTTTGGCTGAAATATTTACACAGTGCAGCTTATCTCTTATGTCTTCACTTCCCTGCATCCCTGCTCTGCAAAACTTTGATATCTTTACCCAAAATGATCCAAAATATGTCCAATCTGCAAACCAATATGTCACCCTCTATATATTCATGAACAACAACAATCCTAGCATGCTTCACCCTTAGTAATGCTGGCTGGGATTGCTAGACATTACTGCTTAGAAATAACTGGATGTGACTAATAAGTTCTTCATGTCCATTATTTAGTATTAGGCTTTCTGAATTGAAATTGTAGAATATTCATTTTCTGCTTTGAAGAATAGGAGAGACTTTCCAAACTAAAATTAATGATAGATAAGCTAGGTCTCAGACAAGATAAAGAAATGAAATTTCTCTTACATTGGATTTGTGAAAGATTTAATGTGCCAATATTTTTCATTTTCCAGCTTTAATGAATGAATTCCATTATCATTTGTTAGATTTTAAAACAGGCAATTTATTGTTATTATGGTAATTGCAGGATTTATGCATTCATGGACATTGATCAATAGAGTGTATAAAAGAAAAGTGCCAGATGTGGTATTCTAGGGTATTCAAATTCATTCTGACATTTTTTTTTTAATAATTTAATCTAGTACTTAGCTTTAGAAAACATACTGTCATGAGTAAGGATGGCGAGCAGGGGGCTCCCATCCAGACTGTCAAGCGCATGCGTAGCACTGAGGAACTGTTCAGCCATTCAAAGAGACACAGATCGGGACCGCCTCAACCCTTGGGGGTTATATGTCTGGGTTTTTCCCACGCTTCTTCAGTTTGTTAGGATTCTTGTTAAGTACTAGTAATAAATATTAGAGACCAGTTCATTGTCTCAGTGTGTTTCCTGGTAGTTAGGACACATACAAGTTTGAAGGGAAGATATTCAGCAATCTTTTTCAGCAGAATCCATTCACTTCTATTACCCTTATCTGAAATAAATTTAATAATTTATTAAACCTGTATGCTACCCAACCTTTAATGACTCTGGATGGGTCACAACAATCACAGAAATTACCATAAAATCAATAAAACATAAAAGGTAAGGATAAAAGATGGCAAGCATGATGAAGTGAAGGGTCTTTCCCTCACCAATGACCTGGGTGAAGAGCCAGATCCTCATGGCTCTTCTAAACAACAGCAGAGTTGGGGGCATCCAGATATGAGGGGGAACCAAAGGGTAGGCACTGCTACAGAAAGGGTACACTTCCAGGGTCCCAATAGATGACATTATTTAATCAAGGGAACTCAGAGTGCACCAACCCTGCAAGATCAAAATGGCTGGCAGATATTATGGGAGACAGGTGGTCCTTCAAGTAAGCAGGTCCTATGCCCTGTAGGGATTTATAGGTAACAACCAGCACCTTGAATTGCATCCAGAAGCAAACCGGCAAGAAGTGCAGCTCGCGAAGCAGAGGTGTTACAAGGACCTACTGGGGCATGCCCATTACTGCTCATGCCTTGCATTGCAGTAACCAAACTGTGAGGATTAGGGTGTGAGTGACTGTCTGAAGCTCCTCTTGATATGGGAAAAGACACAACTGGCACACCAGACAGAGTTGTGCAAAGGCCTTCCTGACTACAGCTAACACATGCTCTTCAAGCAGGACCTGCGAGTCCAGAAAGACCCCCAGAAAAGGTATGATGTCAAGTTTTGTGCAAGAGAGAAGGCAAAGATAGTAAGTTACCTACTTTTAGACCTAAGTGGTATGCATGAGCTGCTAATTCATTATGTCACAAAGTAATAAACTGTACAATAATCATTTAACAATAATAAAACAGCAAGAATGGGAGCAGTATGCAACCAATGACTTCACTAACAAGTCCAAAAGTCTTTGGAGAAAACCAAGAAGGCTATGGAAATGGGGGTACTAACTGGGGGTACTCCAGAGGAGGATAGAGGAGGTATCAAGCCTTCTACTGTCATATCTCATGGTAATAGGAACCTTCATCAGGTGTTCTCAGGCTGTCTGGATTGGGCAGTCAGAATCTATATGGAAAAGACTGTCTCTGAAATGTCCAGATCCCAAGCCATATATGGCTTATAGGTGATAACCAGCAATTTGATTTGCATTCAGAAACACACTGGTAACCATTGCAAGTCCTGCAGCTGCACTGTAATGTGATAGTAATGAGACTAACCAGGAAGCACTGGAGACACCGTATTTTATACTAGTTGAAATATCTGAGTGGTCTTCAAAGGTAGTCCCATGTAAAGCAAATTTCAGTAATCTGTTTGTGAGACAAGCACATGAATGACCATCAGAGCATCTTTCAAGGTAACATAACAGGTGGGGCACCAGACAGAGCTGGGTAATGATCCTCCTGGACAGAGCCTTCACCTATTTTTCTGTCAGTCACTATGAGTCCAGGATCTCCAAGGTGAGAGCCTGGTCTTCCAAGGGGAACAAACTCCATTAAGAATCAAATTTTGTAATGCCCTAGAATCTGAATGCTTCTGGACCAACAGTTACTCCATCTTGCTGTGGTTGAGTGTGAGCCAGTTTCTCCCAGTTCAGACCCTGATAGGCAACAAGTTAGAACTTTCAGTTTATATATTATTTTGGCCTAGGTTGGAGATGTATAACTGGGTATTCCAATGATACCTCACCTCAAACCAACAGATTTAATGAGGGCTAACTATTGATTTATTACACCATTAGTTAAAAGGCAGTTGATGAATCAGCTAAGATTGTAAGTAGACATGTACAGGATTCCATTGTAATCATTTTTTAATCAACTGCCTTTACTGTATAAGGAAAGTAGAATTTTAAATACAGTTGAAGCAAGTTATAATGAGTTAATTTTTGCTCCCATAATATGACCACCAAGTTTGTCTCAGCATGCTAGCTATTATTTTGTCAGTTTTACTGAAGCTTTCATTTCATTTACATTTCTAGGAAGAACATTCACAACATGTTACTAAATAGCCATCATTTGTCAGTGTACCATGGAAGAAGAAAAAAAAAAAAATGGTGCTTAAAGAATGGGCAACCACAGATGACATGCTAACACAATCAAAAACTTTTCCTTGGATGAAAAATTTCAGATTAAATCAAACTTTATTTCTTGTCTTTCATGTCAGCTGTATCTCTTCATACTCGGAAAAGAGAGATAAAAACACACTTGAAAACAGGAAAAAAACATTGCATATGGTGCATTGGTTTCAAAATATAAGCAGCTTTCTTAAATTGGTGGCTCATGCTATTTTTCAACTTGCTCAGTATTGTCTCCAATGATTGGAAAGGCTGTGTAGACAGAAATCTTTGGTTTCCTTAATGTTGAGAGCATGTCATATCTCTAGTAGAGCAATATTCAAAAACACCTTCTACATCCTTATCCAGATTCTAATCAATTCAAAGTGCTGGTATTCTTTTATAGTCTATAAGGCCTCTTGTGTTTTGGGACCATAGTATCTGCCACAAGGAAGGTCCCTTACCATATAACTGTGTGTGTGTGACTGTGTGTGTATAATTTTTAGGGAAATTAAAATCAATCACCTTGAGAGAGTCCACTTTGAAAAATAATTTATAAAGTGTAGAATAACTAAGCCAAACTAAACTCAAAAAAATGAAACTAAGCAGATAAAAAGATGCAAGTATATAGAGCTGTTTGTTTCTAGATATACCTAATAACTTCTCCATAGCTAAGTTCTTCTTCTGCTGCTATCTTGAATGAATCTGTGAATAGCACGTGGAAATAAATTTGGAAAAGATTTATGTTGCATATAGTCATACTTATCTGAAACACAGTGAGGCCTTCTCTCCTGGAGCGAAGAGATCAAACAGAGGTGACTCATTGACTACATGCTGTGCAACATAAGCAATATGGTGGTGACTCATCTAGTCATGATCTACTTTGCTTATCTGCCTTTCTGTCTGCCTCCACTTTTATTCTAACATTCTTTTTGTATCCTGTAATGTGAGGAAAAGATATTTAATGCATTATATAAAGTCACTATGTGAGATGGGTAGCTATAAAAATGTGATAAATAAATAAAATATGTTTTAAGTATAGTATATGTTTTCCTGAAAATATTTAGGTTACTTCTGTTGAAACCTTGACTGCAATGCTTCATGTTTATATATCTGTGGTTGAAAATGATATCTTACAAATATTATGAATGGCAGACTAAGAATTAATAATAATAATTTAAAAAGCAACTTCTTTAGGGATATATATTCTCACTAGTTACATAGTCTCACTATGGTAACTGGTAACTCAAAGTTTCATCAGAAAAAGTAGCACACAACTGTATAATTATTCAAGAAGATAGACATGATGATTGTGTTTTCTTTGATCAATATTAAATGTGCAAGCTCAGAAACCAGGATTTTTCAACCAGAAACTTGCAGAGCTGATGCAATTGAAGGGTTTAATGGCATCAGATCAATACAAACATTGCTGCTGCTGACTGTTTTATTTGTGCAGTGTCAAGACTCCCATGCATAACCGTAAGACCTTTGTTTGAAGAAACTTGCATATATGTAATTAATACAAATAATATTAAGTATAATTTAATCAAATATTAATACAATTGTGTAATTACAGCAATTCAAAAATTATAATTAATATTTATGTTGCAAACAACAGTTGAGTCAGGAGGGTGAAGAGACAGATTTATCACATCATTCAAAGCCCTACTGACTGGCCAGAGCAGAAATGTGCATCATATGTACTTCCATAAGGAGGAGTATGATGGTAAATATATATTTCCATCTGGTTCTTAGAAAAGAAAAGGAAAATCATACAAAAGATCTACAGTAATGCAGAAGAGGAAGCTGATGGTGATGTTCAAGGGAATGGAGATATTTTGGATCCTGCAGATTCAATTTTCTCATAATTAGGTATTAATGGTAATAAAATTGCATCCAAACTAGACTCATTGAAGCAACAAATCAAAACTGAGTTCTGCCATGTCATAACCTCTTGGATTTAATCACATCTAAATGGAAAATTACCCATCTTACTTCTTCATGTCGTTTGCAAACTGCTTTCACGAGCACGCTATTGTCTAGAAGCCCCACATTGGGAGACAGAGGAATCAACCTCTCCTATCCAAAAGCAAACACACGCTCAGATGCGTACTCTTTACAGTACAGAGGTAGGGGAAGAAAGACTTCAAAAGCTGCACAGCAGCCAAAAGTTTTGGCTGCTTGCCAGGTGCTACCTCCAGATAGCAGGCAATACAGTGAGCACTGCAAGGATGTGTATTACTGCAGACGCCTGGTATCTTCCAAGTCTGGTAGGACTCATTCTCCCCTATTTAAGCACTGTAACAATTCACAAACGGGGGAGCATCTGATCCTGATGTACATTAATTTGCTGCTGCGGAGACATTTGGGCATCTGACTTTGCTTCATATCATATACACTTTTCCCATTTAATGCAAATGCCCCAAAGGTGAGGGCTTTTGAGTGCTGAGCTAAACATGCTGATGCTGAGAGCATAGCAATTTAGAGTGTGTGGAGGCCTCCAGAAGTATAGATGTAATGGGCTGTGAGAATAACCGGGAGGAAGAGGAGGAAGAGCCACAGCCAAGGCAATGGCCAGATACAGGAAATCTGAGTCCAAAGTAGGAATACAGTAGAATTTGAGAAAACGACTCAGACTTGACCCTCCCTCGTTCTCTTTAGGATAAAGGCAGGGAGGGAGAGGCGCATTCAGACTTGTGGGATTCTGTTACTGTAACAGTATAATAAAAGTAGTTTTAGTATTAATAACTTCTGTGTTCAACTCTGGTCTACTTTGAAGGGCTGACAATAGAGCCACATACAAACTTCCCATCCCTTCAGGTGTTTAGTAAATATGCAATGGTTGAGTCATATACTGTACTAGCTACCCCCTGGTTAATATATTAAATTTACCATTCTTTTAAAATATCTGCATAGGGCTTTCTTGCACATATCATATAGATGATCCCCAGATTTCTTAGAATATTTAACATTTGAAAGATTTAACAAAGTACTCATGATTTCAATTTCCTAGAAAACCTACTGATAGTCAACACTTAACAACCATTTTGTTTAGTGATGGTTCAGACTTAGGATGGTGCTGCGGTTCTCACATGACCTTTGCCATGTCCCTGTGGTCATGTGATCACAATTTGGACACTTGGCAACTAGTCTGCATTTATAACCATCACAGCATCCCATGGTCACGTGATTGCCATTTCCAACCTTTCTGGCTGGCTTCTGGCAAGCAAAAGCAATGGGGAACTACGCAATTTCCTTAACAGCCATGTGGTTCATTTAATATCCACAGTGATTAGCTTAACAACTGCCACAAAAAAGGTCATAAAATTGGGTCTGATTCACTTAATGGCTGCTTCGCTTAGCAACTGAAAATCTGGTCCCAATTGTATTTGTTAACCCAGTCCATATTTTGACATCTATTGTCTTCCCCGACTTGCCTCATATGAGTAAATCAGATTTCTTCCAGTGATTTTCCCCCAAAACTGACCTCTTTTTCTCTCTTTAGTTAAAATGATAAGATGTTAAGTGGCAGCCTAATGTTTACAATGTAAAATGAAAAGAACACAATAACATACATGTGAAGCATACGCTGCAAAAAAACAAAAACAAAATAACTTTAGAATCATAGATTCAGTATAA
The DNA here is from genome assembly GCF_035149785.1 of Candoia aspera. Lineage (NCBI taxonomy): Eukaryota > Metazoa > Chordata > Lepidosauria > Squamata > Candoiidae > Candoia > Candoia aspera. Next base: position 42,041,854 of record NC_086157.1, read on the forward strand.
ATTTCTGCACTTAACTTTCTAAGGGGAAGCAATATGTGGTGATATTTGCTTCTACAAACCTCAGGGCATAAAATATAATCATCACAGTTTGTTTCCATGGGCACATGCATATTAACATACTTCTGAAAGGTAAGTAATCACACCAGTGTAGAAAATTAGACCCTTATGCTTGAAAATTATTTTCAGTCATTTAATTTGACACTTTAGTTCCCTGGTGGCAACAAACACATCTCTGTCTTACTTCATAGTAATTTATTGATATTTAAGCCCCATGTCCTCCAAATCTCCCCCCCCCCACACACATACACTTTTCCCCACAAAGATATTTTAAACACCCTCATTTGGTTTCCACTGAGAAAATGCTATGAGATTGGAGCCCTGGCTAAATATACACAAATTCTTAAAAGCAATAAAACATATGTAGTCTTGCTATTGAGTTCACGGTAAGCCTAAAAAAGTCATTTTACTGTAAAACCATATTTGCCGGAAATAGAAAGCCTTTGTGCAGTCTTATTATGAAAGTCACATGGATTACATTTCACATTAATATTATTTTTTTTAAAAGATAGTGACCAAATATGTTATTTTCCTTTTCTCTTCAATCATTTTTTTTTTGGCAACATTTTCTAGATTCATTAGGAGTACCTATAGGATGAAATGCTAAATATATTTTAACAGCTTGATCAATTCTGCATTTTGGGCAATACTGGGATTTAGTAGCTACAAAATTAGTGTGTGTGGGGGAAGGGCTTCTACTTGTTTCAAGACTGTTACAAGCCAGATATGTGGAAAACTTGCAAATGCTCAGCAAATAGTATTCATCTGAAACAGACCCTGAATTTAAAATGATTCTCTCTCACCCATTCCCACTATCTGCCTCCATAATGTGTTTTTCTTGAACTGGTGTGAGGATGAGCCACCTACCATTGCACAAGGGCAGGAATGAATTATGCCATCCTCATCCCACCCTTAGCTTGCTGGGAAAGTGACCTTCATCTGATTGCCCTTGTCCCTTATCAAAAGTAACATTTTCTCCCTTCTTCTGGCACAAGTACAGCAGTCCAGTGTGCTTGCTGAGCTTCCTTCCCTCTTACACAAATGTCTCTATTCCAATTGGTGGGGCAGATGCTTTGCAGGCATGCTTCCCCATTCAATGGCCATTTCATATGTGGATGTTGGGCTGCTCGTCCTGAAAGGCTGGACTATTTTTTCCCCAGATTCAAACAGTGACAGTGAAACAGTGCCATATGGACTTTTATTTTATTTTATTTATTCTATTTATACAGTTGACAAGAGTTCTGTACAGATATGTCTTTCTAGCCTAAGTGACAGGTTAACTGTAAATTGTCCCCTTTTTCCATACTAGTCTGCAAAGACATGTTCAAGGAAAGGAAAAGACAGCAACTGAGCACCAGCTTTTCCAGCATAGGTGGGAAGGGAAAAGAAACAGGGGAACCCAATAATCAGGCAGCATCTAGACTACCTATCACTGTGGGAAGGATTGAAACCAAGAAGAATGGATTCTTAAGCTGGCTTCATTTTCCATTTTTATTATGCAGGAAGAAGAGATGAGCAGCTGAAGGCTGCAGTGTGGGAAATATGACAAAGTGAGGAAGAACTGGCCCTGGGCAGGATCATTAGTATCCCTGCTTCAGATCTGAACCAACCCAAGTTTGTAGGTTTGTAGGTTGTGCAACCATTGTGCTATTTCCCTGATGTGGGTTCTTAATGTTTTATTATTTCTCCTTCTCTGTTTTTTCTTTCTTTCTTTCCAATTTGTCTTAATTTATTGCCGCACATCACTTAGAGTTGTCGAGGCAATACTGTGCATTGATTAAATAAATAAATAAGTGCCAGTGTTAATGCTCAGTCAGCAGACACTTACCATGTACATATTTGCTTTGAGCAATCTATCCATCCAGCCCATGTTACAACTGCTCAGGAGACCTCTCTTCATATCATTCAGGAAGAACAATTAGAAACATTTGAACAAGAAGCCTTATAATGAGCAGGAATCTGAAGAAAGTTCCTATTTATGAATCAAGGAAGTTTGTAAAACTTGCATGGCTGCTCCATAAGCATGCTGTAATAATTCAGACACCACACCTTTTTCCAGTTTCTGAATGGGAAACAGAAAACAGTCTGGTAGGGTAAGCAAGTTATTAAAATAATATGCAGATTTCTCAAGCTGTTTTCAAGCTTTCTTAAGGCATAATGAATGGGACAACTTATAATGCTCTGATTGAGAACATCGGTCACTGAAGACAACAGATCTTTCTACTCTCCTCTCCACCAATAAGCAATCTTTTTTTTTTTTAATATTTTTGAAACTCAGAGCCTTCTTTGCACAACATGAAACAGCTTTTCTACTTAATATTGGTTGTGGAACTTTGCAAAGGATTTTGAATCAGGAATAGGGCAAATGAAAGCCATCCTTTTCTCCTTGAGGGGGTGACAACCAATCTAGGCTGGCTGTGGGCTTTGAGATGAATTGGAGCCCAACACTTGTATTTAATAACAGAATGGCTTCTTTCATATCTTTCAAATCATCATTGGTCTTTAAATTAATTGCCACATTTCATTAGCATATTTGAGCAAACACCGCTTACTGTTTATCTTTCACAAAATGTAGGAAAGTAATTACATAGTTATCTTTGTGTGGTGTTATTATGAGATTCTGATATTGACAGAATGGAAGCTGATTATGTTGCAACTTCCTATGTCCCCATCCCTCTGTTCCTGACAAGAGATATTAATGGAATGTACCCAAGGACACCATACCCTTTTCCCATTTTGCAGTGCCCTTGAAACACTTAAGTCCTTTCAAGTATATCCTGAGAAAACACCAACTTTAAATCATTCTAGTAGTTAATCTACTACTGAACCAATTTCTACTCTGAAATGTCCACTTGCTCAAAATATAAATGAGCATGGGTGGGTTCTACTGTTATATTTATATTTATATGTAGTACAGAGGGCCTGCACCCTGAGGATGCGGACGATGGGGCAAAGTGAAATTTCAGGATTTGAAAAGCAGACCCTGTGATAATGGAAAAATGCTAGGAAGAAGAGGGTCTATTATCCTTGTTAACAGATTTTGCTATCCAGCAAATGCTCACTTATCCTAACATTAAAACCATTACTTGAAGACATGCACTTTGGGACAATATGTTTGATATCTATCTATCTATCTATCTATCTATCTATCTATCTATCTATCTATCTATCTATCTATCTATCATCTCAACCACATTGATGAATACAGGGTGGCTATTCTTAGATATTGCTTCCAAAGCAACTAAATGAATTAATGAAGTGATAAAGTAGTTTTTACCACTACTATGACAATATTTTGTTACTACTCTGAAGATAACTACCGGGATGAGTACTACTAAAAATAATAATACCCAAGTATGAAGACTGAAGAATTTTTATTTGGTTTACCATATTTTATTTGGTTGACAATATTCCCATATTTCTTCCTAAGGGTAGAAAGAACATGAGTTTATTGATAGTGGGAGAAATACAAACTGATATTAAATGCTTAACTCTTAACTGTCTACGTTACACCTGTGTTTTCAGACATGTCTGTGAAATTAGGATCGCTATAGCCTGTTCACCTTACCAAGTAGAGGATAAAAAGCTTTAACTGCTGAATTTGACCCCTGTAAAGTAGATAAGAAATTTCTCACAAACGTTTCTCAATGTTTGTTATTTTCTTCAGCAGGAAAGAAAGGACAATGTGGGAGAAAGAGAACTACAGTAGATAGATAACCCATTCCTAGGAAGAACACAGTTATGTTTGTGTCACAGTTGGAAACAACATCAGTTGGACAGAGACAGAAACAAATAGATGAAATATGTGGAGCAGAACCTTCCCAAACGTATTGTTCTAAAGTACAGATCTTCAAGTAATAATTTTAATGTTAGGGAAAATGAACATTTGTTGGAATCAATTAACAAGGATAATGGATTCTCTGTACTTGGATGTCTTCAAGCAGAGGGAAGATAAATATTTCCAAGGGAATCTTTAATGTTATATCTATTGGGAATAAAACAAACTTGATGGCCTAAATGAGTCCATTTGAGGATTCTGGGTCTAATTCTGTGACATGGGAGAGAGGCAGGTGATCTATATGTTGTCTGACTGCCTGGAACTACATGGGCCACTAACACCTTAAACTGTTTACATTACCCATATATCTGACTTTCAGATTGGCTACATTTAGTTTATAAGATATGGGTTTGTATAACAGTCATGCTTCTGGTTGTCTTAAGAGCTTCCCCACAAGAGGGTAGGCTTGTTCTGCCTGATATCCTCAGCCACAAATTGCAATGAACACTGTAATGTAAGATAGTGATAACAAGCACCAAAACTGCCAAAAGTCTTCAATGAAATGTTATGGTGTTGTGGATAAGGTAGTGCATAACATCCCTTTCTGTGCAAATGGTGCCTTATATTATGTAGATGGACCAGAAACCTCTATCTGTAGTCTTATTTCTGCCACATTAAATGTATAATAAATATGTATTTATTTCTAGTTACTCAATAAATTAGCATAAATCAAAATGCAAGCCATTGAATCTGACTAACGATCAAATCAAATCAAAGCTTTATTATGGTCAGAGACCAGCATAGACTAATGATTCTGATATACTTAAAACTTAAGTTTTTAGACGGTGTCCTGATTTTTAAGATGTGATGCTTCTCTCAGAATAAAAATACTTAGGGCCAATCCTCATTTTCTGCTTTCTAATCATGGGCCACTCACCATTTTTTTGAGCGCAGAAATGGATATCATGCTCTACTCACTCCTAGCCCATCACAAATACACCTCCCACCCATGTTTTGAAGCTCCATTTTTCTTTATAACCAAAACCATCTTAAGCTCTTCTGAACAGATTTTCTGCAGCTATTCTAGTGATAGGAACTAACTATATGTAGTGTTTGGGATGTCTACTTTCCTCTAGAGCAGAGTTTCTCAACCTTGGCAACTTTAAGATGTGTGAACTTCAACTCCCAGAATTCCCCATCCAGCATGAATTCCAGCATGAAGCCACCAGAATTCCCCAGCCGGAATTTCCCATGGCTGGCTGGAGAATTCTGGGAGTTTTAGTCCACACAGTTGCCAAGGTTGAGAAACACTGCTCTAGAAGCTAGTTGCTGCCCTAGGCAGCCATTTCCTCCAAGGCTGCTATGTTGTCTGCTGGTTGGCAGCTGCAGGTGGGTGAGTCAACAATGGCTCATTGAGAATTGTACTTTCATCATCCTATGTTTTCCCACCCCTTCTAAAAGCTCTTTTGCTCTATCAAACCCTTATATCTGATAGTAGGTACATGTTTGGCTTCTGCCCAGGCATAGGGAAGCTTCTCCCTTTTCTTTCTCTCCCCCCGCTCAGAGTAATGTAAAGCTTCCCTTCCCTTCCCTCCCCTCCACCACAACTTTGAGCTGCACATGGCTTTAGAATTTAATTAATGGAGTTAAAGGTATTTTGCTTCTATTGAGCTGAATCTTCAGTTCTCTTTGCTACAGTGGAATACAGGACCTGTTCCCCTTTGCTTTGATTATTGTAGCATCAGAGCAATGAGGAAGGGAGGGAGGAAGTTATAGGAGTCAAAGGAGACAATGTTGGGAGTTGGTGTGAAGGTATCCGAGTATGCAAACATCTGAGAAAGTAAAGGAGAGTCATGGGGACCAGTGCTGTGTGAACAACCTCTAAAAGAACAAAGTAGGAACTGATGGATCTTCCTACACAACTAGCAAGGCTTGCCTTCCCTGAATGGATAGAAAAAGCCAGAAGTTGGGGAACCACCAATTAGTTCTTGCAGTGGCAGAATCCAGGCTGACACCAACCTAGCCCCATTGCAAACCCACTGCATTCCCTGTGGCAATTTTTAAATTCAATATGAAGAATGGCTAAAGCAGCATGGGAGAAAGCATCTTAGGCTACAGTGCAGAATTGTCCTTAAAAAGCTTTTTTCAAATGGTAAATTTAAATTTACCCCCAGTTTGGGGATAAATGAAACAAGATCTAGATACATGATTTAGAATTCCTTTGACAATGTGGGACAAGATAAATGCTGTTAAGGTGAATTTAACTATAAAGTTGATTTATATTCCAAAATATATTTCTATTTTTATTCCTTCACATGATTTTAAGCAAATTTATGAGCTGCTATACATGGACATGCCAATGTAGTCATTCACAAGTTGAGCTCCCTCAGGGAGTCTTACATTTAAAAAAACTTGTTTCAGAAGATCATTTTTTAAGATTTTCATTACAAAAATATTAGCATTGCCTATTGGAGAAGGTGGATATAATTTTCAGCACTTCCAGAGTTATTACTGGGTATAAATGCATTTTATTTTTGGCTATAGGTTTGAATAAGGAATTTGGTTCCTCATCATTAATTAAATCTTTTAATTTAAAACAATGTTAAATTAATTCAGAGCTTATCTATACTGCCTGGTTGTCCTGTCACCAAAACAGAGTTGTTGGGAGTCAGGCAGCAAACAAATTTGTCAAATAAACAAACAGGGAGACAGTCATCTCTGGAGGACTGAAAGAGATGATGTCACCCTCTGTTAATTCCACTCTTGCCATCAAAGAACCTGAGGGCACATTTTTCTGCTCCACTTTTCCTGTTATGTTGTCTTAAGTGTTCTGCTCATTTGGCCAGAACACTTCAGGTGGCTACAGACTAACCTCAGCAGTTCACTGCCTACTTTGCAGAGGAAAGACCACCCTTTCAACTTAGCCAATGCTCCCCATGCACCCTAATAAGTTATATAATACATTGTAAATGGGCTATCTGGGAGCCGAGAGTGAAACACTTCTACCTTGGGGGACTGGTAAAATGGTAAAATGGTGCACCCTGGACATTACAAAAACTGAAGGAAAACTAAGTACTCAGGAAAAGGAAAAATGTAATTAAAAAAAAAATCTGCAGGGTTTTGAACTGCCAACCCAACCCAACCCATACCATACCATACGAAGCACTGATGATGTTACCTAGTTGGGTAATGAAATGTCTGCAAGCAAATGACCAAGCTCAGAGAGCACCAGGGACTCCACAGTTCAGCCCTGAGCTACATATATTCTCTTCTATGGGATATACACTACACTACACTACACTGCCAGTTTGGTATAGAGGTTAAGGTGCTTGGTGAAAAACCAGGAAGCCTAAGTCTAAGTGATGCTAGTTCTCATTTAGTCATGGAACCTGACTAGGTGACTTTGGGCCAGTCACTTTCTCTCTATCCAACCCACCACATGGTTGTTGTTATGGAGAAAATAAGCAGAAGCATTATTTACCCTGCCTTGATTTATACAAAAAAAAAAAAGGTTATAAATCTAATAATAATATCAAATTATAATAAATACACTAAGATCTTAACTATTTCAGCAGCACTAGTAATTATAGATAAGAATATAGATATACATATCTGCATTATGTAAAATGTTTTTTTGTTTTGTTTCATTTTGCTTGTTGTACCTGCATGTAATTGTATTTGATTCTTTAATGTTGTACACAAAGGAAAACAATTGGCTTTCCTGGAAAAGAATGGTGGTAGAGCAGAGAGCAGGGAAATTATCCACTGGGAGTTTGAGGTAGCCTTCAACCCAGACAGAATTCTTTGCAAGCTAATGAGGCTGTTGAAAAATCCTAAAACCTGGTGAAGAAGCTTGTGACAGGGCCACAGTGTCTGTTTTTGTTCTATGAGATCCAGTAATATTGAATATTTAAATAACTTTAAAATGGTTAATAGGCAATTTCTGAAAGTGATCAGAAAATGAGGTTTGTGAACTTAGTTCAAAAAACTCCGCTACAGTTGCGAGCAAGATGGATGATCCCTTCATCTCCCAGCACTTAGACCCAGAGAAAATTGTTGTCCTGCAGTCTTTTTGCCAGGAGCAGCTGCCTGGAGCACATGTGGGTGATCTCCCATCCTCTCCTTATCTGAAGAGGTTCTAAGAAACTGGTCTACTCACCAGTTCCTTGGTCTTTGCCACAGTCATCAGCACTATCTTCACAGAGTTCGGTTCACCATGCCTACCCCAGAAGTCCGAACCAACCTGCTTTGTGAGATCTAGTACTGAGGGTCCCAAATTTGATTGGATGCCATCTACAAGGACCCTATACTTGAGCATTCCCTGTGATAACCTTCTCTCTGTGGAACAGCCCATCCCCAGATATCTGGATGGGACCATATGCTCCCTATTACAGTGCTCTGAAAATATGGTGCTTCAAAGGAACATTGCTTGAAGATTCTGCTGTCTGAATGGTGACACACCTTCTGATTTATGTCATTGATATTTATTCTTCACTGAATTATCCTTCACTGATTCACTGATTATGTTGATATTTGTAAACTGGAGTCTTCAAAATGAAAATGAAAAGCAAAAAAGTCTAGGGAAGTGAAAAATAAATCATTTTTCTTACTTCCTTCATTAATCATATTTATTTAATGTATTAATTTATTAAATTTCTCTGCTGCCCATCTCATGCACAACAACTCTTGGATATTGGATTAGATGCCAGATATTTATTACATACTATCTGACATTCTAATATTTTCAGTCAAATTACGTTCACCCCATTTTTCATCAGTATGATTTGTCCATGCATTTCTCCAAACGTGTATTTTTTATTTGCTCCTTTACTTATTTTGTGCATTTTTGCAAACAATTTTCCAAATATGTAAATTACTTTAATTTATGCATTTTTGCACAAACTTTAGTTTACACATTTTATATACTTTTCCACTGGAAAATTGCATCTTGAAATTAAAACTGTATTTACTTACAAAGACTTTTATACCACTTCAATCTAGCTGATTCTAATTTTGAAATATTTTAATTTAGGATAGATTTGTAAATTGAAATGGCAATGAAGCTAATTTCTGTTCAAATCCTAATAATATAGCAATAACTATAAGTAAACAAATGGTAGATTTGCTTTAAGTCCAAGTCTCAGGGAAAATTTAGCAGACAATAGTCAAAGTTATTGCAACAAAGGAAAATGCAACAAGACTGCTATTTCTTCTCAGTTCTAAACAAAACATTCAGATTTAGGAAGAAATAATCATACTTACAATTAAAATGGAACAGAACTCAAAATACCTCGCTAAAAATCAAAGTAGCAAAAATAAAACTCGTACAGGAAAATAGAACAAGGTATGTACAGTATATGCAAATTTACTTAAAAAGAAGGCAGATGGAGAAATGTTGCTATGAAGGGATGTTGGTAAGTGAAGGTCATAGTTGAAACAGTTGTAACCCCTCCTCTCCTTCTATGGAAAGACTAATAAGATCTGTATATCATGCTTGATCTTCACCTAAAGGTTTGGTTATATCACACGATTATATGGAAGGATTATTGTAGGGGTGGGGAAACAAACATTTCAAGTCAGGCATGTATGAAAGCTATTCATGAAAAACTTCACAAATACAAATTAATTATTCCACAATTTAAATACTGTGATGAATTACTCTCATTTTGCATTATTTAATGTTTAATAAAAGCTATTCCTTCTCAATATTTCCTTAAAGCTAGCAATAACAAAGGTACTGTTTTTCTTTCCCCTGAGCTAACATAAGCCATTTAATTTATGTGCCAAATGGCTGCCATTCCCCTAACATATTAAACTGGGTTATGTCTGTCCTACAGATAGACTGCTGCATGGATTCCAGGCTATGCAAAAAGTTTGGAGAAGCTTGTGGGATCAGCTCACTTGAGATTCCATATCTGGTCTGGCTAATATGAGGTTGTGAAATCGCCAAGTGATGAGCTCTTGAGAGGGAAAAATATTGAAAGAGAAGCAAGAAGAAGCCCAGAGGGAGATGTTTCAAACATCTGAATAGATACCACCGAGCCAGCAAATTTCACTGGAAGAACATTTGACATTCTGCAGGGGTTTAACAATTGGATTTCCTGCAGCTGTTTGGCAGTCCAGCTGTGTCAAGGGGCATCAGGGAAGGGAAGGGAAGGTTAAGCATGGACATGTATGAACATCAGTTTGAATATTTCAAAAAGATGTAAAATGGTGGAGCATCAGAAAAGGAGAGAAAAGTAGTGGGTGATTCAAGCACTACTTGATCAAGCAAGATTTTTATTTAAAAAAAAATATAATTCATGGTGCTGGTTTTGATCTTTAAAGCCCTATGTGGCATGGAGATGGGGTATTTGAGGGACCTCTTCCTGATACCAATTGCCCATCCCAACAGGTCCGGCAGAAGAGGTATGTTGCAGGTCCCATCTGCTAAGGAGCTACACCTGGCAGGACCCAGAAGATGGGCCTTTTCTACCATGGCACCCACCCTGTGGAACATCATCCCCTCTGAGGTGAGATTGGTCCCATCTCTGCCGACCTTCTGGAAGTCCCTCAAAACTTGGCAGTGTCAACAGGCTTGGGAGTCTCAAGGGAATGGTAATTTGATGAGGTGGCTACATTGTAACATCTAATGCTCTCTCCTAGCCTTTTAATGATAAGATTTATGTTTTTAATTGTAGAATATTTTTTTAATATTCTACAATTTTAATATTTTTTTTTTATTGTACATAGCCCAGAGTCACGTTTTGTGAAATGAGTGGCCATATAAATATAATAAACAAACAAACAAATAGTAATAATTTTAGCCATGGGAAATCAGAACATTTTGCTGAAGGCAGGGAGAACTTAGCACATTTTTTGGTATGTATCTTTTTTATACACAGCAACAATAATGGAAGAACATTTCTGTCTTTTAGTGATTTATGTTTGGAGATATCCTGTACCCCCAATTAAAAGCCTAACACAGGAGGAATCTGATGGGAGTGAAATGCTTCCTCTGCAGAAACTACAGCTGTGCAGCTCACCAGGATCCCAAATGTCCCCTGGGTATTCTCAGGGCAATGTTCCTCTTCAGAGATATCATTAATTTTAGCAACCCTTTCCAGCTACAACCACACAATTCTATTATATAAGAAGAGCTGGATTCTATTGCTAGAGGAATAAACTATTATTATAGTTGTAAACATTTTAAAGGAAAAGAAAATCCAGAAAGACCAAGCAAAGGATTGGTTCTGCTCTTTTCAAGGCCACCTTGCTACAGGATCTTATTTACAGGATTGTGAAAATATTCATTATGTTAAATTGAGTGAGTTCTTGCATTTATGACCAAAGAACTCTAGTTGCTGTCTCTCTTCTTTCACAGTTCTTTTTCTCAATTGATCAGTGAAAGGAATCTCAAAGATGACATAAACAACAATATTTCTGAACTCTAATAAACTTTGACTATCATCTCCTGCACATGGCATGTGAAATCAGTGATGCGGTCACTGATAGGCAGTGGACTCCTGTACTGCAGTTGTAAGCAACTAACAGTTGCTCACTCTATCAAAAGCAAGTATCCAAATACCAGATGAATCAGGTACATTCTATAAGACTTATCTGCCAACAGGACAAGGTTCTCAGGGTTATACAGTATATAATTTTATAGGTGAAATGTGAAATTTGGAACTTCAACTGAATTACATACATGTAGCTTCATACTTTGAATGGCATTACTTGTGATGTTATTCTCCAATTTCTTCTTTAAGGGAGTACTCACTCCACTGCTCAGCTAGTATACACTGACATTTAGCTAAGCATTTTCTTCTTACAACTTGATGATGAAATAAAATTGAGTCGTATTCAATATGAATGAACTATATGGCATCCTTATTTCTCCTTTTCATATTTTTCTGTCATTGCATAGGTCTAAAAATAACTTCAAGCACATCAGTTGTGCTTTTTGTTCAGATATGCACATACGTGTACACTGAACAACCTTGTGCACGTGTAAACTTGGAAAAACATTTCTTCTTGGACCCCATATTCAGATCATGTGACTGTCTGGGCTATGGCTGCCTTTTGATTGTGGAATGGATCTCAGGCTCTTCTCAAACACAAACATAGAGAAAATTTGTCCAACTTTCACTACCCAGGAGAAGCCTTTACCTACAACAGAAGTATGTTCACCTTTTCTCTAGCAGAATTTGAATGAGTGGGCCTTCATGAATCTTAACCAGCTGTAACATTCTCCATAGTAAACTTTTTTCCTGCCTATTCACATTTTCTTTTTCATGCTGGGCACCTTCACATGAGTTGTCACCTAAATGAAATGGCAGAATTACTGATGGACTAGATTTTTTTTAATTTTAAATGAAACAGTATTAGGTATTTGGTCTATACACTTGCACAGGGATGGATAGTGTGACCTCAAGGGTACCAATCAGTTATAGTTGTCAGAGACCCTGTCTTAATTGATTCAAATTTGGGACTATTGCCTGTTAGAGTCTATCATTCTGAGGATCATACTGAACTAAATCAATATCAACTCAGTATCATGTAGCCCTGTAATTTGACTGAACTACTCTAAATCTACCAGAAGGCCAGAGATACAGAGATAGACCTGGTCCCTGCCTATTATTTTTCTTACCAGTATAACAAATATAGGAGAAGTCCTCCACCTAGCAAATCCCTGGTAATGCTCAACTCCATCCTAATGAGGTAACTCAGCTAACTTAGCTCACCTCAATATGGCTCTATCCAATGAGATCATAGATACCCTAAAGGAGGATCAACTCAAAGGGAACCACACAGTTTATTCAGATTGACATTTATCCCCTGTCCTAGGTTCCAAAACCCTTATTTCTTGGAATATTACTGGAAGGGACAATGAGAAAAATGATTTCTCTTTTGCAAATGTCTTATCCAACTATGACATATTATTAATACAAGAAACCTGGTTGGCCAAAGATGTTTATTTTAATGGGCACAATAAACTCATTGTTCAGGCAATCAAGGGGAAATTTGAGCATAATGTCATTTACATCTGTGTGTGCTATATTCTTTACCAGCATGAGACCAACTGGCAATGGCTGTGTACATCAACTTTGGTACCACCAGTTTCTCATAATCAATGTCTACATACATCTTTGCCATTTAAAATTATTCTGTACAGGAGGTAGGACATTTTAGAAAACAATATTAACAAGTTATAACAATGTTCCCCCACATTTGCTTCAATTGGAAGAGACTTTAATATCAGACTGGAACCTGATGATGGAACCTTATATGCCAACTTCTACCATTACCCACATGACTCAATAGAGAATCCCTTTACCAAATGCAAGTAACAGCTGTTAATGAGGATAGATAGCACAAAATACACTATCTGAAACATCTCTGCTGCAGCAGCTCTCAGGAAATTGACAATGTGGGTTATGTTTTATTATACTCTAACATTTATAGGGACTTATGAGACATGCTAATCCTTCCTTTTCTAAAGCATTTTCCAGATGAAAAGATGAGATATACATCTCACTTCTGTCAGACTTCTGGATCAATGTTGCTCAATAGCTACATTTGAAATTTGATCTCAGCTGATAGCTGACACATGGTGACACCTATCAAATCCATAATCTCTCCCTCAAATATTAACTGTCCCATTCTGTTATCTCTAATGTTAAAAATAAATGTATTCATTTTTATTATTCTTATATATGCCCTTTATGGTAAGCAACATTTTATCTTACTCTATTTTTATGACAACTAACAACAATTTTACTTGATTTTAGGTCTTGGCCAGATGGAGTATTTTAGATATTTTCATGTTCCTCACTGCTTCTACTTTATGTCTTATATATTTCACTTGTTCTATTGTTTAATGTCTTGTACTTTTCTGTTATATTGATGGATCATTGACCGTAATAAACAATAAAATTATTATAGCATGACATGTGTTGATTTGCCTTGATCAGGCATATCAAGAGATTGGTATGTAAGAGATTGAAAAAAGGGAAACAGAACAATTTACTAAAAAGAAACTGATGAAAAGCTCTGATCTACTTTGGACAATCACCTCAGGCAGCAGGAAGAACAAGTTTTGAAATAAGCCGCTGGCAACAGATGCTGCAGAATACATTGTTTGCAGATTTTTTCCCCCCAGATAATAAATCCATACAGAACAGTATGGTGTTTCTGTATTTACTTAGTGAGCCAACATGTTCCCTGACAAAAAGGGGAAGAACTGTGATTGTGAAAGGTGACCACTTTCTTTAAGAAACAAAACAAAATAAAACCCTATAAACCTGAGGGTTTGTGTAGCATAATCTGGATTAGCAGGGTTGAAGGTTCTTCACCCCAGTCTAGAGCTCTAATGTACAAAAGTAGTGTCAGATTTCTTTCATCTGGCTTGGCAAGAAATTGCACAAATACACTTTTACGGACACAAATGCTCTGATATGTAGATGCATTGTAGAAAAGTTAATGAAGTCATTGACTGCTCTTTAGTGTATGCATGTGCAAGCCCAATTTTTATTGAAGTCAAATTTAAATTCTTGTATCTTTTTCTCCCACCTGCATGTATATTTTATTTATGCCCACAATGAATAATTACTCAGTAAAATGCCTAGTTTTATTTTTGTCAGGGAATCTTCAGTATGTGCTAATGCTCTTCAAACAAAGTTGTCAAAAAGAGGAAGAGAATGTGCCTCTAATAAATTCTGTACAGATAGGCTCTGTCCAAACTAATAGCTGACTCCATCACATAAGTATGCAGGCCAATAGTTCCAAGTATCTAGACATATGAGGTGAGGTGTGTTTCTTTCCCCCCAATTTGGTGGAAGAATGGGTGATATTACCATGTTAACACTGTCTTGACCATGTTTTCAGGTGACCCTGATTCTGATGTCTCCCAAACTGGACTGCAGTTGTAACTCTGGGTCTTGCATCTTGTCTATATACTTGTCTTTTTTTTTTTTTTTGGTCTACTGATTATAATAGCAGCTACCTGCTCAGATGACTTCTACAACAAAACTTCTCAGTAATGTTATTCATTTATTCATTCAGTTCAGAGCCTGCCTGACTCTCAACAACTCTGAGCAACTTACAAGTAAAAAAGTAAGAATATGATGAAAGAAAAAAATCATAAGTAGCCCAAAGGCAAATTATAAACAACAACAACAAAAAAAACCATCTAACATGGGGCTCAATCATCAACACACCTCAAGGAAGAATAAGCAGGTATTCAATAGTTTCCTTCATGTATTATAAGAAAATGTGATTGAGAACCCTTCCCATGTACTTTTCTCCTATTTCTTTAACTCACCAGAATGATTTTTTTTCTCTCTCTCTGTTCCTTCACTCACACAAAAACTAATTTGTCATCCATACAAAGGGAATGATTGAGGCAACTAATGGTGGGAAGATCTTAATGGCCATTTAGTTTAAAGGTCTGTTGATCTGTTGATCTGAATCCAATATTCCTCCTCTTCTCTCTATACAGAAGTATGCTATCCAAAAAGATCAGTTTACAAATCCTATAATTAAAAAAGTATTAAAACCAGAAAGCAATCTAAAAGAGTCCCCTTTTCAGGGGGAGATGGGCGGTGTTAGAAATTTGAGAAATAAATAAATTCAGAAAATCTTAGTAAATTAAAAGGCACATGAATGAATGAAAAACAAACCCAAACAGCAGCAATGTATCAAAAAATCAGAAATGATAGAAAAATCTAGCCCCCCTTACCTTACCTAATCAACTGAAAGTACAAATTGAAGGGGAATATGATGAAAAGCACTACTAGACTTGACACCATCCAAAATTTCTGAATACTGAATAGAGTCCACCACCATCACCTAATCTTGAGGTAACGAGGGCCTATGCAACCATGATTAAATTAGCCTTCTTCAGTCAAAACAAAACATAAAACAACACGCATTTCAAAATTGTCAAAAGCCTGAGTCACCATGATATACCAACACCATATAGATTCTGGAGCATTTTAGACTTTATACTTGCTCTTTCAGGGATGGAAAATTCTACCCAGATAGAAAAGCTTGCTTCAGATCAATTGTCAGTGCCTCTGTCTTGAGTAAAGTAAACTTTATTTTAATTAAATAACATACTGGTAGGCTTCTAATTAAACATCATACTGGTAGGCTTCATACATTGTGGTAAGATGGAAACAAATGAACATTGTCATTTACTATGACGAGTGAACCTAGCACAGCCTTTTACAGATCTTGGACACTAATTCCAAGACTTCTGTATTGAAATCAGATGGAAACAAGAGTAAGAATGGTGTATCATCATATTATTGGCAGCACACCCTCTTCATTCATCAACAGAGTTAATGCCTGCATAGATTTCATTTTTGTTAACAGAGATGACAGTTAAAGCAAAAAGTTAATCAATAGATCTTTTTTGTATTTCTGCCTTTACAGTGCTTCAGTTAAAAACATTTTTGCATAACAATATATAGACAAGATGTATGTCTAAAGTAAGTTTATTACATCAGCCTGTAATGGGGAAAACACTTATTTCTATTAAAATAAATGTACAGTTTTTAGATAGCTAATTTTGTATTAAATTATTTCTTACAATAATTTTTTGTATTTCAATGGATATTACTTTGACATACCTAATATTATTTTCAAAAATCATAAATTAGAATCCTTCATTGCTATACGATTCAGAACACAGGTAGCATTTTTAATGAACAAATTAGTTTTGCTACAGACTATAGAGCAATGTAATTGATACAGAGAAGACAAAATGTTCTTTTTATGAATCCTCTGGATAGGACGAGTCAAAACCAATGGGATTTTGCTATTATTTGAAAAAGATTTCAGCTGCTACAAGCAATAGATCTTTAAGAGGTTGCATCATATTGCTTTCATAAAACTGACTAAATCTGTTATTTTGTCCCATTATCAACTGTACTAATATTGTACTTTCTGATTAGTTTTTTTTAAAAATTCTCTTTGTTCTTCTGAAAACAAACCTATACTGAACTAAGTATGTTAGAGAATTTTGTTTGACCTTAATTTTTAAGCAAAATAATCTAATTTACATTTCTTGGTTTCATACATAGTTAAGAATATAAATATCTTTTGGATTGTGCTCTTCTCTGAAATGTGTGACGCATCATCAAAGGACTAATTCAGGCAAAATATGTGTAAGCAATATTGAACCATTTTTGTTTGTACCTGAGTTTGTGCCTACACACATATGCTTCTCCCTCATTTATTTGGACATCTGGAATCTGTAGCATCACTCTGTTAGGCAGAAGCATGTGGGAGCTGCCTTTACTTTCAGCAGAGTGAAAGTTCTATTTATTATTAGGGCATGCCAGATTCTGTTCAGGAGAGGAAGAGTTAATTCCCTGGTTGGGTACTGGCTGCTCTTCCTGACATTGAACGTGAGTATCAGTGACTTGTTTCTCCAAAAAGTTTTTTTTTTTAATTAGCTGATTTTGAAGTATAAGCCCCATCCAGAATTTTGAAAACTAACTTTCAGTAAATTCCATCTATTTTACTATTAACTGTAATGAGCTGATTGTAAATTGAAACAACAGTTTGAGCTATCAGTAGACAATTTTTAGCAACAAGGTCCATGACTGAGAGCTTATCCTCTAAGGAGAGAATCTGTTCTGAGTCCCAGTCCAATTAAGCATAATACTTACTAGTAGAAATTGTAAAGGAAGCAGGGTCACTTGTATGCAGAAGATCCTTTATTTTGGGCTGATCAGAACCTCAAATTCATTTGCTGTTCTAAACTCTCTCCATAGTTATAAAATAAACAAATTATGGAGAGCTCAACAAAAGGGCTGGTGATCTGTCACCATCTTGGCTCCTCCCCACAAAGTTCTGTACTTCTCCTATTTGGAATTGTAAAGATAAAATAATTGGATACACATCCTACTAGTAGGGCATATGGATCTTGCATTCCCAATAGAATGGACACTAGCAGAAAGACAGGCCAACTAGTGTCCATCTTAAAACAACAATTGATGGTTTAGATGTATGAAGCAACCTCATGCTCACACTAGCTGTGAGGACTAGGTCTGGCAAGGTCAAAAGCAAACAGCTATAAACTGTATGGGTCCTTACAGTGACAAGGAACAGATACCAACTGCTCCTTCCTTGCTCAAATGGAAAGGTCTTAGTTCATTTCATAACACTGGTAGCAGACTGACATGCAAGACTTTAACCTTGTTTCTATTATAAATATTTATTGTTGTTGTTTATTCATTTAGTCACTTCCGACTCTTCGTGACTTCATGGACCAGCCCACGCCAGAGCTTCCTGTCGGTTGTCAACACACCCAGCTCCCCCAGGGACGAGTCCGTCACCTCTAGACTATCATCCATCCATCTTGCCCTTGGTCGGCCCCTCTTCCTTTTGCCCTCCACTCTCCCTAGCATCAGCATCTTCTCCAGGGTGTCCTGTCTTCTCATTATGTGGCCAAAGTATTTCAGTTTTGCCTTTAATATCATTCCCTCAAGTGAGCAGTCTGGCTTTATTTCCTGGAGGATGGACTGGTTGGATCTTCTTGCAGTCCAAGGCACTCTCAGAATTTTCCTTCAACACCACAGTTCAAAAGCATCGATCTTCCTTCTCTCAGCCTTCCTTATGGTCCAGCTCTCACAGCCATATGTTACTACAGGGAACACCATTGCTTTAACTATGCGGACCTTTGTTGTCAGTGTGATGTCTCTGCTCTTAACTATTTTATCGAGATTGGTCATTGCTCTTCTCCCAAGGATTAAGTGTCTTCTGATTTCCTGACTGCAGTCAGCATCTGCAGTAATCTTCGCACCTAGAAATACAAAGTCTTTCCCTGCTTCTACATTTTCTCCCCCTATTTGCCAGTTACCAATCAAGCTGGTTGCCATAATCTTGGTTTTTTTGAGGTTTAGCTGCAAGCCAGCTTTTGCACTTTCTTCTTTCACCTTCATCATAAGGCTCCTCAGTTCCTCTTCGCTTTCAGCCATCAAAGTGGTATCATCTGCATATCTGAGATTGTTAATGTTTCTTCCAGTGATTTTCACTCCAGCCTTGGATTCCTCAAGCCCAGCATGTCGCATGATGTGTTCTGCGTACAAGTTGAATAGGTAGGCTGAGAGTATACAGCCCTGCCATACTCCTTTCCCAATCTTAAACCAGTCCGTTGTTCCGTGATCTGTTCTTACTGTTGCTACTTGGTTGTTATACAGATCCTTCAGGAGGCAGACAAGATGACTTGGTATCCCCATACCACTAAGAACTTGCCACAATTTGTTATGGTCCACACAGTCAAAGGCTTTAGAATAGTCAATAAAACAGAAATAGATGTTTTTCTGAAACTCCCTGGCTTTTTCCATTATCCAGCGGATATTGGCAATTTGGTCCTTAGTTCCTCTGCCTTTTCTAAACCCAGCTTGTCCATCTGGCAATTCTCACTCCATGAATTGCTGAAGTCTACCTTGCAGGATCTTGAGCATTACCTTACTGGCATGTGAAATGAGTGCCACTGTTCGATAGTTTGAACATTCTTTAGCGTCTCTCTTTTTTGGTATGGGGATATAAGTTGATTTTTTCCAGTCTGATGGCCATTCTTGTGTTTTCCAAATTTGCTGGCATATAGCATGCGTTACCTTGACAGCATCATCTTGCAAGATTTTGAACAGTTCAGCTGGGATGCTGTTGTCTCCTGCTGCCTTGTTATTAGCAATGCTTCTTAAGGCCCATTCAACCTCACTCTTCGGGATGTCTGGCTCTAGCTCACTGACCACACCATCAAAGCTATCCCCGATATTGTTATCCTTCCTATACAGGTCTTCTGTATATTCTTGCCACCTTTTCTTGATCTCTTCTTCTTCTGTTAGGTCCTTGCCATCCTTGTTTTTGATCATACCCATTTTGGCCTGGAATTTACCTCCAGTGTTTCTAATTTTCTGGAAGAGGTCTCTTGTCTTTCCTATTCTATTGTCTTCTTCCACTTCCACGCATTGTGTGTTTAAAAAATAATTCCTTATCTCTTCTGGCTAACCTCTGGAATTTTGCATTTAATTGGGCATATCTCCCCCTATCACTGTTGCCTTTTGCTTTCCTTCTTTCTTGGGCTACTTCTAGTGTCTCAGCAGACAGCCATTTTGCCTTCTTGGTTTTCTCTTTCTTTGGGATGTATTTTGTTGCCGCCTCCTGAACAATGTTGCGAACTTTTGTCCATAGTTCTTCCGGGACCCTATCTATTAAGTCCAGTGCCTTAAATCAATTCTTCAACTCCACTGCATATTCCTTAGGAATATTAGTGAGCTCGTATCTAGCTGTTCTGTGGGTCTTCCCTAATCTCTTTAGTCTGATCCTAAATTGTGCAATAAGAAGTTCATGATCTGAACTACAGTCAGCTCCAGGTCTTGTTTTTACTGACTGTATAGATGTCCACCACCTTTGGCTGCAAAGGATGTAGTCAATCTGATTTCGGTGTTGTCCATCTGGTGAAGTCCATGTATAAAGCCGTCTCTTAGGTTGTTGGAAGAGAGTGTTTGTTATGCAGAGTGAATTGTCTTGGCAAAATTCTATCAGCCTATGTCCTGCTTCGTTTTGTTCACCCAGGCCATGCTTACCTGTAATTCCAGGTGTCATTTGACTGACCACCTTAGCATTCCAGTCTCCCGTGATGAAAATAACATCTCTTTTAGGTGTGTCATCCAGTAGGTGCTGCAGGTCCTCACAGAACTGCTCTACTTCAGCTTCTTCAGCATCTGTGGTTGGGGCATATATTTGGATTGCTGTGATGTTAGATGGCTTGCCCTGAATCCAAATTGAGATCATTCTGTCATTTTTTGGATTGTATCCAAGCACTGCTTTAGCCACTTTACTATTCATTATGAAGGCTACTCCATTTCTTCTGTGGTCGTCTTGTCCACAGTAGTAGATCTGGTGGTCATTTGATGTGATGTGGCCCATTCCAGTCCATTTCAGTTCACTGATGCCCAGAATGTCTATCTTTAATCTTGACATCTCACCAATAACCACATCCAATTTGCCCTGGCTCATAGATCTTACATTCCAGGTTCCAATGGTATGTTGATCCTTAGAACATCGGGTTCGCCGTTCACCACCAGCACCGTCAGCCGCTAGCCGTCCTTTTGGCTTTGAGGTAGCTGCATCATCACACCTGGGGCTAGTTGAACTCATCCTCTGTTCCTCCCCAGTAGCATTTTGACCATCTTCCGACCTGGGGGTCTCATCTTCCAATGGTATACCGACATATCTCTGGTTGTACTGATCCATTTAGCTTTCACGGCAAGAATACTGGGGTGGGTTGCCATTACCTTCCCCAGGGATCGCGTTTAGTCTGACCTCTCTGTCATGACCTTCCCGTCTTGGGTGGCCCTTCACGGTTTAGCTCATGGCATCATTGAGGTGCTCAAGCTCCAGCACCACGACAAGGTAACAATCCTTTTGATGAAGCTGTTATACATATGGTTTGCAGTTATTAGTATTCTTGTTACATGGCTTTTCTCCTTTCTGTAATTGACAAAGCTTGTGAATATGTTTGCTTTTGAATCACTGTTTGCAAAGCTTTTAGTTCCTTTATCAGCTGGGTGAAACCTGATGATAGCAAAGAGGTCTCCACAGCCCTCTTGCAGTACTTCCTAAAATACCCTTGTCAGCAAACCAGTTATTTTCCATGTTAAAGGAAAGAAATCTATGAGTCCCAGATATCACATACACTTCAAAATAAAAATAATAATAATAATACAAGTCCAGAGTTTCTTACCTTGTTTTTGAAATAGCTCATTCTCCACATAAGAGACAGCATTATCCAGAATTCTCTGCAATAGTTAAGGCTGTGATGCTTCACTCAACATTTCTTAAGTTCTTTTACACAGTCATGGATCTGCTACCATAGCTTTTATTCTGCAGGAAATCTAATGGCAATTTAGTTTATGCAGTTCCTTCCACTTGTGAAATTAGGCAAGTCATCTTATAACTTTAAACAACAGCAACAACAAAACCCACCTCTTGGCTGTTTTGCTTGAACAAACATTCCAGAACTAACTTCAACATTTTGCTTTAAGCGAAATTCAGTGACAGCTCAACTGAAACAATTTCATCAAGCAAACCAACAAGACATTAGCACCAATAGAAATCTTGTGTGTGACCCAGAGCAAAGCAAAAATCCTACTGGCTTTATTACTGCATACTGTTCCACTACTGCTGAGGCACAAAACTCCCAGTGAGCTTTAAGTAGAGCATTAAAAATGGTAGTTTATACTCTTAATACAGTTATAAATTTGAAATCAAGGGTGTTTTTATTTTTTAATTGATAATGTAATGAATCACTGATTTATTAGAACAAACAAAAGGTAGAGTGTGGCCCAGGGGTATTTTTAGCTCACTTCACTATAAACAGAAAGGATTTGAAATAATTATCTTGCAATTTATATACAATAAGAATACAATGTCTCTTATAACCCAGTTTAAGACAGCACTGAAAAGCAATTATAATCTTCAGTTTTCCTTAGCTTTCAACTTATATCTTGTAATGATATAATCACTACTGCACATTTTGTTAGACTTAATTGTAAGTCATATCAATTAAGAGCTTTAATTAAGTTTAATATAATGGATTAGCATGATTTTAGAACTGTATTTGCTTAAATCATTGACAGAATAAATCTTAAAATCTAAAGATACATCTACAAGCTTGAGTAACATGAACAGCAATTTCATTCATTTTTCAAAGGCACTTTGAACTGTTTAATCTGTACTTCTATTGTTATACCACATTATTACAATGAGTGAAGAAAGAAATAATGTTGTATTTGAATGGTTGTTAACTTTATTCTCTGACTACTTGTCTCTGTTTTGATGCATTGGGATCAAAGGATTGGAAGTACTACTTGGAGTTTCAGTAGGAGAGTTAAAAAAAAAAAAAAACCTGTAGGATAAGTTGGATCCCACTATTAAACTGATTTTCTGTTTGGACAGTGCTAGTGTACCATTATGTTAAATCCTATATAGAAGTGCCAGCTAGAGAGAGAGAAATAAGCAGTAGTTTTCTCTTTAGTTTTAAACTAAAAATGTCATCACTGATAATTTAAATCACAGTAAATTGGTCTTATCTGAACATCATTCACAGCCAGAATTGCTTAGAATCCTGACTTAGGAAAGTAATACTGCTCGATCACTTTCTATTTCCTTCCTGCCAATGGAATAGCAAACCAGACCATGAAAGCTTCTTAGTACAGATGCTTCTAATGTTAGAACATCATCAGTGAACCCTAAGTACTTGGAAGAAAAATGATTCAGGAAGGAATATACTATATGCATACTACAATTATGTAATATTATATATTTACTAGGATGGATTATTATCCCAGTCTCTTTAAACTGTTGGAAATCTAGGATACATCCACACAAGCTGGTCGGGCTTCTCCTGGATCAACTTCACATCTTTATGATGCCATGCTAATATCTCTTTTCAGAAACTTAATAAATTTGGTTCCAGTTCAGCTGTGATAAAACAGGGATCACTCTGAAGCTGATATTTTGCTGGAAGCATTTGAGTTATCAGAGCTTGGTGGTGGGCCTTTTCCCCACTTTTGTTTCACCCCTTGTCATAGGCATTCAGCTTCTCTAGCAGATTCTGTAAAGGAAATGCTGGCTTGACACTTCATATCTGCTCTTTACTAGCCCAGGCAATGCTAGCAGTTGTCAGATTTTGCTAGGGGGAGGAGAAGGTACTGCCCACCCTCCCCTTTAAATGTGGAATAGAGGTGAGATTATTTTGTTGCTGTTGTTGCTGAAGGAATTGTAGCAACTTAGATTAGGTTACTGATTTTCATTCTTTGTCTTCAATGTTTCTGAGTCAGCAAGCAAAAGTGAACTCTGTTTTCAACAGTGCTGAGAGACTGACAAGCAGACACAATAGCAGTGAGAAACTGCCCTGTTTCCATCAGGTATTTAAAATCTTGCATATCCTTAACTACCTTTGCTTAGATGCTTTCACACTTAAGCTGAGATGTTCTTTCAGCTGCAGTCATCTTCATGTAGTTATCTGATACATTTCCAAAGCAACTCATGCTTCTATATTCTTTACAGGTGCCTACTAGCTACTGCAGCCAACTCTATTAAAAGGCCTCACTTAAAAATGGTTGTGGGTAGCATTTCATTAAATCCCAGTGAGTAAAAAATTAGGCCAACAGTTTCTTAAGAAAGATACTCCCTTCTCCCTTCTCCCCACTCCCAAGACAATGGATAGGGGGCAAGATTTTTATTTTTACTTATTTATACTTCAAATTTAATCACCGCCCATCTCACTCAGAGAGTGACTCTGGGCAGTTATGATGGTGTAGGTAAAAGTTATTATTAAAATGCAGCCACTAGCCACCCATTAAATAAATAAATACTTCCCTCCCCCATTGAAGAGAAAGTTATGAACTACCAAAGATCAAAAATGTCTAATCATCATTATTTTAGAACTTGTAGTGAAAACATGTATTACATGGTGCAATACAACTAGACTGTACCTGCTCTTTTGTATCCCACTCATGATTACACTACCACATCTCACTTGGCCACCCTTTTGAGGAATAAATACATGCAAATTATTAAGTAAAACAAAATAATATAATTAAATTAAAGACAAATCAATATACCATCCACTAGGGAAAAAAAAAAAGGTTTTGGGTAGAAGTATGGAATCTATACCACATACATAGTTATATATACATTCCTTGAAGTTTTTTGTTTTATTTAGTTTTTTACCCTTTCCTATTGTATCAGTAAAAAAGTCATGCAAATAGAAAACCACAGAAAAACTCAACTGTATCCATGTACATAATGTGACCCCATCTATTTGTCCACTGCAGCCTTCAGCTGCCCACAAAATTATTAAAATGCAGCCATTAGCCACCCAATAAATAAATAAATAACTTCCCCAATGAAGAGAAAGTTATGAACTGCCAAAGATCAAAGATGTCCAACAATCATCATTTTAGAACTTGTAGTGAAAACTTGCAGGGACTAACATGGTGAAACAAAATACAGTACCTATAAGTATTTTATGAAGGAAATAAAAGCATTTTTGTTTGCTACAATAATGAATTTTACAAAATGGCTCTATAGCCTAGTAATCACTGTATCTTACTTATGCTAATTATCAAATCAAATTGGTAACCTCAATTTAGAAATTTCAGTAATGGAACTATACTTGAAATAACAGTAATATGAAAATAAGGTCAGATATTTACCAAAGTTATTTGATATATGAAACTTTACAATATAATGTCTTTTCACCAAAACAGTAATGCATCACTGTCACATTGCAGAATAATGGATTATAAAAATAAAAACAGGTGTTGCTATATATAGGAAACTAACAAATTGATGACCTCTATTTCTATTGAGCACTAGAAGCAAAACTGGTGTTTCTCAAAAATGTTTGTGTGTGCATATACACACACATGCACCAATATATATGATCTAAACCAATACTAATATTTAACATAATGTGTCACTTATTCTAAAGTTGTGTACAAATACACAGAAACATTTTCAGTAATCTGCAGTTACAACATCTGAAACCAGATCCTTATGCCTGATTTGACTTTTCAGGGGGATATTAGATGAAATACGTAGAAAGGAAGATAACCTGGATAGAAATATGCAAGAAATATTACTTAGGCAAAAGGGGCTGAAGCATTTTCAGTGCTTTTAAAGACCAGAACAGTGAGATGACATTCCTACGTAGCTCAGGCAGACACCTCCCTAATTCACTGGATGATAAGAAAGAGGAGGAGATTCAGCACAATCAAACTTGCAAGATTCGAATGATGTTCTTATAGCCAATCTCAATAAAAGTAGCTTTAGCTTTCCTGTGGAGTTGATTTCCTGGTCTGGTTCATCTAGTGGGGCTGACAAATAATACAAAAAAGAATAACAGAAGATAAAGTGTTCTCCTCAACACTTTGATCATGCTGGGAAAGCAGCTGGTTATCCTCCCTTTCTGAGGTCAGAGGGGGCTAGACCCATTAGAAGTCCATTTATTTCCAACATTGTCTGCCTTCTGGAAGAATCTGGTCATTCTGGTGGTCTTTTGGGGCTAGACACCATACATTGTGTGGGTTGCATCTGTATTATTTGTTTTTTGCTTTTTATGTTGATAGCGTTTTGTATATCCTTATTCCATGAGCCACAAAGAGATCTGCTATTGTGCTGGGATAGAAATTTGAGAAACCAAATAAATTAATAATTAATAATAATATAGGTCTAAATGATGAATTAAATGTTTTTGGAAAAAAAAAATCCCTAGATCTAGTTAATATCTTCCTGAACATTGTTAGAAAACAAAACAAAACAAGAACTTGCTGTCACTTTGGTTGCTATCATTTCTAAAGTCTGAAAAATTATTGACATGAACAATCTCATGTTATACATAAAGCAAAACAAACAGGAAATATTTGAATGTTTGTGCCTTGCTAAATGTATGCTAATTACGGGAGAAAGGATAGAGTTATGTTAACACGTACAATTCTTGATAGAAAGATCATGAATTGTATGTGGTGTGCTGCAAGAACAAATGTTTGCTAAATGAAGCAAAATAAATGTGTATGAAAGTGTTCTTCTGCCCACTTTGTTAGGTGGACATGAGAGGTGGGTATGTCAGGAAAAGAGTAAAAATAAGTTGAAAGCAGAAAATTCTTAAGAAGTATATGTGGTAAAACAAAAAGTGATAGGGTTAAGAATGTATAAGTGATGAATGGATGTGAATTCAATACAAAATTGAGAAATCAGTATGAAAGAAGTGCACTGAGGCAGTTTGATCATATAGAGACAATGAAGGAGGATCATAGCATAAAACATATACAGTATATGAAGTAAGTGTGAAATAGTTGAGTGAAAAGGAAAGCTAAGAAAGTTGTGGTTGGGTGGAGTTGGTGATATTCTCAAACAAGAAAGAGTTTAAACAATAGGAAGCAATGTATAAAGCATTGTAGGGATGTAATGGAACCCAGGAACATTTGCAAGAATAGAAATATAGAGAGAGGAATAATGAATGATGTTGGTGTAGACAAGATCTAGTTATGTTTCCTTTTCTTTTTTTATCTCATGCTATTCATGTCTTTGGTTTACTATTTCTTACTACTTTTCTGCACTGTGTGCAACATTGCTTACATCAAAGGGGAATAATGGAGACACACATGTGTATAATACAATTTTATTTGTCAGATGTGGGTGTTTTCATGAAATGTTCAGTTCATAACTTCTTCATTTATCTATAGTATAACTCATAGGGGAAACAGCTCAGGAGAGCAAACATTGTACTCTCATTTATTTGAGCAGCTCTACACACTTAATTGATAGGTGTACAAGGACTTCTCCGTCCACTCTCGTTACTGAAAGTTTCTATATTGAGTTGAAACTGAGAAACTTTCAAAATATTTGTGATTGCATGTCATTACATTTTGAATGGATTTTTTTTGTATATCTTGAAACAAATGTGCCAAATGAGGTGCAGAGTTTTCTGACCTAATGCCACTAACTAATAGATGCATTTATTCTAAGAGAAGAAGCTAAGATGCTTCTGCAATCTGTCATTTCTCTTTACACTTCACATTAATTCAGTTTTAGGTTTAATACTTGTGCCTTACTGGATGAGTTTGAGGTACTTTTAAAAGTCCATGGCAGGAGACTAGTCAATCTTATTTCAGCATTGTAATAGAAAGGGGCGTGAGCTAAACAGCAATATTAATCTGTCATGGACTTGTGCAGTATTAATGTTTATGAATTCACTCAGTAACCACTCCAGAAAACTAATGTCTATACCTATTATACATTCCATTTATATATATCAGCTGTTTGCCAAAATAAATCAATACCAAATTCTTTTTCAACCTGCAACATGCAACTTAGAGTCAATTTAGTCTTTTTTGGATGAAGACTCAATATGCCTTAGACAACAATAAATATTTTTAAAGATTTAAGTAGCGTGACTATAGATCGAGAGATAAAGAAATCTGGCTCATAATCCAATGCTATGTAGTAAAATGTATTCTGTAGGAAAATACTACTTCTTTGAATTGTTTAATCTGTTGATCATATGGAATGCTATAGAAGTATTGATGAAGAATTTCGCCTAAGTTCATGGTGAGAAGCTGCCCTCAGATTGTCCCACTTTCTAGTGGGACTATGTTGCTGCCATAATGTCCCACAGCAATGTAACAACTAGAGTATTGTGGCCTCTTTGAAAAAAGACTTCTAGAATCCAACTGGAGGCCACCATTGTTCTTTCCTACAATGCACCAAAATGACATCTCATACTGTATATGGTAAGGATTTCAAAGGATTCCTCTCCCCCTGACACTAGCTACAACTAGAGCTGGCAGAGTATATGCTACATGATAACCCAGGGGCTATTATTTCATTATTATAATTAGCTATTTCATATTCAGTTCTATGAAACACTAGGACTGTGAAAAGATTGGAGCATTTGTGTGCACAATGTACCCTTTGTCAGAAATTCCTTAAAGAAGTTGCATTCCCTTTCCACCCTTTGGATTTGTTTTTATCTTCTTCAGTTTATAAGGCTACTATGATGGCTCTTGGTAGCATACAATAAAAATGTCAACAAAATGCAGATAATAGAAATGGAAAACCCAAATGTCTGGAAGAAGATAAAATACAGAGGATCCACCACTCAACCCAAGGCCTGTATGAAGAGTCAATTTTTCAAAGCTCGTTTAGTCTCTGACAAGGTGGGGACCTGTCAGCTCTTCCAGGTAAACAAGATAGGAAACAGGACCAGATGACCTATTTCTATATTATTGTTAGGCTACATTAACAGAATCTTTCAAGTCTGAAAGTATAAATCTCCCGCCGTCCTTTTTTACTATCTGTTAAGTTAGGACCGATTCTCTCTAAGTTTCTTTCTCTCTCTGTGGCATACTTCTCCCCCTTTTATCTGATCATTCCCTAGGCAGCATCTCTTCCCCCCATCTTCCAAGGTCATTTTCACTTTCCATTACAGGACCAGACAAATCTCAGGGGGATGATGTACCCAAGGGCAGGTGCTGTGGCAGAGAAGGGATCATATGGCTGCTGCAATGTAATTCTAGGGAAAGACAGATGCCAAATGCACACCGAAATATGCTCTAAATTCCCTTTTTCTTATTGAATCTAGATTATTCTAGATTTTTTGCACAAAACTGAAATTGTACAAATAAGTTTAAATGTGTTCTGTATAATACAATATATCATTAATGCTTCAATCTGTTTCATCCAATTTTCTGAGAATTATTTTTTAAAAAACCAACCATATATTTAGAAAGAAGCTCTCCCTACCTGTATTTATATGAAATGTTCTCAAATCTACATTTTTTCTTTCTTCTTTTTCCTCCTAATATATATATCTTTATATATAACTTAATAAAATATTATTTCCCAAGTGTGTATTTTTGTAGATATAAAATATTTTAATAGCATTTCCTTCCATTAATTCTTGTATGTCATAATAGCACATTAATATAATGAGGCATATATTGAGTATATTTGTGAGAAGATATTATAATTATTCTTCTAAACAGAGATTTGTGTCTTTGCTATGCATACTTAGGAAATAGGACTTTTTAATTGTTTATTGATTTCAAAAGACCATCAGTGTGCTAAACCAATGAGTTGTTCACAAACATTTCAGAGGAGTTATCACTCAGTATGCTTAAGTCATCAGGTATATTTATTCTTGTTTAGAAATCTGTAGGTGGGAGATTCTCAGAATAATTGATGTGACTAAAATACTGAAAAATGCAAACATTGGTGGATGTCCAGACTGTTTTTTAAAATAATTTTTAATCTTGTCTATAGAGAATACACAGACCTGATACAAGGTATCCAGAATCAAATCTTATTGGAAGTTATTCAGCTAACATACAGTATGTGACTGGAAGGGTTCCTCCCCATGCCCAGATCCAATCCAGGAGAATTGTGTAGCTATGGGAACAATCCCAGTTCTCTCACTTGCTGGGTCAAAGCCCTACCACATGCATATATCCTTATATTCAAACTCACAACTTTTCCTTCTGCTGACATTAATGAACTATTAATTATACCTCTTAAGTATTTCTGCAGAAGCCAAACAAAGTCAGCCTTTTCTTTCCAAACTAGAGCTGATCATGAAAGACCTCTTGAAACTGTCTTCCACATTTGTGGCTGGAGAAATTAGATGGAAAGATAAATTTCCCAGCAATTACTCAAGGGGAGGACTCTCTCTTATCAGTGTCAATAGCAGCATTACTGAAACAACTCAGTGGGATACACTCCATTCTGATCTCATCCTTTGGGATTTCATTGAAGTGTGAGAAGAATGAGATTGTATAGCAGAACACAACCTTGGCCATCTTGTAGCTAAATGTGCAAAAATAGTATACTCCATCATAATTTCTCTGAATGCCTCTTCAGATTTCTTTTTTAATAGAAACATTATTAAAAATTACAACTACAATGATTAAAAAAAAACTAATAAAATTAATAAAAATAAAGAAAAGAAGGTTAAGAAAATAAAAATAAAAACTCATTTGGCACGCCCTACAATCTCATAATGTCCCCGAAGCCTATATCTGGTGGATTCAACTACTGTACCACAGTGTCACCAGCATGGTCCGATGCGCAGTGGGAACATTGCCTCCCTTCACCATCAACGTCAAAGTACATCAAGGATTGGTGCTTTTGCCCCTACTATTCATCCTTGCATGGACACTGTGATGCTTGATCTCCAATCGCCTCATCCATTGTCACTCCTCTATGCCAACGATGTCTTCTTGGCGAATGAACAATGTGCAGGCCTCCAAGAGCAAATGCGGCAATGGAATGAATGGCTCGGTGAATTTGGACTTCAACTGAACATCAAGAAAATGGAATATATGGAATACAGCCCCCAAACCGATGGAACCATCAGCATTGGTGAAGACTTAAAGAAAGTAGAGCAATCCAAGTACCTCGGCTCCCTCATATGCAGTGATGGCAATAGCTTTCCGGATGCCCGCGCCTGTGTCAATGACACCTGGATGAAGTGGTGCCAGGTGACTGGAGTCCTGTGTGATCGCTGGATGCCCATACACCTCAAGTCA
Organism: Candoia aspera; assembly: GCF_035149785.1. Classification (NCBI taxonomy): domain Eukaryota; kingdom Metazoa; phylum Chordata; class Lepidosauria; order Squamata; family Candoiidae; genus Candoia; species Candoia aspera. The sequence goes on from NC_086157.1 coordinate 42,072,781, forward strand.
AAGGTCTACAGAATGGTAGTGTGCCCAGTCACCCTCTATGGATTGGAGTGCTGGCCAGCAACGGCAAAGCACGAGCAGGCCCTGCACATGATGGAAATGCAAATGCTCCGATGGTGCCTTGGACTAATGCGATTCGATCACACCATGAACAATGACAGCCAACGACAACTGGGAGTCATACCAATTGTGGCAAAACTGCAGGAAGGAAGGCGTAGATGGTATGGACACATCATACATGGCAAAGAAGACTTGGTGGCAAGAACAGCCATGTGCCGGGACCTTGGTGGCCGGCGGCCCCGTGGTAGACCCAAGAAATGGTGGATGGACCACATTAAGAAGGACATGGAATGCATGCACATCACCCCTGAAGATGCCTTGGATCGAGCCAAATGGATACAGATATGCCGACAAGTGGACCCTGCCATAGTGCAGGAAAAATGCTAAGAAGAAGGAGAAGAAGGTGAAGAAAAGAAAAAGAAAATAGAAAAGAAAGGAAAAAAAGAATATAATAAAGAAAAAGAAAAGAAATATATAAAGAAATGACTTCCCCCTTATCATAACAAGATCCAACTTGGAAAATACTCTGCCCATGGACAGATGTGCAAGCATGTCCTTGACAAGGGGCAGAGGGTATTTGTTGGAAAGGGAGGCAGAATTCAACCCCCGGTAGTCTGTACAAAGTCTCAGGGTGCCATCCTTCTTCTCCCTAAATAAGACGGGAGCTCCGACCGGCGAATTTGCCGGTTCAATGAAGCCACGAGCCAAGTTCTTGTCAATGAACTATCTCAATGCAGAAAGTTCTTTTTAGTCATGGGGGTAAATCTTTGGCTTGGGCAAGGGAACATCAGGCAGCAGTTCAATGGAACAGTCCATCTTGCGATGGGGGGGTAACTGGTCGGCCTCCTCCTCCCCAAAAACATCAGCAAAGTCGGAATATATGGTAGGGAGACCCTCCAAATGGGACGAGGAAGTCAGAGCGGGAACCACCTCTGCCCTCCCGGCAGTCAGAGGCATGGCACAACCTAGAAGAGGCGCTTGATAGAAGCCATCCTCGAAAGTAATGGAGCGGGACTGCCAGTTGATGTAGGGATTATGAGCGGCGAACCAGGGAACTCCCAAAACAACCAAAGGGTTTCCAACTGGGGTAACAATGAACTGAATGAGTTCATAATGGGAGCCCATACGCAAAGCCACTTCTCCAGTGAAGTGGGTACCCCCCCCCTGCAGTGGAGCCATCCAGCTGCTGGAATACTAGCGGCTTGGGGAGGGGAAAGCACGGTAAATCCAATTCCTTGACCAAGTCAGGATGGATTAAGCATCTGGAACAACCAGAGTCTAGCAAAGCCCAGACCTCAATGGATCTGGATTGAAATCCCAAGTCGATTTTGACAGCCAGGATAGGGCAATCAGCACTCACCATATTAGAGACACGCCCGGATTCTACCACCTGCCCTGTGGCACCGTTTAAGACAGGTGGAATTCGTTTCCTGCCGGCTGTTCGAACTCTTCCAACACATCACCCAGAGTATAGATGTCTTCCTCCTCTGCGGTCACCAGCGCACCCGTCAGTCGCCTCGGGGGGTTGTCGGGTTTTCTTGGCGGCTTTTGCGGTGTTTTGCTGGAGCGATCTGGAGCCTTGGTTTTAGGGCAGTCGATGGCGTGGTGACCAGGCTTTCCACAAGTGATACATTGCCCCTGGGCAAAACGGCAGCGCCACTCCGCATCCCATTGTGCAGTCGGTAGCAGCGCCGGAGCATGGGTAGCGGGGATGGGCCGGTCCTCCTTGGTGGCCAGCATGAAAGTGCGCTGCGCATGTTCGGCTTTACCAGCCAGGCAAATCCAGTCATGCAAAGAGCTTGGATCATCCCGTCCCAGCGCCCAGCTCAAGACTTTGCGATTGAGGCCGTCCTTAAAACGATCGATCAGGGTGGCCTCTGACAATTCAGGCACCTTACCCGCCAAAACTTTAAACTCAAGGGCATAATCAGTGACAGTCTGCTGCCCTTGGACCAGTAGCTTCAAAGCGTCCTTAGCCCTTTCCTTGGCTAAGGGGTCCTCAAAATAGTGTTTAAGTGCAGCCAAAAAGTTATCGAAAGTGGCTAGTGCTGATGCCCCAATCTCCGAGAGCTGCACATACCAGTCAGCAGCCCTGCCCTTCAGTTTTGTCACCACGGCAGCTATTTTCTCTTCTTCCAAAGGGAAGAGGTGACCATGGCGTCTCATGAAACTGGTGGCATTGGTGAGGAAGAAGGACAGGTTAGCAGGGTCGCCATCAAATTTTACTGGGAAGTCCCGGGGAGGACCCCCAGCCGGAGGCATCCCAATAGACGGCCGACTAGGCGCGACACCTATAGGAGTGGAACCCCGGGGACCTGATAGTGGAGTGCGACCATCAGCACCTTGTGACGGGGAAGGCGGGAGGCTGGGTTGCCTAACTCCCGTGGGACCACGGACGATTTTCACAACGTCCCCCAAGGCAGCAGACATGGAATGGAGAACGTGCTCCATGGACTCAATTTTGGACTCCAGGACTCTGATCCTGTCCGGGGTAGCGGAATCCTCGAGCGCCACCCCTTCTGGCTGCGGGCTTCGCAACACCCCGGGGAGCACCTCCGATGGGGTATCTGGCCAGCAGAGCTTCCATGTGGTATGGGACATGCCGGCCCGGGGATCCATCAAGGCATCCCACAGGAATTGCTCTTGACTCATCATGTCGTCATCCGGGGGAGGAGGAATCCGCTTCTTAGATCCCGCGGTCGAGTAAGAATCGCCTGACAGAGGTGTAGCATGGGCTGGGACAGGGCTTGGATCCCGGCTCGGGAAAGTCAACTCTGGCAGCTGTCCCATCTCCTCCTCGAACTCTACCGGATCCTTTCCACCTTCAGCCATCACTAAATCCCCTTTCGCAAGAAATTTTTCTGGTAAAGGGTAGCGAGGTCGGTTGATATAGTGATTCTCAGCTTTATGTAACGAATGCCTTAGTCCAAATAAAACTCCAGACTCAGAATCTTGATTCAGGTTCTTGGTTTATTTAGAAAAGAGTGCAAACAGGTAAAAAGCTGAGAATGAGGAAAGCACGCCTAAACTCAAACTAAATAGCACCTTTGCAAACATCACTCCACCCCCTCCCTCACAAGCAGCCCTCCCCACATTCCCAGGTGTTCCTAACGAGCTCTGCTGATCAATGGGCTAAAAGACCTTGACATTTAAGAGATAGTCGAAACACATTCCTCCCTGGCACAATCCAGCCTGTTTTCTGTACAAGGTTCCCAGCAGCACCCTCCCAGTCAGTACACGTATCAGCACCATGGCAAGTGAACCGTTATGATGTCAGAACATCAGAACGGTGAACATGACAGATAAACAATTTTAGTAATTTACCACTTTATTTAAAAACCTTGTCATTTCAGTCCTGATCAGGAAAAGTCTTTTAAGGTTACCAGATATAACAACTTATCTATTTTAACCTTGATCAAATAAACCAACTTTATATTCCTTCCTTTCACTTTTAACAATCTTGATCTTTATTCCCTTTAAATAATGTCCTAAAACTTGATTTCTTTTCATTTTTTCTTAGTCCCTTCTCACAAAATTCTTCAAAGGTTTAACAAGCCTCTTTTGTAAATCCAATATAGGGAGATTATCCAGGTCACTCTCTTGGTTTATTATTTATATATCCCTTTTAATTATTAAGACATCAGCTGGTTTATTTTGTATGTCCAGTGTAGCATCTCTTTCCATATCATTCTTGTAGCTTGTCATTTTTAAATCCACTGTCAGATCAGTCTCAGTCTTGTCTGGTAAAGCTTGTTCTTCTTCCATAACATCTTTTAAACACAGTCAATTTATAGAGGCAGATACTCTTAAAATTAACTTCTGGATCCTTTGTTCAAAAAATATCCTTCAATATGTCAAACGTTAAGATATTTTTCTCCATTCTCTATTAGTCAGTCAAATGCAAGTGTTCTTCTCCTTTAATTGTAATCTTTAGTTCATTCTAGTTCCCTCTAGTGTCCAACCTTCAAAGGACCATCCTATCATGTTTCTTTTTTAAAAAAAAGAATTCAGAACAAAAACATTTTCCCATGGGAAGGTTTCTTATAATTAATTCCAAAATCTTATTTAAAATTTATCTGGACCATTAGTCTATTTGTAACTTTCTAAAACTAAAGTTTTATTCACCCTTTTGGGGCTTATTCCAGAAAAAAAGATTTAAGTCCTTAAACTTGTATTTAAAACTTCTTTTGCTGATTGAAGAAAACTCACTGGGTGCTATAAAACTTGTTGATCCAAAGGTTCCTAATAGCTGAAAAGCACTTAACAAGCAGTTTCTGAAAGTGATTAGATAAGGGAGTACCCGAACCCAGTGCCCTTAAAGATGCTGACTATGGATTGAGCAGGATTGTTATTCCCTTGTCTCCAAGAGTTCTAAGCCCGCCGGACGCCGCTGTCTTGTGGTCTCCTCATGAGGAGCAACTGTCTGGAGCACTTGTGGGCAATTTCAAGTCCTCTCCTTGTCCAGAGAGGAATTACAAAGAGCTTCTTCAGGTATCTGAATTGGTAAAACAAATTCTCTTTCATTAAATGGAATGATGCTATTAGAAAGAGGATTTCTAGAATGACAAAACAAACAAACCTACTATAGATTACAATTTTCTGCTACCATTAGCAGTCTCAATCTTGCCAGCCAATCTTATGTGGATTCTTACTGCTATTGTCAAAGGAAGTCATCAAACATTTCTTTGGAATGAATAGAAAAGTGGTCTTCCTATAATGTGTAGGACCATTTTTTTGCCATCAGGGCCCCCATGTCACTGAACTTAGCTGCAATCTACCACCAGTTGGGTGTGATGAGGGATTTTTAATGGATGCTTTGATTTTGAATAGCAAAGCAAAAATTGAAATCCATTAGGGACACAGAAAATAAATAAATAAACTACTCATATTTTTGTTTTCTCTTTGCAGGTATGGCTATGGGGACTGTCAGCATGAGCATTTCTGTGTTAAAATTGACCACTGCCCTATTGCATGATAACACACATGTTTGGCAGCAAAATGTAACTTTTCTAATAATAAACTATGTAACAAATGTTTCAACAATCTCTTTTAGGCAAATCAAAACGAAGCAATTAATTAACTGCATTGTTTACCCAAAGCAAATATATAAGAAGGCACCAAACATCCCACTGAGGTTTTATTGAAAGCAAATTACATTTGAAACAGCATACATATCACTTAACATTTCTTTTTTTTTCTTTTATTACTCAGACACCTTAAATTTCCCATAAGAACCAACAGCTTGCACAGCCTCATGAACTGTCTAAATCAAACAGCCTCAGTGGTATATTGTCTTTGCTGAGATATCATTATAAAGGAAGGCATTCTAAGCATTATTTCTACCAATGCCTGACAGCATATTATAAAATGACAAGAAATTGCATGAGGTTATCAGTAGCGTGGTGCATAGACTTTAATGGTTGCAACCCAAAGCAAAGAAACAGCTTCACATGCTGTAGAAAGAAATATCCAGGTGAGTAATCTCAAATGTTTCATCACTTAAGACTGCTGTTAAAAATGAAATGAAAACTGGGTTGAGGATGTTATTCTTTCACACAAAAGAAACAGAAAGCTACAAAACCTGGGCCAAACATCATAGATTCTAATAAAAGTAGTTTGGGCATAGAGTAGGTACCAAACATTTGGTCAGGTATATGCAGTGTTTTCATGCCCTGGGCTCAATTTTTTTGGTGGGGAGAGGTGATTTTGAGTAGAAAGTGAGTGAAATAATGGCATTATGCTGTTATGAAGCAGGTAAAGGTAAAGGTTTCCTTTGACATTAAGTCCAGTCATGTCCGACTCTAGGGGGCGGTGCTCATCTCCATTTCAAAGCCGAAGAGCCGGTGTTTGTCTGTAGACACTTCCATGGTCATGTGGCCGGCACGACTAAACGGAACTCCATTACCTGCCTGCCGAAGCGGTACCTATTAATCTACTCACATTTCCATGTTTTCAAACTGCTAGGTTGGCAGGAGCTGGGACTAGCAATGGGAGCTCACCCCATCACGTGGATTTGAACTGCCAACCTTCTGATTGGCAAGCTCAGCAGCTCAGCGGTTTAACCTGCAGCTCTACCGCGTCCCTGTTATGAAGCAGACATGGCTAATATTTATGGAGGGGGGAGAGGTTTTCTAATATTTAGGTGTTTCTGGGTTCCCCCCTCATTTTTAGGTGTGTTAAACTTATCTACAGTCTTAGCCCAACTTTAATCCTTAGTTCCCTACCCAAAACAGCCAGAAATCATACTACCAAATGTTGGCAATTTGCCAGTTAATTTCAGGGTGCAATTCAGCAGAAATCAGAGGTTACATGCTGTTTGTGAATGGTAGGTTGCCCAGCACTGGGAAATGAAAATCAGAAAGAAGAGGTTTTCAAAAACACGAAAAACGGACAGAAATAGGAATATTGGCTATAAAGTAAGGCCTAGCATAGGTGTTTTGAATTGGCAACCACTTTCCACAGTCTTGGGCAAGTATCAGCATCACTGATTTTTATTTTTATTCTTTTTTAAAGCAGGAGATTCCATGAATGAAACTATGACTCTCTCTGAAAATGATGTCCTCTGTCCTGAACTAACACTTTGCAAATCAACTGGTTGCTATTGCTATTGGTTGCAATAAAATAAAATAAAATAAATCCCTTCTCATCCCTATGGATGGTATGTGTCTTCTTCAACCTCAGGGCTTCTACTAGAGGCCTGGCAATTTGAGGGTTCTGCGCAGTATCTTAGCTGTTCCTAGCACTGCACTCTTCTGGACAGAGAGCTCTGATGTTGTTCCTGGGATCTGTTGGAGCCACTCTCCCAGCTTAGGAGTCACAGCTCCAAGTACTCCTACCACCACTGGAACCACTTTGGCCTTCACTTTCCACATCCTTTTTAATTCCAATTTCAGGCCCTGCCACTATGTGTTGGACTGTCTCTGAGTCCTCTCTGCACAGTCTGCACCTTGGGTCCTGCCTAGTATAGTAGATCCCAGCTTCTATGGATTGGGTGCTTAGTCCTGTCTTTTAGTCCAACCCTTTCCAGCCACTGGTAGGATTTCCAGTGTCATCCACCTCCGCTATCTGTCGATGCTACATTTCATGCAGGTTCTTGTCTTGCCATGGCACTTGCTCTGCTTGATCTTCCTCTCATGTCTGCTGCCGCCTCAGGCATTCTCTCAGCAGTTCATCTTTGGGTGCCTTCTTACTGATGTACTCCTGGATGCTTTGGGTTTCATCCAGGACAGTGGCTTTGACCCTCACCAGACCCTGCCCACCCTCTTTCCAGCTGATGTACAGTCTCTGGGTGTTAGACTTGGGATGGAAACCTCCATGTATTGTGAGGAGCTTCTGGCAGCTTCCATGTCCACCTTTGGCCAGCTCACTATATTGGCAGGGTATCTGATTATTGGCAGGGCATATGTGTTGATGGTGTGGATCTTGTTCTTCCCACTGAGCTGGCTCTGCAGAACCTGTCTTATCCTTTGGTGGTACTTGAATGTTGCTGTCTTCCTTGCCGCCTCCTCATGGTTCCCATGTGACTGTGGGATACCAAGGTACTTGTAGCTGGTCTGTATGTCCACTACGTGGCCCACTTGTAGCTCCACCCCATCAGTCTTAACTACCTTCCCTCTCTTTATTACCATTTGGCCACACTTCTTCAGTCCAAATGACATCCCAATGTCTTCAGTGTAGATCTATATCAGGTGGATCAGCGAGTCAATGTCTCATTCACTCTTAGGAAACAGCTTGATGTCATCCATGTACAGGAGGTGGCTGATGGTAGTTCCACTCTTGAATCTGTACCTGTATCCAGTCCTTGTGATTATCTGGCTGAGAGGGTTCAAGCCTATGCAGAACAGCAGCAGAGAGTGTGTGTTATTATATGGCACACATCATTGTTTTTATTTAGTATGCTTCTTATAAGATACCTAAGCAGTGATGTCTACCTCTACCTCTACCTCTATCTATCTCTCACATATATGTTTATTTTTTACACATTTCAGTATTTTTAGATATTTGCATTTGGAAGCATAATTCTGAACTGATGTCAATTATTCAAAATTGCTGGAACATTTCACAGATTTGAGAAGTCGTACCAGCCTAAAAATGGAATGAAAGCACAGTTAGATATAAAATAAACTACAGATAACTTAATACCTTGGAACATCCCACAACAGATACATAAATATATCAGATGGCAGAACTATAGAGGAAAATACAGTATATTTCAATATGAGTAAAGTAGTTCATGTAGTAGGTATTTCTTTTAAAGAGGTAAACTTCTTCAGTTAAAATGTGACTCTTGATGACTTCATGGATACATCCAAGTAATTTCTTGATGAAAATACAAAAGTGGTTTGCTACTGCCTTTCTGCAACATGTTTTTTTTCAATTACCCAGGCAAGCCTAAAGGTAAAGGTTCCCATTTAGTCATGTCCAACACTGTGTGTGTGTGTGTGTGTGTGTGTGTGCTCATCTCTGTTTCATGGCCAAAGAGCCAGCATAGTCCAAAGACACTTCCGCGGTCATGTGGGCAGCATGACAGTCACAGAATGCTGTTACCTTCCCACCAAAGTGGTACCTATTTATCTACTTGTATTTTCATGCTTTCAAATTGCTAGGTTGGCAAGAGCTGGGGTGAGTGTGGGAGCTCACTCCATCATGTGGCACTAAGGTCTCAAACCGCCAAACTTGCAACCTTCTGGTCGACAAGCCTGGTGTCTTAACTGCTGAGCCACCATGCTCCCCTACATCACCAAGCCTACATCCTGGGTATTTCCTGGTAGTCTCCCATTCAAATACTAATAAGGGGCAACCCCACTTAATTTTCAAGAACACCTAATGTCAGCTATGTGTTACCATATAGCTTTTTCCTTCCCTTTTCATTAGACTAAACCAAACTTCCAATATTTTCCATAAAATAATTTTATCTTAATGAAACAACATATTTTGTCTCATTTAAAGAACAGCTGAAGTATTAAATAAAATTGCAACTCTATTTAGAAGTCTAATTCAATTTAAAATAATGATTTTACATAATCTGAATTATTTATCATTAGATAGTCCAAGCATGTGCTTTTTAAAAAGCTAGCCTATAAAATCTTCATTAAGCCAAATCTATGCCTCCCCTAAGTAAACATTTTTAGGGTCTGAAAAATGGGAATAACAGTCAATTCTTTCAAAGGGTCAAAAAAGAAGACAAATGCAATAATTATCAGATTGAGGAACAATTTAGTTGACTTACATTTTAGTTCAAATTAGTGTAATCTTCATCAGTTAGAGTAATATATGAAGTAGAATAAAATTATCCTTCCGTTGTCACTTCTCTCAATTTTATAATACTGTTCTATAATTTTAAAAAAAAATAGATACCAAAGTGAGTGCATTCGTGATAATAACACACTGCATGTCATATATTAAAGAGAAAGTGCTTGCAAAAATGCTTATTGCTTCCACATCTTCATAGATACAAATAAATATATAAATAAACAAAAGTGATGCTTAAGTGGGATAGAAATAACTTTTGCTGGAAAAGCTGCATATGTTATAGAAAATGAAAATGAAACAAACAATTACTATTGTAAAGCATGCAAAATAATACAAATCATGAATATACTATCCTGTATAAGCTATAATGATCTAATAAATTGAAGCTCCATTCAGAAAAAACAGAGGTGGTCTGTTCAGGAGTAGATTATGTTCTCCTTGAGGCTATGTAATTTGGGACTCTTCCTGGATCCATCTCTGTCAAGAGGACAGATGGCTTGAATGGTTAGAAACACCCTTTTTCAGCTCATATATCAGCTTTTGGGGCAGGGATAATCTGGCTGTCAATTACATTTGCTCTAGATGGATGACTTACTTTGGGTATGTGTGTATGTGTGTGTCTGTCTGTCTTCAAGTTAGTCTTGACTCCTTGTGACTGCCTGGACAATTCCCCACCGTTACCTTGCCAACATTTTAGGAAGTGGCTTGCCATTACCTCCTTCCTAGGGCTGAGAGAGAGAGAGTGGCTAGCCCAAAGCCACCAGTGGCAACATGTATAAGGCAGGACTAGAACTCAAAGTTTCCCAATTTCTAGACTGGTGCTTTTAAACCATTACACCAAAGTGGCTGTCTACTCTGTTGTAGCAGAGATTAAGTCTGAAAATGGTTCAGAAACTTAAGAGCTGCAAGATTTCTAGCTGAAACTGACCAAAATATTTTTTGTTGGAGCTATTCCAAACTTCCCCAATAGAGTAGCTGCCAAATATTTTTAGACTGCAACTCCCATAATTCCTAGTCCATCACTGAAAGGGGAAAAAAAAGATCCTGTAGTCTGAGTACATCTGGGGAATGTAAGGCTAGGGAAGGATGATTTATCTACAGATACTAGTCTGGGGTCTAATAATAACATCTTGCCAGAAAGTATTACCACACACTTTCTAATCTTACCAGTGACAATCCAGACATCAACCAAATCAAGGTAAAAAGAGAAGCAAAATTTCAAGACCAAGGCAGCAACTCTATGCCTGTCTAGTAAAGAGTTGGTCTCACTGGACAGAAGCTAATTTTTGAGTAAACTTGTTTAAAAAAGAATGTTAAAAATGTTAACAAAAGATATAGATTCAACTAGCAACATCAGGACAGTTCAAATGTTGTGTGTGAACATATCAGTATGTAAACTGAAAAAGGGTAAATAATCTGTTTCTTAACCAGGGAAATTTAACAGAAGCAAAACCACTTTGTTCACTCATGAGATCTGATTTTTATAGCAAATTGACAAAGTCATTAATATACTGTAAGCAATGAAAATGGGGCATATTTGTGTGTATTTACTACAAGTAAGCCCATTTAGTTCATGAGACTTCCTTACAGGTAAATTTGGGATTGATTGCAGGCCTTCAGTAATGGACAAAAGGTAATTTAGTATGTATATATAGATCATTCCTGATCCACTAGCCCAAGAAAGTGTTTCACCTCATGCCCTGCTTCTGAAAAAAGTCAAGCCACAGTTAAACTTCTTTACTTGGCCACTTCAATTTGATAAGAGTGATTCCTATCCCTGTGCAGAAGATCTACTTAGGTGAAGCAAAATGAGTGACTGGTCTGCTTCTACCTTCAGAAAAGGACCACTCCGCTCTGCTTCATGAAGTTGCTTTTGCAGGGCTGCTTCAAATACCTTTGTTCAGGGTGAAGAACTCCTTCAAAGATTTGCACAGCCTTATCATTCACTAAAGCCAAGGCCAATGCATGGAACAAGACCATGCTTCGTTGCTCCACCCACTGTATCTGTAGTCTAGCTACCTTAGTCTTGCATGTTCACTGAAAGGAGGAGAATGAACCACCTGTTTTAAGTCAGGCACATGCAAATTGGGAGGGGGGCTGGGGGCATATTTGGAATTCTATACATATGTAATAAAGATTTATTTTTGTATTTTTTTTTTAAAGGTAGCTGAGGAATTCTGATGGTCACCAAGTGGTATCTGCTCACTTTGTTACTTATGCAGTGTAAAGCTGAAACTATGTACAGTACATGCAAAGAAGTCAGATATATGCACCATGGATTACTTTTGAAATGGTATGATATTATCTGCCAAAATGGAATCTATCACATTATGAACAAAGATACAAATGATAGTCTGACTTAACACTGTAATAATTTAAGTCTAACTTACTGTACATCTCAACTCAAAAATTACCTACAGATATGAGTAATGTAAAGCTTGGAATGGTACTTATAAGAAGTATGCAAAATGCACTTTAGGGAATTTGCAAACCAAAGTTGTTGCTGTTGTTTAATGGGAAAAAAAAAGGCAAAATATTGACAGAATAGACTAGCATGTGGTATCAAATAGAATGAAGAGAAGATAGATAGATAGATAGATAGATAGATAGATAGATAGATAGATAGATAGAAGCATATTTTTGTTGTCAGTTAATGCATTTAGGCTCTTGCTATATAGTCAAAAGCCAGGAGGTGCAAAATAGTCAAATGATGGCACAAGGTATATGAACAAAAAGCTTTAAGCGCTGTTGCCTGCTAGTGTTATTCGAATGTATGCTGGATCGTTGTATAGTGGTATGGTTGGTATAATATATTAGCAGAACTAATTGCACACAAATGATCTTTCAATGAATTACAATCTGGTATTCAATGAGGAATGACATTTGTTTATATATTCATCAGATAACACTTAACAGGCTGTTCCTGAATGTGATTTGCCCCAGTGACACTCATGGTTGTTCTTTCTCTGTTGAAGGGACCCTTCTGAAGCTGTAAACAATTGATTAGCATGCTGTCAGATCCGTTAGCCCATTAGACAAATGGCAGGCATGGAGAGAAACAAATACAGCTCCACTAGTGTTTACATACAATAAGAATATGTAAACAGTATTTTATTTATTTATTTATTAATCAGATTTATCACCGTCCATCTCCCCAAAGGGACTCTGGGTGGTTTACAATAAAACATAAATAAAAATATAAAACTGTAAAACACTATAATAGATAATAAAATAAATATAATAAAAACCTTGATGGCTGGAAGTTCTTTATGATTTGCAGGCAGAGCAGCGTCCTTCTAAGAAACTAACCATCCCCAGGAATGGCTACTTTCTCTCCCACCCCAGGCATAATTATAGAACCAGGTCTTTAGCTGTTTCCTAAAGTCCAGGAGGGAGGGAACCAATCTCACTTCCGGGGGAAGGATATTCCAAAGGGCAGGGGCTATTGCAGAGAAGGCCCGCCTCCTGGACCCCACCAGATGGAATTCTCTTGCAGATGGGGTCCGTAGCCTGCCCTCTCTGCATGACCGGGTGGGACGGGTTGATGTGATGGGGAGGAGACGGTCCCTTAGGTAACCTGGACCCGTGCCATATAGGACTTTAAAGGTGATAACCAACACCTTGAATTGGACCTGGAATTGGACAGTATATATTACAGACAGTGCAGGCTGTTTTAAAATCCCCCAAGCTTTCTTGGTTCTCTGACTACAGGGAAGTGTTGTTGATATGCAATCCATACGAACATCTGGCAGCCCACTTGAATTCTTATTATTCCCCTGCATGCCGGAAGTAAAATAAATCATTTAATTAAAAAAACAATTAAAAATAAAATAGAGAAGAAATCCACCGAGCTGTAAAAGTGCATAATCAATCACTAAAGGGAATCATAGCTTTACAGCAAAACACAATTTGGTTTTAAAGTTTGAGTTTATATTGAAATATCAATGGCAGCCTCCAGAAATGAAATCTGTCATTGGAGAAAGTTGCAAAAAGTTCTCTTACAATTGTTGTTGACAAGACTAGCATAATACATCATGAGAGAGATGTTTTGACAACACAAAAAATAAGACATTGCAGAGGGAATTAGGGGTAATAAACATTTAAATGTCACAACCTCTAGGGCTTGTTTGACCATGTAGCCTAATTCCATAGAGTCTTTATTTGAAGGTGTGCTGTATTTGAATGCAAGTCACTTTTACATTCAAAAAAAGTAGAAAAAATAAAAGCAGTGATCCTGAAGTTACTCCTCAACAGTTTGCTCTGGTTGGTAGGCTTAGCCAACAAAGCAATTGCCTGATCACAGCTTCTGTCACTATTGTGATATGATTGTATTTCTATTTAAATTATAAGAATAATGATTTCTACATTTTCCTAAATATGTACTGTATGTTAGCAAATGTAAACACAGTGGTGTGCCTCAGCCCATGATATGACAGTTTTAAGATCTCTTATTTTTTTCCCCCAGAAACCTGTCCTCTGGAGTAGCAGCTTGGTAGTTGTCACTGCTACCACCTATTTTCTAGGAAGCACTTCACCTGGTGTCTTCCTCATTAATGCTGGTGTGTGAATAATGTAGCATGCCAACTGCATTACTCTCTGCTATTCTGCTACTACTAGACAAAATGGTAACAACAACACCTATAGTTCCACCCCTGGTCATATAGAATTCAAGGTGTGTGTTAAGAGTTATCAGTTCATAGGGCATGGGAAAGTTAAATTTTCTTTAAAATAAATAGGAAAAATTACACTGTAGAATCCATGTTTAACTTGAAATATTAAAATGAAGTTCTTGAATATGGATTAAATATGTGCATTAAGAGCTGCCCAATTTTACAGGGAAGCAATGAGTTATAAAGGGGGGAATAGACAAATGTTAGATGCATGGATCCTATCAGATCACAAGATGTTCTGGTTTGCTACAAAAAGGAGTGGGATTCGGATGATATAGATATAGATATAGATATAGATATAGATATAGATATAGATATAGATATAGATATAGATATAGATATAGATATAGATATAGATATAGATATAGATATAGATATAGATATATTCAAGTGTATGTAATTAAGGCTCCAAGTTGAATGCCCAATTTTCAAATGTTTTAGAAAGCAGTAAACACAAAGGACAATGAAGCTGAGCTAGCACACAAAGAACACAAAAATTCAATTTATCACAGTTCTTACCATTCTTCCCCCCATTCCTCTAAAAAATTAAGACTATCCTTGAATCACATTCCCTTTTGATTCAACTTTTACTTTTTTCCTGAAAATTCCCCTGTAATCAGAGGCTAGAAGTAAACAGTCTTCCCCCTTTTTGCCAGGAGTTGTGCCTGCAGTGTCCTAGAAGAATAACCCTCCCCCCTCCTGGAGAGGGAGGGGTTAAAGTGAAGCTACCTTTTGCTTATGTTTCAGCATGGCTGCAGCCTAGGTGGCATGCAGCTGACAGTGTGGAATATTTGCAGACACAGATTGGTCTCACAACAGTGAAGCTTATGCAAATCTCTTTCATCTTTGTTGTGATGAAATGACCTCATTTGATGATGGAGGGATGCAATACACAATGCATAAATGCCCAGCAAGTCCAGAGATTCAGTCAGGAATATTATAGCATGCAAATAGGAATTAACTGTCCAAGTATTTTGGAAAACAGCAACAACAAAAAAAGACTGCTACAGTTTAGACATCTACATATGCAGTTATTTAGTAGAACCAAGGCGGGAATTTTCCCTGTTTCATGCTGTACATAGCTAACAGTGGCTAAAAACCAACACTAAATATAAAACTTAAAAGACACAATTGTCAATCTTTTCTGTAGGAGCATCAAAAGCTAAAAGAGGATGAGAGGGCTCAAATATTTAAAAGAAGAAAATTCTTCTAACATTAGACAGAAGAATAGAGAGGAACATACATATCTTTTAATTATTCCCATACCTACAGACTAATAAAAGCTTTCACCAGGACAAAAATAATCATCCTCAATCAGAATCTTATCCTACTAAAAAGTTCATACATGCACACACAGACACACAGACACACACACCTATACACACACACACACACACACTATGTACCACCACCCTTAGGTCTATTAATGAAAAAAAAATCCAAATAAAGAAAGAACTGTGATTTAGTCTGTGGCCTCCTACATATTGCTTAACTCCCTAAAGAAACATTTATTTATTTTTTTGTATTGTAGATAAACATTAATAATAACCTTATTTTTTTCATACAGCAACACTGATAATAAAGCTTACATCCAACAGTTAACTTGGTACACACAGTTACATACTATAAATCAATAAAATGATACAGATATCTTGCCAAGGCAAATCAGTAAAAGATAAATTTATTATTTTAATGTGAATATAACATACAATGAAGTTGTATTTTGAAAGCTCACACGTCAACAGCCAACAACTTTTAGCAAGTCCATATTATCCTCAGCTCTGTATTATTCTTCATTTAATTTAAACAGGAAGACTATTTCATCATCTAACAAGCATTTTCAGGAGATTCTGGAGAGTGTAATTATGGAAATTAATTTAATCCTGAGACAAAATCCAGTTTGGTCATTCTAACACTTGTTATATTTTTAATGACTAAACTACAAGTGTCTGCTTCTCTGTTAATTTTTTTTTCCTATTTGAACTCTAAGGATTAAGTAATTTTATGTCAGAAGGACTCTGAAAGCTAAACAAAAAATAACATTTCATAAATCATAAATATTTTGTCATCAGGGGCATTATTGCATGCTGCATGTGAAGACACACAGAGTGAATCCTAGTCCCGCTCCAGCTCTTTCACCTCCCTCATTTGATATGGTACCTACTGAGGGTAACAGGCATCAAGTTTGTTTGTTTGTTTGTTTATTTTCCATCCCACCTTTATTATTTTTATAAATAACTCAAGGCAGAGAACATACCAAATACTCCTTCCTCCTCCTATTTTCCCCACAACAACCACCCTGTGAGGTTAGTTGGGCTGAGAGAGAGTGACTGGCCCAAGGTCACCCAGCTGGCTTTCATGCCTAAGGCTGTACTAGAACTCACAGTCTCCTGGTTCCTAGCCCAGCACCTTAAGCACTAGACCCAGGTATCCTATAAATATACAGTATCAAATCCAGACAGATGTATTTATTTATTAAACTTGTATACTGCCCAACTCTCGATGACTCTGGGCAGCTCACAATAGTCAAACAAAGAAATTACAATAAAATCAATAAAACATGAAAGATAAAGATAAAAGATGGCAAACAAATGCCAAATTTTGAGACCTAGCCACCTATCCAGCTGTCTTCCAGGTACAGAATGATAGTTTATGTGAATCCTCATAATTTCAATCTAGGTTAATAGCAGCTGCTTCTGGTCAATATGCTTTAGTTGTTGCTTTTCCATAACCATCCTGGTTATGAAAAAGCATAATTTTGGTTATAACTGGTTATAGATGGTTATAGATTCAGTTCCACTATTGGTTCTGGATGGGGTCACTCTGCCTTTGAAGGAACAAGTCCTGATGCATGGCTCCTGATGCATCCTGATGGAAAAATAGGTGAAAAACATGGAAAATAGAACAGAACAGAACAGGACAGCTTTATTGTCATTCCAGTATACACTATACACCAAGTGCATAATAAAATGAAATTTCGTTGCAGTTGGCTCACAAACACAGACACAAAAATAAAAAAAAATACCATAATTATTATAAAATATACATTCTTTACACATTCCACATTCCACTTAAAAAACTTATTGAGTATTCAGGAGTCTAACAGCTGAAGGGACAAAGCTATTACCCAATCTGGCTGTTCTACATCAGATGCAGCGGAACCTTTACCCAGCTAAGGCTATTGCATTCCAAATGGCAATTCTTTGTATGCTATGGGCTATCTTCAGATGGCTCATAGATATTAAATTCTGTCCCACTCATGGATTTTGTGAATCTAAGGTGGGCTTTACCCAGCTAAGGCTGTTGCATCAGTTCTGACCTTACCTGGACCAAGAAATCTTGGTGATAGTAACTCATGTACCATTATTACCACATGTTGATTAGTATAACAGTCTACATGGGACTGTTCTTGAAGATTACCTGGACACTACAGTTAGTGCAAAGTGCAATAGTCCAGAAGTCAGTGGGTGTAAGCTGCTAGGAGTAGTTTAATTCAAACTTCTGTGTTTTTTTAACCTATTAACCCCTTTATAGCTTGTTCCAGGGTGCCTTAGGGACTGTCTGATCCTGGTAGAATCTATCCAGTCCATGTGACATGAAGAAGAGATGCATAGGATGGTACCCCTATGAGAAATCAAAGACACGTGGACCTAGAGGCAATCTGTCTAAGTAATGGCACCCATGCTATGGAATATCTTACTGCCAGAGATAGTCTGGAACTTCATTATTACTCTTCTTTAAGACATATATATATATATATATATATATAATGAACATTTGGGGGTTGATTTGTGATAGGTGAGATTAAAGGAGTCAATCATTTTTTAAAGAAAATAATTGTGATTAGTTATGTTTATGTATTTTATTTTTATACTGTAAACCACCAAGAGTTGCTTGAGTTGGGTGGTATAGAAGTACCTATAACTAGCTAAAAAGTTCCTCATAAGTAGGTATATTCTTTAATCTTTTTACATTCCAAATGGCAATCTGTTGTATGCTATGGGCTATCTTCAGATGGCTCATAGATATTAAATTCTGTCCCACTCATGGATTTTGTGAATCTAAGAATATAAAAAGTGCTTACATAACACTTTTTAGGAAGATATGTAAAGTATAGACTAGGTTGCCAGTGTTAGCCCACCCTACCACATGTAGCATTCTCTGCTAATGTTTAGGACAAATTTGGCTGGTTTTCTCAAACTAACACAAAACCTGGGTTTTACCTCAAGCATGCACGTGCTATTCAGTGTGAAGTAAGCTCTCTATTCTACAGGCTATATTCCAAACCAATATACTGTTGCTCTAAAATACATGCCTTTTTAATTTACAGTAACATCCCTCATTGTGGACCAAAAATGTTAGCATGTATTTATAACCATATTTCAGATCAAGCATCCAAATAGCAAACCTATGGATTCTTTCACTGTTCCCATCTACACTTCAGAAATATAAGACAAATATTTCATGACTAGGTTATTTTTTTTCTTTTTTTACATTAGGGTAATTATAATTATAGCAAATAAAAGTTGTAGTTGTGGAAATTAATGATAAGAGAAATTAAATCTCATGCTTCATGGAATAAAATGATTGCCTTTAGGTAAACAAAACAAAACAAAACTTTTCCTTCACAAACACACCTGCGGCATTTCTGGTATGTGGAATTCTGCTCTTCTCTGAAGAAATTTGTCCACAAAATTTGTCCACCCAGATGAACTACAAGAAAAAAGAAAAACTGCTATATTTCATTTTGACCAATTGGTAATATTCAGCCTTATTTCCTTTAGAAGAATATGCCTTGCCTACAGCTACAATATAACTTAATTGTACTGATGGGTATTGAAGCACTTCCATGGATGAATATGTGTACATGCAATCCATATACTCAAAAAAGGTATCTGTTTCTTCATCAGGGAATAGGTAGTGCCCTTTAGGAAAAACAGGAGACTTTCTGATCTGCAAGGGTATTGATGGTATGTAGCACAGGGTACAACCAACAGGACTGCAGCTCATGACAAATTTCTAACAAGAGACAATCTTGGACTCATGACAAGTACTCTCTTCTGCACATAAGGGGTTTAAAGGGTTGTGATATATTGTTCTATAAAAATCCAATCTGGAGTTTCCACCACATGCATTTACATCAGTAATAGGCAACTGTAGAGAAAAGTGCAGAAAGCATGTTATCTTGAGGATTTAATGGAACTCTCCAATGACCAATCATGGCTACACTTAAGGAATACTACTGGAATTTATTTAAAAAGGATTTTGCCTTTATCTCTTTTGGCAGCTGAAGATTATTTATAGATATTTTCTAGTACCTTTTGTAAATTAAAATGTTTAATCATGACTTGGTTACAAATAATACATTCTGAAAAGAGCCATACAGCTGGGAACATGCCATGGCCTTTCAAGCTCCTGAGAGTTTGTCTATTGCTACATAAGTTTTCAATGACTGAAGGGACATCAGCATTTTTGTGTTTGCTTTCAATGAAACTATTAACTAAGCTGTATAATGTGGTTTACTATCCAGCTAATTCCTACAAATCTAAATCATGCCAGCAAACTTTTAGTGGTTGAGAGCCACAATCTATTGGAGGAGGATGCAAGGACCACAATAGGCAGGAACATACAAATTGGATGCAACCAAGTCAGGCACATGGAAGATTTTCTGATATTTTTTCTCCATACATGAGATGCTACACTGTAAATCTGTTCAAGGTATAAGTTGGCATTTAGAATTCAACATGTGGCAAGCAATAAGCAACTTTTCTGCAGGATCTGGGTAATGTAGAAACCATTGTTTGCATTCAAAAGCCCCTCATTTCAGACAATCATGCTATACTTATACAGACAGGCTCTTCAGTGACATCACAAGAGCATCTTAGAGAAGGAAAAGGCTGCTCACTGCATCTCACATGTTGAATTTTATATGCAGATGTTGAGATCTACATACCAAGGTATCACTGAATATAACTATAGTTACCACAACAATGGATGCAAACATTGGAACAGTCAAGCATATGGTGCAAGACAAACAAAATTTTGTTCTGTTATACATAGGGTTGCCATGAGTTGTAAACGACTTGATGGCAACTAACAACAACAACAAGCTTATTTGATGCGTACACTCATTTTTATGTGTTTCTCAACTCACATTGAAATGTAGTATATCAGTCAGAGCTGCCCAGAGATTTCAGATCCCTGAATTATCTGCAGACACAAAGCAGGAACACATTTGTTAACCCTTCACTTTTGCTTTTATCCATGTTGCCAACCTTCCTCCTTTGCAAAAAGAATAGGGAGCCTATTCCATGCACATACAGTATATAGCTGCCAATGATGGCAGCGAAGAGCTGTCACAAATAAGTTATGATTGCTCTATCTATCCATATACATGAAAACTTCTGACATGATTTTCAACCAGATTGCCCCCCACCAAGACAGAGGAGGTGGCAGGACTGGCAATGGAGGTACACTAGAAGGTGTAGAGCCAAAAAAATGTAGCCTCACTGCTCCCTTGATATAATTCTGATCTATGGAATACCCAGATAAAGTTATTGGTATCAATGAATTAATCCTCTGAATTGTTAACTGTTTCTGACAGCTTGAAAGTGAACATGGCACACTTTGTTAGGAGAATTATGCCGCTCAGAATCAAGAAACCTCTTCTTTTATAGGTGACAGATTGGTAAAAATATGCATATTTTTTTCTAAAGGACCTCCAGAATAAGAGCTCATTCTGCATCTCTTATAATACAACTCACAAAATAAAAGTTAATTTATGTATGCATATTTATATTACTATGGCAGTTGCATTTTCATGAGCATTTTCTGTATATCTTATACTTGACATAGATTCACAGCTAAGACATATTTTTAAAAATTAGGGATATACACAATCTTAACAGAGCTTTCATTGACTTGGAAACATGAATAAATTAGTTTGCTTAAGTCTTAACCTTCTTCTTTAGATCCACCGTTTTAATAATAACAGCATTGGAACAGCAGGTCTTACCTCTGAGTTCTAAAGACATCAAGCTTTGCTCCTTTTGACTACCTGTACAAATTCTTGAGGTTTATTGGCAACATATGGAAGTGGTGTGCAAATGCTGTTATGTGTTGTAATCTAATCTAGTCTGGTTTCCCGCTGCAGAGAGAAAGAGGCATAACAGTGAATCCCTAAATTTTCTTGACTTTAATTGGACCTTAATTGCAATAATATGACATGAGAACCCTGAACAGGTTTCCAACCTAAAGATATGGAGAGC
Organism: Candoia aspera; assembly: GCF_035149785.1. Lineage (NCBI taxonomy): Eukaryota > Metazoa > Chordata > Lepidosauria > Squamata > Candoiidae > Candoia > Candoia aspera. Next base: position 42,094,028 of record NC_086157.1, read on the forward strand.
TTCAAACTCAGAAACAAATAGGGCCACCCATTGCCCCCTACTTTCCCTGACCTTCAAGCATTTAACTCTACAAAGGGAAAATATAAGTATAGTTTAAACATACCTAAGCTTGTGATCCAGGCTTTTCATAAACTTAGATCCCTTTTGAGCAGTTAAATACATTCAAGCAAACACAAGTACCTTTCTCCTTCAGACTTCTAGCTGAATATGTGGAAAAGGCAGGATAAGTGAACATGCCCCCTTCTGTCACTAGCTGGAGCCCCTGACACATTCTGCTGAACTCCTGAGTCACAAATGCAGATCAAATAATGCCCTCTCTGAACTACATTTTTCCACTTCAGATCAAATCATAGCTGAACAGAACTTACTGTAGGTGATAGCAGAACTGTACTAATTCAAGATGCCTGTTATGTACAGTTTTATCTCAGTGCTTCATGGTAGTAATTCTGGGTGTGTCTGGCCATTCTGAAGATTGAAGTGTGATAGTTATTTTAGTTTGTTTCTAACATTTTTTATGCCAGCTTTGAAACAAAGTTTTCTTCATGGCAATTTATGGGGGGGGGGCAGGGGAAACAGATTAAAATTAAACCAACAGGAAATAAAAATACAAGCATGCAAAGTATTAAGTTATAAGCAGGGGGAAAACAGAACACAGCAGAAAAAAGAACAGTTTAAAAGCTCCATTGCAGCTTAATAGACTTGTTAAAATATTGCTGTAATGATTGCATATTACAAGGCCTATGAGAATAAAAATGTCTTTTCATAGTGCTGGAAAGATAATAAAGTAGGTGCCAAGTATACCTAATATGCATTGGGGAAAGCATCCCTGCATATAGTGGTCTACATTCATAATTCTAATGACACATGTAAGTTGAAGGTTGAAGCCAGGACTTGCCTTCTTTTGATAAAGGCTTCTTTTCAGTAATGGATGGTTTCTGATTCAGATAAGCATTTTTACTGATGAGATTAGGAGACACTATATTTTTAGCCCCCTTTCCCTGCTGGAAAGTCTGCTCTGGATAGTGTAGTTGGGGGATATATATATGATGAAAAGTTTTAAAGAGAACATAAGAACTAACACAAACTAATGCAGAAATAACGAAGACAAAGAAAAAGTACATAAAGAAAAGATAAAAAGAAATAGAAAGAAGAAGCTTCCAATTTCCTTTGCAGCAAATATAAGTATGATTACAAAATTATCTCTTAGTCTATGATTACTAAGAGAAAGAAAAGCTCACTTTTTTCCTATTATCCAATTTTTTTCTAATCATCAAAACCACAAATCATAAGTGCATTTTTTTGGTATGTTTCATGCAAAAAGTCTATAAAGGGTTTTCAGTCAGCCATAAATGTAGATATTATCCTTTCTCTAATCAAAGAAGTAAATTTGGTCATCTCTGCAGTTTCCATCATCCATCATCTCTGCACATTCTATCATTCCATCATCTTCACCAACCATTCCTCTATTGTGGGTAGTGGTGAACTTTTCCAACTGATGTAGTTGGGGGCCCTTTGGATCAGCATAAGAGGTAGAACAAGATCCAGCAAGGGAAGGGAGGCTCAGGCAGGATCTTTTCCCACAAGGGCTGCTCAGAGCATCTGAACTCCACTCAGCACTCAGAATGGCAGTAGGAAATGCTAGATTCATGGCACTGTGTTTAAATACCACTGCTTCCAAAAGGAAGGATAAGAATCTTTGACGTTGACCTTCTTGATAATCTCTTGTATCTGGTGCATGCTACACAATTATTCATCCAGACCCAAATCCCACTAAATTGAATGTCTCCCCAAATGCTCAGCATTGCAGCTTAAATTTTTGGGTCAATTTGGAAAGAAGCAGACAACATAGCTACCTCTGTTTTGTGATTTTTTAAAAACTTCAAGTGACTCCCCCCCCCACCCCGCCTTTGTTGTTGTTGTTGTTATTTGGGGTGGTATGCATGGTCCTGCATGCATTTTAAAACAGTACAATACATCAGGCTGGCAGCAATTTTATTCTATTGATCATAAATTTGCTTCTCATCAAAGAGATATTAAAGTAATATCTTATTTACTGTCCCAGTTTCCCAATGGATCCTGGCCATACACATAAACCAGCAGAAATGAAAAGAAAGTGGAAGACAGTTGATCTCCAATCAGAAAATGAACTATTCAGACAATTGTCTTCAAGAAGGAGTTACATTCCAAAAGACTTTATTTGTTGATGCCCTTATCACTCCAATATTTGCAATGTATGAGACAAGGCAAGGCTTTGACTTTCAGAAGTTCCCAGGAAGGTCAGATTGGGCTCATTTTTAATATTTATCATTCTATATTCTGTATTATTTATAGTACTAATCAGAATAGGAGTAGGGTGTTCATAAATCCCTTCCAGATAGTATGCTGTGTAAGGGTCTTAGAGGTCTGTGTATATGGGAGAAGAATGATTCCCATATTAGTAGCAATAAATCACCAGAATTGGAATTAATAATTTCTATCAGTAATACAAAAATCTCATTCTACCAGAAAGGAAAAAAAGAAAAAAGAAAAAAAAAGGAAGAGGAAGAGGAAGCTTACACTGAATTCATATCCATCTATTAGGATATTCATTGGCTCTGTTTTCTATAAGTGCAGTTCCCAGTTTATTTGTCTCTGAATAGCACTGTCAATTTTAATGGTCTAATTTTGCTATAAATGAATAATCCAAATTCACTTCTATCACTGAGAATGAATCTTTCAGAGCTAGGAAACAAAATAAAGCAGCTCAGTACCTATTTGCAGATATGATGCATTGATCAGCATATATTGGTAGGAATATCCGTATTCTAAAATATCTGTATTTTTCTAGCACTGAATTGCTTCTGGTCAGCTGATATGGATACATAAAAGCATGAGTTTCCATCCTAGATGAGAATGACAAATTGCCTTTTCTCAGAAAACGTTGCTCAAAGAATAGAATAATTGCATCTGGATGATTCCTCTCCACCCAAACTCTGGACTGGATTGTAGAAACTTGATGGATTCCACAGTCATTTCAGATGCCTCATGAACCTCAGCCACTTAGTGCAGCCAGGCCTTGCTAATGCTGAGACAGACGGTCAGTTGGAATAGAAGGCAAAGGAATGTGAGCCAATACATGGTATGAGCCAATTGCTAAGCTGATTTTGTTAGAACATTTAAGCTCAGAAGCTGCTTCAAGGAAAGCATTTTTTTTCTTGTTAGCATCAAGATACCTGTTAACATTAACTAAAACTCTAAGATTAATATAAGATGTGTATTTATGTTGCATGTGTGTTACTTTACTATAAATTCATTAACAACAGACACTGTAACTTGGAAGATATAACCTGATATTCTGTGGATTTATAAACTGGATGGTTATATATTAATTAGGAATATAGTCTTATGTTACTGCCAAGACTGCTACTATCACTGTAGCCCTAATTTTCAGACACATTTAAACTGATCTTTATGGATGACCACGGATATGGTCTGCATGCTTAAAGTTCTTTCGTACTTTCTCAAAGACTGCTGATCCCGCATTGGTTGGCTTCTTGCCAGATGCTATACTAGGCTAAAGAGGGGCTTTGGGATTCAGTGTGTTGCAGGAAGAGACCATTGTCTTAGCATTTCTTGTGATGGAGGCCACTATGTTAAGCTATACTATGGTTTATCTGTTTGGGAACAGCTTTTTATTGTGAACTCAGCAACTGTATTTTGTTACATGGATGTAGACTTTACACTGCATGCAATCCCATCCCTTGAACTTCAGGGGGAAAAACACCTGACAAAAAGATTAAGCACATGTATTCTGCTATGTTTCCTCTCCCATGGTTCTTCTTGTCCTGTTTTTTTTTGTCCCCAGCAGTTATGTGGCAAGTTGGTGGTAACTTATGTTTTTTAATTTATGTGGTAAAATGAGTCTGACATAAAAATATATATTTTGGATGGAGGTGGTTTCTTAGAGTTTGAGGAAATTGTCAACAATACTCAACAATTATCTGGAAAAAATATTAAATAGTTCTGATTACCAAGGCTGAGATATCAAGATTTGTGCTGATCTCTTTGATAGCTCTCAACTTGTCTTCAGCTTTTCTACATTTTGTTCTAGTCTGCCTTTATCTTCAGATACGGAGGAATAGAAGGTTTTGTCCTATGGAGGAACAGAATATTTGAAGAATGTTTCAACATTCATTTTTATATATTAAGCAAATAACAAAATCCACTGAAGCCCATTCTGGCAAATGCCATTCGAAGCCTAGCACGATCCTCCTTCAGCATTTGATTTGATGTAAATCTAGTGTGCATTACCAATGTACCCAAAAGATTAAGTGCTTTCTATTACATGACTTTAAAGAGGACTGACCCTGCTAGACAATGTTTATTCAGTTTGAAACCTTTTTCAGATTTAATAAGCAATCCTTCATCCATGAACAAACAGCCCTTAACAGGCCTCAGACAGACCTTTAAAGTGTTTGTTGTCAGCACTGTGGCATTTTATTTCATGTATGACCTCTTTTGGGCTGAAAAACTGCCTTTGTTCTGCCTCTAAATGTGTAAGCAATAGAAAATTGAGAGGTTGCCTCTTGTTTATAAGTCTCCTTAGATTCTATTTACCAATAAGACATGAGTGCATTAACTCTCATTTGATATTGTAGTCCATGACAAAAACACATTTTTTTAGAAAAAGGGGGATGGGATATATTTTTTTAAAAAAATCTCTGAAAATGCAAACAATTTTAAATACTGTCATGTTTATATTCACAGACAACATTGGAAGGAAAATTCTATTTGCATCCACACTGATCTAGTTCTGATTTTGTTTAATCATTAAGTGATTGTTCCTGAGAATTTTTTTGCTTATAAGAATTTTTTTAAAAAATGATTTTCCAAGCATTTATTTATGAAGCTAGATGGGCATTTTATCAGTTGTTGACCAAGGAGTAGAGTTGTTCTCACCCTTCAGTTTTCTGTCCAAGAGTAAGAGGCAGTAATATAACTGTGAACCATGAGTCTTGCAACTTGCAGATGCCTATAGGTAGTTTTGCATATAATTGCTTGGTAAAGAACTATACCAATACAATCCTATGAAGGACTACTTGAAAGTAAATACTCCTGAGCTAAATGGATTTCTTCCTAATAAGATTAGGAAGTGTAATGGATTATAGATTAAAATATGTATTTATTTATTATCTATTTATTATTCACATTTTGCTACCGCCCATCTCCCCCAAAAGAGGGACTCTGTATATAATAAAATACATTAACTATTCAGTAATGATTCCACTTGCAAATCTCTGACTGTGTGACACTATTTCTTCTTGGACATTGACTATAAAATTGACTATAAAATATAACGCTTACAAGTGGCTAACAGTTTAAAAAACCTAGTTAAATACCATAAAAACATTTTAAATGCTACTAAAACGAACTCAGAGCTTGTCCATACTCCCTGGTTGTTCTGACACCAGAACAGGAAGAAATCATTGCTGGCGGGCAGAAATGGGATGAAATTGCCTTCTATTAATCCCCTCACTTTCAAAGGGCCTCAGAGCAATTTTTTCTGTTCCACTCTTCCTGTTATGTTGCCCAAGTGCTCTTCCATTTGGGTTAGAAATTTCCACTTTGTTGCAGAGTAACCTTAGCAATTCATTGGTTACTCATTGCCTCCCATGTTCTCTCATAAGTTCTGTACTAACTTGACCAGGAAAGCTAAGGGTGAAACCCATGTACCTCACATGACCAGGAAAATGGTAAAATGGTGCACTCCTGGACATTTTCTTTTTAAACCCAGGAGTAGCCTAATGCAGGCTGCATTATAATACATAGATTTGGATATAACCAAAGCATGGGTAATTATGGGCAGGCTCAGTCAGTTCAAGAATAAACATACCTGGCACACTAGATGCAATTGTGCTAAAAATGCTTCTTGAAAGACCACAATCAGGAAAAAAAGGAAGTGGTAAAGGTCATTTTTTACTGTAGCTTCAGTTTTCTATCCATAACCTTTGAACCTCTAACCAGGGTTTGACTTTCTCGGTTATCCTATCTGAATATAATTTCAGTTTACTCATCTTCATCCACTCCATTGTTAAATATACAGTAGACATTGGTTGAGAGACCCAATTGCTAGTTTGATTTGACTGCCATCAGTCCAAAGCTTTATATAACTTCTTACAGTGGATAGTGTACAAGGCAGGCCAAAAGCCTATGTTTACAAAGTGTAGCCTCTCAGCACCACTTTTTGGAACACAACGTGACAAGAAAAAGTGGAACGGCATAAAACAGTAGCCCAGGATGCAAGCATGCCAATCTAGAAATAATATTTTATGTCTATCCTTTCAATGGTACATAAAGTTTCTGAGAAATCCTGGAAAAGAAGTAGAGCCAATTATCTTGGAATTATCAGGGATCAACTCAGCATTGTCTCATAAGCATAAGGAGGTCACTCTAGCAAATACATCTCTACTGTGCTTGTGGGATGTCACATGGGTCACCTGATTTTCTCTTCAGGTGACCCATGTGACATCCCACAAGCACAGTAGAGATGTATTTGCTAGAGTGGCCTCCTTATGCTTATGAGACAATGCTGAGTTGATCCCTGATAATTCCAAGATAATTGGCTCTACTTCTTTTCCAGGATTTCTTGGGGATTAACAGTCTCCATTACCTCATGGGCAGACATGCAAGCAGGGGGGCTGCAGCTCCTTGCCCTTTCTATTCCACTTAGAAAGTTTCTACAAAGAACCAGTGATGAGTAAGTGCATTCTACTATGAAGCTACCTGTATCCAGATCTACTGAATAAAAGTAAGCTATCTCTATTTTCTTCATCTGACTACAGTCTGAAGACTGAATTTATTTCTGAACGTAATTAAGCTTAATGTGCAAGTACTCTTTTGGTTCATGTTCCTACTCTGCAAGATTGCTGTTAGCTACTTGGAGTTCTTTTATTAACCTTTAAAAACTCCTAGTTCACAACTGATGTGAACTAGGGAAAGTGCTGGTTCTGCGCTCTGTTTCCCAGTACTTTCACTAGTTCACATCAGTTAAAACAACTAATGCAGTCTTATTCCCATATCTTGTCCAACAGCCTGAACAAAATGATCTTAGATAATCCCTGCCCTTCATATGTATGTGGAGTTTTGAGGCCACTTCTTCTTGCTAATCTCAGGTAGGAATGGTATGTTTCAATGGAAGAGTGTGCTTAGCAGCGGAAGGAAAACATTGTTCTGCATTGTTAGGAACCATGGTTAAATCAAATAATTTTGATAGTTTTGCAACACAAGACCGAGAAGAGAAAGACCTAGAATGAAGCCTAAATAAAGGCTTTAAACAAAAGCCTTTTAAAGATGTTGTTATAAAACAGGATTTTTATTTAGGTATTAATTAGACACTTTGTCTTTTTAAAAGATTTACTCTGCTTAGAGCAAAATGAAAAGACATTGTCACTTTAGCGAGGCTGTTTCCATAAAATATAATGAGAGCAAAGCTAATCATTAAAAAAAAAAAAGTTCACTATTAACTAACAACTGAAATGGGGAAATTAGAGTGGTTCCATTTAATTTTGCCATGCCATCTCATGCCTTTTTTCTCCCCCTCATTTAAGACAATACTAAATCAACACAAAGTGCTATTGGTTAACTTTATTACATTATGGGAATGTAAGCAATAAATACACTTTATCCTCTGATACAGAGTACTTACAGATGGCCAAATAAACAAATCTCAGGTTCCAAACTCATTATGTTTATGCAGAAAACCACTAACTCTTTATAAGTAGTATAAAGGGAGGTTCCCAAACTCTGATACAAATTGTGTACATACAAACATTTGCCTAGTCTATTTCAGAACCCTCCTGCCTCTGCATAAAAATACAAAGGGAAAAGAAATACTGATATCCAGCACCTTGAATTGCCTCTGGAAGCCAAATAGCAGCCAGTGCAGCTTGCACAGCAGTGGTGTCATATGGGCATACTGTGACACACCCATTATTGCTCACAAGCTGCCTGTATTCTGAACCAGATATAGCTTCCAAATGGTCTTTAAGGGCAGCTCCTTGTAGAACATATTGTAATGGTCCATTTGTGAGGTGGTCAGGACATGAGTGACCATATGGAGGATCTCCTGTTCCAGAAATGGATACAACTAGTGCACTTAAAGGATCTGTGCAAAGGCCTTCTTGGCCACAGCTGCCATTTTACTTTTGTACTGGAGCTATAAGTCCAAAATGATCCCCACACTGCACACCAGTCTCGAATGGGGAAGTGCTACCCCATCAAAGACTAAAGATAAAGAATTCCAAGGACTGGAGGAGTGGCCAATATCCGCAGCTACTTGATTGCGTTAGGATTAAGTCTGAGTCTGTTCCTCCTCGTCCAGACCCAGACAACCTCCAGACACTGGGACAAGACACTAATAGCATCACATGGTGGCTGGGGGTCAAGATGTCCTATTGGGTATCCATTCCTTTGCTGGCAATGCATGGATGGATGGATGGATGGGTTTGTTTGTTTGTTTGCCAATTCAGTAATTACATGGGAAAAGAAGTTGGCTTGGTGATCAATTATTTGTGGGATGTTACAGGGCTTGCTCCTTTCTCACCTATTGTATAAATCTACATGAAGCTTCTGAGAGAGGTAACCCATCATTTGGGGTGTGGTATCATCAGTATTATGATAAAGCCAGGCTGTTCAATGCTCTCTTAGGCTATCCAGGTGATGTTGTGCAAGTCTTGTCCAGTATCTGAAATCTGTAGGGATGTGGATGAGATGAAACAGGCTGAAATTGAACCCAAGCATGATGGGATTGCTATTGGTTGCTTAAGATCTTGGTCAGCTTTGTTGCTGAGAGAGAGGCACTATATCAAGGGAGCAGTTCATGACATGGGGTCTTCTGACTCACAGCTACTGCTGAGTGGGCAAATGAAAGCCTTTGCTAAGTTCTGGTTGGTGAGCCATTGCAACAACATCAAAAGCCTCACAATGGTAATTCATGTCCTTACCACTACTTATTGGTGGTAAGGACATGAATTGTGGCTGCCTTTGAGGACCACCAAGACTCTGCAATTGATACAAAAAGCAGCCACTTATTTACTGGCAGGTGTAATCACATTACACTTATGCTGTAAGCTCTACATTGGTTGCCAGGTACAAATCAAAGTGATGGGTTTCACTTAAAGTCCTATATAGCTTCGTATCTAGGTACCTTCAGGACCACCTTCTCCAACCAGAATAAACCCATCCAGTATGTTTTTGATAGGAGAAGATCTTAGTGGTCCCTTAAAAATCAGACTTTTTCCCTACTTAACACTATTATGGACTATAAAGACAGAGCTGTTTCAGAGATGATTTGGAATTAACTGGTTGTCACTACTAGTTATTTGTTTTATCACTTGTTCACGATTATGACAGCACTGTGAGATTTCTTACGATGGTTGCATTTTAAAATTTTAATTTTATATTAATTGATAACTGAGGATGTTTTAATTATTTGACTGTGTTAAATTGTATATGACTGATTGTTGTGAACTGCTCAGAATCCCTAGCAGATTTAGTGGTAACTAAATGGAATTAATTAATTAACAAACAAATAAACAAGCTTTATTTCCAAAATTAATTTCTCAATGGATATGCCTTCTTTAAATGAATGCATGATTATTTCCATTCCTGAAAGAAGCCTAAGACAATCCACACCTCCATGGCACAATTAACAAGCCATTCAGGTGTAGGGACAATCCAGCCACCCTGGAAGATATATATGGGGTCACCTTACCAACCTTTGCCCAGACTGAAGAAGCTGCTTGGACAAGCAGTGTGTCCTAACAGTCAGGAACCACGCTGAGACAAGGAATAGGTCTCTACTGTTTTATTACTGCTACATAGACAGAAAATCCTAACAAACTGAAGAAGTGTGGGAAAAACCCAGACAGATAAACCCCAAAGTTAAGGTGGGTCTGATCTGTGTCTCTTTGAATGGCTGCTTAACTCCTCAGTGCTACGCATGCATTTTCCCCCCGGGATAGGGGCCCCCTCCTGCTCACCATCAGTCCTCATGACACAGTGAAACGTTTCAACCAAAAAGAAAGAAATCTAGTTGCCATGACTCAACCTACAGACAATTCCACCTGGATGACTGAGAATCTTCATCAACAAGCCTAAGTTACATTTTTCTGAATTTCTGAATCCATTCACTGTACTTCTAATGTTGTTTAATTACAAGGAAAATGTTTCTTCATCAAATAATCTATAAACCAAGATGATGATCTTAGTCTGCAATAATAATGTCCTATACCCTGCCTGATGTCAAAGTGGACAAGGTATTCCAGATACCATCTTCCCTCCACTGTGTTGAACCAGTAGCCAATTGAGCCATAATTTTATTGGTTTGGGAAATTATGTCTCTGTTGTTTCTCTTCACAAGAGAGGAAGTATCTTTTCACATGGGATGTTCCTGTGTTTTAAAAATGGCTTACTTTGTAACAAAAGAAATGTTCTACTGGATTAGAGAGGCTTATAGTCACAAGCAGGGCACAAGGGTAATATGTAACGATTGCCTAAACCCAAATACTCAGTCTCACAAGCTCGGGCTTAAAGATAACTGATTTATTAAAGGAATAGTATGCAAATACAGAGAAAGCTGAGAATGAGCAAAAGCGCGCCAAATACAAACTTAAAAGCCTTGCTTGTGGGCAGGTCCCGCCCCGTCACCCGTCAGGACGCTCCCCCTCCCAGGTGCTGAATGCCGTTAGACGCGCCTGGGAAAGTAACCTTGAACAGGAGCGCAAACCCAAACAAGCATTCCAAGCCCTCAAAACAAGGGAGGGCAACAGAATGGAAAAACCCCGGGTGAAGGGATACGGAACAGAGAATGACATGTGAAACGTTACAATGTTAACCAGACATTAGAATGAGAACATGACATATTGCCCCCCTAAAAGAAATCAGGGAGCTGGTTTGTCAGGATAGGCAGAGTGAAATTGGGCTACGAGACGAGGAGAATGCACGTCTGGAGCAGCAACCCATTCAGGATGAGGGAAATGTTTCCAGCGGACGAGGTATTGGAGAGTAGAGCGCTGGCGTCTGGAATCGAGAATAGCTGCCACCTCGAAGTGCTGCTGGTTGTCAATCATGAGGGGAGGTGGAGGAGTGGGTTGCGGATGCCAACGGTCCGATGACAGGCAGGGTTTGAGTAAGCTACAATGGAAAACAGGATGTAAACGTTTAAGGTTGTGAGGTAAATCAAGTTTAAACGTAACAGGGTTGAGCTGAGCAACAATTGGAAAAGGACCGACAAATTTAGGACCAAGTTTTTTAGAGGGTTGTGGGGACTTGATAAACTTAGTTGATAAGTAGACTTTATCCCCGACTGCAAAGGATGGTTCTGGGGAACGCTTTGCATCAGCATGGCGTTTATAGGTGGCTTGGGCATGGTGGAGAGCGAGTAGAATATTAGACCATGAATCTTTGAGAGAGTCTGCCCAGCCAGCGAGGGTGGCTGGGAGTGGTTGAGGATGAGGAAGTTCAGGAATAGGAACAAATTGACGTCCAAAAACTGTTTTAAAGGGAACTTGACCAGTGGTTTGATGAATGGAATTGTTGTAAGCGACCTCAGCAAATGGGAGTAGATCGACCCAGTTGTCTTGCTGGTAGTTAACAAAAGCTCTGAGGTATTGTTCTAATGTAGAATTAACCGCCTCTGTAGATCCGTCCGTTTCCGGATGCCAAGCAGTAGAAAGCGATTGTTTCGTACCCAAAAGTTTCAAAAATGCCCGCCAAAATTGTGACGTAAATTGTGTGCCTCTGTCACTCACCAAACGGGCGGGGATACCGTGGAGGCGGTACACGTGGATGAGGAAGAGGCGTGCCAGCTGTTGTGCGGTGGGGATAGAAGCGCATGGGATAAAGTGGGCTTGTTTGGAGAAAAAGTCTTTGACGACCCAAATGACAGTTTTTCGTTGACTAGGGGGTAGATCAACGATAAAATCCATGGAGATATCTTGCCATGGGACAGACGGAGTGGCCACGGGTTGAAGGAGACCCTGGGGCTTGCCTGGTTTGCGCTTTATCGCCGCACATACAGGGCACGCAGTGACATATTCCTTTAAGTCTTTGAGTAAAGTGGGCCACCAAAATTGGCGGCGAACGAGGTGCAAAGTTTTCACGTAGCCGAAATGCCCCGCTAGCTTGTCATCGTGGCAACGCTGGAGTATGGTTTTTCGCATTGCGTCGGGTACATAGAGACGATCGTTGCGCCAGGCAAGATCATCGGTGAAAGTTAACATGTGTCTGTTGGCTTGTAACCAAGTATCTGTTTTAAGGTGGGAGAGCAACTGTTGTTGCAAATCGGAGGGAATTGACAAGGGAGGCGGGCCGCTGGAAGGCTGAGCGGCTGGAGGCGGAGTCGATTGTGCTCGGGTCTGGCTGCGAGTCACCGCTGCCAGACTTAATTGTTTGTCGGTCCAGACGGTGCCTTGGACCGTTGGCCCTGGGCCAGCATCTTGGGGTCTGCGCGAGAGTGCATCAGCCAAAAAGTTTTTCTTGCCTGGGATAAATTTAAGAGTGAAGTCAAAGCGGCTGAAGAACTCAGCCCAGCGCAGCTGTTTGGGACTGAGTTTTCGGCTGGTGCTTAGAGCTTCCAGGTTTTTATGGTCAGTCCAGACCTCAAAAGGGTTGGAAGTACCTTCCAATAGGTGTCGCCACGTTTCTAAAGCCGTTTTTACAGCAAAAGCCTCCTTTTCCCAAACGTGCCATCGTCTCTCTGTTTCAGTGAATTTGCGAGAGAGGTAGGCACAGGGTTTTAAAGCGCCAGATTGGTCAGATTGTAACAAAATTGCGCCTATGGAAAAATCAGAAGCATCGACTTGTACCACGAAGGGTTTAGAGGGGTTTGGATGCTGTAAAATTGGTTCTGTGATAAAAAGTTGTTTGAGCGTTTCGAACGCTTGCTGACAGGCTGGAGTCCATTTAAGGAGCGCGCCTGGGTTCTTCGAACGTCGCGTATCCCCCTGTCCTTTGGTTTTTAACAGTTCGGTAAGGGGGAGGGCGATTTCTGCAAAATTTTGGGCGAATGCCCGATAGAAATTAGAGAATCCAAGGAAACTTTGTAATTGTCTCCTGGTACGGGGAGGCTCCCATGCCACAATAGCTTCTACTTTTGCAGGGTCCATTTCAATGCCCTGAGCTGAAATTCGGTAACCTAGGTAATCAATTTGCGACTGATGAAACGCACATTTTGACAGTTTTGCGTACAATTCTGCTTTTTTCAATTTAGCCAATACCTGACGCACCAAGTGGATATGTTCTGACATGGTTTCAGTATAAATCAATACATCATCCAAATATACCAGTACCCCCTTAAATAGGTGGTCATGCAAGACCTCATTGATTAACTGCATAAAAACCCCGGGTGCCCCAGATAAACCGAAAGGTAAGACTTTATATTGGAAAGCCCCAAGAGGACAGTTAAATGCTGTTTTCCACTCATCCCCTTTCCTTATGCGAATGCGAAAATAAGCTTCTCTCAAATCCAGTTTTGAGAAGATTTTTCCTCTGGCCAGATGTGATAACATATCTTTGATCAGGGGCAAAGGATATTTATTTAATATTGAGACCGCATTGAGCCCGCGGAAATCGGTACAAAGTCTTAATGACCCATCCTTTTTTGGCCGAAATAGGACAGGAGCTCCTACCGGGGAATTTGCCGGCTCAATGAAACCCCTAGCCAGGTTTTTATCAATGAACTCCCTTAGCGTGGTAAGCTCTTTGGGAGACATGGGATATATTTTCGGGTGAGGCAATTTTACATTTGGTAAAAACTCAATGGCACAGTCCGTTTTTCGGTGGGGTGGCAAGCGATCCGCTTCTTTTTCCCCAAATACTTCAGCAAAATCCTGATACTGATTGGGTAGTCCTTCAAGAGGTTGAAGCGTTTGCACAGTAGTATACGCTACCCCTCCACCCTCCATGTCCTCCAGTAGGTCCTTTTCGGGTACTTTGTAAAATCCATCTGCAAACGTTACAGTTCTATGGAGCCAGTTGATAAAAGGGTTTTGTTGCACAAACCAAGGCATTCCCAGGATTACCAGAGGACCCCCTACTGGAGCTACCACAAATGGCAGCTTTTCTTGATGGGAGCCCATCTGCAAAGCAACCAGTCCCGTGGAAAGATTGACTGCTTTCCCTCCCGCCATAGTTCCATCCAATTGGGTGAAAATCATGGGTCTTGCCAAAGGGAACGTGGGCAGTTCGAGAGCTGCTACCACGTCAGGGTGCATTAGGGAACGGGAGCAACCCGAGTCTAGCATGGCCCACACTTCCACAGTTTTGGTTTTTGAGCTCAGTTTAACTTTAACAGTCAGTGTGGGGAAGTTTCCACTCACCGAATCATGGTTACGCCCGGTTTCTTCCACCTGCCCTAGGGCGCCCTTCAGGGCAGGTGGTAGGCTTTTCCCGCCGGCTGCTGGAATTGCAACTCTTCCTCCTCTTCTCCGAAGGGTAGGTCGGGGGGGTCCAGTTCTGCGAGGGCCGCCTTCAGTTTTCGCGGTGGAGCAGGAGCAGGCGTCTTTACCGTGGGTTTCGTCTGTCGTTCCTCAGGACGGCGTCTCGGGCACGACGTGGCTCGATGCCCTTCTTTCCCACATCTGAGGCACTGACCCTTGGAGAACCGTTGCTCCCTCTCCTCTTCCCAGGTTTTCGGTTTGGGGCGGCTGGCAAGTCCAGATGTGCGCGCTCCTCTAGCAAGACGTGTTTGTCTAAGCTCTTTGGTATGGGCGTAGGTTCGTAGGGCATTTTCTGCGCTTCCCGCCAACTGAATCCACCCATATAGCGTTTTGGGATCGTCTCTGCCTAGCGCCCATCGAAGGATTTCGGGTTCTAGCCCCTGCTTGAACAATTCGATGATTGTTGGCTCAGACCAGTCTTCCACTTTTCCTGCTAAAGCTTTAAACTCCAACGCATATTTAGCAACTGAGAGGGACCCTTGGTAGAGTTTGCGCAGGTCATTTTTGGCCGTTTCTTGAGCTAGGGGGTCTTCGAAATGCTCCTTGAGTGCCCACAAAAATTCATCAAAGTCCTCTAACTCAGTTGCCTCAGCTTGGCATAGTTGCACATACCAATCTGCTGCCCTTCCTCTCAGCTTGTTGGCAATGAAATTGACCTTGCCGTGTTCCGACCGAAAGTTCCGACCCCAATCTTCTATATAATGCTTGGCATTCGTAATAAAGAAGGAGAGCGTTGCGGGATCCCCATCAAACTTCACTCCAAATGGTGGGAAGGTTCTTGCCGGCTCAGCTGGCTGTGGCGGTGCCGCGAATGACAGCGTACGCCGAGCCCCCACAGGTGGTCGATCCCTCGGAGGTCTTGCCTCTCGCTCTCCCCTTTGATGGGCTGATCGAGTCTTACTTCTCCCCCGGGTCGACAGGGTGCTGTGCCTGGGGTACTGTGACGGCTCTTCCTCCCAATCCTCCGGGGTGGGCTCTGCCTCTCTGGGCTGATCCTCTCTGGGTAGATCCTTGAGGATCGTCACTATTAAATCCATTTTATCTTCCAATGCCCTCATACGGGCCGGAGTGACCGGCTCCTCCGGGGTTTGGTTGGTTATCACCACCTTCGGTGACAAGGGGACTTCGTGCTCCCAGGACAATTGGGGAGACCCCCTCCCCGTGGTTCTTTCCATAACAGATCTCTGTTCACTCCTAAGACTCTCCTGTATGGATGTCAGCAGCTCGTCCAATTGGGTATCTCGCAACTCCCGACGTGCTGCTCTTTGCGCTCTCGAGGTTAGCGCTGGCCGGCTTTTGGCCACCTCCCGCTCCTCTTCGCCTCCCTCACTTACGCGAAGTTGAGGTTCTGTCATCGCTAGCGTTCCCTCTTATCCAAGGATTGGATGGGGCCAGCGGAAAATGAAAAAAAATGATTCTCAGCTTTATGTAACGATTGCCTAAACCCAAATACTCAGTCTCACAAGCTCGGGCTTAAAGATAACTGATTTATTAAAGGAATAGTATGCAAATACAGAGAAAGCTGAGAATGAGCAAAAGCGCGCCAAATACAAACTTAAAAGCCTTGCTTGTGGGCAGGTCCCGCCCCGTCACCCGTCAGGACGCTCCCCCTCCCAGGTGCTGAATGCCGTTAGACGCGCCTGGGAAAGTAACCTTGAACAGGAGCGCAAACCCAAACAAGCATTCCAAGCCCTCAAAACAAGGGAGGGCAACAGAATGGAAAAACCCCGGGTGAAGGGATACGGAACAGAGAATGACATGTGAAACGTTACAATGTTAACCAGACATTAGAATGAGAACATGACATAATAATAGATTCTTACTATTATCTCTACTGATTGTAGGCACCATGACAATAACATCAGAGTATAACTTTAGGCATTGATACATTTTCAGGTGTTTTCTTTTATGTTATCTGCTAGGAACTGTTTGTACTGATGATTATTTGATTTTATTTACCATCTACCTGAAGTCTGAAGCAGTATAATTTAACCCATTGCTCACCCATATCTATAACAGATATTGTTTGTGAGAATGAAGACCGTAGTCAACCTAGATTTGTAATGCATTCCATAGAATTGTTTATCCTCCCATCTATTTGCCAGCAGTCAGAAACTGGGCATGCAGTGGCAGGACAGTTGAATTCCATGAACATTTTTATTTGCCACCACTATAAAATCTTTATCTTTCAACTAGTAATAAAAATAAAGAAGTTGCTCAGATCAGCTTTAACTTCATTGTCTGAATGAGCTTTAATTGCATATTTCATTCAATATTGGAAGCAGATGATTCTTGGAACTGACACAAATAGGCAACAGAGGCCTCCCTATTTCCAGGTCATAACAAGGAGTTGCCAAGGAGACATGCTATATATAGGGAATCAAATTAACTTTCCTGACAAATGGACAAAGCTATAGTAAATGACAAGATGACAGTTTTGCAACCTAAATGCAGGGAGTTAAGACTGGCTAAGTCAGAATTTGGGTCAGGAGAACTTAGACCAAGATGTTAACATTTGGAAGAATGTTAATTCTTCACCAAACTAGCATTTAACATTTTCATCAAAGGTCATTTTGTGACAGAAAGATCTAAAGTGCAGAGTTATTAGCATCTGAATAAAAAATAATATTAAGTGGGTAATGCATTTTCAGCTCCCTTAGCCCTTGAAGCAAACAAACTGCTGTTACTCAGCTTTCAAGTGGATGTTCATTCAACTTCCTAATTCAAGTTTTCTTCTCTTTTCATTCTGATAACCACAGATTTAAAAAAACAAAACAAAAGGGTAGGTTAAGGAAAGAATGTGCCTCTACTATGAAAATAAAAGCAAAAATAATTGATTAGTTCAAAAATTGCCAACAATTTAATACAATTCACTGTGTATTTGCACCCTAGCAGTGGGGCAGAGTGAGTTGGTATGATCTTTCCCCCCCTGGCATGCTTACAGTGCTTGAAGGGGTTTGTGTGAATATTCCTGATGTTCTGATGAATGATGATTTTCATTCCTGATGTTTTTCCTGTTCCAACGTTTTGCCCAATTCCACTTTGTTCTT
Source organism: Candoia aspera (assembly GCF_035149785.1). NCBI lineage: Eukaryota > Metazoa > Chordata > Lepidosauria > Squamata > Candoiidae > Candoia > Candoia aspera. Next base: position 42,111,555 of record NC_086157.1, read on the forward strand.
GCCTCCAGTTTTATGTTCATCCCCCTTCTCCATAGCATAAAGAACCTCCTGGTTTTAATCTCCTGACTTTCCTCAAAGTCTTTTCTTTGTCATTAACTTCTCATCATGCCACCTCTGTTTGTTTGTTTGTTTGTTGTTTTCTTCAAGTCAGTTCCTTTTTCAGCTCTCCTTTCTTCAGATCCTCATTCTTCCTTCTATCTTTTGGCCAAATATACAATCCTGCACCTTAAAAGCATTTCTTCAGAAATCTCGTTCAGCATAAGGATGTATGGAATCATCCATACTGGTTTAACCACAATGTTTCAGATCTCCTTTCATCGTACTAGTTTGAATATAAATAGAGCTCTTTGTCTGGCTTGAAATGCCAACAGATATGTGTTCTCAAATGCTCTTTTTTTAAAAAAAAAAAATTCTCAACTCTATGCACACACCACCAGTTCACTTTTAGCCTTTGGTATATTGAGTGATCCTTTCTAAAAAGAATATTACTGATGTACTTTTGAACATGAATAGAGTTCTTCCTTGCAATCATAGACACCAAAGATTTTGGATTTGCAATTCCATGGGAAAATGCTGTGCATGTTCAGATGGATATTATTGGAACTCTCTCATTAGAAGTCAGCACCCAGAGTCATCTTGAGTTGGATGTTTTATTTTGTTTTGCTTTTAAAAAAAAAAAACTGTAAAGAAATAAATAGGCAAACCTGTTGCTCATTCTACTAAGTCCAAATACTTTGTCTTAGTGTTTATAGTATTTTTCTTTTACATTTTGGTTTAGTGTTTTTTTTTTATGCTGCCCAGAGTCACATTGTTTGAGTTGGATGGCCATAGAAATGTTCTAAATAAAAAAAATAAAGCAAGGAATGAGGAACATCCAGAAGGACAATATAAGGGGTGGTCTAACAAGTGCAGCCCCATTATTCCATTGTGTGATGGGTTCTCATGAGTTCAAACAACTGGTAGAACAGGGTCCTTATACTCAAATGAAGATAAAGAAAAGTCCCCTCAGATTTCTCAGAGGGTGGGACAAGTGCTTGCAAGTGAGCTAATCTGTATGGCTCTTTTTTTTAACATGTTCCTGGAGCCTATTTAGGCATACTTCCCCACAGCATTACCCCACTTTTGCCTAAATGAAGTTGGAATCAGGATTACCAAATGGACCAATCACCCCAGCAGAATGATTTAGCTTTCCCCAGTTTTTATACCCGCCAGTTATATGAGCTTGAAGTACCAGAAGTGGCAGCAATGACTGATCAGTGCTGGAGGGGGGATTATGGAAGTTGTAGTCCACAAATCTGGAGGCTGCCAGGTTGTTTGCCCTTATATATTATGAGTGAGGCATCAAGTCAGTGCATAATGTACTCTGTAAGAGTGACAAGAAGTGACCTTGCTAAAGAAATCCACATATATCATATTTGGTAAAATATTCATTATGATGACCACAAAATTGCAGTTTTCTTTAGATGACCTTGATTCATAACAATTGAGTTTTTTTTTATCCAGTTAAGACATTGCACTCCTGAAAATACTCCAAGGTAAATCACACTGCTTTCAACAACATGACAGCTTCTAAGTTAATTCTTTGGTGGCTGAACTAAAGTCAAATGCCCATATAGGTAAACATCTGTTACCTGCCAGAACAGATGACAATTTGCACCAAAGCTGATGACTTAAATGCATAATAATAATTCCTTTAAACTGTTTAACATAAGATACTATATGGAGGTCACTGAATACTGTCTGGCAATTTCTAGGAAGGAGTGAATTAAAACTAATGAGCAAGCAACTTATTTCTCTGAACAGGTATAATCCCTGCCTATCATTACCATTACATTACTATACATAGAAAGTAATGTAAAAAGGTACACAATTTTTTTTTTTTTAATTTAATGTCTATGCAAACTGCTTACTGGCTGTAACAGCAAAATCATTCATCTATTCTCTCACTGAACTGCTTGTTTTCCCACATCCTCTATTTGCTCAGTTCCTGTTTCTTGGAACAGAGTAGTAAAAATACAGCACAAAGCAAACACAGATTGTTTGCATATAGCTCTGCATTACTTGGGAAAATGATCTTTTCATCTTTCCTTACAGGGCTGTAAAGGCATTTTCTCATCTTTTTTTCCCATCTGCAAGCAAAATGCAGATGTATGTTCAGTGACCTTTTCTTACAGCAGAGGAAGCCAGCTGGTCACTGTTTAAGACAAGGATCTTACACACAGCTTGCAAGCTGCATCTGGCCCTTCCGAGCATTTCCATTCCACATCAAGTTCACACAATAACTAAGGCTGTGCTATGTCAAGCTTGCTGCTGATGCAGCGGGCAGAAGTCATAGCAGAAACACATCATTGCTCCTGCCACTAAGAAGGGCAAGGGCAGCGTTCCTCCATCCTTCATGTCAGGAGGTCCGTGTTCTTCCCAGCCTAGTGCACCAGTTTTTTTCTGGAATCCTCCTGCTGCTTCACACAGGCAAGGACAGCAAGGCAGATGAGGTGAGGCCAGCATTGTGCAGGGTCTCCTTATGGTCTGCAGCCTTTATTTGTGAAATGGCAGGAGAGGAGGCAGCGGTGGGAAGCAGCAATGGTGTGACATCTCTCAGCAAACCTCAGTGAACTTGGTTGCTTTCTGATGAGAAGACTATGTCTGTCCAAGTGGCCAGAACAAGGATGTTCTGCTCCTGCCTCTGACAGCTATGGTATTCTACTGACCAAGGTAAAGAAGCTGCTGCATTCTCCACAGAGATCTTCCTATATTGCTTTTCCTCTCCCATCATATAGGAACTGCTCCTGGATTGGCACTTCTGATGCAGCACTTGCCCAAGCCCTTCCTGGAACTGTTACTCTCCCCGCCCACTCACCCCCCAGCCATCACAAAAGAGGTGGTCCATATGTCAGTCCCAGGACAGTCCTACTAAGTAAGTGAAATCTACACTCAAGTCTTAAATTTGATTAGAAACTCCATACCTTCATGTTCCACATTCGTTATAACTGGAAAACACCAAATGATAATTGCTTTCTTTCTGTGTGAAAAAAATGATTTCTTTAATCAAACATTGGTATATTTCTGAGTGCAGTTCAGGGTGCTGATTATTTAGAAAGCTCTGTATGTTCAGGGCCTGAATATCTATGAGAATAGATATATATTGCCTATTCACTCTGTGTAAGCAGACAATGTCAAAGCCCACATCTATTAGAAAGGTTGATGAAAGGGACAGTAAAAGAGGCTCTTTTGTGCAAGAACTAACCTGCTGTTTTGGCCTCTTGAAGCTTGCAAAAGCTTGGCTGCCCAGAAGGCCTTTGGGATGTATTATAGTTATTTAGTTCCAAATGTGAATATGATTATGATTATTATATAAATTATGTTCTGCTTTTACTATATTTTTTGTATATTGCATTGAGTATCTGTTGCTCCTCTAGTCAATCTTGAGATTGAAGTGGTTTATACATTTCATAATAAATGAACAAACAAATAGCTTGTTTTCCATTAAAAATACTCTGAAACTGACTAAATTTGGAGAAATTATAGCCTGTTCTGAAAGGGTGAGACATGCAAAATTAAAGAAAAAAAATGTTACTCCACTCAACTGCTTTGAAAATTGCCAGGATTACTATACTTTTTTGCCAATATCACAAAGCCTATACTTCCTGGTTTGTTTGTTGGTTGACCAGCCTGTGGTCATAAAACTTAATGTGAAAAGTTACACATCAATGTGAACCAAATATGTACTTTAAGGATAGTTTTTTTCTAAATTTAGTTTTCTTAACATTTTTAAACTAACAATTTTTTAGAATATATGCTAGTTAAAAGCTGCATCACTGGGAAATTCTGTTCAGTGTTTAATTAAACTGCCATCAGTACACAGCCACATCATGTTCTTTAGAGTTGGGATGGTAGTCAAAAGCTAGGAAGGATAATAGAGAGTACGAGAGAAAATACTGCAGCTAGCGGATCTTTTTCTGGTGCCAGGCAGAATAGAGAAGGTTGTTCTCTAAAAAGGGTATCAACAGTTGCAGATTTAATCTGTTATTCTGTAACCTATGGATCAGGTTAATAACACATCAGAATTCAAAACATTTCCCAAACTTTTCCCTGCTCATTCTGTATTTGTTTCTTTTCATGAAAAATGATCTGATTTGCAAAATAAAATATTTTGTGGTATCAAATGATATGTGATTCATGTAGTCCAGTACTGTTTTATTATTTGTCAAATTTAAGTTGTATGGACTTTAACTCCCAGAATTCCCAAGACACAATGTTGGGAGTTGAAGTCCGCACATTTTAAAGTTGCCAAGGTTGAGAAGCACCTTGTCTTGATTTTGTCAAAATAACTTTCTATTTTGAAGCTATATTAGACACTCCAGTTCCATTCCTTGCTGTAACTCATGAATGTCCAGCTACTTATGAAAATAGTTTTAGGCTCATAATTTTTAGAAGCTCTGTAAATCCTGTATAAAGAAAGAAGATGTGAAATACCTAGGTCTGTAGACCCATAATTAAACATCACAAGGTGTTTTAATTAGAGATATGGCCATTCCGCATTTTCTGGCAAATGGAGTTTATGGTTGTGTGTTTGTATGTACATATACATGTAAAATTTGAGGAACTACAAATTGGATGCATAATTTTTGGTTCCAGAATTTCATATAAAAATACACATACTGTATTTGGGCAAGTTGCAATAAAATTAATTATACACAGAAATATTATGTATCAATAGAATATAAAATAAATATGTTGGAGGAAGTTGACTATGAAAGTTTCTTCAGGAGTACTGCACATTTGACTGAAAAAAACAAGGTGGAAAATTTGGGCTAGCACTGAAGACTGAAGAAAAAGAGTAGGGAAGAAAAAATAGCAAAGTCAGCAAATATATTTGGTTTAAAAACCCGATGAACTTCAGACATGGTCTGTTGGCAGAAACCCTAAGAAAGAAACCATATAAACAACTTGTACAATTACATCTACAGTATATACAAATACAAGAAAAAGTAAAACCAAAAGCATCATTTGTTGGTTATGTAGGACAATTAATATGGGTGATATCCAATTTGTTTTGCACCTAGCATTTTCCCACTCAGTCCCTATATCCAGATCAGAGCAAGTACACATGCCGTTCAGTTCACCTAGCAAATATGTATATGCATATGTATATTGCTTGACCTTTATTATGAAATATCAGAAAACACTGTGAAAAGTTAACTAGAAAATAGGACAAAAGGCAGGGGAAAGAGAAAGAGACAAAACAACTGACAAGAATATAGATTATCTCCATCTATCTCTATCATCTATCCTAAAGAAACAGAATTTTACAGAGATACGGGAAGCAATACTGTGGGTAAATGGCATGGACAGTTCCAAGGGAACGGCCTTTAGTTATTCCAGCTTTAACCTTTTTATATACATAAGAGGAGCAGAACAGAGACTGAAAGTCAAACATCCAGAAATCCATCCTGTATTTGGCACCATGTAGAAAACAATTTGATGAATGGGGATGATGCATCCAACATATGAAGCACAATTTGCAATAAATACGCTCTTTAATACTTACTTCATTTCTACAAAACTGACAACTAGGGAAATTAGTATTTATATAAAATAGTATTTATCAATGGAAAGCTCTTCACTTTTAGGGAGGAAAAAATTCAATCAATTAAACCCACATTTGGAAAAAAAAATGTTATATGATTCTGCACATTTGCAGTCTCAGAAGATGTCTACAAAAACATTCATAAATGTGTGAATATTTTTTTGCTTTTTTTCTCTTTTCTTTTTTTAATAGTTAAATCTAAAGTGTGTAATCTAAGAATCATATTTCTCCCCCATCCCAAATCTGCCACACGTTGTATGTGAGGGAATGGTATCTCACAAAAGAGGTACAGTTGCCCATCATCATTGTAGGGCATTCAGCTGGGGATTTCACATTTTGTAAAGCTGTGTTATTGCTTTAGCTGAACTCAGTAAATATTTAAATGTGTCTGATTTGTTAGATATACATCTACTGCAAAGAACACTTTGATTGACATTATTTGTCTAAATTCTTTTGAAGTTGATTTCATCATGCAAACTTCTACTTTCTTTCCCCACCCTGTTAAAGTAATTGTCATTAATTGAGTCTCTAATTTCTTAGACCATTCAAGCTGTGTATCATTAATAGATGTATCAAGCTGTGCTATTTCATTATTAATATTTCTTATTATCAAATATATATGTATGTATGAACACACATACACACATGCCCATTAAGCTATTACCATTTAGGGTAAACAGAATTATGCAAAGTGCAAACATTAAATATGAAACAGTAAGACAAGAGATAAGAAAAAAGAAAAGAAATACAGCCAAACCAAATTTACAAAAACACAAATTCATAATTTTTCATCTTAGACACCAACATTTATAATATTCAAAAAATATGTCAATGTTTATGTGTCTGATGAAGTATGCTGCTGCTCACAAAAGATTATGCCCAGATAAAGTAGGTTAGTCTTGAACTTATTTATTTGTTTATTTGTTTATTTTACTGTAGTTTTAAACAGAATGGAATCAAGAAGCAGAAAAAAAAGAGAAAAGTGATTTATGAGCAATATAAGATTAAATGAAATTTTCTAAATAACATCAGGCTAGTGCTGTATTAAATTCAGACTTTAGGAAATTATTTATTTATTATATTCATATCTTACCTTTATCTTGTATAACCCAAGACAGTGTACATAATGAAAATCAAGCAGATAGTCAATAATTAAAAACAGTAGCCTGTATAATGTGTACCACAGGTCATCATAAGAATTAACAAATCTTTGTGCTTTAAGAAATTCTATATTTATTTGATGAAACAAAATAGAATTAACATATTAAAACCATACGTTAAGAGAAACCCAAACTTTGGATGCAATACAAATTTGGATGGAGAAATGAGGGCCCTTACCCTCCTTACCTTCCAGAAGACCATTGTGAACTGGCTTTTCCCTCAGGCATTGGATCAGAATGGGTCACCTCCCAGATTTTTTTGTTTTTTGAGGGTTTACTATTGTGGCACTGATGGTGTTTTAATTCTCTGCTTTCATTATTTGTCAGTCTGCTATGTGCCAAGGGTTGCTTTATATAAAACAGATGACTATATATTAATTAATTAATTAATTAATTAATTAAATTAAAAAAAATATATAAGTCAGCCAATTCTGGATGGTATCTAAATATTTCTTTTTTAGGTGACTGATAAAATATATAAAGAAGGAAATATTGGTATATTTCAAGAAGGAAATTAATAGATCAATACATCAAGGCTTTACCATTAAGTTAATTCCCTAAGATGTGTTTAAGACTTTCATTTGGAGATCTACAGTATAACTGCTTTTGCCTCAGCAATACACACACACACAGACACACACACATACTGTATACACACACACACAAAAATAAATAAGTACATGGAATTGTAATCTATAAATGATTTCCATATATAATCAAATTCTGTATCAGAATTTAACTATCTTTAACAATGAAGATTGTTTTTTTTTTTACATTGATTCATACTCCCACAGCTTAATGCCCATTCTTCTATAGAGGAAATTATACATAATTTCCATCAATAAGCATGAAGTCCTAGCAGCTGTTATGAAATTTAAAAAAATGTGGAATATAAAATTTGGTAATGTTTAACAAAAGAAAAACAAAACACCAGCTGCCCAGAAAGAGAATTCTTAAAATTTAAGGGACAAATTTGCAACAAAGTAGAAAAAAATAGAATCAGACATTATTATGTTGCAATAAACACATATTACAACAAATGAACTCTTCTTTGGAGGCCTAGGACTTGATATGTTCAAACCTTTCTTAGAGGATGTTCACGTATGCCATGTGGATAAGCTATTACATTTAATAGTAATATTAATATATATGTGGATATTAAGACTCTGATAGTGATATTCATCTTTTTGATAATAAAAATAGCTACTGTCACTTTTGCTGTGATAAACTTTTATGGCCCTATTGAGGTCACTCCTGAAATAGTTCATAGATTTTTCTCTAAACTATCTTCTGCAAACCATAATACATAATTTGTGTGGGAGATTTTAATGTAATTCAAAATTCTGAGTTGAATAGAAATAGAAATAGAAATAGTTTACTTTTTCTCAAAATTGGAAAGTATTGCAACATATACTGTATATTAGAATTTAAATTAATAGATATGGCGTTTTTTAAAATCCAAAACTTAAAGAATATTTTTTTTTCACATGCATATCATCTTTAGATTAAATTATATTTTTATCCCTTCTACTTTGCTGGATCAAGTCATGGATTCCTCAATAGGTTTCACTGGAAACTCGCATCATGCCCCAAAGGCTCTAATTCTGAAATTTAAAAATTATAAGTTAGCCAATTCTGGATGGTATCTAAATATTTCTCTTTTAGGTGACTGATAGAATATATAAAGAAGGAAATATTGGTATATTCCAAGAAGGAAATCAATAAATCAATGCTTTACCAATAAGTTAATTCGCTAACATGTGTTGAAGGCTTTCATTTGGAGATCTACAATATAACTGCTTTTGCCTCAACAAAAAAAGAGACTCAAAGACTCTAATTTTATACACTTGAAAGAAATGGTTAAAATCTACTTTTGCTATATGTTAGAAATGCCACAGATGAATCATATCAAGCATTTATAGTAGCAAAACTAATATTGGTGTTGCTGCATTCAGAATTTGAATACACTCTGAAATGTATTACCCCAAAATATTGGAAATCAAGAGAGGAAGTAGAAAGTTATTTGGTTACTGTTACTAAAATATTAACTGCAATACTAGCCAGAAAGTTACAGGAAGCAATGCCATCTATAATCCACCCATCTCAGTTTATAAAAAATTTAAAAAGTATCTAATGATTGATATTTTGGATATCAGAGTTGACAAATTGGAACCAACTGTTCTAATTTTGTTGGACAAGACATGGCCTTCAATATGATTTAGATTAAATTTGTAAAGTGTGTTCTAAGATCCAAGTTTCCATCACCTTTTGTTCATTATATTTCAGTTTGATATATTTGCCCAGTGGCTAAAGTTATTATGAATTGTTCAGGTTATACCATGGCAGAATATCCCTTGTCAAATTTAGTCTTCAGTTTGGTTCCTGAACTATCAAGCCTGGCTGTGGACTCTGGCTGGTATCCTTGAATGCCCAGTTGCTCTCTAATGAAGCTCAAGATCTAATCCTGGATGAAAGGACCAACATGACATGCATTACTGAGACCTAGCTAGACTGGGGCAGGGGTGTACCAAAACATGCCCTGATTAGTTTCAGGTTCGGCACCAGGCAACCATGACCTCAGGGCTGGGGCAGGGAGTTGCTATGGTTTTTCAGGAGAGTTGTTGGGGTATCATCCCATAGTTAGCTGGGTCTGAGACCCTAATAATGAGGCTGGGCTATAGGGAATTAGCTGGGATTGTTGCTACTGTACCAGCTTCTTGCTGCATAGCAGCTTCCCTGTCCATGTTGTTCAATAATATCTCTGGGTTGGTGGTAGAATTCCCCAGGCTTATGGTCCTGAGGGACTTCAACCCGCTATCTCTAAGGTACAAACATACACCATTTGTTTTTTGTTTTTTTCTATTAGCCAAGATATTAAGGGTGTGGTGAGACTTGATCCTGAATATAAACTGTTCTTATATGCTGATGATATGGCTATTCTGGACAATGCTGCAGAGTCATTACCAAAGCTTATTATACAGCCACATAGTTTATAATCTGGCTGAACTATTAACTAGATCACATTTAATTTGCTGCCTTTGGTTCCACTGTATCTGCAGACTACTAAAAGTGTTTAAGAATTAACAATTTATATGGACTCCATAAAACACTTGGGTTTATATCTTTCTCAATATATATCATATGTTGAATTAAATATGTCCAAATGTATAGACGCATTTTCAGTAAACATAACTCAATGGTTAAAACTTCCATTAAGGGTCTGGCATAAGATTACTGTTATTAAAATGAATATTACATTGAGACTAATGAATATTTTAAGAATGTTTTCAATATTAAACCCCATTAGATACTTTACTGAAACAACTTAATAAGAAAATATTTATGGCAGGATATACCCCCTCAAATATCCTTTAACCTACCAGATTTTCAAGCCCAGTATTGGGCTTTAATTTTAATTTTAACATGTATATTCTTTTGTAATGGAACCATTTATGAATATTCCTTTCTTTGCATATACTTGGAGAGTAAGTGTATAACACCTCTGCAATCTTGGCAAGTTTTAAGATCCAGTTACAATAAATGGGAAAGACCCGGTTTGGAGTAATGATTAAGGTAACAGGCTAGAAACTGGGAGACTGTGAGTTCTAGTCCACCCTTTATCTTTTTTAAACTATACCTTCCCATTTAAAGGAGGCATTATATGGATTTTTCATGCTAGTAAGACTAAATTAGCATCTTCTGGTAGTCACTTTCTGGATATGACTCTTAGTTGGAAGGTCACTCTTAGTTGGAAGGAACCCAACTAAGCAGGGATATTAATATAAGACTTTGGCTAATTTATTCCTGGCTTTATTTCTATGTATTAAATATCTTCTAGGCATTCAATCAGTCAGTAGGTATAATTTGAGAACTATATGCCCATTGGAAATATAAGTGCAGCATCAAGCTCATGAATGTCTGCAGGGAAGGCAAAGAGAAAATGATGCCATCATTATGCAAATGAAGTGAATTGCACAATGCTTTCATGACACATGTTATCATGGCTTCTACTGGATGCCTATGATCTGAGCCCACTGTTGTTTGTGAAATCTAGTCTACTAAAGCACAGTCTAGATCTATTACAAATGTGTATGCAATAAATCAGGAAGAATGTCTTATTCCCAATTATTTAACAACATCAGCAACTTCTGGTTCCCTAAAATGAAAAAAAGCTTGAATCAGAAAATCAGAAAACTCACTTAATTTGCCCTGGTGAATAGTTGGGTTAAAAAGAAAAAGAAAAGGAATGCAATCCTTATGATGGATACTACTCTCTATGACTTAGGAAGGATCTCAATATATGTAAATAATTATACTCACTTATAATTAAGTGGCCTGTTTTCCAAATTCTTGACTAGAATGTGATTTGTACAGCAGGACTCAGGCTGAAGTATTATCAGGAGATCTGAGAAAAGAGTTTCTAAAAGCATACCACAGTCTGAGTAAAAGTTCAAAGTATAACTGGCATATTGTGTGTGAGAGAGAGAGGGGGGGGAGAGGGAGCGAGCGAGCGCACGATAGAAAGGACTGCCCTCAAAAGTGCCAGGCTTCAGGTAAATGCAGTTGGAAACCTGTTTGAGTCCTTACCTAGTGATCTCAAAAGCAGATTGGCCAAGAGGCGGATAGGAATTGCACTCTTTCTGCCCTAAACAGGAAGGTAGAGCTACAGGTAAAAGACTCTCATCCAAAATCAATATTGTGACTCAGAGCAATTTAGATATTCCCCAGCATTCAGCTTTCTTTTACTCTAATTAACTAGGAAGAGTTATTTCAGGATTTATTATGTGAGAAGAATGAATCTTTATTTCTCTCTACTCTTCACTATCTCTTACATGTAAAAAAAATAAGCCTTGAACAGACAGTAAGGAGAGATTAATTGCATCTAAGATTCTCAGAATCTAATACAATCAAACCCAAACAAACTTCTTTTTTTTCCTGCATGGGAGTACAAAAATGCACCACACATTATATTTAATTTGATTCTTGTGTTTCAATAATGCTTCAGAAATGATAGTTGCCATTACAAATTGTGCAATGTCATTACTTTTTCTCTGGCATTTGCTCCATAAAATATGAACATAATGAGATACAGTGAAATATTTCAATGTCCATACTTTTCAAAGTCTACTTTATATTTAGACACTGAAATGTAAGGTGCTGACTTTCTTACTTCTTTTGGAATATTTAACAAATGCCTGAATCCAAAAAGAATACACATTTTTTAAGTCAACTAAAACAACACTGTGTTCTTACAAACACTGGGAATCCAACTATTATTCTTAAATTAGAATAATATTAAAAGAAAATCATTACAGTTTATGAAATAGGTACAAGGTACATTATTTGTCAGCTCAGAACTTACTGTTTATACATTTTATGTACGGTCCTCAAGTTTTAGATCTAATAATTTAAAATTTGTGTGTGCATGCATATTTGCCAATAAGCTCAAAGGAAGTTGAGCACTGATAGGGTCTAAATTGGGGTCCTGCTCAAAGTATTTCTCACTTTCCTCAAGGGCAGGTGTACTTTCCTATCAGTGGTTGAAATTTCCAGGAATATGCCATGCATTCTGGGCTACTCTCAATAATCAGTTGATATCATGGCCATTGCAACAACTACTGGCTTGCCTCATGTTGTCACGGGCCAATACACAGGGGAGAAGGAACAATATTAGATCTAGGAGCAGTTGTGATGTGATCTGTGATCAGGAATATAAGAACTATGTCTTGTCACAGACAAAACATTTTCCGGTAATCATGGCTTGTGACAGGGAAGACGTAGCAATGAGATTTGTTTACCCCATGTGCTTATTGGATCCAACTGTTCTTTTAGAGGGTGCTTGGGGAGTTTTCCAGTTAGAAACCTACTTGACTTTAGGCGTATGAAGGTGATGAAGGCTTTTCATAGGATTGCTTCTGAGTGGTCTGTCCCTGTGTACCAATCCCAAGCCTTGTACCAGACTAAGAACTGTGGGTTCCTGCTCCAACCCTCACACCTGGTATATTAGTACATGGGAAAAGGTGACTCTTGAACAGGAATGACAAATGAAAGACGCATCCAAATATGTGTTCGTTGCATTTTTGCCCACTTTTGAGTCATAGTTGATGGGAAGAAGACCTTTTCTATACTATACCCATACTGATATATTACCCTAGATAATCTCCTTTAACCATCTCCTTGATTTTTTTTTTTAAACTTTTTGTGAAATTATTTGTGCTTGACAAGTCTAACTTAATGTAGAGGTATCCAGGAAATGAGATATCCAATAGAATAAAGCCATATTCTTGGACATCAATGGACTTGGTGATTATAAGCTCCCAGAAATTCTTACCAGATGGGAAGTTTATTTATATGGCTTTACCCTTTCATCATTGTGATGTGGCTTGCTATCATGATATCCTCCTTAAAACCAGTCAAAAACTTTAAAGGAACAATTATTATAAATTGTAGAAATGTTACTGAAAGCTGTAAGGCACTACATATTTGAAGAAAGATTTAAAAAAATAACTTTTTTAGTAGTAAACTATTCTTTAAAGTATTCCATTTTATGGAATATTGTGGCTTTCTCCAATACTAAACTAATAATTGTTCTAATATTATTCCATATCATATTAGATCTAGAATTGGTGTGAGAAAAGGCAGAACAGAAGCAAAGGACCTGAGACCAGTGTGGGCTGACACAATAACCACTTCTCCGTCCAAGAAAAAAAAATGTCTCTCAGTCCATTACCATGTATAGGCAGGAGATTAGACCCTTGGGTTTGCTGCCTAGAGTCCTTTCAGCAACCCAAAGTCTTTTGGAGTGGGGGGCAGAATAAATCTAAATAATAATATAGGTAGTCATTGGTTAACAACCACTCATTCAGCGACCGTTCAAAGCTATGACGGTGCTGAATGAGTGGTACTTATGACTGGTTCTCAAAGTCCCAGCCATCCCAGCACCCCCATGGTCACATAATTGTGATCTGGGTGCTTGGCAACCGGTTCATCAGAAGCCTTACCTAGAGCCAGCATTGAACCAGTGCCAGGGTCTTCTATCTCCGCAGAACTGCCTTCTGCACAAGCTGCTCCAGTCGAGCCTCTCCTTGCTGGTCCTGCTGAGCACAGCCTCACGTCTAGCTCTGGATCTCATTGCCACATTTCAGCATGATCCAGGTGTGCTTCCAGTTCTCAATCTTGCCTAGGATCTCCAGTCCAGTCCAGCCTTGCTTCCAGAGATCAGTGTTTCCTTGACTCTCCAGCCCAGTTCAGCCTAGCCTCCACACTCCAGCCAGATCCTTCCTGCGTGCCAGTCCACAGTACCTTGCCTTCAGTTTCCTCCTTGCCTCGCACTCTAGCATCACCAAACCTGGCAGCTTCAGTCTGAGAATTAGCTGAATTCTGCCTTGCTGTTCTGCCTCAGCCTTGCCTGTTCATCCACTACTCCCTGGGTGGTCTTGACTGAATTGCTTGTCTATTTCTTCACATAATTTATTGTTGTATATAGTTGTTTTAAATAAAGAGTTTGATAATACTTCTGTCTGTCCACCTCATAGTCTGAACAGGACATAATCTCTAGTTCATTCAAATATTGTTGTAGGATTTGATTTCTCTTAATTTCTTCTTTGTCCCATCGCACAGAATTCTTCAAGGCTTTAACTAGCCTCTTTTGTATATCCAGTAGGAAAATATCCAGGTCACCTTCTTGGTTTCTCTCTCTAAATTTCCTATTAAAATTTTAAAACCTTAACCAGTTTCTTTTGTAGATCCAGTGAAACATCCTTGTCTAAATCATTCTGTTGGCTGGTCAATTGTAAATCCACTTTTGTGTCATGTTCACTGATTCAATGTAGTTTATACATCGTAACGTTTCACATGCCATGGCACTGACGCGTGTTTCTGTTTGGGAGGGAGCTGCTCTGAGACCTTGTACCAAGCTCTGTATGTGAAATCAGTACAATGGAATGTGTTTGGGTTATTTTCTCTGCTCAAAGCCTTTTCCCGCAGACCATCAGAAACCGTTAGGAGCACCTGGGATTGTGAACTTGAGAAGATTCTACGGGGGGAGGGATTTCATTTGCACCGAGGGTTTTTAGTTTGCATTTGGCGCGCTTTCATCATTCTCAGCTTTCTCTGTTATTCTGCATACTATTCTTTAATAAATCAGATATCTTTGGATTCCTACTTATGAGTCTGATGGTGTTTTAGAATAGGCAACCATTACATTTTGATACTATATCTTATCAGATAAAATTTGTTCTACAGCTGACATTTCTTCAATAATATCTTTTGGACATAGTCTATCCATAGAAGCAGACATCATTACTGATATTATTGATATTGTGGCTACTATTTTCTGATTCCATTCTTCAGTATTTTTTATTGTCATAACCATCTTGAAGGCCTGTATGTCTCTCCACTACCTGAAAACTTTAGTCCCCTCTAGTGTCCAGTTTCTGAAATCATAATATTATTTACCTATGTTGTCTCTTGTAAACATGAAAACAGGATCTATTTCCCAAAAGAAGCTGTTTGTGCTTTATAATTAATTCCAAAATCTTATTGTAAAAGTTTCAATATTCCAATTTTATCTGGACCCTTAGTCTGTTTATAATTTTCTAAGTTCAAAAACATATTTAGCTTTTTGCTGTTTATTTCAGGTTCTTTAAATTCTTAAGCTTATGGTTAATATTTTCTTTCATTCAAGACTGAAGGCAGACTCACCCAGAATTTTCACAGTTGTCATTCTAAAGGTCTCTAATAACTTAGAAGTAGTTAACAAGCAATTTCTGAAAGTGATTAGAAAGTGAGGTTTCCAAACTTAGTGTCCTTTAAAAGTCTCTGCTGTGGTTGGAAACTAGATGGCTAATCCCATAATCTCCTGATGCTCAAGACCATCAAAAATCACTGTCCTGTGGTCTCCTCATGGGGAGCAACCATCCAGAGGCCATGTGGGCCATCTCCTGTCCTCTAATTTTCCAGAAAGGTTCCAAGGAACCAGTGTACTCACTGGTTCCTTGGTTCTTTCCTGTAATCATCAGCTCCACTTTCGCTAAGCCATCTTCAATTTGCCATACCTCCCCTGGAAACCAAGTGCTGACCTATTTAATAAGTGGAATTTAAATCTCACTGATTTCAGTGGATCTATTCTAAGTTTAGCTAAACCTGGAATGCCAGCAATTTGAAATGTAATTTATTCAGTGTTAGTGGTATCACAATGTGAGTGTAAATCTAGTGAAACATGAAAAGGAGTTTGTGAATAGATTACCAAATCTATAACAACTTGTCTTTTATTCCCCAGAAAGGCCTAAAAGTTTTAAAAGTGACAAGTCTTGACTTACTCTGCAACTCAAGATCCCATATGATTCAGAAAAAGGCTGAAATAAATACATATTCATAGAATTCATAGCAGTGAATTGCCTCTTGATGCAATATCAGTTGTCTGCAGGTACAAATAAATACAGTTTCTAAAGTCATTGATAGGGTAGGGGATACCAGGATGAATATAGTAAGATGAAAACTGGAATACATCTGTCTGACGCCCTCTAGCTTCAGCCAAAGTTTTAAATAGAACTTTATGAACATACCAATAACACATGAACACACTGTATTTGTCTCATGGATCTACAGTATCTGCCTTTCTTGGGGCCAATAGTTCCACAGGAAACTTTATTCAGATCTTGATCTGAAAGTGGAAAGTGAAGATTGAGTGAGGGCCATACAGTAGGTGCAATCTCTCTCCCTCCCTGTGTATTATGCTCACATTGGCTGAAAGTATGCAGGGGGCGAAAAATGTACTGAAGCAAACTGAGTGAACCTGCACCTCTTTTGTTCCTTTTTTGTGTAAGTGCTAAAGGAACAAAGCACCTTTCCTGTGTGCCACCTACTTCCTTATTCATTAAACTCAGGGAATCTAGAGGAGCAACCTTTGAAGTAATGTGTGGATGGACAACATTCTAGATGTTCCTATATTGGCTTCTCATAAAGGATTTCATGGCAGTCTAGACAATGAATGCACTCTAGGCTTTCAGAAAACCCCAACATTTACCACAACAGACATCTTTTTTAAAAAAAAAATATTGACAATTTACTCGTTCAAGCTGGTTTTAAAACTTGCAAGAACACTGTGTGGTGGGAAGAATAGGAAGAACAGCAATCTTTGATGCTTAAAGCTAGTACTGTTGGTCTTTATTCACCAGGAGTGAAAGACATCAGAAGGAAAAAAAAAAAAAAACTTTGCTTGGGTAAGATTAGAAAGAAGGAAAAGAAAGTTTTCCACTTGATTTTGTTTTGGTTTATTTTTTTTTACCTTTGTATTATAGTATGACTTCCATCTGTGCTGAACAAATCTGAAAGACCACTAGATGACATCAAAGAAATCTTTCTAACCCTGACCTTTTGCTGCTATGTAGTGGTTATCCAGATTTTTGCAGGTTACAGATGATAGCCCAAACTATAACTCTGCCTCCAGCCCAAAAAAATCCCTCTGCCTTGAGATAACATTAAACAACTATTTTTTTTTTCCAAACAAAAATCTTGCATTTCTGGATTTAAAATGCAATGGGCAAGCTTTGAACTTTAATAAGCTATTTTAAATAGAAAGAAGGACAAGACTGCTAATGATGTCTTGCATAAAATGACTGGATTAAGACTCTTTTGAAGTAAAAGTTCATCTCTGCAATTAACTCAACTCCAGTACAAATAGCAACTTTGCAAAAAAAGGTCACACATCACTGTTGAGTGACTACCATCTAAAGAGTCTGAAATGAGCAGGAAATGAACTGACAGGCAATTTGAATTTATTCATTTCTGTGTATCTGCTGACATAACCAACATAGGAGATTTCCAAATTAGGCTTGATTAATAGTAAAATCTTAGTAACAATAATATCCAAATAGTAACACAACTATGATGTTCACTCAGAATGATATCCTGTTACACTGGGAAACCCAGGTGGTTCAATGAGAAGGAAGTAATCAGCTAAAACCATGATCTCCTTCATTCACCACCACTAAAGTCCCCTTTTCGGGAGAGATGGGCAGTGACAGAAATTTGAAAAACAAACAAATAAATAAATAAAGGTTGTTCTGGGACCTTCCATTCACAGTAGGCCAATTCTAGGCCAATCTGATATGTGGAATACGTGTACAACTGTTTTCATTCTTACATTATTATAAACCTTTCTGGAATACTGACCTGAATGACTGGTTAGAAAGGCATACATAGATAAAGCAACATATAAGGAGATCCAGAACAAAGATTTGATTTTAATGCTTGCATGTGTCAACTTCCATTGGGCATTAAAATATCAGTATAAATATTAAAATGTATTTTGAGAATAGAAACAAACCATTCTAAACTTTTTTTTTTATGTAACCTGGGCTGGCAGCAGCAAGTCATCTACAGCAAGTCAGATTTTACCTTTTTAACTCACACTTGATAGAGATTCTGACAAATATTAACATAGCAGTGTTATTTGCAGCAAGGTAACATTGCTCCTCCCCAACTTGTATATAACATCTGCATCACCTACCAGTTCATGATAGGTTGGCATTCCGTCTGGATTTATAAATAAAGGATGAAATTCTCAAACAGAATATCACAACTGAACTACATTGCAACATTCCCAATATGATCTAAAAATAATTTTCAACCAAAATCTCCTGCATTAATGGGAAATGGTAATGGGTCTAAGGCTCTAAGATCTGATTTTTATGTGGTTGACTAAATTTACCATTTATACGAATGTAGACAGCTGTTTATAAGCACGCATTCCATTTTCTGTGCAGCTTCTAGTGGCCAGAACTGATTCTACTGCAGAGCTTCATGAAACTCATGGATTTTTCCCCAGAGATCCAAGTTCCTTGTACTCATTCTTAGACTATGCATAGAGTTCTTCTAGTCAGAGCTGGGATTTTATCCTGGATGTATAAAGAGATAACTAAATGACTGCCTTTTCAGTGAAGAACATTTTGCTACTTCCTTAATTTTCAACTGCTCACTTCAGAGGCATTCCCTTTTCACTGTGTGTTGATTGTCCACATTCTATTTTAAAGAGCAAGCTAGTTGAGGTATTACAGAGAGCAAGGCAAGTCCCTGTTAATCTATTTAATTTATTAAAATCACAGATCAGAGAAACTTAAAAATAAAATACAATACAGCAAAATCAAAATATGGTACATCAGAACACATCTACAATTATATTAACATACAAAATATGTAAATGTACCCCCATTTGAAGTGAGTATTGAAGTTCTATCATAGCCAGTATCCTGAACCTGAGATCATCACCTCCTGATTGTATTGCATTGTATCAGAACTGTATTCTGACTGAAGAAACATATATAGCTAGAAAAAAAGCAGCACATGACCTACATATTCAATTCTCCCCTTACCACATGGGCAGAGAGTAGGCATATTGCAGAATCTTCATTCCAAAACAGCAGATGGAAGGACATTACAGCAGACCAATATAGGTTTTTCTGGTATTTGTGGATGTTATTATAAACAAATAACAGGTCAGTTCAACATTTTTCCTGGTCTCACAGGGATAAAATAAGGTTGATCCTGGCTCAGATAATTTCTTTTGACTTTAGCAACATCCAATCTGTACTTATATTTATGAACAAAGTAGTATTTATCAATTTTATAGCTAGAATCTCTATTTCTATCTCTGTCTGGACTCTGATAGGAATAACTCCTCTAAATCCTGATTCACTGAAAGGCTGATATACACATCATCCATCTCGTTTGAAACTTCATAAAGCTCTGTTTTTTTCATACTGGGCTCAGCAGTCATATATTTCAGTAATACCTTGGTTTGTTGAATGGTTTATAATAATTCCATTATAAAATTAATAGAGATGCTCCTTGAGGTCTATATTATAAGTCTAGAACGTTACCACAGGTGCTATCCAACACTCTGAATAGCACAGCATTTTCCTCCCACAGACTTATATTTCAGTCTTGGAATATCCATGTGACTACTACTCACTAATGACACTCTATGATCATTTGGGTGTTAATTTTCTTTGAACTTCTACTCCTTCTTGAGAAAGAGACAGAAAAAGTAGTGCTTCTTTCACAAAATTAAGGGGAAGGATCTCAGTAAAAAAACAGATATGGATCTTACTGTTGCACAAAATGAAGTATTGAAAATTGTTAGGTTGCCAGTAGTTTCATAAATAATTGTACATTTTGCAAGAATAGGATACTTTTCTCTTAATTTACTGTATAGAATTCCTAGGTGGGTGTCTGTGTTTGTGACAAGTGTGTGCATCTGTGCTCAACAAAAAGTCCCAAGTCACCTGGTTTCACCAGGCTTCCCAACTGCAAAATTGGTTTTAGCTTCAGCTGCTCAAGCCCTTTTGCAGCAATTGACATTCCATAGGATCCAGCAATTAGAAATGCAAGGGGGACCACAGATTAGAAAATGGCATGTGAGCTTTTTCATGGTTGTTTTAGTTACCTTTCTCCTCACACTGAAGTACTGTAGATCATCACATCTAAATGGCCTAGATAAACTTGGGGAATGAGGCTCTTGATTGCATAAATGGCTTGTTTGTGTTTGTTGGATAATCTGAATTGTCTTTGCCTGCAGAAGATAGTTTTCAGCTAATTCTGTGCAGCTGTTAGGAAATTACAGGCTTTGCTATCCAAGGCCACTCTGGGAAAAGAAAACTAGCTCTGTTTAATCACTAATCTTACTCTGTAATGATCTGAATGAAAAGAGGAAACCACTGTTGGCACCTCAACTCCATTACGTGGGGTGTGTGCCAGCCAATCCAGTTGCTGGACCACAACCAACAATAAAGTATCAACCAGCAACAGTTCAGCTGTCTTATGCCTGTATATCTAATACCTATGCATTTTGCTATTGTTAAATGTGTTTGCATTTTTTATTCATTGACAAATGTAAAAAAGAAGCAGGTATGATGGAAAAAGAACCTAAGTATGAGTGCTTGTACACACATGGCATGTGTGACATGTATAATAAAGAATATACAGTAAAATCAGATGAATTTGTGCATTTAAATTTAGCCAACTAATGACCTCTTGTGACTCGAGCTTTCTGCTATTTCTGTTACTGCTCTGGGCCAGCGAGCACAGAATCTGAAAACCAGGACATATTTTTATGTGTGTGTTGGGATTGCCCAACAACTAGGATGCTTTTCCCCAAACCAGGAATACTGGCAAAATTGTAATATCTAGTCACCATAGCTGATAATTGACTACCGCCCCTTTCACTTATGGAAAACAATGGAAGCTGGTGCTTTTTAGAAATTGCACTTCCATTGTGAAGGTTGTCCAAGTACTGTACAGGCATGACAGTTACTAGGATACCACCTCTTAGCAAGCTGTGATATTAAGACAGTTCCCTGTTAATTGGCATGACATCTTCACATGTAGCCATAGTAAATGCAATTGTTTTCCATGCCAGGAGCTGGAGCAGGACATAAAAGTATTTCCATGATGTACATTCCAGAATGATTGTATGGGAATGTAATGTAATGATGGTCCAAGGTGGACACCAGCCCACACCTGGCAGGTCAAGAGTATTTGCTGAGAGAAAGAGAGCTTGTAGATCACTATATGGTTAATTGCAAATGTAGCCAAAATAGTCAGCTACGAAAAGCTGGGGTCAGATAAAGCTGATCAGCTTATTAATCCTCTTGATAAAATGTCTTAAATTTAACTAAGGATTGCTTTAATCATCTTTCTTTATTTCTTTTTGCAATTTTTACAGCTGCCCAATTGTGATTCTGGACATCTAACATAGGATAAAAAACAAAAGAATTGAGGCATTGAAAACACAACATAAAACAATATAAACTGAGGCCTAAAAGAATACATTAAAAATTTCCAACCTGTTATTCATCCGACATCTAACCTAATGATGGAAATTACAGAAACAGGAAATTAAAAATACATTTAACATAATGAAAACTAACAAAACTATAGGGAAATAACTCTTGTTGAATCATCTTGGAAATGTTTGGTCATTCTAGTTTATACTGCAGTGCTGAAAGATTTTACCATTCTATAAATGTTTCTGCGCTGCCATACCATATTGTTTTGATACTCTTTAGAAACACCAGTCCAATCTATGTTCCTGACTCTTTCAGATAAATTTCTACCGTGAACATAAAAACTCAATGCAAATAAATACAGTCAAAGCATCACAGGGAAGGGAGTTGTAATCTCAGCTGCCAGTATTTCTTGGCTGCTTGCTAAGGGCATTTATCTCATATCATATCTGGAAATGAAAGGCAATGTATTCATTTTGCCTAGCTTAATTACAATTTATACTCAGCAGCAGAAAATGAGTTTCATGCTAACAATACATTTAATTGTTCTTGCTTTCTCATTTACTTAACAACATTAAATGCATGGCACCATAGCAATGTCCCTAGGATAAAAGTGGATAAATGTGGATAAAAGGGATGTTTTGGTCATCTGGGCCACCCACTTGCCCATAGCAGGAATCCATAAAGCATCTCTGACAGTCATCACTCAGCCAAGTTCAATATTTCCAGTGAGAGGAAAGCTACCAAAACTCTAGGCAATCTGTTCCACTGTTTAACAGCTTTCTTACCACCAAGAACTTCCTCCTAGTATTCAGTTCGAATTTCCTGTATTTTAATTTCTTCTTTTTCAACAGAGAACCTATCTGCTTCCTCTTAAACACAACAGTATTTTAGTTATTCATAGATTACTATCGTACCTCCCTTTAGTCTTCTATTTTCCAAGGTAAATGTGCCCAGCCTTTTTGACTATTGGGATTTGGTAAATGTTCAAGTTTGTTGAGATAATTTTGAACTATGATTTTGTCCTCTAAGGCATTACTCAATTTTCCTTTGATGTCATCCACATATTTGATCAGCATCTCTTTCATCCCACCCTCTTGGGAATTTATAAAGAGGTTGAATATGTGGAGGTAGAATGGAATTAATGTAGAAACATTTATGAGCAGCCTCTGGTATGTTTGTTCAACTAGGGTCAAATCAACCTGATTGCAACTTTTCCATCTTGACTAACAGGATTTACAAGTAGCGACAGGAAGAACAGACCACGGAACAACGGACTGGTTTAAGATTGGGAAAGGAGTACGGCAGGGCTGTATACTCTCACCCTACCTATTCAACTTGTACGCAGAACACATCATGCGACAAGCTGGCCTTGAGGAATCCAAGGCTGGAGTTAAAATCTCTGGAAGAAACATTAACAATCTCAGATATGCAGATGATACCACTTTGATGGCTGAAAGTGAAGAGGAACTGAGGAGCCTTATGATGAAGGTGAAAGAAGAAAGTGCAAAAGCTGGTTTGCAGCTAAACCTCAAAAAAACCAAGATTATGGCAACCAGCTTGATTGATAACTGGCACATAGAGGGAGAAAATGTAGAAGCAGTGAAAGACTTTGTATTCCTAGGCGCAAAGATTACTGCAGATGCTGACTGCAGTCAGGAAATCAGAAGACGCTTAATCCTTGGAAGAAGAGCAATGACAAATCTCGATAAAATAGTTAAGAGCAGAGACATCACACTGACAACAAAGGCCCGCATAGTTAAAGCAATGGTGTTCCCTGTAGTAACATATGGCTGCGAGAGCTGGACCATAAGGAAGGCTGAGCGAAGGAAGATCGATGCTTTTGAACTGTGGTGTTGGAGGAAAATTCTGAGAGTGCCTTGGACTGCAAGAAGATCCAACCAGTCCATCCTCCAGGAAATAAAGCCAGACTGCTCACTTGAGGGAATGATCTTAAAGGCAAAACTGAAATACTTTGGCCACATAATGAGAAGACAGGACACCCTGGAGAAGATGCTGATGCTAGGGAGAGTGGAAGGCAAAAGGAAGAGGGTCCGACCAAGGGCAAGATGGATGGATGATATTCTAGAGGTGACGGACTCGTCCCTGGGGGAGCTGGGGGTGTTGACGACCGACAGGAAGCTCTGGCGTGGGCTGGTCCATGAAGTCGCGAAGAGTCGGAAGCGACTAAACGAATAAACAACAACAAAGATCAAAGTAGATTCCATCCAGAGCATTCTCTTGGTCTATCAAACTAGTCATTCTGTCACAAAAAGAGATAACATTTAATCTGATGCGTTTTATTCTTGAAAACCAATGCTGTCTCCTTGTAATAGCTGCAGTCTTTTCTAAATACTTTCAGACGCTGCTAGTACCTTTGCTCATTATGGACTTTAAATGTTTTGTGGTTACATGGGTCTTCCTTCTCTTTTTGAATATTGGAACTAGTTATTCTCCAGTCTTCCAGCACCTCACTAGTTCTCCGGTGTTCTCAAATATTACCGTCAGAGGTTCTGAATTCTCACTACACCTTTATAGTGTTGAGCTGCCTGTTCTGTCTCATTTCTTCAGAAAGGTCTTTCTCCTTCTTCTGAGTGAAGCCAGGTGCAAATGACAAAGTCTACTTGAAATGAAATGGATAAAATGGCAGTAATGGCATATTAAAATATATAGTTTGTTTTAATAAGTTACACGGGCTTGGCCGACCACCTCATATGTGAAGAAATAACTTTTTTCTCAGCAAAGCAAGCCCAGCAACTCCCTGTTGCACTGCCTAGAATTAGAGATTGAGAGAAGCACTTTAAAGATGCTTTAAGGCTGTGCTTAGTCCTAGTATAGTAAAGTAAAGGTAAAGGTTTCCCTTGACATTAAGTCCAGTCGTGTCCGACTCTAGGGGGCGGTGCTCATCTCCATTTCAAAGCCGAAGAGCTGGTGTTTGTCCGTAGACAGTTCCGTGGTCATGTGGCCGGCATGACTACACGGAATGCCGTTACCTGCCCGCCGAAGCAGTGCCTATTAATCTACTCACATTTGCATGTTTTCGAACTGCTAGGTTGGCAGGAGCTGGGACTAGCAACGGGAGCTCACCCCGTCATGCGGATTCGAACCACCGACCTTCTGATCGGCAAGCTCAGCAGCTCAGCGGTTTAATCCCCAGTGCCACCGCATCCCTTAGTCCTAGTATACAAAACTATAATTAGATTCAGTGGAACAGGCAGTGTAAAATTTCTGCCCAGCTCCCTTTTCCTAGATGGCATCCCTCTGATCAATTGCCAGCCCCCTTTTTAAGCAAATAATACAATTCCTTCTCTGCCTTATCTCTGTGTGTGGCTGCTTCACCAGAGGCACTGTCTGCCTGATACCCAGCCAGCATACAGACACAGTGCTGTGCAGCCAGCTAGCTAAGGTGAGACTATAGCCATGTGTCATCCTAAACATTTTTTTTTTATATATATATCTAGTAACAAAATCAATCAGCCACTGTTTAGGGAATGTGAAACAGTAATATATAAATGGCATGAAGCCATGCATAAATGTTATATACAGTATTTTTGTTACCTTTCAGCAACATATCTTCATCATAACTTTATAACAATGGAAATCTAAGCAGTTACTGAGATTGATACAAGGTATGTGTGTTAAAATATAAAAGATTGCCACATTAACAGAATTAATGGACTATTTGAATTAATAAGGAAGATGTATTCTAGAAGAATGAAGAGGCTACAAGGTCTAGTTTAAAAGCCAAATCTTGGTGTTTTGGAAATGGCCCATTTTATCCTTCAAAGATGTCCCATCTGACTTAATAACCAGATCCAGACCAGGATAACAGAGCTTAGTTCTCCTACAGTCTAACATAAAAAAGACACAAATGACTGGTTTTTTTTAAAAAAAATCGTGATCGATGAGATACTTTTTCTGAATGCGGTGGGACTAATTGACTAGTGTGGCCTCTTAAATATGAAGAATGAACTCATTAGTTTGTTTCATAAAATAAACCAGACATTAGGCATGTCAGCTACCTAAAGCAATTCAGAAAAGGCTCCATACAGACTGGACAACTGTGAGGCAGAGTCACATTGTGGTAATTAATGGTGGTCTGATAACAAAAACGTCCAACTTTTAATTTACACACTCATGATCCATTTCTTGGGATGTCATAAACCTGTAATATCATTGTATGACAGTCTGCTAATTGTATGCAGCAACTCCATGGCAAAATTTGAGTTGGAAGTGGAGATCTGAAAAATGAGAATTGTGTTGCTTGATAACCATTTCATGGCTGCAGTTCTTGTGTGGGATGTAAATCCACATTTGTGACCAGAATAGTTATTACTTGCATGGTTGGTCTGTAGGTTTTTTGGAAAGGGTCTGATTGATCATTATCTAAAAAAAAAATTGCTGCTAAAAGACAATTACATCTCTGTCTGTCTATCTGTCTGTCTGTCTATCTATCTACAGTATCCATCTCAGAGCACAGAGAACATTTTTTTTTTTAAATTGGAAAGATTCATTGATAGAAACATGAAAAAGGCAAATAATTTCATTAATTTATTGCTGAATTTTGCAGAGGGAAATTTCCATAAGAGTTGTATGGATTTTTTTTTTCCTGTTGAATATTTCTTCTTGAAACCCAGGTCGGTTTTGCTAACACAAACCTAAATGAGATTGTTTTTGCATTTTCCAGGGATTCGGATGTAGGCAATAAAATTTAAGAGTTTTAAACATAAGCAGCTTTAGTTTATTTAGTGGCTTCAACTTCAGCATGTTTTCACATCTCAATATGGGCCAGAAGCTTTGGCCATTTCAAAGGCACATGAAATGCTTCCTTATTTGATGGAATCTGTAACAAAAGTTAAACCCACAGCATATTTTTATCAAAAGTTCAAGAACATTTTTAAAGTGGACATTACTAATATATATTTTACTGGGAGAAGAGTGAGGCAAGAGTAACATTTTCATATCCATGCAAACTTCATCCTCCGGAGATGTCCTGTTTTTTTTGTTGTTGTTTTTTTGCTTGTTTTGTATTATTTTATTTTATTTGAGAATAACAGTTCTATCTCCTGAAAAAAATCCATCCATGTGATCAGTGGGGCATGTGAGGGGAACAGAGGAAGCAGGAATAGTTTTCAATCCATGTACCAGTTCCATCTTGACTGATGAATTGTGAGGTAAGGGAGGTTTCATTTTTGGTTCTGTGTTGGACTTAGGTGGGTGGAGTACCTAAAGACAGTAATGTCCCACACTACAGAGAGCAACTGGTGACCCACAGGTTATGTTGGGAGGGAGGAGATAGGAAGCTTATGAATCCATAAATGGATGTCCTGAAATAATTTCACATTATATCTGTAAGGACAACACTACTGATCAGTCTTGTTGCTGAGGACAGCACAATAAACTTGGCAATATCAGCAGCACATATTATGTTAACACACTTTTCTGTCCTCTCTCAAAGACACAGATTTAATTAAAGTATGAGAAGCTAGGGAGGCTTCCAATCATTGGAATGATACTATAAAAGGCAGCAAGTTTCTTCAGGCCACTTTGTAGCTATTCACACTCTGCTCAGGAGAGTTTCTCTGAATTTCTGTTCTCCCTTGATATCAATTTTGAAAGCAAATTCTCTTTCAGCAAACTGGAAGATACTTTTTTTTTTTCTGGAATTGTACCTAATTTCTTTAAAAATATCAATTCTCAGCAGTTTCCTAAAGGCGAATCGTAATCTTAGTGGTTGTATTTGAGTGATTTTGCTTTATTTTTGCTTTTCCAGCTGCAATATTTTTGAAATAGACGCCACTTCTTTCCTCACACAATATCTCAGACCCAACCTAATTCCAGAGCATTGTGGATGTTACGGTGTGAATATTCATATATATATATATATATATATATATATTTTCTGAGTGAGTACATGAGGAAGACAATCAAAATGTTGTCTTAAATCTGCTTTTTGAGAACTCAGAATCAAGATATTCAAATCAGATAGTTCATACCAGAGCCCTTATAAAAACAACTAAAAATATCACTGCACAAAGACATTAGTGTGATCTCATGTTGCTTTCTCAAAACATTTTGAAGATGGTTTGCATAAACAGACAGTTAATGTAATGTATCAACTTTACTATTTTCTTCTCAGAGGGATATGGAAAATTCAACCCTGAAGAAATGAAGTGCTGAAGAATAGTTTTATGTATAATTTCTGTGTGGATGCTTGGTCAGTGAATGAGGCAATGTAATAAGAAATAAGTATTTGAGCAAGTCTTAATACCTAGGCATAAAGTGCAAAAATAAAAGCATTATCATAATTAGAAAAAAAAAAACATAATTTCCAAATGACATTCTTAGAACAGACTATGTTTACAAGGACAATGGGGACTTGCAAAACCACAAAAGTCAATTTTTGCTAAATAGATGGTACAATTCCCCAGGATACACATGGCTTAATTGGATTTATTTCTCAAAAATAGCATCAACAGTAATAAGCCACAAACGTACGATAACAAAGCATGGGCTCAAAGGTAATGGAGGTCTTATAAAACAGCCCAACTCATGGAATATTTGTTTGTTTGTTTGTTTGTTGCCTTTTTCCACTGCCCATCTCAACAATGACTCTGGGCAGTTTACAAGTGGATTTAAAACAGTAAAAATTAAATATTGATTAAGGGAGATACATTATAAAATATACATATACAAATATACTAAAACCTCTAGAATATAAAATATGAGATCAAAAACCCAAGATGGTAAGATTGCAGTCTTGATAAAATTCCCTGGGCCACATCAAGGTGCCAGCCATCCCCATGACAAACAATCTCCCCTCCCATGCACAGCCACTTCTTGAGCCCCTTCCGGAAGGCCAGGAGAGTGGGGGCTTGCCTTATCTCTGGGGGTAGCTTATTCCAAAGGTGGGGGCTATGGCAGAGAAGGCCCTCTTCATGGGGCCTTCATTTTTACATATAAAATGTTTACATATTCAAGTGATTAAATTATAAACGTTTTATCAACAATGTGCCAGTATAATTTGAATTTGGACTAGCAGACCTGCATATAAATCTCTCCTCAGCCTTGAAATGACTTGAGTAGCTTTATACCAGTCGTTATCTGTTAGGCTAGTAGGGCTGTTGTGTAGGTACAAAACCTTTTAACCCTCTCTTTCATCAATGCTAAAATGTCTCTATATTTATTAGAGAAAAATACTAATGAAAAAAAAATAGAAAAAAAAATAATGAAACAAATATAGACATGTAGTGATAATCAAAAGAGCAAAGTAGAAGTTGTAATAACAAGAATATTTTTTAAAAAAATGACAGAAATGACTTTTTATTGTTATTTTATATTGTTATATATTTTATTGTTATTTTACTTTTCTTTCTAGTTATCTCCCATGTTTCTCCACTGATCAAACTATGGTTTGTTTGTTTGTTTTTTTCATCTTCTCATGTATAAAAAAAAGGCATATGCCTTCTTTTTGTATTTTATAGATTTCAGGAAGATGTGTTTTTTTTATGTGGTATTTAAAAAATACCTCTGTGTGAAGTGAATATGGGCATATTTGAAAATCCAATGTAAATTCAGCAGTCTGCAATGTGTCTGGTGACTGATACTTTAAGATATATAGTTTGACATGTTATTTATAATGCATAATTTTCTCCCTTTGCTTACATTTAATGCATTATGCAGGAAATAAAATCAAATCAATACTACACAATTCAGAAATCTCCCTTTCTTCTTGAAATTCGCTTTTAGAGATTCTGAAATGCATTTTAAGAAATCTGTTCAATCATTATTCATATGCATACTTTAAATTGCTCAATTTGTAATAGCCAAATAATGTAATGAGCAAAATAACAATATAGTAACACTAAGTGCAAGTACCACAAGTATTAACTCTTTATGGAAATGAATTACCAAGATAAATACTGCACATCTACAGTATTTATATTAAATAGATCACTTATTACACATTTGGAGGACTTTTCAGTTGGTAATAACTTTATACCAGCAATAACGTAAATTGTGAAAAGTGTAGTCCTAGCATAATGTCTATATAATATAATCTAATAGAAAAACAGCAGGTGTAGGAAGCAAACAGTGGATCATGCACAGGCACTGCTTTCCTGTTGATGGAGGATAGGTGTACAGGTAGTTCTCTCTGGAATGCTAACAAAATGGTTGAGAGTCTAACCTGACAACAGAAAGAGGAGATTTTGAGCCTGCTAAAATCCCTCAATGATGGATAATTACAAAGTAAGGGCATTGAGCACCCAGCAAATACTGTAGCTGCTTTTAACTGACTGCCCATAAAAATCACACAATATGTTCAAGAAAGAAATTTCCTATAGTATGTGTATGTGTATATGTATGTACACATGCACCAACACACATGCTAAGAAGCAGTTCCATCATCAGGAAGCCAAACTGACTTTGCTCAAAGTCAACCAAGTCTAAGATTCTTCCTTCATCTTCACCTCTCATCATACGTTCTTCCAAAATTAAATTTATCTAGATTTTAAGGAGGCCGTTTTGCTGTGCACCAGAGGGATAAAGCTCTTTATCTCATGGGTAATTCAGTTCAGAGAGAGGTTTTACATTTATTTACAATGATTTCTGGGACCGCCCCCAGAAATGTCTTGCCATCATAGGGCTGGTTTGTTAACAATGAAAAAATAAGCATATGTATCCAGAGGAGGAGGAAACCACTAAGTATCATTTCAGGTTTTAAAGTCACTTCCCCCAACCCTATGAATCAATACTTTTGTATAGATAAGAATTTCCCTGCCATATATTTTTGGAGGGGGCCTGTAGCATTGACACTTCAATTGCAATTTTCCTTAAATATTGGATGTCAACGAAGTCCAATATGTCTGTTCTGGTATATGGTAGAATACAATAAATTCCTTCTTTTAAACATGTTTCCAGCCTTTAAGTCTACCCAGACCAGCAGTCTTTGAGATGTTACCAAGCCATGAGACTTGTTGATAGCTACTGGCAAGCAAGCCCCTGTTTTTGTTTTTGTTTGTTTTTTTAAACATGGTGAAAAGTGTGGGGTTTTTTGGGTGGGACCATTTCTGGACATAATTACCAAAGTTTGACATAGTTAAATAAAGGGGGAAAATAACAGAGGAGAAAAATAAAATTACCTTTCTCTATAAGTGCTTCCTGTGTAGATTTCAGTTCTGATAATAACTTGCAATCTTCCTGGGAACTATTGCAGATATGAAAAACAACAAAAATATTTTCAAATTGGCAATAAAACTAATTATACATGCAGAAGAACTTTAGAAAAAAAAAGTTGTGGATTCTGAAACACAAATAGAAAGTAAAGTGCAAACAAAAATATCCTAGATTAAATAAACAAGAAGTGAATACAAAATCAGAAGATTATGATTTAAATTATAAATTTTAAAAACTGAAAGAGCTGTTTATTTTAATTATTGTTTTCAACAAAGGCACATCCCTAATAGCATGTATGTATGTATGTATGTATGTATGTGTGTATGTGTATGTGTATATGTATGTATGTACATACATATACATATACATTAGCCTGTCTGCTGCAGTGGTTAAGGCATCAGGCTAGAAACCAGGAGACAGTGAGTTCTAGTCCTGCCTTAGGCATAAAGCAAGCTGGGTGACCTTGGGCCAGTCACTTTCTCTCAGCCCTAGGAAGGCAAACCACTTCTGAAAAACCTTGCCAAGACAACTGCAAGGACTTGTCCAGGCAGTCTCCAAGAACCAGGCACAATTAAATGGATTAAAAAATGTTTTTTTTAAAACACACACACACAACCCACATATGTTGACACATAATGTACAAGAAAGAAAAGAAAAGCATATAAAGACAGGAAAATAAAGCACAGAAATGCAAAGTGGTACAATGAAATGATATCAAATTAAATAAATGTGCTACCCTGGAACTGTTAGGATATGCTATCAGATGACTCAAATGAGGGTATCAAGTTTCTCTTCCCTCCATATTAGGCCAAGTCAGTTTACAAATATTTTCAATGACCATATTTCATAATCAGCTTTTCATACCCTTACATAACTTGTAGAATAATCTTGATTTTGGAATAATTATGCTCAATCCCTCGTTAAGAGCATGACAATATTAGGTTTTAGCTATTTGAATGAATAGGTCATGTGGTTGAGCGATTTTCATTGTTCAGTGGCCAGCCAAATGCAGTCAGGAAGCTCCATTGTTACTTCCTAATATAGGCAGTCACAGCACGTCACCTGTATCAGAAAGGCAATACCTTGATTCACCATGACTTTGCCGAGTTCCATTTTACAACTCTCTGTACAGGTAGTCCTCGCTTAACAACCAGTTGTTTAGTGATGGTTTGGACTTACAATAGTGCTAGAAAAAACAATTTATGGCTAGTCCTCACATTTACGACCATCACAGCATCCCTGCAGTCACATGATCATGATTTGGGCACTTGGCAACTGGTTCGCATTTATGACCATCACAGAATCCTGTGGTCACATGATCCCTATTTTCAACCTTCCTGGCCGGCTTCTGGCAAGCAAAATCAATGGTAAGCCATTTGATTAACTTAATGACCACATGGTTCACTTAATGATCACAATGATTCACTTAATGACCACTGTAAACAGGTTGTAAAATCAAGTCAGATTTGCTTAATGACCATTTTGCTTAGCAACTGAAATTCTAGACCCAATCATGGTTGTTAAGCGAGGACTACCTGTATAGTGGGCATATGAATTGTGTAAAAAAGCATTTTCTTTTATTAGTTTAATTTCATGGATGATGTGAAGAACAGATTTTTTTTTCCTGTTTCTGTATTTTCCACTTCATACATGCTCTCACATGCCTTTATCTTTATCTTATCTTGACTTATCTGCAGTCAATCCAAGTTATACAGAAGTTCCAGATGCTGTAGTGCTTCTGCATAGAAAAATGCTCTGACCCTTTTGGGTTCTTTTTATAGCCTTATAATAAGCCTTTTTCTTAACCAGAGCTGCATATATTACTTCAAAGTGCAGTCTCATCATTATTTTTTATAAGGGCAATGCTATTTCGAGTATTTGGTGTAAACTGGATTTTGCTACATTTCCTTTTTTCCTTTTTTTTTTCACCTCATGCTTTTATTTTTCTAGCTTAGGATTTCTTATTAGTTTGCTGCACTTTGCATTACCTTGAAAAGGACAGTAAAATGTTATCTTCAGGCTTATTACCTGTTTTACACATTTGTGCATGTTCTCTTTCTAACCATTTCAAGTATGGATTTTAATCTCCCTCGTCTGCACACCTGACTGATATTTTCTTTGAGCTGTCCACATGATTTCCCAGCTTAGATACCACTGATATTCAGTACGTGTGAAGTTTCAACTTTTTGTGACCATGTTTATCACTTTGCATTCCCTTACGCTGAGTTGCATTTGCCATATTTCACTCAATTTGGAGAAATTCTTTCTTCAATGTTTTTTTCTGATGTTATTATTCTAAGTGGTTTGAATAATACAATCTCTCCCTCTACACACAGACACACACACACACAACTTGTCCCCACACTGTTTCCTATTCATTAGCTAGTTTCTAATCCATGTGTCACTTATCCCATGGTTGTTGATTTTGTTGAGGAACCTTGGAAAGGGACATTGTGAAAAGTTTTTTAAAAGTCTATCAGCCATTTCATGGTTAGTTTGAGTTGTTGTGAGTGTTCTTGGCTGCTATTTTTATGTTATTTCTGTTGTTTTAAATTATGTTTTAATAGCCACTCGTAATCATGTATATGAGATGGGAAGCCTATAAATTAAATAAACAAATAAATGTCTTCAGGCCACCCATGTCTAGATACTTGTTGAATCTTGAAACTAAAGAAAAACTTACCCTTTCAGAAGCCATGCTGATTCCTTCTCATGTATATTTACAAATACATTTTTCATTTTATCCATATATCGTTTTTCATAGATTAACAGAATATGAATGGGTCCCTATGGGTTAGATCACTTTTCATATAGTTAGTAATAGCAAGTCAAAATTGTCTCTGAGTGATGACATGGACAAATACTTGTCTTCTAGACTTGTCTTCAATATTGACTTGTACTGGGACTAATAAATAAGGCATCCATAAGAGTGGGATTTCAAAAAGTCAAGATGATGACCATGACTGCACAGTCAAAGCCATCATCTTGACTTTCTGATCCTCCCTTACAGACATCACTGCTAATATGCCTTGTTGCCATACATTCCCTGTTCTCAAATAAAACACAATTGTATAGTAATAGTTGTTTGTCCATTGTCACTGATGAAGACCTCAACGCCATTAGTCATGTTGAAACTCAGTGCGGTGTGTCTGAAGGTGACTGGTGAGGCCAATTTGGGCACGGAACATCCTGAAATGTGTTGGGCAAACATGGGTAGACACTGCAGTTGTTGCACAGATGGCTCTAGACTTGTGCAGCTCAGGTTTTTGTTGTGCTTCCAAAGTGTGCCTTACTTTGTAAGCTTGACAGCCTTATGCATGAGGCCACACCAGGTAGAGTGATCTTGTGCCAGCATTTCCCAAGTGGTCTATGTCAAGCAACTTCAGGGAGGCCTTTAATGTATCATTGTAATGTTTCTTCTGCTCTCCATGCAAGCATTTTCCAGCAGAGTTCCCCAAAAAGAAGCTGTTAGGGTGCGCTCTCATCCAGCATATGGATGACATGACCTGCCCACTGGGTCTGTGCTTTCATCAGCAGTGTCTGGACTGATGGTAGACTTGCTCTACAGAGAATTACAGTGTCTGGTACTTTATCTAGCCATCTGATGTCTAATATTCTGCACAGACATGTCATGTAGAAATGGTTAAGCTGTCTTGCTTGCCTTCAATACACAACCCACATTTCACAGGCATACAGAAGGGTGGTGAGTACCACAGCTCTGTAGACCTTCAGTTTTGTTGCTGGACTAATTCCTTGACATTCCCACAGAGTGGAGCACAGTCTACCAAAAGCAGAACTTGCCTTTGCTATTCTGCAGTTAACTTCTGTATCAATGGTCTCTACCCAGGAAAGGATTACCCAAGGTAATTGAACTGGTCCACTGCCTGTAGTTTGGTCTGCCCTTTGATTATTATTTTGGGTTCTGTGTATGGTGCATGAGGAGCAGGCTGGTGCATGACTTCAGTCTTTTGAATATTGATGGTGAGTCCAAAGTTGTCACAAGCCATAGAGAATTTGTCCATACTGACTTGCATCTCTGGCTGTGAGAGAACATTCAGGATGCAGTCATCGGCAAAGACAAAGTCTCTCAGAACAGTTTTCTTCACATTTGGTAATAGCTTGAAGTCTCATCACTGTCCTGAAAGGCATCATTCAGCATGGAAGTATACATCATGCTGAACAGTGTGGGTGCAAGCACATAGCCCTGTTTAACACCATTGGTGACTGAGAATGCCTTAGATGATTCTCTGCCATCCAGCACTCTGGCCATCCTGCCATCATGGAACTGGTGCACTATCTGAATGAATTTGTCAGGGCAGCCAGACTTTGAATGATTCTCCACAGGCCTTGTTGTCTGACAGTATCGAAGGCTTTTGTGAGGTCAGCAAAGGTTGCATAACATTCACAGTTCTGCTCCTGACACTTCTCCTGAAGTTGGTGCATGGCAAAAATCAGGTTGATAGTCCCACAACCTCTGCGGAAGCCACACTGTGACTCTGGCAGCAAGCCCAGCTCCAGATGAGTGACCACACCATTTAGCAGAACGCTTGCAAGAGTTTTTCCTGTGATGGAGGGCAGTGAGATTCCTCAGTGGTTGTTGCATACTTGTTGATTGCCCTTCCTCTTGTAGCAGTGTACAATGGATGCATCTTTAAGTTCCTGAGGAATGGATCCTTGCTTCCAGAAAGACTGGAATAACTGAGTTTCTCCAGAAATACAGGACAACCAACTTCGTATATCTCTGCAGGTATGGCATCTGCTTCTGCATCTTTGCCATTGGATAGCTGGCTGACAGCTTCTGTGACTTCAGCTGCTACCAGTGGGTCATCCATGGCACTGTTGATGTCGCCCTGGGGAATCCTGTCTATCACCTCATTGCTAATAGATGGTGGTCAATTGAGGATGGCTACAAAGTGTCTAGACCATCTCTGCAGGATCTGAGCATTCTCTGTAATTCGAGTTGTACCATCTATACTCAGGAGGTGGGGGTCCCAAGAGACTAAGGTCTATAGAGAATATTAATGGCTTTACTTCACAAAATCATTTCAAGTTGTTTCTATCAGCATATCCCTGTATTTCATCTGCCTTGGCACCCAGCCAAGCATCTTGCACTTTACAGTTTATTTTGGACTATCCTACGAGCGGTGGTAAATATTTTTTTCTTGGTATCTGATAAGTCATTCTGATAGACATGATAAAGGCAATGCTTTTCAGCAAGTAAAGTCTGTATCTTCTCATCATTCTTATCGAACTAGTCATGCTGCTTGTGAGTAGAAGGCCTGAGCATCTTCAGTGCAGATGAATGGACAACACCCCTGAAACATTCCTAGTTGTCCTCAGCACTGCTAGCAAGATCAGCAAACTTAGTTTCTAACTCTTCAAACAGTGCTACAGCCATGCTAGGGTTCTTCAGCCTGGCCACATTAATTTTTTTTCATGGCCTTGCACCTCTGATCTATCCAACAGTCATAACCTTAGTCACTCTGGCATCCTATCTGTCTTTTCTCCTGGCAATGACATAGTACATAAGATGCCAATACTCAGGTGGATGCCAGATACCGCTGCTGCTTTGGTCAGTGAAAAAACAACCATTAGACCTGAGCCACCTGTGTGCAGGTCCATGACAGAAGCTCCCAGTGTATCCACACCTGCTGCTTCTTCACTCACTCAGCACCACAGGGCTTTTTAAAAATTATTTTTTTCTAGAGTGATGATGATGACATCGAGACTAGTGTGTAATTTGGATTAAAGTGAGGGAGAGTTGCACAGCATCAGCCTCACTCTCTCTTCCCAATTCCCATCTGAGTCCAGTGGCAAGATAGAGTTGAGACAATAAGAGATGGTACTAGGCACAGTGGATGACCAGGATGTCTTCTGTGCCTTGCTGTGCTCTTCATGTTCCACAATGCTTGTAGAGACTGCCTTCATGACCTTTGGGCTTTCCAATGGTCTCATCTACTTAATCTACCACAGTCTGTCTTCAAATGCTGGGATAGGCAGCTCCCTGTCTCACCAAGGGTTTAAGACCCATCGGTTATCCTCACATGGTTTAACCAGCTTGTCAAAGCTGTTGCCCAGGGTATGGCCACTATCACATGCAAACAGCTACAGGGAGCCCTGTCTAGACCATCTCTGCAGGATCAGAGCCTTCTCTGTAATTCGAGTTGTACCATCTATGTTCAGGAGGTGGGGCTCCTAAGAGACTAAGGTCCATAAGTGAGAGCTGAGTGCCAGTGGGGGACCAAAGATAGGCAAACCACCTGGAAAGGATGTGTCCTGACTGAGCAAGAACCACGCCGAGACGAGGAAGAAGTCTCTAGTGTTTTATTACTGCTATTGTAGACAGAAAATCCTACCATACTGAAGAAGTGTGGGAAAACCCAGACAGATAAACCTCAAAAGTCAAGGCGGGTTTCTTTGAATTACAGCTCAAATTCTCTAAACTATGCATGCATTTCCCCCCCTGGATAGGACCCCCTCCTGCTCACCATCAGTAGTCATGACATCACCCTCCCCTCCAGATTCACATTCCATTTCAGCCCCCTCCTTTCCAGAGTTCCCTCCTCCCACCAAAGTCTCATGAGAGTCCATCTCCTCCTCCTCCAAGCTCCCATGGGAACTGGGCAATGATGGAAATTCTTCAAAGGAAAACTCCTCCAAGGATGAATCACTGCTGCTCTCCAGTTCTGATAACGCTTCTGGCCCAGGTGGCTGCTTCTGGAAAATAGCTAGATGATTAGAAGATTCCTCCCCCCTCCCCCTTAGGAAATGCAAGCCTGAGGTGGAGGGCTGTGGCTCCCCCTCCTCCTCTAGCTCTAACCTCCAAGCCTCTGGTGGGGGTGGGGGTTGCCAACTTATGAACTCCTCTGCTTGGGATTCCTCTGCTTGTTCAGCCAAGTGAGGAATCTCTGGGAGAGTGCGAGGCTTGGGTTTGTGAAGGAAAAGCTGTGGAATCGTTGAACCAATGCTGGTATGTGCACATCTCTGGCATTTTCCCATGTGCGCTCTTCCTCAGTGTACCCTTTCCAGTGTATTAAATATTGGATGCCCCTTCCCCTCCTCCTAGAGTCCAGAATTTCCTTGACTTCATATTCCTCCTCCCCATCCACAATTACTGGAGATGGGGGGGGGGGCATTTGCGATCGCAAGGCACTTGGGGGAGGGTCTTTGGCTAGCAAGGATCTGTGAAACACAGGATGGATTTTCATGGATGGTGGTAGCTGTAAACAATAAGCCACTGGATTTATCTGCTGCACCACAGTGAAAGGGTCCACAAACTTAGAGTCCAACTTCTTGGAAGACCTGCTAGAAGTTAAAAACCTGGTAGAGAGCCAAACTCTGTCTCCTACAGCAATTGCCGGTCCTTCTTGTCTGTGAGCATCTGTACTCTCTTGTAAGCATTTTTTGCCCTGTTCAGCTGCTCCTTTAACAACTCATGTGCGGCTTGTTGCTCTTTAAGAAAATCAGCTGCTGCTGGAACAGTTCCCTGCTGGAAGGAGGTGGGCAACATCTGAGGTTTAACCCTGTAGAGTGCTGGGAAAGGAGGCATCTTGGTAGAGGAATGCACAGAGTTGTTATAAGTAAATTTTGCCATGGGGAGCAGGGCTAGCCAATTGTCTTGCCGATAAGTGGTGTAACACCTGAGATACTGTTGCAACCATTGGTTAATTTTCTCTGCTTCTCCATTACTAGAAGGATGATGCAATGAGAATAGGTGGATCTAGACCCCTAATAACTGGAAAAGGGCCAACCTGGAAGTGAACTGAGAGCCTCTGTCACTCACCAAGTGATCTATCATGTGTCATGAGTAAGGATGGCGAGCAGGGGGCTCTCACCCAGACTGTCAAGCGCATGCGTAGCACTGAGGAACTGTTCAGCCATTCAAAGAGACACAGATCGGGACCGCCTTAACCTTTGGGGTTTATATGGCTGGGTTTTCCCACGCTTTCTCAGTTTGTTAGGATTCTTGTTAAGTACTACTAATAAATATTAGAGACCAAGTCCTCGCCTCAGTGTGTTTCCTGGTAATCAGGACATCATGCCTCTATATCTAAAAACATGGTCTATAAACAACTGCACTGTGGCTTGTGCAGATGGGAGGTCCTTGCAAGGAATAAAATGTGCCATTTTAGTGAAGAGGTCCACAACCACTAGTATGGAAGTCAGTCCCTGGACCAGGGGTAAATCAGTGATGAAGTCCTTGGAAACTATATCCCAAGGCCCACTGGCGGTAGGGAGGGGTTGCAAGAGTCCTGTGGGCTTCCCTAGGAGAGGCTTGTCTTGTCTACAGGTATGACAAGAAGCAACATAACTCTTTATGTCTGCAGTCATCTTAGGCCACCAGTAGTCTCTCAGAGCTCTATGGAGAGTTTTGAAAACACTCCATGTCTGGCCGTTTGATGGTCATGGCAAAGTCTCAGTACTTCTTCCCTCAATGAGGGGGGAATGTATAATCGCCTGCTATGCCAGAGGATTCCTGCCTCCACATTAAAGGGGGAGGCAGTGTCTTGCGGGTCCCTCTGGAGGTCATCCATCCTGGCCCTGGCATACGGGTCCTGTTGCTGCTGAGCTTTGACCCTTGCAAAGAGGTCCTCTGCTTGTCTGCCTGCTGCTAAATCTCTGTCTGGTTCCCCCCTGTAGGCTGTTCAAAGTTGTGAGGTTGTAATATAGTAGCTTGGACCTCCTGGTGTGCAGCGGGAGTTGCCTGAATGGATTGAGACAAGGCATCTGCCAAACAGTTCTGAGCTCCGGGAACATAAGAGATAACAAAATTGAAATGGGAGAAAAACTGGCTCCATCTGATTTGGCATGGGGTGAGCAATCTGGTGTTTTGTAGAAGCTTTAAATTCTTGTGATCAGTGCAAACCTTCACAGGAAAGGTTGCACCTTCTAGCCAATGCCTCCATTCATGAAATGCTGCTTTAATTGCCAGCAACACCTTGTTAAAAACATCATAGTTTCTCTCTGCTGGTGAAAGCATGAGAGAGAAAAAGGCACAAGGAAGCAATGTCTTCCCTACTTTGTCAGTATATTGCAATAAGACAGCAGCAATAGCAAAATCTGAAGCATCTGAATGCATTATGAATTGCTTCGTGGGATCAGGATGCTTTAAAAGTGGCTGGGATGCAAAGAGTTGCTTAAATTCTTGGAAGGCTGCTTGTTCCCTCTCCCCCCAAAGGAATTTTGATCCTTTTTTCAAAAGCTGTGTGTGGGGCTTGGCCCTGTCAGCAAAATTATGTATAAATTTTCTATAGAAATTGGCAAATCTAGAAATCTTTGTACATCTTTCACATTGTGGGGGAGGGGGGTGCCAAGAGACAATTGCCTGGACCTTTGAAGGATCCATGGATATGCCTTCTGTTGATATTCTATAGCCCAGGAAATGTAATTCAGTTAAATCAAAGGCACACTTCCCTAGCTTGGCGAACAACTTGTTCTCTCTCAGTCTTTGTAAAACATTACATACGTGGGTTACATGAGTTGTAGCATCCTCAGAGAATATTAATAAGTCATCTAGATAAATGACCATATACTTATCTAGTAAATCAGAGAAAATTTGATTCATAAATTGGGAAAATATGGCTCTAGCATTAGCTAAGCCAAAAGGAAGAACAAGGTATTAAAATTTCCCATACCCTGTATTGAAGGCAGTCAGATATTCATGCCCCTCTTTCATCTGGATCAGATTGTAAGCATTCCTGAGGTCCAACCTAGTAAAAATGTGTACTTTCTGTAAATGATCCAGCAGGTCAGATATTAAGGGAAATGGATAATTTTCTTTGACTGTGATTTTATTGAGGGAGCTGAAGTCATGAACAACTCTCAAGGGTGCCTCCTGAGCTGCCGGTGCCAACAGGTCAGGCTTTTTTGGTAAGAATAATGTAGGAGCAGATGCTGGGGAAGTAGAAGGTTGGATGAAACCCTTTTGGAGATTAGTATCCAAGTAATCTTTCAAGGCAGCTAGGGACATTGTTTCTTGGCTGGAATCTTAGCTCCTGGTATCAACTCAATAGTGCAATCACAGTCCTTATGTGAGGGTAGTGCTGTGGCCTCTTGTTTGCTGAAAACATCTATGAAATCTGCATACTTGGCTGGCAACTACACTCCCCCTGCTTCGCTGACTGCATTGGTTGCTGGAGAGAGAAGGGCGGCTTCAATCTTATGATGCTGGCATTCCTTATCTGGGAAGGAGACTGCTCCCGTAGTCCAGTCCAACAATGGGTTGTGGAGTTTCAGCCAAGGTGTGCCCAGGATTATAGGTACATTAAGTGATGCAGTAACATAAAGTTGGATCCACTCAGCGTAGTCTCCCGTTCTTAGCTGTAAAGGTTCTGTGGATCTTCAAATCGGCCCAGCTTTGAGGGACTGGCCATCAATGGTCTCAACTTCTATGGGACGTGGCAATTCTATGGTCAGGATGTTGAGGTCTTGTACAGTCTGTACATCAATAAAATTGGTGGAAGCTCTGGAATCCACGAGGACCTCTAGCTTGACCTGGTGCTCTGGGTTTATGTGCATTATGACTGGTAAGTAGAAAAAGGATTGCCTGGAATCTTTGGAATGAGCCCTTCTTAATTGATTGATGGTCTCCCTGCTGAGCTCTGTGGAGGGAGACCGACGGAGTTTCCCTGGTTGGAAGTAGAGACAGGGATGGATCTTGGTTCTGCTGCTTGCCCTGGGGCTCTTGCAGAATTTGCTTGCTCACTGGGCAAGCTCTCACCATATGCCCCAGGGTTCTGCAGTAGAAACAGAGGGCTCTCTCTCTCCTTCTCTGTGTCTCAGCCTCGGAAGTAAGACACTTGCTTGCCCCAATCTGCATTGGCTCCTCTGCTCCTGAGTAGAGAGATGCTGCAGAGAGAGCTGGAAATCCTAGAAGTGTTCTGAAGCCCCTGCCTCTCCCAAGCTGCATCTGTCTAAGCTCTTCTAGTCTGGCATCTTTGACCACAGACAGCTGATACAAATCTTCTAAAGTAGCTGGTGTTCCCTGGCACACCAATTCGTTATTTTATCTCCTCATCCAGCCCCTGTTTGAATTGGTCTTTCAAAGCACTCTCATTCCAGTCCAGACCCCCTGCTAACAGCTTGAAATCAGCAATGTAAATTCCCACTCTCTTGTTGCCTTACTTAAGCTTCCGAATTTCCCAGCTGGCAGTGACCTCTCTGATCGGGTCGTCAAAGTGTGCTCGGAACCCTGCCAGAAAATTCTGGTAGTTATTGAGAATTGGGTCGTCATTCTCTACCATGGGAATAGCCCATTTGGCTGCTGGGCCCTTTAGCAGACTTAAAATAAAAGTGACTCTGGTTCTGTCTGTTGGGAACTCTGCCAGTCTGTTGTTGAAAAACATTGTGCACTGTGTAAGAAAGGTTCTCAACTGTCCTGCTTCTCCTCCAAACTTCTCTGGTAAACTGCCCTGGGATCTCAAGACTACTGGCGGAGCTGCTGCTGCTGCTACTGGCACTGGTTGTGTGATGATCGGAGCTGGTTATTGTAACTGTTGAAGCATAGCTGCTTGTAATATGTTGACCTGGAGATCTACTTGCTGCTGGTGTTGCTGCAAGGCTGCTGCCAGTTGTTGTATGGCTTGCCGTAGCTCCTGGTTTTCCGAAGACATTTTGCCAAAAAAATATA
Source organism: Candoia aspera (assembly GCF_035149785.1). Lineage (NCBI taxonomy): Eukaryota > Metazoa > Chordata > Lepidosauria > Squamata > Candoiidae > Candoia > Candoia aspera. The sequence continues at coordinate 42,153,894 of NC_086157.1, forward strand.
TATATTTTCTTTCCTCCCTCTTTCGATGGGAGTAGGAGTTTGGTAGGATTGATGTCCTGACTGAACAAGAACAACGCCAAGACAAGGAAGAAGTCTCTAGTGTTTTATTACTGCTATTGTAGACAGAAAATCTTACCAAACTGAGGAAGCGTGGGAAAACCCAGACAGATAAACCTCAAAAGTCAAGTGGGGTTCTTTGAATGACAGCTCAAATTCTCTAAACTGCACATGCATTTCCCCCCCTAGATAGGGGCCCCCTCCTGCTCACCATCAGTCCTCATGACAGGATGTCTCATGTTCCTGTTAGAGTGCTGGAAAGACCTGAGAGATCATAAAAAACACACACCAGGCATTTCTATAAAAATAAATGTCTTTACAGAAAGCACAAAAACATAGGTTCATATCCAGAAATCCTGGATAGGCACAAATCTTTACAAGTTCATACATGCACACGTGCTCTGAGTAGAAACAAGCTGGGAGAATTAGCTGCTTTTGCTGCTGGGCTAAACAGAAAACTAAAAACTTTCTGGTGGCAAGCTTTCCCTTAGGCAACGAGCAGCTTTATCCTATATGGTCATTCTTTTCACACCCCAACCTGAGAATACTTAAGTTTGACCTTCTGACTGCCAGAGTTATTTCTTACCATAGTAACTTAGTGGCTTGCTACTTGCAAAACAACCAAATACCAACAGTTCCCCTGCCAAAGGTGCTATCCTTCCCTGACACTCCATACTCCCCTATATAGTAATAGTGAGGTGGCAGTGAGGTGTTAAAATCAGGGATTCTTCAGAATAGTATTGATTCCTTATTTTCTGTACAATTAGGGTTGTAAGGATAATAATATATTACTAAATTAAATCAAGACATTGGCAGGATAACAGCTAACCAGGATCATAGCTAGTGACCAAAGTTTGACTGAGAATTAATCTCATGTTATAGCTTATGTTAACTTTCACAAATCTGTTATTCACTGTTAACTTATCCCAAAGATGAACTTAATAAATAAAAACTATAGAGGAGAAGGAAGAGGGCCAATCAGGATTCTTTTTCACATAGATAGATAAGTCCTGTGCACAGAAGTGTCCTATATGTCTCATTAACATTCAGTCTATGGAGTCCTGACCAACCCACTCACATGCAATTTCAAAATGAGGGTTTAAAATTTCCATTCTCTTCAGTAGAAGTAAAATAAGTAAAATAAATGGCTTGAAAATATGCCCTTATACATGATAAAAAAGAATGAAGCCTAGTATGTAACCTTATCATTATTTCAGAAACACATTTATTCTTTGTGTCCACATGCCAACATTATTTCAAAACTCTAGAAAGAGTCATTGGATGTGAATTAAAATAAGGACGTTTGGTAGCTTTTCCACTCAAGAATAAGTAATATCTGTTATTTGTCAATTTTGTAATAACTCTGATGTTTATCCAGTTGATTAATGAATAAGTGCATGATCTGAAGTATTGTTTTGCTGTCTCACTAGAGCTAATTTGTGAAAATATCACAAAACATATCACTAAAGCATGGGCAATCTGGTGGTAAAAAGTCATTGTTTTGCGAGGCCATTCAAAATGAGTACCCTGACCTTCATAACCATCCATTCCAAGCATGCTTTTTTAATTAAAATTGTGAATATAGCTCATAAAGTTTAATCTCTTCCCAGATAAGTAATGAAATGTGGGCAAATAATGAAGACAGTCCTGGCAGTGCATAATATGAAATGGATCTCTCTGTCTCTCTTTTTCTCCTGCTAATTGCCCTTAACACTGGCCTGTGTGTAGCTAATAAAGAAACTATATTGCTAATTGTACATGAACACCAATTTAGCACTTGCAAAGTTTATATACAGCATGTTCCTAGGTGGCAATTTTATGGAGTTGATTTTAATAATTATGAAAAGAAGATGTTTGATCTGCTAGGAAGCTAATGCTTTCGGATTGCTTTTTACAGTCAAATAACAGTAAGTTTGAAAGAGAGGCAACATTTTTTCTTCCATTTATTCAAATTTAAACTCCTGCCAGTTGCCTAACACATGAAAGCCTGAAGCACAGACCCACATCACTGGCAGGATCCTGATATCCTGTGCATCTCTCAGGATCATCTTAGGATATTTTTATCACTGAGAAAGCAAATGTCTCTCCCTCCCCGCCAGTTCTGTCATGCCAATCAAGATATGTAATAGACCCAATATTTTATGAACTTTTCTCCCTGTCACTTTAGTTTAAAAACAAATGCAATAATAATAATAATAATAATAATAATAATAATAATAATAATAAATGACTGTGGATCATAAGTATATATTAATAATTAAATAGCTACCAAAGATGCCTTCCCATAACAACCCAAAATTGATGCCTAACTTTGCTCAACTAGGGCAGAGGAGTATCAGAAACACTAAAGTATAACTCCCAGCGCTACCAGCAAGCTCAGGCCAGAATGTTAGAGGAGCCTAATCTGGATATCTTACTTCATCCTGTCAAGTAGTTGTAAGGTGACTCAACATTTTAAACACCACCAGCACCTCCCCCTCCACATAAGTCCTGCTACGCTACTTCATCATGGCAAAGCTGCAAAGACAGAATAACAATGGGAACATGGAATGTAAAAAATATAAATATGGGAAAGTTCATCAAAGTGAAATATGAAATGAATCAACTACACTGGAAATGGACTAGAATTGGACATTTTCAATTAGAAGAAGATACTATTTACCAAAAACAAAGGAGGAATGAAGTTGCTTTCATAGTCAGGTAGGATATAGCAAGAACAATGCTTGGCTACAATGCAACCAACGTCTGAACAATATCAATTAGACTTCACCGAAAACCCTTTAATATGACAGTTATCCAAGTTTATGCTCCAAACACTGATGCAGCAGAAGAGGAGGTTGATGAGTTTTAGGGTCACATTCAGTCTGAAATTGACAGAACATGTGAGCAAGAATTGATGCTTGTGATTGGAGATTGAAATGTCAATGCTGAAAGTATTAAGGAAGAAAACGTAATTGGACTATATGGCCTAGGAAAGCAAAATGAAGCAGGATAATAATTTATCAATTTCTGCAAATCCAATGATTTCTTCATAGCTAACAGAATATTCCAACAACCCAAACAATGCCTATATACACATACAGTGCCTGATGTCCAGAAATCAAACTGGCAACATTATTGCTGAATGGACGTGCAAAAGCTCAGTTATAACAGCAAAGACTTGGCCAGGGACTGACCGTAGAACAGATCACAAACTGCTTATGTGCATGTTTCAAGTTAAGCTAAGGAAGAAGATTAAAGCCAATCAGTTTCTACAATATGATCTTGAGCATATACCTACCATTTTGAAGGAGAACATCAGGAATTGCTTTGAATTCCTAAATTTCAGTGAATAGGAACCAGAGGAACTGTGGAATCAAAGAAGTTATCAAAAATGAATATGAAAAGAGACTGCCAAAGACCAATAAACAGAATAAAGAAAATTCAATGTCAGAACAAACTGTGGAAATTGCCATGAAAAGAAGAGAAACTGGAGAAACTTAAAGCTTTCAGAAAGCTGTTAAAAGAGACAAGAAGCACTATTAAAACAATATCTGTACAGATGCTGATGATGAAAACAGCTATGGAGAAACAAGGAAAGATCTCAGAAATCAGAAGGAGATTCTAACCTTTAACTGGTATGCTAAAGGATGCCAGTGGACGAATAATAAATGGACTGACTTAAAAAAGATCAAACAAAGTTGGAAAAAGTATATAGAAATTCTGTATAGTAGAAATATAAACATCCAAGATATTATAGGAGCTATTTGGTTCTTACAAGAACCTTTAGTACTAGAAATTAGATCAATACTAATCATTACAAAATTGGAAGGCTACAGGAATTGATGGGATATCTACAGAAATATGGCAAACAACAGAAGGAGCAACTATGAAGGTTCTAACCAAGCTATGCCAGCAAATCTGGAGAATGACACAGTGGCTAACTGGTTGGAAGAGGTCCGTATGCATACCAATACCAAAGAAAGGAGACTTATCAGTGTGTGCAAACTATCATACATCCTTAATTTCATATGCTAGCAAAATAATGTTTAGAATCATCCAACATCAATTACAGCTATGTATAGAAAGGGTGAAGGCAGATGTTGAAGCTGGCTATAGAAAATGCCAAGGAACAAGATACATCATTGTTGATGCAGACTGGATAACTGAGAAAGCCAAAGGATACAAAAAAAAAATACAATATGTACAACACAGTATTGATCATGTCAAGTATAGAAATGTTTTTTTTAAAAAAAATAGGAATCACAGAAGATCTTATTGTACTCATGTGAAACCTATGTACAGGTCAGGAAGGCACAGTCTGAATGGAAAATGGTGAAACAAACTAGCTCTTTGTTTGCAAGATGTGACACAAGACTGTATACTCTCCTCTTATTTATTCATCCTGTATGTGGAATATATGTTGAAGAAAGCTGGATTAAAATAAAATGAGTATGGTTTTAAAACTGGAGGAATAACTATAATTATCCTCTGCTATGCAGATGACACAGCAACATTTTGTTCAGTACTTTTGAGTTCTAGGATGGCCTCTTAAGGAGAGGTTGAGCCACTGGCTCCTGCAAGTTTACCTTTAAAACAGGTAGAATTACCCAGTCCTGCAAGGAGGTGTTCACTACTGCTTGGACATGTCATTTCCTGGGAGGTGTTGACCAGCCAGGAAGGACATGAGTCTAGTATATCAGTGGCAGAGTTCACAATCCCAAGGACTCCATCCAAGTCAGCTGACTGAACTCAGCCTAAATAATCAGATAAGACAACAAGATAATCAGACTTGCTACAAGTCCCAGTCATCTCCATAGTACCAGCACAACTGAATCCAAGTAAATGTATCCAGCAAATGCTCAGCATAATCCTCACAGCAGCCCTACAAAGGTTTCCTGGACCCCTCTTTACCTAGAGTTGCTGGGTGGCTATCAGCAGATGCAGTTTTTTCCCCATTTTCTGTGAATACAGTATATCCCATTGACATTATAGGACTGACTTCTGAACAGCTATGTCTGATACTGTATTTTTAATCATATTTGATTCAGTGCCTGATTTAGCTTTACAATGTTTGAATATTCTAGAATATACAACACTGGAATTTATCTTCTCTCTTTACTGCTAGAATTCATAATTCTTCCATTTCTTACTCCAGTCAGCATACTGTCCTTATGGCAGCTGTACAGGACATCCACCTCCAAAATCATCATGGGAACATTGTACATACATTGCTTTGTGTATGAGTTCTACCATGGCCAAGCCCATGCCAAGCAGACATTGCCAACAAGCCAAGATAACTATAATGAATTAATAATTCTGGACTCCTATAATTACATATTTTCTATGAAATTGGCTGAATTACTCACTTGGGGTTGAACCTTCAGTATAATTCAAGTAAATGTGAAAATTACTGTACAGAATGGTTTTGATTATGTAATCTACTGGTCATAGAACATTTTGCAATTTACCTGATATGATCTATGGAAATATGAGAAATGCCCATATTTTCCAGTCATAATACAAAACCAACAGCATTTTCTTGACATTTATGTAAAATATTTGCATTTCTACCTATCAACATTTGGAATACATATATTTCCTTCTATAGCTTCTGAAAGAATTACTTTTGACATACATTCTTTTTCTTTTCTAGCAACCAAAATACATTAGCCACCGTTTTGTATATTCATTTTCCACTACATATTGCCACCATGTTTTTGTGGTTATCATTCTTAACCCACTACAAATTATCTCATAGTTATTGCACTACAAGTTATTCACTTCTTTGTGAATTTGAAAATACTAAAAAAAAAAAAAAGATGTTGGAAACATCTATTAAAAAGAACCAGTCCTATTGACCAGGTTCCAGATAGACTTTGAACTCTATTTGAAATACTATGTTAGAACAAATGGCGGTCAAGATTTCTACAGCTTGTACTGACTGACTGTCAGTAACTGACATTTCCATGAGTCTTTTGACTTTCACACAATAATCAGGCACCAACAAACAGCTTAAAATCTACTCAGTTCTTCCAAGACCATTTCCTAGTACAGTTTAAACTTGTGCTGAACCTATGCAAATAAATGTATTTTGTGAAAATTTTCATTCACTTTTATACCCTACTTTTTAGATGATTTCTAAAAGGAATCAGTAAAATAGGAGGAGGAGGAGGAGGAGGAGGAGGAGGAACAGCAGAAGCAGCAGCTCTGGAAACAATTGGGCTCAAGCGCCTTTATTCTGGTAAAAAGCAGGTTATTTGGCTAAAATGAAGATTATTCTGATAAAATCAACCTAGCATATGTTCGGGAATGCACGATGCATTGTTCGTGAGCCAAAGAGGCAGAGAAGCAGCATAGAAAGCTGGCTGGAATTTTTTGATTTTGCAATGCTAACATATCTCAGTATTGCCAGATAGGGGCAAACTGACTTAAGAGAACTTTTATGAATAAAAGGTTAGTCAACAGTTATTTGACCATGTATCATTTTCTTACTTTATCAAAAGATCCTTTATCCAGTATTATCATTAATAAAATAGTACTTTGAAAGATTTTATGATTTATGCAGAGATATTCACAGTGGAAGAAATGGGAACATGAATTTTAGGGTTCTGTGATAAAAATGACATAACTTCTCTTTTCCAAATTAGATTTTATTGCATGCATGGGATAGGAAAATATGTAAAAAAGTAGTATAATTCAATTGTTCTCAATTAAAAGCAGAATTATTGACAAATGGGCAAAAGAAAGGACAATGTTTAATTCTGGAGAATATTAGCAATGAACTCAATGATATTTTCAGAAATGTTAAGAGTGGATTTTCTTTTTCCTCCTTCATTCATCTTTCTGATACCAAGTTACTCTTTTGTTGCAAAATGAATGGCTGTCAAATTATCTGATGACCTTGAATCTGTTCTCTGAGTAGACAGGAAATATTTAAACCAGGAAGGAACAGAATAGTTCAAACAGTGATGAAGCATGAAAGGGCAATGCATTACATTTTATCGTTCTGTTCTGAAAGGCATATGTGTGGAATATATTTCACAAGCTGCACAATGCCAATGATTTTTCATATCAAAGCCCATGGACTATAGAAAACATTGTATAATTACTTCCATGTTAAATGGGTTGCAAGATTGAGGTATTGAGCATTTTTGCTACTCATATAATGGTTTCACAGCCCAGGGTTTTTTTTTTCCCCAACAAATAAGATAGTCCACTGAGCCAAATACTTGTTATGCATGACACTAATCATTACCTGAAATGACTAAGGTATGACAACCATCACTCTTATTGCTATGATCCTTGAACTGAAGATATACCAACTTCATTAAAGTTTCCCAATCTGCATATTTGGCTTCTAAAAATCACTGCCATATAAGACAGCTTGTGATGCAGGCCAATAACTTGCCAATTCAGAGTGAATTTGCATGCCCAGCACTAACAGGATAGTGCAGCATAGCACACTTTTCCAATTGGGAAGAAAAGTTATTTCAGCTGTATTTATTTGTTCCCATAAATGTGCTCTTTTGTGATAAATGAAAATATAATCATAGCATTTTCATTTCTTCCCCTCTAGTGTCTATAGTGTTGAGCTCCTGAGAATGAAGGCCAAGGGTAATTTCTTATGAAGAATTACATAGATAATAATCCAAAACTATTGAAGCTAGTATGCATGTTATTCCACTGTTATCTCTGTTCATGGATCCCTAGTCTTTAGCAATATTTCAAGTATCTGAAAACCTGTTTCATTAGTGATGACTGCAAGATATGATATAAATGGATGTCCTTATCCCAACCTTTATTTCTTTGGCTATTTTCTTGGAAGGAACTTTGCAAAACTTTGCAAAACTTCTCAGTCTCCTCCAATTCTACATTCAAGGAGTACGAAAAAGTTTCTGTACTCCTGATATATATGCTGGGAGTAACTCTACATGAAGAGTAATATTTAATGAATGAAAGATTTATTATTAGGTATGATACTGCCTAACTGGGAATTTCTCAAGGGCCATCTTCCAGGAGAAGCCTACTGCAATGTCAACTCTCATATTGGAACTGCCTTCTTTTGGTTGGAGGGACTTTATTTATTTATCAAATTTTTATCACCGCCCATCTCCCTCAAAAGGACAGAACACATTAAGTGTGTTCTGATTTTATTAAAGAAATCTATCAACAATACAAAGTATGAGTTCTTATTTTGTTGTCTGAGAACAGTGATTTTGAATTATAGACAAATTTCAAGCACACTCTGCTTGCTTACAAACATTGACCTAGTGTTGTGGAAATGCTTGACAATATCAAATGAATGAACCACTTTACTGTATGTGTAATGGTATGTGGGAATAACCTTGGGAGACAGGAGGAAGAGCCGCAGCCTAGACAACTATTTATTAAACAAAATGTGAGTCTCAAAGAGGAGGGGTGGCAGAGGCATCTCAGAAGGGATTTTCCTTAGTTTTTGGCATAGTAAAAGTGAGGGATGGGAGGGATACTTTCAGACTTGCAAGATTTTGTTAATATAACCTTAGAATAAAGATAGAGCTGGTACTCTTGGTTGTGCTTCTTGTCTGGACTACCTCCCAAGCTAACAGTATAACTATGCAAACTATTAGGTGGAAATGAAAATGACTTCCAGACCAATGTTACAACTTATTTTATGGATAAATTTCGGGATAGGCACCCAAGCATAACTGGGAATTTCTAAAGGGCCATCTTCTAGGAGTCACCTACTGCAATGCCAACCATCCTGTTGTAATACCTGTTGTCTCCCTGCTTGCCTGCCTTATCCATATGTGTAGCCTTTGCATGCTTGCTTATCTGCTATTGGATAATGAAATGGACAGTTTGCAAATGGCAAGAGCAAACAAATGGTCAGTAATGGCTTGGCAAGGTGTGTCCATTCAGAGTATCTGATCTAAGGATTCAACAAAATCTGGAACAAACTCTGACTAGGATCTATCAACAGCAGTGCTTATAGCACTTCCTAAACAAGACATAACTTTTGTATTGTAAGTAGACATTACAATGCCAATTGTTAAAGACTATTTTAACATTATGTCAAATTATGCCTTGCATATTAAATTTTACATGCGTTCATGGGAAATTGCAATGTGAAATACACTTCTTCAGATGAATAAAACATTTTTTTTTATTATTAAAGCCTGTATTTAAACAAAAACAAAAAAACAGGGTGGAATCACTCCCCTGTTCTCTTCACAGAAAGATACCGAGGACACATATGACATGTCTATCTGTTGTTATCTTGACCAAAAAAGAGCAAAAATAACATCAACCTTAACAAAACAATATCAGCTTAATATGAGTATGCTTAATGCTGCAGTCTGTTCTATTTTTCTGAAGAATTTTATCATTACCATATTTTAAAAATACTACCTTTTTGGTATACCATTCATTACTTTCTGGAACAGCAGTTTATACAAAATGATAACTTCCTGTTCATCAAGATCTTACAAATACTCGAAAGACCAGCCAGAGGAAGGGGGTTATGATTTGTCTTGCTGCTGTTGTATACTGACCATTCCTTCATCTCTTTCTAAGTCAATAGGAGGCAACAAAGCCAATAAGAAGCTTACATGGCAGTCTATAGACCTACACAGATGGAGCCCAATGGATCAGGGGGATTTGATTTTCTCAAAGGCTGCTACAGATGCAATTGCTTTCTACATTGTCATGAACTACAGGACTGGCTTTAATCCATCATCTAGACCATGGCAAAAACAAAAGAAGTGAGTTGCTCACAGCTGATTAATGGCCAGAGGGGTTTGCCCTCCTCTCCCCACTCCCACCTTATGTTATTTGCTCAGCATGTAATTAAGAAAGCAAAAATATTATGACAACTGCTACTGATGTTTGGGGGCCCTTAAACAACAGAGTCCCAGGCCTCTTCCTAATGGTCTGAACATAAAGGCTTGATTGAATACAATGAAATGAGTGGTCCAGTTAGCTGTGGTACAGTTTACAGAAGTTTTCTAGAACCCCACTAGCTCTTTGTATAATCCAGTTTCTGGGGTACTTTGTGTAGCTGCAATAAAAGCAGCAAACACTTTGCACTAACATTTTTATTGATAAAGAGTTCCAGAAATTCAAATCTATCTAACATGCATCGATATTGATATCTATTTTTTTTTAATCCATTCAATCATGTCCGATTCTTGGAGACTGTCTGGACAATTCCCTACAGTTTTCTTGGCAAGGTTTTTTTCTTTTTCTTTTCAGAAGTGGCTTGCCATTGCCTCCTTCCTAGGGCTGAGAGAAAGTGACTGGTCCAAGGACACCCAGCTGGCAGTGCCTAAGGTAGGGCTAGAACTCATGGTCTCTCAGTTTCTAGCCTGATGCCTTGACCATTGCACCAAACTGGCTCTCTATCTCTATCACTACGCTATGTCTATATAACATGCAAGAACTGCTAATGGTTTGGGTAAAAACAAAGGAAAAGAAGTCAAATAATATTTTCCCTTTTAAAATCTACATTGTCTAAATGAAAATATCAGGCTAATCATTAATAATTTGCAACTGTCCATATACGCTTTTTTGTTCAACTAATCCAAATTCTTCTATAATTCTTTAAAAAAAAGCACCATGTGACCAGGTAACAATGAGAAATTGGGTTTACTATCCTACTCAGCCCGGCTATTAGGTGTATACTGGAAAAGGAAGCTATAAGCTTTATGGGTGTGCAAAATTTTTTGATGCACTGAGGCACATGATGGGACCTACCATAACATACCATCTTTGGGAACCTTCTTGTACTAGATAGACAGGAATAGCCTTCTGGTTTAGATGCAAAGAAAAGACTTAGAGGTGGTAGTTTATTTTCCTCAGCATTTATTTCTTTACATTTGTGGATACTTCTGAAATGTCCATGAGTTTTTGGGATTGCATTTGGAAAAGAGGCTAAGATGTCCCAATGCATGTAGATGTAATGAATGTAACTTAATTAAAATGTGGAAACTGGGGGGTGGGGGGGAGACTCCTTAGTTTTGAAAAGTATTGGGATTTATCTGAAAATATAATTCTCATTTTTTCCCCATGTGACTATCAATAAAAATTATTACATCCCCTTCCAACATAATTTCCCTCAGTCTTTTCTAGAATTTAAGTTTCAAAATATATACTTTGCCTTCCCTAAATAATTCTTGACAAGTCTTTATCAAAATGCATCTAGATGTTTGGCACATTTACAAATTAAAAATGAATAGTGTAAACATCCTGACTGATATTTGCATGTTGAATCCATCCTCTCTATATAGCATATAGGTCTTATTACAAGTTCTTCTGATTAATTTGGACTGGTGATCTATTCTGAGATAGAAAAAATAAGTTTCATCTTTATTAATTGAATGTCAATCTGTGACAAGAAATGAATTATTCTGGTTATCAAAATGCATTAATATTCATGTTATATAAAGTAGCAGGAACAGCTGGGTTGAAGTTTAGTGTATTCTCACCCACAGTGCAGAAATTACTGTATCTTGATTTACTCAAATTAGTAATTAAGAAAGCGTATAATTGCTCCAAATTACCAGCCTTGCAATTTACACACTTTCTTGGAAATGAGGATTGACAGTTCTAGACTATAAGTTAAGTACTAAGAAAGCAGAGAAGTTGCCTTCAAGCATTTTAGTAAGGAAAAAAAAAATCAGCATTTGGGAAATAGAATAAATTAAAACTTTTTTCATATAAACACAGAAATAACTCATGGGTCATTTAAACCACAACTTACAGTTCTTTAATTTCAGGAAAATTACAAAATATTTCACAGTGATCCTTTGATGGTGCTCTACCACTGAAGGCACAGGACATAATCTAGCCAAAGTTCATTGCTTCAAGTCCCATCAATCCATAAGTAATAGATAAGTACCTCCTCATTTCTTTCCTATTTAAGTAATTTTCAAATTGCACATTCAAGTTCATGATTCAGCTGACTTTAAACATTTGGAAGTCACTGATTTCTGACAGAGAGTTAAACTCATGCTTAAATGTCTCCCATTCATGAAATTTTCAAGGGAATAGCTTTAGCTGGTCAATATGCCATTTCTTTTAAATGAACACTTGTAGCAATGTGCATGATCTGTGGGTAGCTGAAATGAAAATGTCCAAAAAGGTTACCAAATTCTTTTACCTTCCTTTTTTTTTTAATCTGTTCAATTGTGTCTAATTCTTGGAGACTGCCTGGACAAGTCCTTGCAGTTTTCTTGCGAGATTTTTTTTTTTTTCCAGAAGTGGTTTGCCTTCTTTCTAGGACTGAGAGAGAGAGTGACTGGCCCAAGGTCTCCCAGCTGGCTTTGTGCCTAAGGTGGGACTAGAACTCATGGTCTCCCAGTTTCTAGCCTGATGCCACTACACCAAACTGGCTCTCTAACCTTCCATTATGTCCTCTTAAATCAAAAGAAAAATGTATCTTAGACTGGATGTTCAGTGTTCTCTACGATACATACATGAAAAGGGAAAAGGAAGAAGAAGGAAGGAGAAGCAGAAGGAGGAACTGCTAATTTTCCTACCCCAATTCATTAATTCCTGAAACTGGTTATTTTACCTGTGCATGGAAGGAGAGAAGCAGAAAATCATCTTGTACATATAAAACTTTTCTGTGTACACTTTTCTTGATACCCAGAGGTAGCTGCCGCTCAAGTGTGTGATACTGCTGATACTTGTAGACTGAACTTTCCTTGCCTACATTTCAAATTTTAGCTGAAGGAAAACTCTAAAGTAGGTTAAGGAACTAGGAGACTGTGAGTTCTAATCCTGCCTTAGGCACAAAGCCAGCTGGGTGACCTTGGACCAGTCAGTTTCTCTCAGTCCTATGAAAGAGTCAATGGCAAACCACTCTGAAAAACCTTGCCAAGAAAACTGTAGGGATGTGTCCAAGTAGTCTCCAAGAATCAGACACGATTGAACACTTTAAAAACAACAACCAAAAAAAAACTTGAAATCAAGGCCAGTGGCAGCAGCCAACCTGGTCCTTCTTAAACTTCCCAGCACCTTCTCCCCGCATTTCCCATTAGCTGTCACCACTGCATATCGCTGCTGCTGGACTCGTCCTTTTGCAATATACTCCAACACACATAATGACTAGAGCATTCGTGTTCTGTGTTCGTGCCTCGACTAAATAATGTGTTTTGGGTTTGTGTCAGCTCACCAACTTCAGTCATGTTCTTTATGAGTTCATTGAATACTACTTCATATCTTTACTCTGGAAATTGGGTCAGGGAATCCCATCCAAGAAGCCCCAGAAATCTGTCATTTTATCACAAATATCTGTTATTCATTGTACAAGGTCTGCTAAAACTCAGGCTTTTTCTAGAGGCCAGGAATGTATCTATATTATCTTATTTATACTTCTAAAAGGATGTAGGTATAAAGAAAACTGCATAGGTTTTTTTAAAGAATAAAGGTCAATAATTATGCAAAATAAATGTGTCAACCCTTTTCTGTGCTCTCTGTTGTTGTTTTTTAGGAAGATATTGTATCATTAAGAAAGTGATAAGGGAGGAACTGTAAGCCCAGATCAGATAAAAGGAATTTGAATTGTAATGTAGAACTTTTAAAAACATATAAAATAAAAGAACTTTTAAGAATCATATATAATCAGCTATATTTTACCTGAAATAACATACCACTTTTCAAGTGAAAGTCCTAAGAAAGAAAATTAGGATGGCATAGAACTACAAAATAACAATATTAAAACCCTAAGCAGGTTTTTAATATTAAAAAGAAGATTGGATGCAATAGAAAACTGAATGAATTCCACAAGCATTTATATTTTCATTGCTTCATGATAATGACAAATTGAATAGTAGTTTGATAAAGCTTCCTCTTTGGGCAACACATATGAAAAAGGAATTAAATCATGCCTGCTTCACATTTTTATTTTGCTATATTCATCTCAGCTAGGACTTGTATTGGCACCTGACATCACCACCACAAATGAAAAGCGATAGCATAAATATAGGCTAGAGGATGCTGTTGAAGACAAGCTAATTCTATAGTCCCAGCTAAATCCCTGCTGAAATGCAATATACAGTATAAATGAGAAGGCAATATACCTTATATATAGATCTACCTTTTTTATATAGATCTACCTTTTGAGAGAGAGAGAGAGAGAGAGAGAGAGAGAGAGAGAGAGAGAGAGAGAGAGAGAGAGAGAGAGAGGGATGTACAATAGATATACCTTTCTTTCTTTTAGGACCGTAACGCTGAAAAGAATGTAAATAGTATTAGATCTAGCTTGTTCACATCAGATTTATTATCACCCTTGCAATCACCCTTAAAATAACTAATCATACAGAAATGATTCACTGAATGAGTGAAGGGAGAGAGAAACTGGAGTGTTTTTCTGGAGAGGCAGAACTTAGGAGAAGGAAGAGGCAGAAGAGAAAGGAAGGAGAGGAAAGCCAAGAAAGGAGAATCTGCTGACTGACTGCTACTGTTGACTGTTTTCTGAGTGCTGTTGATTGCCCATTGAAAAGAATTGGAGCAATGCTTCTGTTAACCTGCTGAAGCAGCTTTAGGTGACGTATAAGAAAGCCAGCTCCCCAGACAATGAGTGCACTGAACAGGCAAGTAGGGAGAGCAAATGGGTTTTGCAGGGGACTTCAATGGAGAAAGTCAAGGAGGATGACCAAGAGTAGTGAAGTTGATAGGACAAGAGCTGACAAGAATACACAGGTCAGATTGGAACAAGCACCAAATGAGGCCCATCTAAAGTATTTATTTATTTATTTATTTATTTACTTGGATACTGTTTTGTTCAGAAACAAAATATTTAAAGTACAAAAAAACCCTACATAATATACAGCAAGCAATTACTTATTAAACCTGGTCTTGATGAAACAAAAGAAGGTTAAATTAAATGGGGATAAGCAGGAAAGCAGTCTCTGGGATCGAGTTCAGTTCCTTTCGAGTAGTGACAAACTTCTCCAGAAATATGGAAGAAAGGCTCCTTCATAAATTTCCGACTGCCAGAGGCTCATCTATTTCACAAGTGGGAAAGGTCCCTTTTCGGTGTGGTTCCCAGACTATGGAATGCACTTCTTAGAAGGGTTTAGCCCCACTCCCTCAAAATTTAGGTAATCTGCGAAGGTACATCTTTCATCAGTTTTTTTTTCTTTTTTCAAATTGTTAATTGGATTTAGTAATAACATTATGTGTATTTAAAATTTTGTTGGATACCTTGATTAATTCTCTGAGCAGAATTAATAAAAATAAGACAAGTTGAATATATGGCCAAACTAAATGCAGCAATGCAGAATCTTTCTGAAATGGTTCCTTATTTTACTGTCTTCGAAAACTTTTGGAAACTGCTATTTGGAACACATATTTCATAGCGTTCCATGTAACTATGGTAGCACTGTCCTTTTGGAACCATGCTGCTATTTCATTATTTAGTTGCTAATAATTTTGTGTTGTACAATTGATAGATTTGCTGGGGGGTTTGTTCAATTTAGAATTCTTGGGAAATGATGGTACCTAACTGAATACCTTTCAATCAAGCAAGACATGAGTCAATGCACATGGCTAATACCAGGAAGAAGCTTTCAAGGAACTCATCAAGTAAACGACCCTCTCTTATCTGCCAGCTCTGAAAGCTCTGCCTAGGATATCCTGGTCTTATTATTCTATACACTGTTGAGCTAAATCCCATGGCTAAGATGGTTTGGTTTCTCAGCCAGGTCAGTCTCATGGCTGATTGCAGTGATTGGACTGAATAAGAAATTCAGCTATGTCCTCAACACCTTACCTTGTGATGAATGGTGAACAGTTCTGCAAAATGTGCCCATATTCTACTTCAATACAAAGTGGAGATGGGCCAGAGGGAATAGTCCCCTCCAAAGTTGCACAAATAATATAACCCTCTTTTTGAGATCTGCATGTACAGGGTGTCCATCTGTAGAGTGATTCATTTTGTACACAGCTCCAATGGATGAGGCTATTCGCCGTATTTTCATACTTACTTATTGAGGGTAAAATTGAACAATGTCTGATTATTATTTGCTGTCATTTTTTATTGTTTTTCTGACCTCTTTACAGAATTCTCATTTGAGTTGTCTAAATAGATCTTCTTTGAAATCTTAACATGCACAAGTGTACTTATCCTATGTATGGCCACCTATTTCAAAATGCAAATTAGAACTGAGAGGGAAAATGTTGCCTCTAGGAGTTCCCTTTGCTTTTTAGTTGGACTGAAAACCCACCAGATCATTCCAGAGATAGTTGTTGATAATGCTGTCTGGACCCCCATGATATCTGCACTTTGTAGCTTTTTTGTGAGGCCTAGATTCTCCCAATTCTATTCGGTGCAAAGTAAACAGACTAACATTATGGAAAATATAAATATGAAACAAAGCTTGGGATGTGCCTTTGTAAAGATTGTGCAGATCGTGCAGTAGAAACCAAGGCCTGTCACTGACTTTTGGTAGTGAATGATACCAGCTGTAGTAGAGAAGTCTACAAAATGGTGATAATCAATTTTACACTGGCTGGAAGATTCTGTGAAGTTTTAATGAGTCATTGATGTGACAGTTTGTCTGAAAATCTGTTCCTGGACAAAGTAACTTCATCCCATTGCTTTTGTTAGAACTGGTTTTAAATAACTTAGGCACAAGCCCAACAAAATGAAGACAGGCTGACTAAAGGGCAAGGGCATCAGCATATGTTTATTTTAAAAAAAAACAGTTTTTCAGGTGCAAATAAAAATGAGCAATGCAGTTCTGCAAGTAATTAGGTAGCAGACTGAAGAATTTCTTAAAATCAGCAGATACAAGAATGCAGGTGTTCTTCTTAAGCATTCTGGGTATTTCTGCAATGCTTCTGCCATTTCAATGCATATCTGTTTTGCATAGCAACTGCATGCTATAATGAACTGATATTTCAAAGGTTTTGTGTTGCTTTGTTTGCTTGTTTACTTATTTAAAGAAAGCTTTACTACCTGCAGTTCGATGAGAAAAAAGAAGCAGTTATCTGCTCACTGCTGGAGGTTACATAAATAATATAATACAGATATAGGGAAGAAGAACAATAATATTATTTTTAGGATTCTATATACATAAATGTAGATTTTAAAAGGCTAGAAACTCATACTGGACTGTAACCACACTGAGGTGCCCAAGTGTCATGCATTTGCAAAGGAAAAGCCGGAAATCATATTAATTATGCCTAAAAGAGAAAGACAGATTCAATGTTTAGTTTTAAAAGTAGGTGTTTCTAAAATTCAGTACACATAAGTGAGGCGCTAACACAATGAAGAGCAGCAGAACATGATGCAGGGCTGTAAAGCAGGGTGACTATAAATTTTCAGAACTTAATATATTTAAAAAATAGAGACAAGTTTAAGTATAAACTGAGATTATGTATACTACATTGGTTCTGGAGAAGTAGGAAGTGAGACGTCTTGATTTCTCCATTTCCATGAAGAAGAAAGATAAGAGCAAATTGTAGGTGATTTTTAAGCATACGATAGATTAGGGGAAACATTGTCTTCTATGTATCTATTTCCATATCTTGTCATATATGCTGGAAATAATCAGAAGCAGTGTTCAAGCAGAGCAAACTATCTGCAGAACTGGAAATGTGCTGCATAACGGAATTATGCTACTGGCTCTGATACCTGTCTAGAATGCCTGTCTAGAAATTAAGATTCTTTCTTTCTTTCTTTCTTTCTTTCTTTCTTTCTTTCTTTCTTTCTTTCTTTCTTTCTTTCTTTCTCTTTCTTTCTTTCTTTCTTTCTTTCTTCTTTTTACTTTGAGATACAGAAAGAGTTACAGTGTTTATTTATTTTCTATCCCGCCTTTATTATTTTTATAAATAACTCAAGGCGGCAAACATACCGAATACTCCTCCCTTCTCCTGTTTTCCTCACAACAGCAACCCTGTGAGGTGGGTTGGGCTAAGAGTGTGTGACTGGTCCAAGGTCACCCAGTCAGCTTTCATGCCTAAGGCGGGACTAGAACTCTCAGTCTCCTGGTTTCTAGCCCAGCACCTTAAGCACTAGACCAAACTGGCTCTCTGCCAGTTTTATGCTGCCCAGTTTTACATCTTCTCCTTAATATTATGAACCTTTAAGTTCTGTAGCAGGTACAAACACCTACATGACCTTGGATGAGCTTGAAAAAAATGAAGCAGAGTTCAAAGAGAGATAAAGGAGAAATGTTAAGGCTGGAAATAGGCTGGAAAAAAGAAAATCTTTGAAGAAGACAATGGCAAACCACTTTGTTGCAAAGAAAAATGCGTGGAAGTATACATGAATTCACACATAGTCAGGCTCAGCTAAAGGGAGATTTTATTTTTGTAAGTCTTTTAGTGGGCAGAGGGAGAGTTGGTAAGAGAGGCAAAGCGTAACTTTTGAATAATGTTATATGTGAACTGGAGCATAAATTCAAAGCAACATGGGGCATAGTTGTATATTCCATTCTGTTATAAAATATGTGAACATTGCAGCCTGATGAATACTGTGAAATAGACTTTTAGAAATTTACTTCACAAGAATATAGCTACTTGCCCCCCCCCACACAAACACACACAATCCGTAAATAGGTCTGATACTGACACTGTAATACATGCCAAGGAGTGAGTGAAAAAAGAAACACAGCATACTTAAGTTACACTAGAATCTTTTAAGGCAACATTTAAAGCATGTTTTTGCCCATTTTTTAAACTTAACTTATTAACCCTACTATCTAATTTTTCGATTTACCGTTATTATTATTATTATTATTATTATTATTATTATTATTATTATTATATCATTTATAGAATTATGTTTGCACTTATGAAATATATAGGAAGTAAAATTTGGTAGATAGTGAATCAAAAGTGACCAAGATTTTGAAAAAAATTCTCAGTAGAAATAACAGCAATTTCACTTCTACATAGCCAATTCAGCTATTAGGTCAATCATTGATGAATTATGAAATAAATTCATTAGTGAAAATCCATGAAAACTCATTGGATGAATCTAACTTAAAGCATCTCTGGTAGAAGTTGTCTTCCTTTGCCAGAAAACCAACAGATTTCTGGGTAATTGGTTCCATTGTTGGATTGTTTTTACTGTTAGGATTTTTTTCCCCCCTATCATTCAGTTGGACTATACCTTCCTCTAACTTAGAACAATTGTTTTGTTTCATACTGTGTGCAAAGACATAAAAAAGATTTTGATCTTCTCTGGGACCTCTCTCCCCTTCAGGTACCTGAAAAGTGCTATCATATTACCAATCAGTCATGTTTCTTTATGGCTAAGCATATCCAGTACCTTCAGTATCTCCTCGTAAGTACTGGTTTAGTGTCTGATCTTTTTGCTTTTATTTACACCTGTTCCAGTTTTTCTAAATCATTTTTAAAACGTGGTATCAAGAATTAGTGCCTGTTCAATTGTATTCTGGCAAATGCAAATTATTGCTATTATTTATTTAATATACTGTATATACAGCTTGACTCCCAAGGACTCTATTGAACTATCATTTGCCCTGGTTTAGAAACTACAGCCTTTTTTGCCTTTTTGGTTGCTGCCTCACACTAATATCTCACATTCAATTTGCAAACAACGGTTACTCCAAGATTGTTTTCACATGCAGTTCTGTTTCCCAATGGAAGGACTCTATATTTCTCTGAATTAAATTTTATTTTCTTATTTTTAGCCTGCTTCTTAAATTTAAGATCAATCTGAATTTTGATTTTGCTTTTCCAGAAGTTTTGTGTAACCTTCAAATCTGATAAGCACGTCCTACTCTTCTTCATCCAAGGCTTCAATAAAAAGGTTAAACACTTCAGGACCAAGGGCCAAACCCCATGGCATTACATCTGATCCTTACTCCAGTTTGATAAGAAATGATGAATGAAGATTTCCTGCATATGGTATTCAACCTATCTGTGAATTTGCATAATAGACCTTTCATTTAGCATGTAATTAAATAGCTTGATAATAAAAATGTCATGGGGTACCTAGTCAGATGCTTAGATTAAATCAAGGTCTATTACGTATACATATTTCCCACAATATACTGAACAAATCAAACAATGATATAAAGATACTCTGACAAGAATTGTTCTTGAGAAATCGGTGTGATTTCTAGTAATCGCTGCATTGTTTACAGGTTGAATGCTTTATGATCTGCTCCATAGTCTTCCCAGGTATATATAAACCTAAGAATATTATAACAGCTATGCTGAATCATGTTAATACCCATTTTAGTCAAGCATTTTGTTTCTTGCAGTGGCTATTTCTAGGGTCTCACAAGCAAGAGATGGCGAACTGCACTATCCCACTGTTGTTCTCATATATATACAATGATAGAGTATGCATTTTCCTGGAGAACATAAAATAATACAAATCAGTGATTGCTCCCTGCTTCACACTATAAGTACATGTTGAAAAGTAGTCAAATATGCCAATGTTTTCTACATGTTGCTGCACATATGAGTTTAGGGATATAGTAAGAAAATAAATCAAAGTGAATATATTGACTTTTTGCCCTGAAGATAATGTTCTTTGTAAAGTTTTGAAAAAAAAAAAAGAACAGTTCAAAAAGAAAGTATTGCATTTTAGAAGATGTAATTATACACACATGCACACACACCTTCTCCTGGTTAGAAAACTATTACATGAAAGAAAGCAACATCATTGCCAGGAAAAGAAAATGCTTCACAGAGCATTGAATAAAGGGTAATAGTGACAGAACTGAGAAAAAAAGTAGATAATAATCTACATGAAGAAATGTACTAGCCAGAAAGAAATAAGGGGACAGGTCATGGACTATTCTAGTAGTTATATGCCAGATATATGGAGTAAATTACATTGTGTTCATATTCAACACAATGAGCAATGCTACAAGAAATTGCTTGAAGTGGTTTATTACTGTCTGGAACAAAGCTGTAATCCAGAAGTTAGAAATAATTTATTTGGATATTTTAAAACTAACCTGGGTCTAATTGCATGATCAGTGGGTAGAGAGAGATTTCACATGAGTTCTATCTGCAAATTTATTATAGAAAATATCTTCAAAAAAAGAAAAATTCCCAGGTTCAAATTATGAATTCTGTTGGTTTATAATCTATCTATCTATCTATCTATCTATCTATCTATCTATCTATCTATCTATCTATCTATCTATCTATCTATCTATCTATCATCATCATCATCTAAAAAAAAAACTGCCTGGTTCCACAAGTCATTGGAGTGGGAGGAGGTGGTCTATATCAAGCACCACAGTGTCTTCTGATTCCTTCTGTGGCTATAAAGAAAAGCCTACAGATATGACTGCTGGCTTCTTTTTGCCCTTTTCTTTTCCAGAGAAAAAGTATTATTTAAGTCCCGTAGCACCCAGTGGTTTCCACATGTCATGTTCGCCGTTTCAATGTTTTTGATGCATCGTAACGTTTCGCATGTCATTAGTTGGTTGCGTGTTTCATCTTTCTGGGGAGGATGGGAACGATTATCTTTTGGCTTTGCTTTGGAATGTATTTGTATTATCTACTGCACTCAAGGTTACTTTCCCAGGCTAGCAACTCTGACGATTGCTAGCACCTGTGCCGGGCGGGGCTGTTACGAGGGAGGCGGGATACGTTTGCACCAAGGGTTTAAGTTTGTATTTGGCGCGCTTTTGCTCATTCTCAGCTTTCTCTGTATTTGTCTTTAGTACTCTAATAAATCAGATCTCATTTAGCAGCCTCTTGTGAGTCTGAGTATTTGGGCTAGGGCAATCATTACATAAAGCTGAGAATCTAAGTTCCTAACTCCGCTGGCCCCTGTCCAGGAAAGACAAGCGTCTAACCCTGTGAGGGAGAGAGCCCGCGATGACCGAACCCGACATCATGATGATGGAGGAAGGGGAACCGGACTCGACCGTGAGGCAGTCCGGCCGACCATTCCAAGGTGGGGAGCTGTCAGCCATCCGAGAGGGGGCGAGCTCCGAGTCGGAGAGTGAAGCCGGGGGGCTGAAAACGGCCCCGGAGACCACCGTAAATTCTCCGGGCGAGCTGCTCACCTGGGGTGAGACCCAAGGAGATACCACGGCAACAGGGGGCCCATCCTGGAAGCAGAGATACCCATTATCCCCCAACGTGGTGCAGGTGCAGCCAACGGAGGGCTCACCCACTCCGGATCGGATCTGAGTGCTGGAGTCCAAAATGGATTTGTTGGAGGCTATACTGAAACAGCTGAGCTTGGATGTGACCTCGTTGCGAGAGGTCCGGGAAGAATCAAGCCAGAGGCATTCAACCCCTTCTTCCCAGGGGCTGTCCCCGGAACGGCGACGGGTGGTGCGGAGGCGCGAAGGGGACCAGTCGGTCCAGATGGAAATCGCAGCATCGCCTGGGCGATCGCCCCGGGGCCCCGTGCCGCCCCGAGCCAGGGAAGCACAAACCGCGGCAGCACCGGTGGTGGGGCGCAGCCCGGCGGGAGGCGGCATGCGAGACTTCCCTGTCAAGTTTGATGGGGACCCGACCAAACTCTCGTTCTTCCTGACAAACGCGAAAGCCTATATGGAAGAATGGGGGGCGTTTTTCCAATCGGAAAAGGCAAGGATCATCACCATTGCCACCAAACTGAAGGGGAGGGCGGCGGACTGGTATGTCCAGATGTGCCAGTCGGAGGCGCCTGAACTGGAAAGTCTCGAGGAGTTCCTCTGGGCGTTGAAGCAACACTTCGAGGACCCCTTAGCAAAGGAGAGAGCAAAGCGAGCCCTGAAGGAACTCAAGCAGGGGTTCAGATCAGTGGCCGATTATGCTTTGGAGTTTAAAGCGCTAGCTGGGAAGGTGGATGACTGGTCCCAAGCAACCATTATCGAGCTCTTCAAGGATGGCTTGAATACAGAGGTGCTGCGCTGGTCCCTGGGGAGGGACGACCCATACACGCTGTATGAGTGGATCCTGCTGGCAGGGAGGGCTGAACATGCCCAGGAGATCTTTGCCCAGCGGAAGACCGCCAAGTCGGGACGGGAGGTGAAGCCCAGCCGCCCATCGACCACCGGGGGGAAACCGGGACAACGACCCTGGGACGAGGAGCGGGAGAAGCGGTACGCAAAAGGCTTGTGTCTGAGATGTGGTAAGGAGGGGCATCGAGTGGCAGCATGCCCGAAGGCAAAGGTAGAGGAACGGCCCGGAAAACCGCCGGCAAAGTCCCCTGCATTGCCGAGGAAACAGAAAGCTGCGGTGGCTGAAACCGAGGGAGACGATGTGCTGTTCTACGAAATTGAAGGGGAGACCGAAATTCCGCAGCCGGCGGGAAACGCCAGCCACCTGCTCTAAAGGGCGCCGCTGGGCAGGTGGTAGAGGACGGGCGCGAGCCTCCATCGGTGAGTGGCACTTACCGCATACTCATGGTGAAATTGAAATTGGGCTCCCAATCCAAGACTGTGGAAGTATGGGCCATGATTGATTCAGGGTGTTCCCGGTGTCTTATGCACCCCGACGTGGTGGCGGCTTTGGAGCTCCCCACTTTCCCTTTACAACGACCCATCGCTTTTACTCAATTGGATGGGTCCATGGCAGGGGGCAAACCGGTCACCCATTTTACCGGGCGTGTAGCCTTGCAACTGGGCAGTCACCAGGAAGGGTTGTCTTTTGTCGTGGCTCCTGTAGGGGGACCATTGGTGGTGTTGGGGGTACCCTGGTTGGTGCAGCAAAACCCCCAAATAAACTGGGTTTACCGAACCATCACGTTCAGGGATGGGTTTTATCAAGCAGCAGAGGGGAAGGGTGCCCCAGAGGAGATGGTGGGGGTTGCGGCAGCTGCGACTCCGCCTTACCCGGCCTCTCCTCTGGAAGGCTTGCCGGCCGAGTACAGGATGTTTGCTGATGTATTCGGTGAAAAGGAAGCTGACCAGTTGCCCCCCCATCGAAAGACGGACTGTGCCATAGAACTGCTGCCCAACACCCAATTGCCTAAACCAAAAATTTATTCCATGACGCAGAAGGAACTGACTCTGTTGAGGGAATTTGTGGACAAAAATCTGGCGCGCGGATTTATTGAACCGGCGAATTCACCCGTGGGGGCGCCGGTTCTGTTTCGCCCAAAAAAGGACGGGACGTTGAGGCTTTGTACGGATTTCCGCGGATTAAATGCCGTCTCAATTTCCAACAAATATCCCTTGCCATTGATAAAGGACATGTTGTCACATCTGGCCAAGGGAAAGATCTTCTCTAAGCTTGATTTAAGAGAAGCCTACTATCGTGTACGCATCAAGGAGGGGGATGAGTGGAAAACTGCATTCAACTGCCCGTTGGGAGCCTTCCAGTATAAGGTGTTGCCGTTTGGGTTGGCTGGGGCCCCTGGGGTATTTATGCAATTAATCAATGAAGTTTTGCATGAACATCTGTTCAAAGGTGTACTGGTGTATTTGGATGATGTGTTGATTTATACTGAAACCATGAAGGAGCATGTAGCTCTGGTAAAGAAAGTATTGTGTAAACTCAGATCTGCTGAACTGTATGCCAAGCTGTCGAAATGTGCCTTTCATCAGACCCAAATTGACTACTTGGGGTATAGGATTTCAGCTAAAGGCATAGAAATGGACCCTGCCAAGGTGCAGGCTATCATGGACTGGGAGAGTCCCCGCACCCGCAGGCAACTTCAAAGTTTCCTGGGGTTCAGCAACTACTACAGATTGTTCATAAGGGGGTTCGCTGAGATTGCCTTGCCCCTAACTGAGCTGCTTCGAACAAAAGGGGTGGGAGATACTAGGAGAGTCAAGAATCCCGGAGCGCTGTTGCGGTGGACGCCTGCTTGTCAAACGGCGTTTGAGCGGCTGAAAGCAGCTTTCGTCAAAGAGCCCATTTTACAGCATCCTGATCCCTCCAAGCCTTTTGTTGTACAGGCAGATGCCTCCGATTATTCTATTGGGGCATTGTTGATGCAAAAAGACGAGGCAGGATGCCTCAAGCCCTGTGCCTACTTATCCCGCAAATTCTCCGAGACTGAGAGGCGTTGGCATGTTTGGGAAAAGGAGGCATTTGCAGTGAAAGCTGCATTAGAAGCTTGGCGGCATCTGTTGGAAGGGGCAAATCATCCCTTTGAAGTATGGACTGATCATAAAAACTTGGAGGCTCTTAGTACCCCTCGAAAACTGAGCCCCAAACAGGTTCGTTGGGCTCAATTTTTCAATCGATTCAATTTTCAGTTCAAATTTATTCCAGGGAAAAAGAACTTCTTGGCTGATGCCTTGTCACGGCAACCTCAGGACTCTGGGGCAGCGCCAGATGTGGTAAGCACCCTATGGACGGCGCCCCAATTGGGCATGCAGGCTGTGACGCGAAGCCAAACGCGCGCGCAGCAGCCGCCCACCACAAGCGCTGTTCCGCCAAGCACTTTGTCAATTCCCTCCCAGTTGCAACAAAAGTTTCTAAAAGAACTGAAAACGGATACTTGGTTGCTTGCGAATAAAGACAATGTTACTTTTGACAGAGGCTTCGCTTGGAAATCCGACCGCCTCTACGTTCCTGAAAACCTCAGAAAAGATGTGTTACTACGTTCACACGATGACAAACTCGCAGGTCACTTCGGGTTTGTAAAAACCTTGCACCTCGTTCGGAGGCAATTCTGGTGGCCCACATTACGTAAAGATGTCAAAGACTACATTGCCTCCTGCACTGTTTGTGCAATGTCCAAGCGCAAGGTGGGCAAGCCCCAAGGACTGCTGCAGCCGGTGGCCGCCCCTTCTTCCCCTTGGGAGGAAATCTCCATGGACTTTATTGTAGAGCTACCACCCAGCCAACGCAAAACGGTCATTTGGGTGGTCAAAGACTATTTTTCCAAACAGGCTCACTTTATCCCTTGTGTATCCATTCCGTCGGCACGTCAATTGGCTCGCCTATTCCTTGTACACGTGTACAGGCTACACGGATGTCCCTCCCGCTTGATTTCGGACAGAGGTACACAGTTTACCTCGCAATTTTGGCGGGCGTTTCTCAAGCTGTTAGGCACAAAGCAAGCCCTGTCCACGGCTTGGCATCCTCAGACGGACGGGGCCACTGAGGCGGTTAACTCTACTCTAGAGCAATACCTTCGAGCTTTTGTGAATTATCAGCAGGACAATTGGGTAGACCTCCTACCGTTTGCTGAAGTGGCTTACAACAATGCAGTGCATCAAAGCACTGGCCAAACCCCATTTCGGGTAGCTCTGGGTAAAGACTTTGTACCTATCCCTGATCTACCGCAACCTCCTGCAGGTGCAGTCACTCCAGATGATTGGACAACACAACTGGCTGACTCCTGGCCAATGATTCAAAAGGCATTGGCTGATGCACAAGCGGATTATAAATTGTATGCTGATCGGAAGCGGGGGCCCCAACCTGCATTCCAAGTTGGGGACTCGGTTTACCTTTCTACCAAGTTTATCAAGTCATCACAACCTTCAAAGAAACTTGCGCCTAAATTTGTGGGTCCTTTCCCGATTATCGCTCAGATTAACCCTGTGACTTTTAAACTTGACTTGCCTCATAACCTTAAACGCTTACACCCTGTTTTTCATTGCAGCTTACTCAAACCGACTACTCCTTCTGACCGCTGGCATCGCCAACCTCCACCTCCCACCCCCATCATGATTGATGGTCAGCAACACTTCGAAGTTAAAGAAATTCTGGACTCTAGACGCCTTCGAAATACTTTGCAATATTTAGTTCGTTGGAAGCATTTCCCTCATCCAGAGTGGGTCGCTGCACCAGATGTGGCTTCCCCTGTTCTGGTGGCCCGCTTCCACTCTGCTTATCCCACGAAACCAGGTCCCTAGGTGTATTTTTAGGGAGGCGGTATGTCATGTTCGCCGTTTCAATGTTTTTGATGCATCGTAACGTTTCGCATGTCATTAGTTGGTTGCGTGTTTCATCTTTCTGGGGAGGATGGGAACGATTATCTTTTGGCTTTGCTTTGGAATGTATTTGTATTATCTACTGCACTCAAGGTTACTTTCCCAGGCTAGCAACTCTGACGATTGCTAGCACCTGTGCCGGGCGGGGCTGTTACGAGGGAGGCAGGATACGTTTGCACCAAGGGTTTAAGTTTGTATTTGGCGCGCTTTTGCTCATTCTCAGCTTTCTCTGTATTTGTCTTTAGTACTCTAATAAATCAGATCTCATTTAGCAGCCTCTTGTGAGTCTGAGTATTTGGGCTAGGGCAATCATTACACCACAACAGGGGATAATCTAAGAACTTCTGGCTCCTTGGCTTCTACTTCTTTTATATACCTTTTTGGTCAAATAATTTTTTTTTCATTTTTTTTTTAATTAGAGACATATGTTTTGCTCTTTTCTGCTCCTTGATGTTGTATGTTAATACTGTATGTTACTTTATTCGGCTTATGCTACCAAACAAACACACAATGTTATCAATTTATGGATGTTCCAATGATCACAATATGAGGAAGGAAGGAAGGAAGGAAGGAAGGAAGGAAGGAAGGAAGGAAGGAAGGAAGGACGGACGGACAGGCCAACCAAACCAAATCACCACCACCACCACCACCACCAAACTAACCTTGTAATTAGCCAAAGAATCTCGAAGAAAATGTCCCCTTCTGCTGCCCTTATAGGCGTGCATGTATTGCTTGTGTTTGGGGCATATTTGGATAGATGCATGCAGTTGCTTCTAATAAGCTCCCAGCTACTTAGGCACATATGCAGCTTCTTGGCTTAACCATATTCCTTTCATTAAACTATTTATTTGCTTATTTAATATGATTTATGCCCAGTTTTCTGCACGCTATTCCATGGACACGTTTCTATTTATTATGCATTATTAGGTGTTTCATACAAGCATAGAAATACAAACATAACATTCCCCTTCTCAGGCTTGATTGTCCTACTGTACGCTAATCAGAGTAGAATACTGGCAGCTGCCTATACTCCACTTCCACCTGAGTAAGATACAATCACTTATATAAAACCCAAAGTTCCAGTGTTTGGACAACGCAGCTACTATGAAATCTAATCAAAGCATAATCATTCCTGAAGGTATGGTATCCTATCATCTTCACAGTCCATTCCTCCATTGTGAGTATTTCAGTATTTTTCTATCTTTGGGCATATAATAACCTCTCCATAGTCACCATATCCAAAACCAGTGTTCCATAACTCTTTTCTAATTGGCTATCCATAAGTCCCAATAGAAAAAGTTCTATTTTAATTTGCATACTAATCTTTAAAATTCTCTGTATCAATATATGTACTCATATCATTCATATATATCCATATCTATATATATCATCTATATCTATATCTATATCTATATATCTAATCATCTTTTGCACAAATTCAGCATGCATAGTAAAATGATCCTTCATGTTTTCCTCATTTCCAACATGGATTGGAAGTACCTTTAGACATCTTAGATAATTCTTCAGTACATCATTTTATAAAACTTCTCTATTAAATTATAACAATGTGAGTTTCAATCCTTTTAACCACATTCTCTCCCACTGGTCCATCTGTATGTTATAAACAAAGTTTTTAGCCCATTTTACTCTGCATTCATCAACTTGCTTTTCCTCCATTTCAAACTTCAGCAAAAGTTTATACATTTTAGCAATCACACGGTCATCATTTGTACATAATTGTACATAATTCAATTTCAAATTCCATTTTACAGTATGTTGTTCAATTCCAGTTATCTTTTTATCTACATTAAATCTTTCTCTTAATTGTGCATATGAAAACTGTTGGAAACTAGATCCCTATGTAGTCAATTGCCGTCTTGAGTTCATCTTTAGTTCTCCATGTTCCTATACTAACAAATCTTGTCACATTAACCCAGGAAAATAAATTAGAAAGATGGTTTAAAAAGAACAACATTAAATCATAAATATATCATAATGCCTGATTTTTTTCTTTGACTTTAGTGTTAATCTGCTGTGGAAAATAACTTTGTTCTAATCACCTCTTAGCAGCATAGGCTGTTTTCTTGCACAGAAAGCCATATCAACTTTGTGACCTTGAGTTTTCTCAGTAAAGGTACCTGTAGGCAAAATAAGTATTTATCAAGACTGTAGGAAAGTATATGTTAGCATCTTAGGGTTACATTGTATATTATGTGAATAAACTTATACCACACATGGGACTTTCCCTCACCTTTATCCTTTTATTTTATCCCAGACCTCACAAAATGAGATTTGGAAGTGGCATGAGATTGACATATACAGGTAGAAGAAGAATTACTGTATTGGTGTATGACATTTCATTCACAGAATGATACAGTTGGGTGTAAGCCCTCTCTTTTTACATTTACTCAGCAAAATGGAGGACAAGTCTGACCATGGTGTCTAGATAAACCTTATTTGGTGCTGTTCTAAATGTTATTACAACTCCTTCTCCCTTGATAGAGTTCTTATCTGGTTTTGTCAGCTCCTAACATATTCAAGTGGAAAACACCATCTCAAATTCTAATGAAGGAAAAAGTAATTGAATGAAGGCAAAGGGTGACAGATGAAAAGATAGAACTGCATCAAAGAAACACAAGACAGTTCCAAACATAAACAGCATAATAAGTCAGTTGACTTAAAATGAGGTGAAAATAAATGGGGAAAAAAAAAAAAACTAAAAAATTACAAATCCCAATACAGAAAATGGATTTTGAAGATAACATGCTTTCAAAAATAATAAAAGCCCACTCCTTGATCCTTCTCTAGCACAAAATTCATACATTTTTAACCATTAATTTAAACTACTTTATAGGTTATAAAATTGTAACCAATATATTTGTAGATTAAAAAAATAGCAGATAAAAGGGGGAAAAAAGAAAAGTATAAAATAATGGCTTTCCTAGAATTCTGCCTTGTACAAATTAATTCCATTAGATAAAAAAGGGTAATGCAAATATTGATAATCACATTAGGTTGTGGTATCTGAAAATATATATCAGGGAATTTTGTGAACTGATACATTATACATTTAAAACATTTTGTAATCATATTGCCTTGTACTTCTGTTTAATATATATGTCAGGTATCGTCATTATTGCATTTTTGCACAGCATGAAAGTTTATGTGGCAATTACTTCTTATTAGTCTTGCTATTTTAGCCAAGAAGCCAGGTTGATGGAACAGGTCTTACAAGTGTCATCACACCTCCTTCAAGTATTTTTATTTGCTCTTTCACCCTTTACCAGTATATTGAGGCACTTATTGAAGAAAAATGCAGAGCATATTAGCATATTCATTTTTGTACAACACCTAGAGTCACCTTGTGTGATATGGGAAGCCATATAAATGTGAGCAATAAATAAATATTAGAAAGCTTCAGTATCTATTGGCATTCATTTACTAAAAATCTGGCCCTGATTTGAATCTATCACAGGCTGCACGAAAGAAACATCATAGAAATGTGTGACTCCAAAAGCTTTGTTTGGTTGTTCTCTTCATATACTCTAGCAAGAATGTTATAGTACAGATGAAAAGAAGGAATAGGAACACAATCCTCACCCTGTTTTTCCCTCCCACCATTTCTGTGTCTCAGATGAGTGTTTCCTGTATCTATGGAGGTGTTTCTAAAGATTCTAGAATCAGGTTTTCCATGATTCCAAAATGTAGCAGAATAATTTCATAGATGAGGCAAACTGTCTTCTATGGGTAGTTACTGTGTGTGTGTATAATATGAGGGAAAAGGGCAAAATAGAATGACTTTTGTCATTTTATTCCCTTTCCTTGTGCAATCCTAATTATATTCCTGAATACCACTTGAGTTACAAGCAACTCTACATGTTAATTAGTCCAATCACACATTTACTTTAGGATCTATCATCAAGAAAGTTCTCTCATGACTCCCAGTGGGGGATATGGCCAACTGAACAGCTGTGTCCATGAGCTCCGCAGACTGCAGCAGGTTTTTTTTGGTGGGGGGATGGCCAGGCTTTTTCCTGAAGACCAAGAACGCTTTCATGAACAAAGAAAACACTCAGAATCATCCCATCTGTCCTCTGGAATGGTGACTTTCAGCCTGAGAAACACAAACATTTATGCCAATTGGGTAAGAGCTGCCTGGAGGCCAGGGACATCATCAGTTCCAAGCCACTGTAGCCTTAAAAGGACACCAATGATATTGAGGAGGACTGAGAATAAATAATTGTCTCCCTCTTATTATTTTTGTATTGAATTTGAAGGATTTAATATTTTCCTACATGTTGAACCTGCTGTTTTGAATTTTCAGCTTTCTCTGGAGCTGCTTGTTAGCATAATTTCTTTTATGTCAACAACTTTTTCTGATTCTCCATTAACTCATTAACTTGCTGGTCAAGTATCTAGGGGGCACCATATTCTACTGCCTGAAACATGGAGGATTTGAAGGAGGCTGTTTCAGAGTTCTGTTGTGAGCTTCACTGTGAGTTTAAACAGATCTTTCATGATACATGTCAAGTTATTTTGCAAGATATTCAGGACATTGCGGAAAATATCAGCTTTAAAATGTGTCATCTGGCTGAGGATGTTGTGGAAGAAGATGAAGATTTTAACAAAGATAGAGATGTTTCTACTGACAGTGAGATTGAAGGTTTTGTTGAAATGCCGGGCAATGACTACATTTTGGTATTGAAGAGGTTAAAGGTACAGTCTGACTTGCAAATTACAAATGGGGTTGGTTTTTTTGATGGAATGTTATGGGAAAGAAGAGGCTTTGTTCTGCAGGAGGTTTTTTGCTGAGAAGTCTGAGTTTCCAAGGGGAGCAGCTGGGTTGTTTTGATTTCTGTATGAAAAATGCCTTGTGTGTAATATGGAGATATGTAAATGTTTTGATATATTTTGAGGTGGAGTAAAAAATTAACAATGTTTATTTGGATTGATATTAAGGCTTGTATGATTCCATTTTTCTTTAATGATTTGGATTAAGATTTACTGGATTGCTTTTAAGGTTTGTTTGATTTTTAAGATATAATAATAATTGCTTGGTTTTATGTTTAATAGGGTCAAGATTGTTATAGTATTATCAATTATAAAAGTAGTCAATTTAAATATTTTTATAATTTGATTTCTATTATAGTGAACAGAAATATATAGAATAGTGGTAGGAAGGAAATAATTAAATAAATGTTTTTGGTGGGGAAGTTGATTTGGAGGTTTATATATTTCTTTTTCTTTAATATAAGGAGAAGGAGCAATTGTGTTTAGTGATTTTATAATGTGCTAATAGAATGAATTATAGAAATAATGTGATCTTGGTTTGATATAGAGTAAGGGATTGATTATGGAAATTGCTCTATATTCTTGTTGTTGAAAGTCGGAAGTCACCTCTTTATGTAATGTTCAAAATTCTTTTTTCTTGTATTTCACACTCTTAATTTTTTTTTTTTTGTAGGTTTTTTTTTTTTGCTTTTTTGTAGTTTTTATCTTTGTTTCAAACTTAATACAATTCCTATTAAAAAAAAAAGTTCTCTCATAAATGGTAATCAGCTATAATTTTGCTATAAATATGTCCATTTTGCTTCAGAGGAAAGAAAGAAGAATGAAAACTAACATGCCCACAATGCATAAAAAGCCTTCTAAATCAAACCATGATATTGGCCTTGGCTGGGAATTAACCCTAACCCTAATACAAGGTGGAGTTGTCCCTCCAAATAGGATTTTCATATTCACTGTGATCCAGAGGAAGATAAAGGAAGAATAGAAAAGTAAATGGCACATGATCTAAAGAGAGGCTCCCAATACTCAACCGTGTTATTGGCATTGGGCTGTCAATTCAAGGAAACATATTCCTAAACCTAAGTATAGTGTTCCTATGAATGGAACTTTCCAATGCATTTTCATCAAAAGGAAAACAGAAGTGAAATGGAAAGGTAAGACAGCCATTAGTGATAAAAAGTTCTAACCTTAATGCTGGTTTTTAGCCCTCAATTCAACAAAGCCTTACCCTGAACCAAAATAGAGTTTCCCCAAAGAATGGGATATTACCATGCATTTTCCTCCAAAGGAAAACACATATGGAATAGAAAGGTAAGAAGCCCACCATCTAGAAAGAGGCACCCTGATTCTAACCACAATATTTGTTTTAAGGTCTGATGTCAAGAAAGCCTAATCCAAACTCAAGGTAGTATTTTCCAATAAATGGGATATTCCAATGAATTTCCAGAGGAAAAAAAAGGTAGAACAGAAAGGTAAAATGCCAAATATCAACAAAGTTGCTCACTGAATATAACCATGATGTTGGTTATTGACCCTGATTTCAAGGTAGCCCAATCCTAACCCTAACTAAAGATTTCCAGTAAAGGGGATTTTTACATGCATTTGACACCAGAGGAAAAGGAAGTCAGAAGAGGAAAGGTAACAACCCCCTAATATAGAAAGGGGTTCACAGAATCTAACTGCAGTGTTGGTTTTTGTCCCTGACTTAAAGGTATTATAACCCTGACCCTAAGACTTTTTCAATGAATGGGATTTTCCCATGCATTTTGCTGCAGACAAAATTAGAGGTAAAAGGCCCACTACTGACAAAGAGTCTCTACAAATCAAACTGCAGTGTTGGTTTTCAGCCATCACTCCAAGGTAGTCTAACCCTAACCCTAAGCTGAGTTTTACAATGAATGGGGTTTTTCATGCAGTTTGTGTCATACAAAAAAGGAGGCAGAACATAAAGGTAAGAAGTGTAGCATCAACAAAAGGTCTTTATAAACCAAACTGCAATGTTGGTTTTGGGCCATAACTTCAAGGTAGTCTAACCCTAACCCTAAATAGACTTTCTCAATGAATGTGATTTTCCCATGAATTTTGCTCTGGAAAAAAGGAGATGCAAAATGGAAAGACA
Organism: Candoia aspera; assembly: GCF_035149785.1. Taxonomy (NCBI): domain Eukaryota; kingdom Metazoa; phylum Chordata; class Lepidosauria; order Squamata; family Candoiidae; genus Candoia; species Candoia aspera. The sequence goes on from NC_086157.1 coordinate 42,187,653, forward strand.
AGAGGCCCACTGTCTACAAGAGTCTCCATGATTGTAATTATGATAGTCATTTTCAGCCCTGACTTCATGGTAGCCTATCTCTAACTTTAAGTAGAGCTTTTCAATTAAAGAGATTTACCCATGCATTTTGTATTAGACAAAAAAGGAGGCAGAACATCCATCCAAGAGGCCCACTATGTACAGAAAGTCTCACTGAATCTAACCTCTATGTTTGTTTGTGTCCCTAATTTCAAGGAAACTTAACCCTAATCCTAAATTTAGATTTTCAATGAATGGCATTTTCCCATGCAATTTGTTCCAGACAAAAACAAAGGCAGTACAGGAAGGCAAGTGTCACACTATCTACAGTAAAAGAGTCTCCATGAATCAAGCCATGATGTAGGTTGTGGGCCCTGACCTCAAGATAGCCTTATTCTAACCCTAAGTTGAGTTTTCCATGGAATGGGAATTTTCCATGCATTTTCTTCCAGGAGAAAACATAAACAGTACAGAAGTGTAAGAAGCCCGCTATCTAAAAAGAGGCTCTCTGGATATTAAGTTGGTTTTGGTCTCTGACTTCAGAGATCTTTAAACCTAACCCTAAGTATATTTTTTCTAGTGAAAGGGATTTTCACATGCATTTTTTTTCCAGTAGAAAACTGAGGCAGAACAGAAATAATAGACACCTACTTTCTACAAAAATTGTGCCTGAACCTGAGCATGTTGTTGTTTTTTCACTGTAATTACAAGAAAGCCTAATCCTATTCCTATGTACTGTTTTCCCACTGAATGCAATTTTCCCATGCCTTTTGTTCCAGGGGAACTCTGAGACAGAAAGGAAAGCTAAACAGCCCACTATCTACAAGTGACCACGATGAATCTTATCATTATGTCTTTTTGGGCCCTGACTTCAAAGAAGCATAACCATATTCCTAAGTAGCGTTATCCCAGTCATTGGAATTTTCCCATGCATTTTGGTCCAGAGATAAACAGTGGCAGAACAGAAATGCACTATCTACAAATAGAACCCCAAATCCTACAGTGATTTTGTTTTTTTGTTTTTGCTCTTACTTCAAGCAAACCTAAGTTAATACTAGCTGGGATTCCTCCAAATAGGATTTTCCAATGTACAGTGCTTTGCCCCCAAAAGAAAATAGAAGCAAAAATAAGAGACCCATAATATACTAAGTTCCTCCCCAAATCTCATGGTGATGCTGTTGTTTGACCATGACTTCAAGGAAGCCTAACCCTAACCTTTGGTAGAGTTGTACCTCCAAATAGGAATTTCTCATACATTTTGCTTTGGAGGAATAGAGAGGGAGAATGGAGCCCCACAATTCATAAACGGCTCTTCCTATTAGGAAGTTTCTATTCATGCCACACCCTTCTTAATACCACCAAATATTTTCTTGCATCATTCTCTCCAGCCCCAAATTTCAGGGACTATGAACATGACAACCTGACTTCTAGATTATGGAGCTGCATTTTGCTAGGGGCCATGGGGCTTTATAGCCTATTTGGGAAAAGTAGATTTTCACTTGCATACTGGTTGATATTTCTTCCCCCTTTCTTTCCTTGTTTTGTGTTTGGATTGGAAACTATAAGGAAGGGCATGTCCTGCTACCACAGCTAAAAACAAAGCCTGGTTTTCCAAGATTTTGCCTGCTTCCTATGCACCACTGACAGATTGCATATGGAAAAAATGTGATCAGGGTAAGGTAGGGGCAAACTGTAGAAGCAGCATATTCTTCAAAAGATGGTAAAATGAAACTCTCAGTTTGAAACCCACTGTCTTTATGACACTGGATAAGATATGCCAACATATTTTTTTCTGATAAACTTCAATCTTTAATTGTTTCTTACTTGGCAGATATGTTATGGTTTGCATGGAATAGTTTTAATGGACTGAATTTAAGCAATTTGTTCAATTCTTGATAAGTATGTATCCAAAGTCACATTGTCAGAAGGTGATATTAATGTGAACTACAAAAGGGTCAACACTACCTGCCAGGGTTCTTGGCAATAACAAAATCTATCATCTCCACCAACCTTATCAGGTTTTTTGAAGATTATTAAAACATCTCTAGCTTATTGTAATGATTAAAATGCATGGAAGGCTCAGCGCAGTCTTAAAACCTGCCATTGGGTGAAATAACAGTGAAAGTCTGTCATCCGTCAAAAGGCAAGGAGACATTATTGTATCCAAGGCCACTGGAGGGAATACCTCAAAAGGTCATTCTCCACAATATTGCTCAGATTAAGAACAATTAATATTGAATTATGTAGGATGCAAAGCTATTAATTCAAGAGCTTTCATTTTTACCAGTGATATTTCAGTATGACTTATTTCTCTACATTGCAATTAATTTGGCTGAACCAAATGTTCTCCAAAGAACTATTTTAATATGGGAAAGAGGTTTAAGTGAGGCTGAAATATATTCCTCCCCACCACCGTTTTCTTTCCCCCGCCTAATATCTCATAAGATATGCTAATTACATCCATAATGCTCCATTCTGACCAGCTGCAATTTTCCAACTGTATTTTTATTTCTGCCCCATGAAAAGCAGATTTAAATAATCTAAACTTGAGGATATGACCCCATGTGTCACCAATGCAAACCTCTCCCTTCAAGATAAAGATGTGACTGGTTTGTAAGCCAAATATGGTATGTGGTTGTCCAATATCACTATCCATATCCAAAATCCCCAGATATGAACACATCCAGAACAGATATATCACCTAAATCTGAAATCCCCCTTACCCCCAGAATTAGCAACAACTCCATCATATCAAAATTCAGCTTCAGCTTGTCCAAATTTAGCTTCATTTTTTGTAACACTCCTAAAAGGCATGCATGATTTTTTCCAATGGTCTCATATAGGTATTAAATAAGGCAAGATAGAACCTTGAATGACTTTCTAGGACAGTTTCCAAAGGTTAAGCAGATGTCTTCTAACTTTGCCTTTTAATAGAGTGCAGAGAGATAGCATAGAAACAACCACCAGGTAGCACTTCCCATACTCAGCTCCCCCAAACACTCCAAAAGAATACCATGGTCATTAGTATCAAGAAATACTGAAACTTCCTGCAATATCTGTAAGATTATATTTCCCATCTCTATTACAGTTCAAATCATTCATCAGAATAATAAAGGTCTTTTCTGTTTTAAAACCAAGTTGATACTCAGATGGAAAAAGATAATGTTTTCTTTAAGTTCCAGGAACTATAGCACCACTGCTTTCTCCATAAGCTCTGGCTGTTGTTGTTTATTCATTTAGTCGCTTCCGACTCTTCGTGACTTCATGGACCAGCCCACGCCTGAGCTTCCTGTCGGTCGTCAACACCCCCAGCTCCCCCAGGGACGAGTCCGTCACCTCTAGAATATCATCCATCCATCTTGCCCTTGGTCGGCCCCCCTTCCTTTTGCCTTCCACTCTCCCTAGCATCAGCATCTTCTCCAGGGTGTCCTGTCTTGTCATTATGTGGCCAAAGTATTTCAGCTTTGCCTTTAATATCATTCCCTCAAGTGAGCAGTCTGGCTTTATTTCCTGGAGGATGGACTGGTTGGATCTTCTTGCAGTCCAAGGCACTCTCAGAATTTTCCTCCAACACCACAGTTCAAAAGCATCGATCTTCCTTCGCTCAGCCTTCCTTATGGTCCAGCTCTCGCAGCCATATGTTACTACAGGGAACACCATTGCTTTAACTATGCGGGCCTTTGTTGTCAGTGTGATGTCTCTGCTCTTAACTATTTTATCGAGATTTGTCATTGCTCTTCTTCCAAGGATTAAGCGTCTTCTGATTTCCTGACTGCAGTCAGCATCTGCAGTAATCTTTGCACCTAGGAATACAAAGTCTTTCACTGCTTCTACATTTTCTCCCTCTATTTGCCAGTTATCAATCAAGCTGGTTGCCATAATCTTGGTTTTTTTGAGGTTTAGCTGCAAGCCAGCTTTTGCACTTTCTTCTTTCACCTTCATCATAAGGCTCCTCAGTTCCTCTTCGCTTTCAGCCATCAAAGTGGTATCATCTGCATATCTGAGATTGTTAATGTTTCTTCCAGCGATTATAACTCCAGCCTTGGATTCCTCAAGCCCAGCATGTTGCATGATGTGTTCTGCATACAGGTTGCATAGGTAGGGTGAGAGTATACAGCCCTGCCGTACTCCTTTCCCAATCTTAAACCAGTCCGTTGTTCCGTGGTCTGTTCTTACTGTTGCTACTTGGTCGTTATACAGATTCCTCAGGAGGCAGACAAGATGACTTGGTATCCCCATACCACTAAGAACTTGCCACAATTTGTTATGGTCCACACCGTCAAAGGCTTTAGAATAGTCAATAAAACAGAAATAGATGTTTTTCTGAAACTCCCTGGCTTTTTCCATTATCCAGCGGATATTGGCAATTTGGTCTCTAGTTCCTCTGCCTTTTCTAAACCCAGCTTGTACATCTGGCAATTCTTGCTCCATGAACTGCTGAAGTCTACCTTGCAGGATCTTGAGCATTACCTTACTGGCATGTGAAATGAGTGCCACTGTTCGATAGTTTGAACATTCTTTAGTGTTTCCCTTTTTTGGTATGGGGATATAAGTTGATTTTTTCCAATCTGATGGCCATTCTTGTGTTTTCCAAATTTGCTGGCATATAGCATGCATTACCTCAACAGCATCATCTTGCAAGATTTTGAACAGTTCAGCTGGGATGCTGTCGTCTCCTGTTGCCTTGTTATTAGCAATGCTTCTTAAGGCCCACTCAACCTCACTCTTCAGGATGTCTGGCTCTAGCTCACCGACCACACCGTCAAAGCTATCCCTGATATTGTTATCCTTCCTATATAGGTCTTCTGTATATTCTTGCCACCTTTTCTTGATCTCTTCTTCTTCTGTTAGGTCCTTGCCATCTTTGTTTTTGATCATACCCAGTTTTGCCTGGAATTTACCTCCAATGTTTCTAATTTTCTGGAAGAGGTCTCTTGTCCTTCCTATTCTATTGTCTTCTTCCACTTCCGCGCATTGCTTGTTTAAAAATAATTCCTTATCTCTTCTGGCTAACCTCTGGAATTTTGCATTTAATTGGGCATATCTCCCCCTATCACTGTTGCCTTTTGCTTTCCTTCTTTCTTGGGCTACTTCTAGTGTCTCAGCAGACCGCCATTTTGCCTTCTTGGTTTTCTCTTTCTTTGGGATGTATTTTGTTGCCGCCTCCTGAACAATGCTGCGAACTTCTGTCCAGAGTTCTTCCGGGACCCTATCTACTAAGTCCAGTCCCTTAAATCTGTTCTTCACCTCCACTGCATATTCCTTAGGAATATTAGTGAGCTCATATCTAGCTGATCTGTGGGTCATCCCTAATCTCTTTAGTCTGATCCTAAATTGTGCAAGAAGAAGTTCATGATCTGAACTACAGTCAGCTCCAGGCCTTGTTTTTACCGTCTGTACAGATGTCCACCACCTTTGGCTGCAAAGGATGTAATCAATCTGATTTCGGTGTTGTCCATCTGGTGAAGTCCATGTATAAAGCCATCTCTTAGGTTGTTGGAAGAGAGTGTTTGTTATGCAGAGTGAATTGTCTTGGCAAAATTCTATCAGCCTATGTCCTGCTTCATTTTGTTCTCCCAGGCCATACTTACCTGTAATTCCAGGTGTCATTTGACTGCCCACCTTAGCATTCCAGACTCCTGTGATGAAAATAACATCTCTTTTAGGCGTGTTGTCCAGTAGGTGCTGCAGATCCTCATAGAACTGCTCTACTTCAGCTTCTTCAGCATTTGTGGTTGGGGCTATATTTGGATCACTGTGATGTTAGATGACTTGCCCTGAATTCGAATTGAGATCATTCTGTCATTTTTTGGGTTGTATCCAAGCACTGCTTTAGCCACTTTACTATTAAATATGAAGGCTACTCCATTTCTTCTGTGGTCCTCTTGTCCACAGTAGTAGATCTGGTGGTCATTTGATGTGAAGTGGCCCATTCCAGTCCATTTCAGTTCACTGACGCCCAGAATGTCTATCTTTAATCTTGACATCTCACCAATAACCACATCCAATTTGCCCTGGCTCATAGATCTTACATTCCAGGTTCCAATGGCGTGTTGATCCTTAGAACATCGGATTCGCCGTTCACCACCAGCACCGTCAGCTGCTAGCCGTCCTTTCAGCTTTGAGCTAGCTGCGTCATCACGTCTGGGGCTAGTTGAGCTCATCCTCTGTTCCTCCCCAGTAGCATTTTGACCATCTTCCAACCTGGGGGTCTCATCTTCTGATGGTATACCGACATACCTCTGGTTGTACTGATCCATTTAGCTTTCACGGCAAGAATACTGGGGTGGGTTGCCATTACCTTCCCCAGGGATCGCATTTAGTCTGACCTCTCTGTCATGACCTTCCCATCTTGGGTGGCCCTTCACGGTTTAGCTCATGGCATCATTGAGGTGCTCAAGCTCCAGCACCACGACAAGGTAACGATCCTTTGCTGAAGAAGCTCTGGCTAAGTAGAGAAAATTAGACTTCACAAATCATACCAAATATCCTAAAGAAGTATTGTGACCCCAAATATCCAAAAGATACTTAAAATGCCATACTATGCTTCTATCATGAAACATAACCCAAAGCAACAAAATATAAGAAAATGCTATGCATACAAATTGCAGTAATAATCCACATTTGTCCATCCCATAGAAAAATTACTGCTAATGCTCATGACTGTTTCTAATCGAAGATAGTTTTCATGAATACTTGTCCTAAATAGTCTCATTTTCCAGAAGTTGTCTAGTTCTTTAAAAAAAAAAGGTTGGTGTGAAATTTAGTAATTTAATTACATACTGTGACAGCAGCCTTGATTAAACTTCTGTGTATGTTTGGGTGTGTGCATTACTAATGATATTAATACTGTCATGTGACAGCATCAATGAGAATGAAGAAAACTAATTCTGTGAAAGGAAGTACCTCCAGATTTCAGGGCATTGGCCTAAGTCAGAAGTTGCTTGCTTGTCCTTAGTGAAGCTCATACATTTAGGTTTGTTTGGCTGTGTAATTATTTGGTCATTTCATTTCTCTGAGCCCAGCCATAAACCTAGGGACCCTATGGGATCCACAGTCACAGAGGCACAATCTGATCCAAGGCCCTCATCATGTGCTCATCCCAGGCTGCCACTAAGGCCTTAGTCAAATTGTGCACCAGAGCCTCAGGAATAACCCCAAGCTCCTTCTGAAACCCTATTGGGTCTGTCAGTCACCTGGGGTAGAACAATTAAATAGGCCCAAACTCCCTGCAGTGGGGGCAGCTGCAGAGAACTCCAAGGAGAAGAACGAGTGATCTGTCCATGGCAAGGGACTGATGTTAATAGCCCCTAACCCCTGATCACCTTGCCACTGCCCCAAGACAAAGACAAGATCCAATGTATGACCCCTCTGTGAGTTGGGCCATCAATAAGCTGGACTAGGTCCATGGCTGCCATGGTAGCCATGAACTCCTGGGCTACCTCTGACCCTAGGCCCAGAGAACGTAGGTTGAAGTCCCCAAGAACCATAAGTCCCCAAGAATCCCCCACCACCTTTGCCATGGAGTCCAGGATCTCAGGTAGCAGTTAGCGTAGACTTTCTACCAAATATCAATGTTTAATTAACCTTGCAAATACTGGTTCTATACTGTTGTAAGGGTAGACTCTGACCAGCTCCTCCCTGCCAGACCTCCCTGTCAGGGAATCAATGTTTTCTTCCTTTCTCATATGTGCAATAATGAGACCCTCCTCAATCCTTCTTTGTCTGGATAAAAAAGCTTTTGTATTGCTGAAACTGCGAAAATAAAGTGAATATAAAACAAGCAAGAAACGTATGCACTGGAGCCAAAAAAATAAAAAGGGAAAAGCAGATACTATTATCCTTTCAGTCCCAAATTAAAGCAGGGCATTTCCAGAAAATCAAATATAAATAAAATTGAATCACTAAGGAATTTTTGGTTCAAGGGATTGTTACATGAGTGTGTCTGTGTGTGTGAGTGCGTGCCCCTCCAAGTCAGTTTTTGACTCCTGGTGACTGCCTGGACTAGTCCCTGCAGTTTTCTTGGCAACTGGTATGCCTGCTTCCTAGGGCTGAGTGAGAATGACTGTCCCAAGGTCACCCAGCTGGCTTTGTACCTAAGGTAGGACTAGAACTCACAGTCTCCTAGTTTCTAGCCTTCACCACTACACCAAAGTGGCTTTCTGTTATGAGAGTAGATACAGGTAAATCTTTAGTTAGCATTACACTAGATTATAGTTTAGCTTCTTTTTAAGTCAGCTTGATTAACTCTGATATCCATTGTCTCTATGGAAGCTCAGCCTGTATGATCTCAGTAAGGAGAGTGGCCCAAATTTCTTACAGATCTATCCCATCTTGGGATCTGCCCAGGATCATATTGTCCTATGCATCTCCCTTTTAGAGTCTCTACAGCAGCTGCCTATAATTTTAGCAACTTTGTATTTTTATCTCCTTTGCCATTAATTGTTTTTACAGTTAAGTTAAATATTTTACGTTTTCTTATTTTTAAATAAAGTTAATTTTGAATTATAGATTGTGTCTTTTATCCAATTCCCAAAGAAGGGATATCTGTGTTTTTCCTTCTCACAAGCTCTAAAAGCTACAGGGCCAGGAACTGAAGTACAAAGCATATTTTCTATTGTTCTTGCTGTTGTTGCTGTTATTATTATTATTTAGTAATATTTATTTGCTATTTGTCAGTAAGACACTGAGGTTTTGGAATCCCTGTCTATTCTATATGCCAAGGTTAAGCTGGAAGGCATCAGGTAAAGGCATCTCTCTGGAAGATAGGGAGTGACAGTAGTGACTACTCAGCAGCTACACCATGGCAGGAAGGTGGGCTGGGGCATGTAAAACCTATGGACATTCTGGTAGAAGAGGGACATGACACCTTGCTCTCCTATTTTTTACTCTACCGGTTTAGTCATACAACCAAGATTTCCCTTTGCCTTTTAATGATGGGTTATATTATATTCCTCTGATATCATCATTTTCATCAACTTCATCATATTTTCTTTAGAACTTGCAAGCTGAGATTTGAAAAATATAGCAATAAGAAACTTAACAATTCCAGATGCAAGGCAAATAAAAATAAAAAAACACTGTGTGTTCTATAAACAACAGTAGGAGGAAGGGGATTAAATATTTGTTTTAAATTGCTTTCCTAAGTCTATCTTTGATCATGACTTTCTTTTTTGTCCAAGTCTAATAAACCAATTAAATAAATCTCATTAGTAAATGTACACATTATACATCATTTTGGCTAATCATTAACATTATAAACTGCAGTTATCATTTCCTTTGACTATTTATTTAAATTCCAATTTGTACCTACATGAGTTAAAACAGATTGAATTTTCAAGTAGCTGCCCCTTCTCAGTCAATTTTCACTATTCCTTCTCTCCCTATTGAGTTCCATCAAAGGTGGGAGGCAGCAGAAGGGAAGTCCCAATCTGATTTAAAAGAAGCCAATTAGCAAATCTCATTTGGTGTTAATTGCAACTGCAGTTCTCATCTTCGTTTAATCAACACCTCAGTCAAGCAATCTAAGAAGTCTGAGAGACAGACATCGATTTCATTCACAGCAAGAGCTGCACTGACAAGTTTCATCCTCTGAGCCTCTTCCATTTGCACAAGACTAAATTGTTGCCATTCCATTCAAACTTCTTCCATAATATGGAAGGAAGAAATAAGGCCCCTATTCACACATCTTCCCAGGACTTCGTGCAGCGGCATGTTCCCTCCTCTTTCCATCAGACAGTTAATGTGACACAGGAATGGATAACCTGCTGCAGTCACCCTAATTTCAAAAGCACTACTCTAGCAATTAGCTCAGACCTCTGCCAAGAGGGAATTGTCTCCCCATTGGCAATTGCTGGTAAATGTGTATGTGTGGTGGGGGTGGCACTGGGGGAACTAGGAAGGAAGAGAGAGAAACAAAAAGGGTAAAAGAAAGAGAAAAGGGGATGATATGAAAGACAGAAGAGGGAGAGAGGGAGGGTTGAAATGGCCTTCCCACTGTGACCTTGCTTACTATCTGCCTCACTCCAGGTTAGTGTGGTCTCCTAGCCAAGTGCTACACCCACTATTCAGAGGCCATGCTTATCTGACTTTTCTTCCTTCAAAAATGTGTGAGAGAAACCACATGCTTTGTGTTTAATGAAATATACTAGGCACATTTATTTATTTGTCAAATTTGTGACCGCCCATCTCCTCCAAGCAGAAGAACTTACAATATAAAACAATAAATACACAATAAAATTTCAATATAAAACACATTATAAAACAATTTCACAGAGCTACCAAATATAATAAAATCCAGATGGCTGTGGTCTCATTCAGTCATTATGGAGGAGGGGCACTTCAAGGTACTAGCCAGCCCCAAGTATGACTATTCTCCTCCCTGCCCCAAGCCCGGTGGCAGAGCCAGGTCTTCAACTTACTCCAGAAGGCTAGGAGTGATGGGGCTAATCTCACCTCCGGGGGCAAGATGTTCCAGAGGACAGGTGCTACTGCAGAGATGGAATTTAGGAAGTGTGTGTGTGTGTGTGTGTGCATCTGTGCACACATGTGATGTGTTCTGTATTCCAATGTTCTGCTCAAGGCAAAAACTGAGTGGAGAGTCAGGCCATATACTGTATGTATGAGGACCATAAGAAGGATAACTAGTATCTCCAGAACATGTCAAGTAAGTTGCTGATATAATGATGTGGCCATTCAGTGTGGTAAAGTTTGGAATGCAATGGTCCTCTGCCTGAAACATGCATAGAGAGGATTTGCTAATCTTTGTCATCAATAATTGCTGAAACCATTTTGAAGAACTCTTTGTAAGTGTTCTTGGATATTTATTTTAAATGTGTGTCTATACTTTTTCTTCTGTTTCATACATCAATACATTAAAAAGAAACCAAAATTTAGCAAAATCAAGAAACGATAGAAGTTAAAGTCCAAACCAATAACGAATGAAAGTCATACATGAAATATTGTATAACCCTGTGGTATTATATACATTTCTGAAAAAGCAAAAGGCAAGCAGACAATACGTCTTTCATATAGTCATGGCTCTTGAGAGTCGATGGAGGAAAAAAGCTGCTTTGTTTTCACTCATCACATCATCATTCCTGTGGAATGTCCTGTCATGGCCTAATGGGGGCTAAACAGGCAAATCTAGGATATTTTGTAAACAGGCTTCTTATTGCTCACATAGTTGGAAATGAATAACATGGAAAAAACCATTTCATATTCAGTTCTATCTGTAGTGTTTAGAAATAGCTATTCTTTGTTTGCTTAAGGCAGAGGTGGAAAATGTTTTGGTCCTAGATGCTACTTCCCTCAGTATTTTTTTTTTTTAATGGCCAGGGCCTGTCCTTGGGTTGCCTGTTCTTGGCCACAGGTATTACATTTCAAAAGAAAGAAAAACAAAATGTAAGTGAACTAAATTAGTTTGCTTGAACAAAATACAAAACAAAGTCCACACTTGTGATTATTAGGAAAGGAAGGGACATAAAATAGAATTACTAGCACTTTAATGCTTTTGTATATACTTATGATGGATCTGCAAATAGAATCTGGAAGCATCTTTGAAAAATGATATAAATAGACCTGGGAAAAGTGCAGAAGCAGGCAGCTAAAATTATCATGGGCCTTGAACACATTTGGGACCCTAACTTGGCAACTAGTGACTGTGGGGCAACATAATCAAGTTGTATAAAATCATGCATGGCATAGAAAGGGACATCAGTAACCATCAAAAATGATGCCAAAATGATGACATCTAAATCATGACATATTTGTGCAGAGGATGCACTTAGTACTTGCATCACAACATATGACTCAGGTATGTGAGTTATATACTTTGTGTGATGATGTCATAACATGTGTCATAGCTTGCCCCTCTCATGGATGGCCATAGGCAAAGATGGGGAGACAGGAGAAGTTTTATGCCTTTCTTAAAAGACTAGCACCAGGAATCACTCAATAAAGTTGATTGAAAGAACATAAAACAGAAAGCAATTCTTCACATAGCACATAATTAACCTGCAACTTTTTAAGGCTGCGTGTTATCTATAGGTTAGAAGCAGTGTGCTTCCAAATACCAGTTGCAGGAGAACAACAAGCCAAGGCAGCTATGCTGTATATCATCTGCTGCTTGTAAGTAACCCAGAAGTCTCTTGGTGACTGCTTTGAGAAACAAAATGGTGGACTAAAAGGGCTTTCATCTAATCTAGCAGGTCAACTCTTATGTTTTAATGCTCTTAATAAGTTTAGAATACTGACCCAAACAGCATCTTTACTCTGAAGCCTGGGTAACTGCAACATGAAACTTTGTCATCTTCTCTTAACACATAAGATATTAAACCACTGATTAAAGCACAAACAAAATCTGTTTAAATTTTATTTGAAAATAGGTTCTATGCCCAGCCAAACATGGTGGAGAAAAGATGGCGAAGATATATATAAATCCACTAATACATTTTATCCTTTAATATAAAATTCATTTGGATCATCAGTATGGAGAAAGGACAACAAGGGATATATAGCTATCTATGGATGAAAATTCAGTTCTCTTGAACTGTGCAAAATCTGTCCTCCAAGTCATTTCTAATATCTCAGCTTGTTTTCAGATATGATTTGTTTTTAGAACTTCATGCTGAGAGGAAAAGCAAATGAGAAGAGCATACAGCCTTGAAGAAAAATTATACTTTGAAAAGGCTGCATGATAGCCACTGAAAGAACAACTAAATATAACATGATATTAATATAATGAGCTGATCTTTCTTCCCAAGGAAACTCTGCCTACTTTGGATACTTGTTAAAACTTGATAGAGAATTAAATATCTGCCACAAATTGAGATTAGTTTACTTGAATTTATCCAACACAGCATATTAGCAAAGAAATAAAAGTTGATCAGGTGAAAAAGCTTATGTAACTACAGTAAACAAATGGTCTATGTAGGAAATTGTGGTAAATATATTTGAGCAAGTCAAGTGACTAGCACAAAGTAATACAGGCAACTGAAGTGTCTATCCTGCTCTCACTGATCCATAACACAAATGGCCATAAATAAACATCATTAAAATACAGTCAAATCTCTCACTCTAAGATCAATATTCCATTTCATTTCTTGAAAGCATTCTTTCCTCTGTCCCTTTGACCCAAGATGGCTCCTAGATCAATCATAAGGCAGTCTAGAGTCTCAAGCTTACAAATGATATCTCACAAAAGAAAAAAGAGTTGGGTAAGAAGAGGGGTAAAATTGAACCCAAGAGCCTGTTCTAAATTTCAGTATCCAGCAAGTCATGCAGCTGATTGCAAACACAGTGGAAAGGATTGTGATCTTCTTTCTCTAGTGGTGTAGTAAACAGGGGAAAAGGATTCTTGACTGGAGCTGAATGCAGGTATAGTGGAGGGCTTCCGAGCTGTCAATCCTTTATTTTCTGGTGGCTTCAGCAGTGGCAACTGGTAGTTAGAGGAAGGAGGTTCTGAGCTGGTGTTGTTTTAGTAGAAATATCTAAAAGTATATTCACCAGGGTAAATGTTACTTATACTAAATGCACACTTCTCCTCTTAAAAATAAAAGCATTGTGCATTCGGTTCTATGTTTGCTGCTTATTTTCCAGTTCCGTGAGATAAGATTGTGGATAAAGATGCTTATGCATCACCAGCCAAATATGAGTCCGTATTTTTATATTTAAATGATAACATTTGCCACAATAGTCTTAGAAGAACAGAGATTAGCTTTGGGTGAAAGCCAGCAATATTGTTGTATATGGGAAATGTAACTTGTTTTGGGTCCAGCTTTACAAATCAAGAACTTTCTGCAAAGTTTTACATTGGTTGCTAAATCCATTCTAGCTAGTTTCCTCCATCTTCCTTCTATGTCTAACTCCTCCATTTGATGTCACGGAGTGGGGTAGGTGGGATGGGGGTGGGTGTTCTGTGATAATTCTGCCTTCTCCTAGATAAACATAAGGAGTTACTCTAACAGAAGAGAAGTATAAAATTCAAGTGGTTCACGTCAGGTTTCTTTCAAGTTATTTGGTTAAGCTTGTCCACATCAAATATTGATATTTCTTGCTACTGTTCTGCAGACTTCATGCCTATTAATCACTACAACAATTAGACAAAAATGGGAAAATTTCTCACAATCAAGCAAATATATTACAGAGACATTGTCTGCATAGTAATTAGACACAAATAGAATTTTAGCTTTGATGAAGAAAGCCTGGACCTGAAGTACTTAGGTTTTCATATATGGAAGGATTATTTATTTATTTTCACAGGAATCAGTCATGTGACTTCTTCCACAAGTAATAACATCCTAAAAGTCTACTACCCAGAAGATAACTTCAGTAGCAGCTAGATTGTAGTCAGCTTTCTCCAGCATGAACAAAGATAGTATAGACTAGGTATTCTGGGAGCTGCAGTTACAATACATCTGGAGGATAAACAAAGTGGCAGAAAGCAGATAAAAAGAAACTTCAAGTATTGGAAAAATATAACGCACAGGGTTCCCCACCAATGAAAGAAATAATATTCTCATCCATGAAGAAAGTCCTTGGGTCATTAACTACTGCTGATTCCCAGTTCCTATTGGTCTTACCTTGATGCAGTCAACCTTGCTGCCTCCATAATTGTCTGACAGCCACGTTTAAGTGATCACTGGCTGACAAAGTGAATGGTTTGAAGTCACATCTAGGGGAGGTGATAAAAACATTTCACCCCAACCCTCTTGTTCCTCTGAAAACAAACAGAGCAAAGCTGAAAAAATGATAGCCCCAATTTACTTTAAGTGACAGATTAACACCTCACGGTTACCATGAGATTGATGTGCAATTATATCTTATGAGCCTACTCAATAAAATAACTAAGTTTGAACCTATAAATGAAGACACCGTAACAATTAATTGATGTGGATTTCAGCTCAGTTTCATGTGGATCTTGGCAAAACAATCAACTCAAACCTCTAAAAAATGCTGTATGTTCTTTCCCAAACCACTGCTTGGATGAAGTGAAGAAATTTCAGAGAGAAAGTCAAGACACATGAGTAAAAGTGTGTCTAAGAGAGCATAGGTGGTTCCATCCACTTTTAATTCTTCCCCCACCGTGCAGTCCCCAACATTTTATCCCTGTGGGAGTGTGACCCTGAGTAGATAAAAGTATCAAAATGTTGACAGATGAAACTTTAACTCATATTGGAGGAAGAAAGAAACAATTAAAATTGTTTACCCAAAGAATGGAGAAGGAAGGAAGGAAAACAGACTTGCTCATTAGAGTGCAAAAATTAAACTTGTGCATCATAACTGGGACTGAAAGTAAAGGTCAAATTATATTTGCTGTTACATAGTCTCACAGACTAGAACATTGCACATGGGAGATGTTATCTTCAGCTTCATAACAAGTGCAAGTGCTTGGAAGAAACATCTTCATTTGGCACGTATGGAAATCTGCAGAGAAATAACCAGGGAGGGGGCTGAGGGTGGTGAAAACATAAATAAGTCCTAAAGTGCTAAATAATTAATGAGTGCTAAATAATAATAAAAACAAATCAACTAAAGCCACAGAGAAGGATGAAAATAATAATCTGCAGAGTTGGAGCCCTTGTGAATTCCTCATTTTGCACAAGAGCAGGGGCAGAGAGAGGGAGAGAAAGAATATTTACAAGCTTTAATCTTTTATTAGAGGAGAGGTCAGAGGCAAGGAATGAATATCGCAGGAAGAACAACAAAAAGAAAAATGCATAATCGGAGGACAGAAGGAAAAACATGGCACTAGACAGCAGCTTCCATAGCAGTTAAAGGTTGATCAATTTTTAAACAGCAAAACAAGCAGCCTAAGATGCTGAGCAAAGAACTTACAGTTTTCACAGCAACCCTTGCTATTAAAATAAACAAAGCAAATTCAAAATGAATAAAACAACAATTTATGGCATCAAGCCTACCCCCCACTGTGCCTGCAAATAATGCTGCAGTTCATGGCTAATTTCTGTTGCAAAAATTCTACAGAACTCACTGGGATTTACAGCCAAACTGCTGGAAAATTACTGTGGGCAATTTCCAGCTGGGTTTGCACCCAGCACGGTCCCATTCAATTCCTATCTCCATATCAGAACAAGCACACTTGCCACTTAGTTAAGCTAGCAACAGATATAGATTTGTCTTTCTTTATTAAACATCAGCAAACATCCAAACAGTTAACTCGGAAAACAAGGTTAAAGGCAGGCAAAAGGAGAGGGAGGGAAGGACAGGCAAGAATTTACATTATATATCGGTATATCAAAAGTCACCCAAAGCTACTGGAAACAATATCCACCTATAGTCTATGATTTCTTGCCCTTCAGTAGTTCTGTTAGAATCAATGGTTGGGTTTTGTTCAAGGACTGCATTTGATCCTGTGCAACTTCCCTCCATTTCTGTCCCTCAGTTGCTGGTAGTCCTTGCACTTCTTTCTGTGAATGGGGATCAGGTCCATCCCTTGTTCTAGCTGTGCAGTGCATTCTTTCATGTGGGATTCCTTTACTAGATCTTTGAGATCGTCTTAGCTCTAATTCTGGATTTGGCTTTGTGGCAGCAGGGCTTCTGAATCTGATGCTATTACAGATTCCTCAGAGCCATTTTCAGTATCTCCTTTTGATAGTGTGTTGTTGTTGTTGTTGTTGTTGTTATTCATCTTCCCTATGTAAGCTTCCTGGGTAGATCCAGATCCAATTGATAAAACTAGGCTGGTTTGTATTAGAATATAAATATTGCACCTCATTTGGAGTTATTCCTTCCTCTTCACTAAAATGATCAACATTCATGTATTTTCCAGTTTTTAACTGTAAAAACCTGTAGCTTTGTGTTCCTATCTGATAATTTAGCATTATTCCTAACTGGTTCTGCAATTTATTATTATTTTCTTTAGGAATATAATTTTGTTAATGTTTGATGCTTATATTTTTTAAATTCCCAGTTGCAATATCCTGCCCCATTATTAGACTTAAATCTCTTAATTTTTCTGTTGAACTTGCTTTCTACATAAGCACAATACAGTTTGAATTGCTCTAATACTTTACTCTTAATAATTAAAATATAGGTATAAGTATGCTTTGAGTGACTGTCTTTGAACATTAGAGAACAGTTTTTTCTTCATTTTGTTTTGATTGACATACATACATGCATACATACACATACATACATACATACATACATAAAGTTCCAATAGCTGGATGGCTTGTTTGAATTCAAGTCCAGAAAACTGTTTTTTGTTTTTTTTCTTTTAAATAACAATCACAGTTTGATTCCCTTTGTGTTTTGCAAGAACAAACATTTAATCCAATTGCTAAATCCTCATCCTCTAATTTTTTAATAACTGACTCATCTCTGTGGGACAAATCATTTATGCCATTTATGCCATTTTGCATATTATTTTATTTATTTATTTATTGTCATATTTCTCCCTGCCCAACTCGTACTGTGACGACTCTGGGCAGTTATTATATTATGCACGTATCTTGGTATTCTATTTGCTTTTGGTTGCATAAACTCCAGCAAGTTGCTTTATTGTGCTTTCCAATTAACATTACTCGGTGGTCTGTTGTAACAGTGCAAAGTCCATTTTGAAGAACAATGTCACAACCACATTGCATAAGATAACATAGACTTATCTATTTTGCATACAATTCAGATACATAATCTGTTTCTTTAAATATTATATTCCTATTCTCATTATGATTTATCAGGCTTTTCAGTTTAATGCTGTGTTTTCCACATACATTTCTCAACATTTCATTTGCCAAATTAACTTTTTCCTTAGTAAGATTTATCAGGGCTTATAAACATCTTTGTTGCAGATATATTGACTTGATATACTGCTATCGAGCAATTTTTTTTTTCTTTTCACATTCAGAATCGTGTCCAATTTCAAGTAAGCATTTATTTGTAAATGTAAATACTGTTTCTTTGCACCTCATTGTACAGGCTTGATTTTTCTTTTAGGCTATTTGATATTTTCTCACTGTTGTATCGATCTTAGTTCTTTAAACTCATCTTCTTTAATATGTCCTTTTCCATTACAGTAATGACAGACTACATTTCTCCCTTTTATCTTGTTTAAAGAAGTCTCTTCAGATGCATTATTTAAATCATGCTGGCATGCCTCAAGGGAAATTTGTAGTTTGATTACTATATATTTATAGTTTTCTGGTAATGATCTTAATAACAGTTCCTTGATTAAATTATCAGAAAGGTTCACACTATAGAAAGATACTCTGACACATGTTCCATTAACTTCCATTCCCTGATAATTTCAGAGTTACTAGTTTTCTGAACATGAAAGTATTATTACTCATTCCTGAGTGTGCATATGTGGGTCTTAGGTTATTCCAGATCTCCTTTCTTGAAGAAACCATTTTGAATTAGCTTACGGTTTGCCAAATTCAACCTTAAAATCATTTAAGATCTAAATAATCTATCATTTTTTATCCAAGCTATCCTGTCTTGAACTTCTTTTGGACATGGCATCTCCAAAATTGTGGAGTCCTTGGTGCTCTCTGAGCCTTGTTGTTTTCTTGGAGACATTTCATTGCCAGACTAGGCAACATCTTCAGTGCGAACTGAAGATGGTTCACACTGAAGATGTTGCCTAGTCTGACAATGAAACATCTGCAAGAAAACAACAAGGCTCAGAGAGCACCAAGGACTCCACAGTTCAACCCTGGGCTACAAACATTCACTTCAATCTCCAAAATTTCTGAGTAAAAAAGTTACTTTTTTTTTTCAATAGTACTTCCATCTTCAGGGATGCGGTGGCACTGTGGGTAAAACCGCTGAGCTGCTGAGCTTGCCGATCAGAAGGTTGGCGGTTCAAATCCGTGTGACGGGGTGAGCTCCCGTTGCTAGTCCCAGCTCCTGCCAACCTAGCAGTTCAAAAACATGCAAATGTGAGTAGACTAATAGGTACCTCTTCGGCGGGCAGGTAACGGTGTTCCGTGTAGTCATGCCGGCCACATGACCACAGAAGTGTCTATGGACAAACGCCGGCTCTTTGGCTTTGAAACGGAGATGAGCACCACCCCCTGGAGTCAGACATGACTGGACTTAATGTCAAGGGAAACCTTCCATCTTCATGCTGCAGATGCTGTGTTCTTTCCCACCTTCAGGCATGAGATTTTCTAGTCCTGCTGTCACTGTCATTCACAAAAATTTCATGCTTGTTTAGAAGGTGTGAAAAAATGTTCCTCAAATAGAGTATTTTAAGTCCTAATGACCATCCACAGTCTATGAGCTTTAACTGCTGGGTTAGCAGTTAAACAGTTAAAGCAGTTAAAGCAGTTCTTACCAAGGGCCTGGAAATAAGCTAGGATGTTTTTGTGACTGGGGTTCTTTGGATGCCCTGGATGGTCAGTGTTATAGTTCTGGCTCCCTGCTGGGCCTGTGGATAATTTCCAAACTAATTTGCACCCAACACAGTCCAATTCAATCCCTGTAACCAGATAAGAGCAAACATACAGTACGTGCCACTCAGTTCAGCTAGCAAAAGAACATACTTGAACATTTATTTATTAAACTTCAGCAAACATAAAAACAATTAACTGGCAAAAGAGGATAAAGGCAGGCAAAGTAGAGAGAGAAAGACATAAAGTTATATCACCTATGCCTACCTCTCCCTGCAAGAAGGTCTGCTGAACTGTCTCTTCATGGTGGGGATGAAAGTGTTCCTGGAAGGTGTGAGGTTTCAGCCAACCTCTGATTCAGAAAATGAACCTCTTTCTAAGTCAGAAGGGGAAACAGAAACTTACCAGGCAGAAACCGGGAAAGCAAAACCCAGAAATGACCCAGCAGCATGGGAAAAGTTGCAGACACTGATTAGCCAGTCTTCAGAGGAGGATTTGAATCCTCCAATCAGCATGTACGAATGACGTGCAGAAAAATGCACAAAGGAGAAGGCAGCCCGATTGGCTGCAGAAGGTAATAGGTGTGCAAGGGATCAGCGTAAAAGGCATATGTGTAAATAGCAAGCTGCAGGAGACAACTGATCCTTCGAGCTTGCAGTTCCAGTGGAAGAGTCCTTACCCACGTTGGAAACCTTGTCTGTAGCCGGAGGGGAATCAGTGCCAGTGTTTCCTATCGGAGAGGACTTGTTTCCTGCACATGCTGCCACAGAGGATCTTCTCCCTGCTGAACCCAGCAACCTCAGCCTCACGTCCAGCTTCAGACCACACCATCAACATTCTGCACATTCCAGGTGTGCTTCCAGCCTTGCTTCAAGCTTCCAGCTGTGTCCAGAATCTGCAAGCCAGCTTTGTCATGCTCCATGTCCTCAGCCTTGCCCAGGATCTCCAGTTCAGCTTTATCATGCTTCCAGCTCCCAGCCTTGTCCAGAGTCTCCAGTATAGTTTTGCCATGCTTTCAACCTCCAGTCTTGTCTAGGATCTCCAGTCCAGCCTAGCCACATCCCAGTTGCCCAACGCTGTTCAGGAACTTTAGACCTATCTTGTTGTGAACCTGGTTCTCAACCTTGTCTAGAACCTGTGGTCCAGTCCAGTTGTGTTTCAAGTTCTCTGCCTAGTCAAGAACCTCCAGTCCAGCCTAGTCATGTGCCAAGCTTCCAGCCCAGCCTGGAATCTCCAGCCAAGTCCAGCCTTGCTTCAAGTTATCAGCCTTGTTCTGAGTCTTCAGCCCAGTGTACCCAGTCCAGCCTGGGTCATCCAGTTCAGCCCAGTCCTGCCTCTAGATCCAAACCTTGCCCAGTGGTTCCAGTTCAGTCTTGCCTACCCAGCTTCCAGGTGCCAGCCTAGTTCGAGTGGTGTTTCAGATCACGGATAACCATCTCCAGTTGTGCCATGTGCCCTAGCTTCTTCCAGCTCCATAGCTCCTGTCAGAAAATTCTGCTCAGCTGTTTTACCACAGTCTCCTCCTGTAAACTTGCTGGTCCACCCATTGTTACCCAGGTGGTCTTGATCGCAACCAGCCTACCTCTTGACCATAAGAATGTATTTATTGTAAATAGTTATTTAATAAAGAGTGGTTTTTATAATAAACCTTCCTGGCTGCCTCATAGTCTGAACAGGACAGAAGGGATGAGCAAAAAACATTGGAAGTGTATGCCAAGAGTATATAATCCCAGCAGGGTCACCCAAGGCATGAAGATCATCCCAACTGTCCAGCTAAAGCATGCAGGCACCTATATTGGGCAGCAGTGATATAGGAAGATGCTGGAGGTGGATAATTACTTTATTGACAATGGCAAAGTCATAAATTCATACTGCATGCATTTTTACCAAAAAATCCCACATGGATAGAAAATATAAAATGATTGACGATATGGTGCCAGATGTTGGGCCTCTCAGGTTGGATGGTACTCAACATGCTACTGAGGCATTTTGCATAATCAACAATATTCAGGAGGAAATGTAATTGGATTGTATGGTTTAGGAAACTGAAATGAATCAGGAGACCGACTGATCAATTTCTGCCACTCCAATGATTTCTTCATAGCTAACACTGCCTTCAAATAACCAGAATGATGCCTCTATACATGGACATCACCAGATGGAATATATACACAAATCAAATTGACTATATTATGGCTAAAAAGAAGTGGAGGAGCTCAACTATAGCATCAAAGACATGGCCAGGTGCTGACTGTGGAACAGACAATGAACTGCTCATGTGCAAGCTCCAAGTTAAGCTAAAGAAAAGACAAAACCAAACAGTTTCTGCAATATGATTTTGAGCATATACTTACCATTTTCAGGGAGAACATCAGGAATCACTTGAAATTCTAAACTCCATTGACCTAGACCCAGAGGAACTATGGAATTAAATCAAAGTTGTTAAGGATAAATGTGAAAAGAGATTCCCAAAGGTCAAGAAAGAGAAGATAGAAAACTGGATGTCAGAACAAACTGTGGAAATTGTCAAGAAGAGTAGAGAAGCCAAAGCCAAGAAAGACAGAAATCTCAGATGATTAACAAAGACTTTCAGAGGGCTGTTAGAGATAAGAAGTACTTTTGTGATATCTGTAAAGATACTGAAGACAGAAACAGATATGGAGAACAAGGAAAGTCTTCCAAAAATCTCCAAAATCAGAAGGAGATTCCAACCTTGAGTTAGTATGCTAAAGGATGCCAATGGACAGTTAGTAATTGATTCAAAGAAAATCAAAGAAAGATGGAAGGAGTATCTTGAAATACTGAAGAGTGGAGATATCAGTTAGTTTAAAAAATATTCCCTACTTACAAGAACTTCTATGAAGTTAGATCAACATTTTGATCATTCCCAAGTTGGAAGAGTATAGGAACTGATGGAATACCCACCAAAATATGACAGGCAACAGAAGAATCAGTAAAGGTTCTAACCAAGCTATGCCAGGAAATCTGGAAAATAACACAGAAAGAAAGCAGACCTCTAATGTACTTTATATGTCTTGAGGATTTTTTTTTTTCCAGTGGTACTTAATCCTTACCTAGCTCCATACATTCTGCTGGTTAAACAGTGATCTTATTTCTTATTTCTACAATAGTGCAAGGAAGTAAATATTATTTTCCATAGTGATCCATTCAGAAAGGAAAGTCTGGATAAAATGTTTAGCAAGAAAATGTTTTCCAGAAAATCAGACCAGTGCTGTTTTGAATCCGTGAGGTCAGCAAAGAGGATCTAATTCCTAGATTCATAATGTGCCAACAGATGCCAGCTGCTTAGCAGCTTCCAGAATATGATCCAGGGATGCACTTTGCTTATAAACCACCTCCACATTGAATGATGCAAACAGACCTAAAAATGTTGTAAAAGAGTCAGATTTTTCACAAGATTTTGGATGAGATGGAGTACTGAAGGGTTCTACAGAGGTTCTTATGACTTTAAGATACATTCTAAGCAAACAGTAACTGAATGCAACACATGAAGTGCACATATAATTGCAACAACTACATACACACACACACACACACACACACACTGTATATGTAAGTTTTATATGAAAAAAATATACTTATCACTCTCTGAAGATAAACTAATAGAGACAAATGGGAAGAATAGGCAATTTTTACTTGTTATTACAATTAGGTAATGATATGATCTATAAATAACTGTGTCTGCCTTTCTTCACTCTTCCAGAGAGTAGGATGTAGGTAACCAATTTAAAGCAATGTGAAGTTTATTGGCATTGTAAATCCATACAGACTATGCAATAAAGATAAATTATTGATGGGCTTCTTATTTCAGGACTGAATCATACAGCAAAAAAAGTAACAAGGTAGCATTATTCTCAGGTCTTCTTTCAGGATAGAAGACTAACCCATGAAAGGAAAAAATAATAGTACAGCATTCTTCTGAGTTCAAATGTTGATGTCAAATTCCATATTTGCTGTTTTGACAGATAAGACTGACTTGTGACTACAATCACTTGTTTCATTCTATTTGTAACAAACACTTGAAATTGTGATCTTTCCATAACATGACATGGGAGAAAGGCTATTGTCAGGTGAAGAATTCCTCCAGGTGAATTGCTGCTTTACTATTTGTTTCAGAGCTGCTGGTCTCTGACACAAAATAAGCACTGATTTGGCAAGGCTAGTCACTTTGGGGAAACAAAATGTCACAACACATTAATGCATAGTTTGAGAGTGGGGAGAAAAAGCAAGGATCCTTTCTGAGCTGCATAGCACATTTGTTGTACTGAACTCCCAACATCTCTTTCATTCTGTCTATATAAATTGGTGGATTATGCTGGGATATTTCTATTCTTTTTCTCCATTACCAGTCATGAACTTTTAAAATAGAGATAAGAAATGTTTATTACAGCCATATAGTTCTTCAAAGGGAACACTTTGCTTTGTTGGATAGTCAGCCAAAGCACTGCTTTAAAACAATGCCAAAAAGTAAAACAGCAGCCCACTTCTAGCTAGCTGATTTTTCTCAGTAACGTGCGCAAGGGCCACTGTTGTCAAGGCAAATTGGCTAATCCTGACTAACAGGCCCCAGTTCAACATTTTGTCAAGATGGAACAATGCACTTTATCAGGATAGATCATTTTCACCCAACCATTCCCAACATTCCTTATGTTTCTTAAACTGTGCAGAGTATGTCTTGAACATGAACATGGAAAAAAGAACCTGGAGTGGATCCATCATGACAGTAAGATATCTAAATCACAATAGCAAATTGGGATGAAAATTCCAGTATTAAGGTTTCAAAAAAAACACATCATGTGTCTATGCTCATGTAAGGTGTTATACCCCTTTTTCCAAAGCATTTTCTACCACATTATGATCTTTGACAATTCTTTTGCAGGTTCTCTGTGTCTCTATTTCTAGTCCTCATAAGATTTAGAAGATATGAAAAATTAAGGATGTGTCCAGAAACTGAAATGTGTTTTGTGACAAAATGGTTCTCTCCTAAAAGATGAAACTAAAAAAGGAAGAAACCAGGATGCACATAGAACTCCCTTTTGATTTCCACTCCTTTTTATTATTGTTAGTGACACAGAAAGAATATAGCTTTCCTACTCCTATGTTATTTAACATTAGATATGTTTTATTTGATAAATGAATGGTATTCTTCTGAGTGGGGTGTTCTTACATGAGTGAGGTAATGATTGCCTATTCTAAAACACTATCAGACTCATGAGCAGGAATACAAAGATATCTGATTTATTAAAGAATAGTATGCAGGATCACAGAGAAAACTGAGTATGATAAAAGCGCACCAAATGCAAACTAAAAACCCTCAGTGCAAATGAATTCCCTCCCCCTGTAGAATCTTCCCAAGTTCACAATCCCAGGTGCTCCTAACAGTTCCTGGTGGTCTGCGGGAAAAGTCCTTGAACAGAGAACATAACCCAAACACATTCCATTGTAATGAACACAGATACAGAGCTTGGTACAAGGTTTCACAGCAGCTCCCTCCCAAACAGAAACCCACGTCAGTGCCATGGCATATGAAACGTTACGATGTATAATGTACATTGAAATGGTGAACGTGACATACTGCCCCCCAAAAGAAACACTAAGCAGCAGGCTTCAAAGGGTAAGCAAGGTGGAAACGGCGAACTAAATCAGGAGCATTAACGTGGTGAGCAGACACCCATTCAGGATGAGGAAAGTGTTTTCATTGGACCAGATACTAGAGGGTGCCCCGAAGCTTGCGAGAATCAACAACCTCCTTGACCTCAAATGCTGTTGGCCATCAGTCATGATCAGAGCAGGAGAAGGAGGCTGGGGATGCCAGCGGGAGGAGTGGTAGACAGGCTTGAGCAAGCTGCAATGGAAAACAGGGTGCAAGCATTTCAAATTGTGAGGCAGGTCCAATTTAACAGTAACTGGATTGATAAGACCAACAATAGGGAAAGGACCAATGAACTTGAGAGCAAGTTTTTTAGAGGGTTGTGGTGACTTGATAAATTTGGTAGATAGATACACCTGCTCCCCAAGCTTGAAGTCGTGTTGCAAGGAATGATGCTTATCGGCTTGAAACTTGTAAGCAGCCTGGGCATCACCCAAAGCTTGTTGAATCACTGGCCAGAAATCAGCCAGCTTAACAGCCCAGTCAGAGGCAGAACAGGTTTGGGAATGGGGTTGTGGCAGTTCAGGGATGGGAACAAAGTCGTGACCAGAAACTACACAAAAAGGGGTTTGCCCGGTACTTTGATGGACAGCATTGTTGTAAGCCACTTCAGCAAAAGGTAGTAAATCCACCCAATCGTCCTGATGGTAGTTAATGTGTGCTCTAAGAAATTGTTCAAGAGTGGAGTTTAAAATCTCAGTAGAACCGTCACTCTCAGAATGGGAAGACATGGATAGTGCTTGCTTGGTGCCAATCAATTTTAAAAATGATTTCCAAAACTGGGAAGTAAACTGCATTCCGCGGCCACTGACCAAATGGGAGGGGCTACTGTGGAGGCGGTAGATGTGGATGAGAAATAGGTGTGCCAATTGTGGGGCTGACGGGATGGATGTACATGGAATGAAATGTGCCTGTTTGGAAAAAAAATCGTTTACAACCCAAATGACAGTTTTCTTCTGATTGGGAGGAAGATCCACAGTAAAATCCATAGAAATCTTGTCCCAGGGATGAGATGGGCTGGCCACTGGCTGTAGAAGCCCCTGTGGTTTCCCCCCTTAAGTTTTGACATTGCACAAACAGGACAGGAAGCCACATAGTCTTTTACATCGCATCTCAAGGTAGGCCACCAGAATTGATGACAAACCAAATGTAATGTTTTGACAAAACCAAAGTGCCCAGCAAGTTTATCATCATGGGAACACTGTAAAATGTCAGCTCTTAAAGTTTCGGGTACATACAGGCAGTGTCCCACCCATGCCAGACCGTTTTCAAAAGAAACGGTGTCTTTATTAGCTAGCAACCAAGTGTCAGATTTCAGTGCCTGGAGAAAGTCCTTCTGTAACTGACAAGGAACTTGCACTTTCCACTTCCCAGACTGGGCTGGGGGCAGGGTCGCTTGCGCACGGGTCTGGCTCCGAGTGACAGCAACCAAACCCAGTTGTGGTTCAGTGAGAACAGTCCCAACTACATTTGCCCCCTGGTCAAAATCCTGAGGTAAACATGACAAAGCATCGGCCAGAAAGTTTTTATTTCCTGGGATAAATTTTAACTGGAAGTTGAAACGACTGAAAAACTGAGCCCAGTGAATTTGTTTAGGACTGAGATGCCGGGGGGTGCGGAGGGCTTCCAAATTCCTATGATCAGTCCAAACCTCGAAAGGGCATTTAGCGCCTTCAAGGAGGTGATGCCAGGCTTCCAAAGCGACTTTTACAGCAAATGCCTCCTTTTCCCAAACATGCCACCGGCGTTCGGTTTCAGAAAATTTTCTGGACAGATAAGCGCAGGGTTTTAAGTGATTTTCAGAATCTCTCTGTAACAATATAGCCCCAACTGAGGAGTCACAAGCATCAACTTGGACCACAAAGGGGCATTCAGGATCGGGGTGCTGTAGAATAGGCTCAGCAGTGAAAAGGGTTTTTAATTTCTCAAATGCTGCCTGGCATTCAGGCGTCCAATTCAGCACCACCCCAGGGTTTTTACTTTGCGTGTCTCCCCCAAGCCCTTGGTACAGAGTAAATCAGTGAGGGGCAAGGCAATCTCAGCGAACCCCTGGATAAATTGGCGATAGTAATTACTTAACCTGAGGAAAATTTGCAATTGCCTCCAGGTGCGGGGACGTTCCCAACTTGAAATCGCCTGAATTTTTGCAGGGTCCATTTCAATGCCCTTGTCAGACACCCTATAGCCCAGATAGTCAAGTTGGGTCTTGTGGAACTCACATTTGGAAAGTTTGGCATAGAGTTTGGCATTTCTAAGCTTGCGTAACACCTGTTTGAGGAGGCGTTCGTGTTCCTCCTCGGTTTCAGTGTAAATGAGAACATCATCTAAATAAACCAGGACCCCTTTAAACAATTGATCATGTAATACTTCATTAATTAATTACATGAAGACTCCGGGCGCCCCTGCCAACCCAAAAGGGAGGACTTTGTACTGAAATGAACCCAGTGGGCAATTAAAAACAGTTTTCCACTCATCTCCAGCTCGTATGTGGATGTGGAAATAGGCTTCAAGAAGATTGAGCTTGGAGAAAATCTTGCCCTTAGACAAATGAGCTAACATGTCCTTCATGAGCGGAAGAGGGTACTTGTTGAAAATTGAGAAGGAATTTAACACTCGATAGTCCATACAGAGTCGAAGCATGCCATCTTTCTTTTCCCGGAATAGCACAGGGGTCCCAACTGGGGAATTTGCAGGTTCAATAAACCCCCTTGACAGATTTTTGTCAATAAAGTCCCGTAATGCCTCAAGCTCCTTCTGAGTCATTGGATAAATTTTTGGCTTGGGCAATTGAGCATTGGGAACCAACTCTATCGCACAGTCAGTTTGTCAATGGGGGGGGAGCTGATCTGCTTCCATTTCCCCCAAAATGTCTGCAAAGTCTTGGTATTGATCGGGCAAGCCTTCTAAATGTGCCGAGTTAGGGTGTGGCATGGTGGTTGCAGCCCTTCCAACCCCTGCATGTGAAGCTCTCTCCACTGTAGGAGCTTGGTAAAACCCATCTTTAAAAGTCACAGTTCTGTGTTCCCAGTTTATATATGGGCTTCGATAGGTCAACCAGGGGATCCCCAGAATTACCAAGGGATTGCCAACAGGTGCTACTATGAATTTAAAAGTCTCACGGTGACTGCCCATTTGCATTGCCACAGCTCCAGTGAAATGGGTCCCCCCCCCCGCCGTTGAACCATCCAACTGTGTGAAGATCAAAGGCTGCTGGAGGGGATAGCTAGGCAGGTCCAAAGCAGCAACCAGATCAGGGTGAATTAAACACCTGGAACACCCAGAGTCAACCAAAGCCCAGACCTCTGTAGTTTTTGTGCAGGAGCCCAATTTCACTTTTACTGCTAAAGTGGGACAGTCAGCACTCACCATAGCATCCTCACGCCCATCCTCCTCCACCTGCCCACAGGCGCTCTTCATGGCAGGTGGCTGGCATTTCCCGCCGGCTCCTTAGAGTCGTCTTCAGCCTCTCCCAAGAAGTAGAATACTTCCTCAGCGTCGGCTGCACCCTTGGCTGCTGTCATCTGCTGCGAGGGGGGGGGGTGATTTGGCCAGCGGCTTGCCTGCTCGATCTCCAGCCTTGGCTTTTTGGGCAAACAGCTGCTCAATGCCCTTCCTTTCCGTATCGGAGACACTGACCCCTCATGTAGCGCCGATCTCTCTCCTCATCCCAGGCTCTATAGCCTGGCCGGGCAGCTGTCACAGCACTTCGGGGTCCCCTCATGGTGGCTGGTGGTTTTTCAGGTCTTCTGGTTTGCATGAAGGTATGCTGAGCATGCTCAGCCTTGCCGGCCAGATAGATCCATTCATACAATGACTCTGGGTCATCCCTACACAACACCCACCGTAGGACGTCCCGGTTGAGTCCCTCTTTAAACCATTCTATTAAGGTTGACTGAGACCAGTTGGGGATTTTCCCAGCTAAAGCCTTCAACTCCAGGGCGTAATCAGCTACAGACAGTTGGCCCTGGGTAAGATCCTTCAGCGCCTTCTTACCTCTTGCCTTGGCCAGAGGATCCTCAAAATGCAGCTTTAATGCCCACATGAAGTCCTCGAAATAATCAAGTGCAGGGGAGTCAGCCTCATTTAATTGAACATACCAGTCAGCCGCTCGACCCTTCAACTTGGTGGCAATGACAGTTATCTTAGCCTCTTCGGAAGGGAAGTATGCTCCAAACTGCCTCATGTAACTTTTAGCATTAGTTAGAAAGAAAGATAACTTGGTTGTATCCCCATCAAACTTAACAGAAAAGTCTCTCACCCCCACTCCTGTTGGAACGGAATCAGCGGCTGCTTGAGTGGTTGGACCCCAGGTTACAGTAGCTCTCCCTCTTCGGGGTGGGGACACTGGTGGTCGAGCCCTGCAGGGTGGAGATTCATCCCGGAGCCATCTCCAGCCCCGCTCTGCCTGTGGTCCGGATGGGAGGATGGGAGATGGTTGCGTGAAGCTGGGATCTCCTCCGTGCCTCCCCTGCCCCCCCCCCCAATGACAGAGACAGGTTTCTTAGCATGTACTCCATCGATTCTATTTTGGCCTCCATCACTCTTAGCCTTTCAGGGGTTTGAGATTCCTCCCTCCCTCGTGTGTTAGGCTGTCTCTCTGTTGATACCGTGGTAGATTCTACATCTGGGGTCAGCAGGAACTGATACATCCAGGATGCCTGGGACATCCCTGGCTGGGGTTCTCCCACTTCATCCCAGGTGATCAACTCTGTGGGCGATTCGCTGGGTGCTAGTTGCTCTGGTTCTCCCCCATCGTCAGATTCCTCCACCTCAGGACTGGAACTTGATTCCTCCTGGAAATCTGAAGGTTCTGGGGTGAGGCTCAGTTCTCTGCTCTTGACTGTCGACTCGGGCAACAAGCTAGCCATCTCCTCAAGTCCCCCGGTTGTGAGCTTGGACTCGGCCATCATTAACTATTTTCCCTCACAAGAAACTAATCTTGGTAGGAGCTAACAGTACAACTTTGGTGATTCTCAGCTTTATGTAATGGTTGCCTATTCTAAAACACTATCAGACTCATGAGCAGGAATTCAAAGATATCTGATTTATTAAAGAATAGTATGCAGGATCACAGAGAAAGCTGAGAATGATAAAAGCATGCCAAATGCAAACTAAAAAACCCTCGGTGCAAATGAAATCCCCCCCCCCCTATAGAATCTTCCCAAGTTCACAATCCCAGGTGCTCCTAATGGTTTCTGATGGTCTGCGGGAAAAGTCCTTGAACAGAGAACATAACCCAAACACATTCCATTGTAATGAACACAGATACAGAGCTTGGTACAAGGTTTCACAGCAGCTCCCTCCCAAACAGAAACGCGTGTCAGCACCATGGCATGTGAAACGTTACCATGTATACTGTACATTGAAACAGTGAACATGACAGTGGGCAGTGCCAGTTCTTGTGCTGGTGGAGGAGGAGGAGAGTCAGCTTAGCAGAAGTTCTGCTGTCTGAAATAGTAACTTTGGGAAACAAAATGTCACAACACATTAATGCATAGTTGAGAGTGGGGAGAAAAAGCAAGGATCCTTTCTGAGCTGCATAGCACATTGTTGTACTGAACTTCTATTGTTCTTCTATCTTTCTCCTACTTTTTAACATTTATATGAAACCATTGGGAGTAATCTTCCATCAGGTTAGGGTGAGGTATCACCAGTATGCCAACGACACCTAGATATACATTTCCAACCTGGTCCAGTCGGATTATATGATGGAAGTCTTGACTCAGTACCCGAAGGCTGTGAGATTCTGGATGGAAATAAAGAAGTTGAAGTTGAATCCTAGCAGACTAAGTTGCTATTTGTGGTAGCACTCTCCCTGAAGGAGCAGGTCTTTGACTTTCAGGATCCTTCTTGACTCAATGTTAGGTAGGAAGATGGAGGCCATGTCTAGCGAAGCCTTTGCCCAGCTATGACTGATGTTACATTTGCAATGTGTTGTATATGGTGTTGCCTTTAAAAAACTACTGGGAAGCTGGAGTTGGTGGAAAAGGTTGGAGCCTTTTGGTGGGTGACAGCCACTACTCACACTTATGCTGGAGCTGTGAGCTCTGCACTGGTTGTCAATAGGCTACAAGTTTGTATCCAGGTATCTGCAAGACCTACCCATCCAGTTCAACCTCCTGCATATGGATGTTGAATGTTCTACCTTTCCATGTTATTTTAATCATAATGTATTCTTGATCTGCATATTCTTTTAACACTTAATTTCTGTTACAAATAAATAAATCACCTCATCTATCACACATGTACAAACCCTATGCTATCTATCCACATTGCTCCAATGGAAAGTATAAGTCCAAAATCTCTCCACTCTTGTGCTAATGGTGTGCTACCCAGGGCATCCAGATCTGAGGCAAATTGAACTGTTTCTGTAAGTTTAAATAGACTATCATACCTGGCTTGTGTGAATCCAGATGATACCTGGCTTGTGTGAATCCAGAGCTTACTTTGCTGCCATCCAGTGGTTGTCTGGTTTTTTCCAGCCCAGATATGGTAGCCTTAGATTAAAAACTGGAGTGGACTTAATATTTGATAAAACTAGGAAGTCACTTTGGGTTAAAGGACCTAGGAAGTGATATATTGGAGAACAGAGTTATGTGTTCCACATCCTTTGCCCAGGGGGGTCTTCTGTCTTGCTGCCATCAGATGCAATGGAGAGTACTGCTGATTCAAGATGTACTACCAATCTGATCATGGAATGCATGATAATTGTATCACATTGTCCTTTGCTTTAGACAGCAGAATGGCTTTGGCCAAACCAAAGCTTGAGAAATGTTTAGGGATTCCTTCCTTCCTTCCTTCCTTCCTTCCTTCCTTCCTTCCTTCCTTCCTTGTTTTATGTTACATCAGAATTTAAGGTGTGTAATGTAGAAGATGGAAAAAAAACATCCCTTTGAAACATATGCTTGTCAGGATCACACAATTTCTGCTGGGCTCACAAGTTACAGTTATTGCAATTGAGGTAATTCAATTACTGGAAGTCATTACAAATCTAAATAATTTAAAGTCCAAAGAAGACCCAGTATCTACAAAGATCTAACGAGCTGAGTTGTTACATGGTGATTGACAGACTGAACTCTCTCTGTAGATAATTTTACAAATAAAGCTTGCCCATGTTAAGATACTTCCCTTAGATATTTAATTACAACAAGTTCCTGCTTCAATCAATTATTAAATTCCTCCATTTCTGAACATCAAAGACATTTCTCATAATAGGAAGTGGGGAGAGAAGTCAATTCCCTAATTTACATGGACTAAAGTACCAACATAAATCTGATAGCAAACTTCTTCTTTTTTTTTTCTTTTTTTTGTGTGGGTTGGTGAATAAGGTGAATGGAATTTTCATCAAAATATCCATAGCCTTACCAAAAAAAAAAGTGGTGAGCTACAGTGGCAGATTGAGGCCAAGTGTTTAGTCCTTCTCTTTTGGCATTGCCATTTACTGTAATCACCATTTATAACCCACCTGTCTCATTTCTAGAAAACAGGCATCATTGCTTTCCTGAAATGTTCTTAGGAAAGCATGAATGAGCTGGCAGTCTGAGATGATGGTGACAGAGTAGCACAATTTGTTCTATCATGACAGTGCTTTTATCATTGCTACTTTTAATTAATCAGCAAAAAAATCAGAGAAGCAAAGAAACGAAACCAAGACTGCAAAGTTATAGTTCAAGTTGGTGTGAACAGAAGGGCTGTGCAAACAAACAAAAAAACAAAAAGAGGTGCTTTGGAATATCAAAGCCTTTTGAACACCATTATGGAGGAGACCTTGGGAAGGAGTTCCCTAAAGTAGAAGAGAACTTCTTAAAAGGCTCTGCCACTATTTCCTGCCAAGTTAACAGAACTTAAACATAGCAAAACAAACAAACAAACAAACCTCAAGACTCTTCACAATTATTTTTAAAGGTCATATAGGTACAGATTGCCTTTCAAAATAATGTGTCCCAAAAGATAAAACTAGACTTTTGTTCCAGTAGTTCTGACCACTTTTTTCTCCAACAAGCAAAGGAATATACCCTATATCACCAAGGGTTCTTAGGTTATTTTCACATATAGTTGGAATCTAGTCTATTTGATAAGACAGAGGTTAGAAGCATAGGTCTGTAGCTAGAGTTGATTGGTAGATTGATTCCATCTACCTCTAGTTGAGGGAGGTTAAATTTCACAGGAAGGTTTGTAGGGGGGCTTTTTGGTTTTCAACTTTTTTCCAGGGGAAGGAGAAGACAAGACACTGTCTGTTCCAGGTCATATAGAGAGGAACTTTACCTCAACTCAATCAATTCAGATTTAAAGGATTAACAAGAACACAGTCCCATTGCATCTGAGTTTTGGTTGTTTGTTTTTTCAATGTTCTCAAACCCTTGCCTGGTTCCTTTCACAGCAATTTTTGCCTGAGATTTAATCTCCATTTTAATGAATCTCACCATTGTCTCTTTATTTCAACTTATTATTTGAAACCAATCTTCTCATTTTACTTTTTCCTAAGCTCTTACCCATACTTCTTTCTCTTTGATACCAGGTATTTTTAACAGTATAAAGTAAGTATTATTTTAAACAGTAATTGTTGGCTCCTGTTGTATTTTGGGGTGTGTAATCTAGGCGTGGTTCAGAAAGCCTAGGCCTCTGTAGATCAACTACTATATGCTGAACGTAAGCTTTCCTTGCATTTTTTAAAACTGTTATTAGTAGAAATTGGAAGACATTTTCCTTCTTTCAGAATTCTTTATCTCCCCCCTCCTTTCTGGGGTGGGGCGGGGTAGGAGAAGCAGTATCAGTAAAAACAAGTCAATTTATCCCAGGCTGTTCTGTTTGGGTGGGGGCAGGCTTGGTGGGGTCAGTGGGAGACCTTTAGAAGGGCTATTGCAGAATGTTTATATTATGACATCATTCTAACTGGATAGCTTTACTAAAGTTGTTCTTTTGGAGAAAGGGAGGGTAATGATTATATTATTTCAAACTCCCTAGTGAGAAATTGATGACAATGCCTCAGGCAAAGGAAAAAATCTTTCTAAACAAGTAGTGCAGTTGATCTCCACAGTCAAAATTCCACATAAGTATACCCACAGTTAATTACATCCTGTTGACAGGAGAAATCTAAAATACCTTGCATTTTGTCATCATGTGGTGGCAGAGAAATGACAAGTGTTGACAAGTATCTATTTGTTGTTTCCAGAATTTGCATTGAATATGACAAGTGTACTTTAAGCTATTATGCCATGGTGCCATTTAATCAATCATCCCTCAACTTCCAAGTTAATTCTGCAACAGGAAAAGCATGTCCAGAACAGTGGCTTATCTGCTGTCAGTAGAGGTCTCCAGTGGAACACGAATGCAGTGGTGGGACTCATAGCAATCATACACTTAATGATTTTAATATAATGAAGAAGGTTTAAGACTTGAGGGGCCCATAAAGTTGCATATATATTTCTAGTGAAGTCCATGTCTTCTGGAACATAGAAGGTGTACACCACAGCAGTTATTGTACATATAACTTGATTCCTGCTGATATACTGTGTAATTAGCAGCCATTAAACCATTACAGGAGAAATATCTAAATGCTCAGTTGACAGTAGTCTGACATGTTAATATAATCATGGAATCACAGTAATTATTGGGTGAAATAACATAAAATTGTTTTTAGAGTTTAACAACAATAATACATTAATAATAAATTAAATAATACATTGTCATCCATTATTTTTTGAGTTCCCAATGTATTTTTATTTTATTTTTTTTCTTAAAATGACTCCATGAATTTAGCCCCTTGAAAATTTTGGCAGGCACTGGTTTTCAGAAATGTAATCAATCTCCCTAGCACAACACAAGATTTTTCATATTTATTTGCAAGTTTAACCAGTATTAAATGAAATTTCCATAGATGTGCACAGCTTTACAGCTGTGCAACTAAGTCATAAGCATGTTGAATTGGATTATGTGTCACTTTACTAAATAAGGCTTAATCACAGTATCAAACACAAGAGACTAATCAGAAGAGAGCCAGTTTGGTGTAGTGGTCAAGGTGCTGGACCAGAAACTGAGACTATGATTTCTAGTCCTCCTTAGGAATGAAAATTACCTGGGTAACTTTGGGCCAGTCATTCCCTCTCAGGCCAACCTATGTCACAGAGCTGTTGTTCTGGGAAAATAAGAGGTGGGAGCATTATGTACACATAGTGTAAAAAATAAAGTGGGGATATATTTCTAATAATAAAATAAATAAATAACAGTGAACACTAAATCCTACTTCAGATGATATAAATGAATGATCAGATGATTTCAAGATTTCCAAGAAGTGATCAGCTAGCACAAGTAATCAACTATGAGAATTGGCTCAAGGTTCCTTTCACTTCACTTAATGTATGTGGGGAAACTTGAGCATTCTTTGCTGCAGTGAACATATTCTACATGGAGGGTATCTGAAAGCCATGTTAATATATTGTTTTCTACTACAGATTAAGGTTACTATGGTAACTAATCATTTTGGCTGGGTGAAGAGGTTGAATTTAATTGTCCCCTCTTCATGTGTTAATGGTTGCATTGCCTAAGGGAGGAACTTGCCTGAACTTGTTTTAGTTTCAGTTTCCCTTCTGTGTAGGCTTGCAAAGAATATGCAGCTGAGAGAAATCTCTCCTCTAAGCAAACAGCCTTTAAATATGTTTGCTTTCTGTAAATAAAATTATTTTTATAGAAATGTCTGGTGTATGACTTTTCTGATCTCTCCTGGGCCAAATGCTTTCTAGCACTCTACCAACAGGTTATGGGCCCAGTAAACAGCCCAGTAAACCCAGTAAAACCCAGAGAGAATAGAGAGATCAGCTCCACACCTCATGCACAATTTAAAGGCAGGTAGCAAAGACCTGTGAAGATTTTCTTTGGAGCCACCTGGAGATTTTCCAGCAACTGCCAGTCTACAGGACAAAGAAGCCAGCTGAGGTGACTTGCAAAAGAAGGAAGAAGCCATGGCTACCTCCCAGCCCTCAGTGATGCCTCTGGAACACCTATCAGAGACCAACTATTTGAATTGGCCCCTGAAGATGGAGATGTATCTTCGCAGAGAGAATCTTTGGCTGTCAATTGGTGAGCAACCCCCTCCAAAATCTCAGTGCTGAATGGCTTAGACAGGATGAGTGGGCTAGAGCCACCATTATCCTGGGAGTTGAGGACAATCAGCTAGTCCACGTGCTTTGCAGTCTGCAAAGCAACTTTGGGACTCTCTGAGAGACTTGTATGTAAAGGCAACAACAGGGAGTAAAGTTACCCTGACAAAAAACTGTACAAAGCCTACCTTGCAGAAGGAGATAGCCTTCCTGAGCACCTGCATTATATTCAGCAGCTGTTTGTTGAGTTGCAGGAGAAAGGAATGGAATTTACACCTCTCACAAAATCCTATATCCTCCTGTCCTCACTGAATGAAACGTGGGACATGCTGGTTTGTACCCTGGAGGCTATGCCTGAAGCAGACCTCACCCCATTGTATGTTACACAGCGCTTACTTGCTGAATGGGAAAAGAGAGAGGAAAGATCGCCCCATCTCTTCTGGAAAGCTGCAGTACCAGAAAACAAGGGAAAGGAAGGGAAAGGAAGCTGAGGCCACAGTGCTAGCCAGCCAGCAATGCTTCACCTGTGGTTCAGCTGGACATTTGCAGAAAGACTGTGCCTTGAGAGCCAAATGTAGAAAGACAGAGAAGAAGAACACAAGGGCAACACAGAAGAAGGCTCTTCAGACAACCCAAATTGCACAGGTTGCTGAGAAGGGTAATTCTGGTGTATGGGTGTTAGATTCTGGGGCCAACTGTCATTTATGTAATTGTAAAAGCTCTTTTGTGTCACTGTCTAAAACTGAAAGACAAAGTGCATCTTTGGCTGATGGGTCTGTGACCAAAATTATGGGACAAGGTGACTTGTATTTATCCTGCTTGGGAGAAACTGTAAAAGGTGTGTTGTATATGCCAAATTTACAATCAAACCTTTTATCTGTGGCACAATTGGCTGCAACAGGGTATATCATAACATTTAAGAATAATGGTTGTGAGATACGTAAAAATGGAAAATTGTGTGCTACTGGTATATTAAAAGACTCCTTGTACATTGTGCAAAATGCAAGGAAGCCAAGCTGCAAGGCTGCAGTTGGCAACACTCCATATCATGACCAATGTGTACATCTGATGCATAGGAGATTTGGTCATGCTAATTTCAAGTATATAGCACAAATGCTACAGCTGTGTGCTGACCTAAAGATAAAACCCTGTGACAAATACTTAGATTGTGTAGTTTGCAAAGAATGCAAAACACTAAAAGCTCCTGTGAGTAAGCACAGGGACCTAGACCTTTGGAAATTGTACACTCTGACGTTATTGGTCCTTTTGCTCCAAGTCTTGGACAAGCAAGGTATGAAATGACCATCACTGATGATTTCTCAAGATACACATTTATCTACATCTGAAAACATAAAGATGAGGCATTTGAGAAATTTAAAGGTTTTGTGACACGGGCAAATAGAAAATTCCCTAGGCCTGTATCTGCAGTCCAATGTGATAGAGGAGGAGAGTACATTTCTCACAAATTCAAAAGGGGAAAGGGGATAGAACAAATTCTTTCTAACCCTTACACCCCTCAGCACAATGGTGTTGCTGAAAGAAAGGGCAGAACCTTGCAAAATGCAATGAAATGCATGCTTAAAGATTCACATGCATTGTTTAAGTATTGGGGAGAGGCAATATCTACTGCCTGTTATGTACAAAATGGATTGTATAACTCTGTGATTCAGGACACTCCATTCCATTTGTTTTATGGTGTGAAACCAAAGGTAAACCAACTTAGAGTGTTTGGTAGCACTGCTTGGGTTCATATTCCAAAACAACAGAGAAGCAAAGGAGGCCCCACAACAAAGAAAGCCATCTTTGTTGGCTATGAACAAAGCCAAAGGAGCTACAGGTTCATAATGGGAGAGAAATTAATAATCAGCAAAAGCACTTCTTTTGCTGAACAGAACTAGGGGAGGTTAAATTCTAGCTTTCCAGTTGATCTGACCATCACAAGAGAACAGCAAGGACTTGCTGATGGTGATATTTTGCCTGATGAGGACATTAAACCAGAAAAGCAAACTGAAGATCTGTCTGATGAGACAGATGCTTCTCAGGAAAGTGATAGGAGTCAAAATTTAAGCCCTGTATTACCTCGCAGATCTCAGAGAAGTAATAAAGGCATTCCTCCATCACATTTTCAGGCTGAAACAGTAAAGGCATTTCACATATTCACAGAACCTGAGTCTTTAGAACAAGTGAATGCTTTACCACCTGAGATTGCACAAAATTGGCATTCTGCCATGCAACAGGAGTTAGCATCCTTGAAAGAAAATAAAACATGGAAACTGGTAAATCTACCTCCCAATGAATGCTGTATAGGTTGCAGGTGGATTTTCAAACTGAAAAGGGATGCTGATGGAAAAATCCAAAAATATAAATCAAGGTTAGCTGCAAAAGGGTTCACTCAAAGGAAAGATATAGACTTTGACAAGACTTTTGCACCAGTTACTAAAGGTGAATCAATTAGATTACTGTTAAAAATTGCTGCACTCAAAGGAATGTCAGTTCACCACTATGACATTGAAACTGCATTTCTCTATGGTGATTTAGACCACAAATTATACATGCAGCAACCCCCTGGCTATGAAAAAGGGGAGAATCTAGTCTGTGAACTGCAGAAATCAATCTATGGGTTAAAAAAGGCTGCTAAATCCTGGAACCAAAAATTAGATGAAAAACTGCAGAATTTTGGTTTTGAAAAAGGAAAAGCAGATCCATGTGTATATGCGAAGAAAGACAAGGCTGTATGTATCTGTGCATTTATGTTGATGATTTGCTGCTGTTCACACCAACAGAAAAACAAAGGCTTGATTTTGAAGCCTGCATGAAAAGCCATTTCACATTAAAAAGCCTTGGAACTGTAACAAATTACCTAGGTTTGGAAATACACAGGGAGAAGGATGGTAGCTTTCTGTTAAACCAACATAGTAAAATTCAAAAGCTCCTAGAGGATTTTAATATGCAAGACTGTAAACCAGTCTCTACTCCGATGATAACAGATTTTCAAAAAGATATAGGAGAAACTCAATTAACTGAGGCAGAGAAATATAGATCTGCACTTGGAAGTTTACTGTACATTCCAAATCACTCTCACACAGATATCTCAAATTCTGTGGCCATTTTAAGTAGACAGGTAAAGAAGCCTACATCTACTAGAAAAACAGCATTGAAGAGGTTAATGAGGTATTTGCAAGGAACAAAGAATTATTGTCTGAAGCTAAATGCCTCTGGAACAGAGAAATTGCAGGCTTTTGCCGATTCTGACTGGGGAGCAGACGTCAGTGACAGGAAATCCACTTCTGGGATTTTAATTCAATTTGCTGGGTCTAGCTTAGGCTGGTATTCTAGAAAGCAAACACTTGTTGCTCTTTCCACTGCAGAAGCAGAGTTTTATTCTCTAACACAAACCTGTAATGAGGTTATATGGTTTAAACATTTGTTAAAAGACATAGGCATGGAAGCGAACCAGCCTATAACTGTTTATGAGGATAATCAAGCTTGCATTGCTATGGCAAAATCTGAAGCCTGCAAAAATAGGACAAAACATATCGATATTAGATATCAATATATCAAAGATATGATAAGCAAAAGAGAAATAATGTTGGAATATTGTGAATCAAAAGACATGATTGCTGATATTTTAACCAAACCTCTTGCTGTACCAAGACACAAAGAGTTAACAAAGCAAATTGGTTTGCATCTTATTCTGTAGTATAAAAAGTGGAGTGTTAATATATTGTTTTCTACTACAGATTAAGGTTACTATGGTAACTAATCGTTCTGGCTGGGTGAAGAGGTTGAATTTAATTGTCCCCTTTTCACGTGTTAATGGTTGCATTGCCTAAGGGAGGAACTTGCCTGAACTTGTTTTAGTTTCAGTTTCCCTTCTGTGTAGGCTTGCAGAGAATATGCAGCTGAGAGAAATCTCTCCTCTAAGCAAACAGTCTTTAAATATGTTTGTTTTCTGTAAATAAAATTATTTTTATAGAAATGCCTGGTGTGTGACTTTTCTGATCTCTCCTGGGCCAAATGCTTTCTAGCACTCTGCCAACAAGCCGAGCTATTTTGGGCTGTCTAGCCCTAAAGATATAAAGATATATGTACCAGGAAATCTGTTTTGTAGAGATTCTGCTGAATTGTTTTAATGAAACAGCCCTACCTCAACAATAAGAAATAATAATAAATGTAAGGATAGTACACACATGGAAATATTCAGAGAGATATACAGTATGCAGCACATATGTGATCTTATGAAAATTGTAAACTTCTACATTTAAATAAATTTCTATAGACAAAGGTAGCGCATTAGGAAATATTTAGTTGATTACTAAACTTAAGGTGGCATTACGAATACAATGACCTTTTTGCCCTCTGTCACTGCCTCCTCCTTCGATTGCACATTTCCCTGCAATTGTGTGGTATCATGTGAGTCCAGGAAATAGTGTGGCTTATTAAAAAAAGAACTGGCAGGCACATCAAATGTGCCCATGTCTCCATCAAAGCAACTTTTGTCTTTCAAATCTGACTAACTGTACAACATTAGCACTAAATTTTTTAGGGCTATGCATATTTCAGAAATGATTCAGAACCTGCATAAACACAAGCACCATGTATCAGTGTTACTCATTGAAAGAGCCCAACCATTTGAGGCTTCTGTCTAAAGAAAGGAAGGAAAAAAAAAAAGGGGGGGGGAGGATGCCTCTGATTTAGAAAGTCCAGCAAATGACATGTAAAGCAGAAACCTCTTTTTTTCAAGCTCACGTGGAAGGCTGAAGCAAAAAAAAGATCAGGCTGTTTTAATAAAAAAGCAAAGAGATGCTCTGCTTGCACAGATGTGAGATCTGAGGCACCTTTTTCTGAATCATTTTTGAAAAGTGCAACATTGTATTAAGTAGCATAAGTATAAAATGAGATTCAACAATACAACTTAATCTTCAGCATCTAATAATTCTAATGGAGACAGGGCTACAATAATCAACAGTTTGCCACATCACATAGGCAGTTGTGTTGTCAGGATTAAGTGAAAGGACAAAAATGCAAATGCAAAAATGCTTCTGGAAAAGAAGCAAAATATAGAATTCCCTGTTGCTGGAAATATAATTCTCAATGGAAGTGAGGAATAGAACTTCAGTGCCCTCTGGGAAACTGTGGACCTGTAATATTAGTTACTGATATAAACTTTATGCTATGATCCAAGTTAGAGCCTCATGTGGCGCAGAGTGGTAGGCAGCAGTATTGCAACTGAAACTTCCCACGACCCAAGTTCAATCTCAGCGGAAGCTGGATTCTCTCTCAGGTAGATGGCTCAGGTTGACTCAGCCTTCCATCCTTCTGAGGTCTGTAAAATGAGTACCAAGCTTGCTGGGGAAGGTGATGATTGGGGAAGGCAATGGCAAACCACCCCAATATAGTCTGCCAAGGAAACATCGCAAAAGTGGCATCCGCCCAAAGGGTCAGAAATGAGTTGGTGCTTGCACAGGGGACCTTTCACACATGATACAAGTTACAAAAATACAGGCATGGAGGAAACAGATTATCTAGACCCCTTTCAGTCAGGTTTCAGGCCCGGATATGGGATGGAAACAGCATTGGTTGCACTTATGGATGATCTCTGGCGGGAGCTGGATGGGGGTAGTGCATCCATCCTTGCTCTTCTTGATCTCTCAGCAGCTTTCAATACCATCGACCATGGTATCCTTTTGGGTCAGCTCAGGGAGTTGGTGGTGGGTGGCGTGGTTCTACCTGGTTCACCTCCTTCCTCCAGGGTCAGTCCCAATCGATGGTGATAGGGAGTGAGAGATCTGACCCTTGGCCCCTACTTTGTGGGGTGCCACAGGGTTCGGTTCTCTCTCCTCTCCTATTCAACATCTACATGAAACCACTGGGTGAGATCATCCGTCACCATGGGATGAGGTATCATCAGTATTCTGACGATACTCAATTGTATATCTCCATCCCAGGTGAGGTAAGTGATGCCATAGCTGCCCTTTCCAGGTGCCTGGGGGCTCTAGGGGCCTGGATGGGGAACAACAGGCTTCAGATGAACCCTGGTAAGATGGAGTGGCTGTGGGTTAAGAGCTCTTACCTATCCAGGACTTTGTCATCTTTGGTTCTGGATGAGGTTGCACTGCACCCATAACTTGGGGGTCCTCATGGACTCATAGCTCCTGCTCAAAGAGCAGGTGGCAACCATGGCCAGAAGGGCCTTTGCACAGCTTAATGTTATGCACCAGTTACGCCCTTTCCTGGATCGGGAGGCCCTTCGAACAGTCACTCATGCCCTTGTTATCTT
Organism: Candoia aspera; assembly: GCF_035149785.1. Lineage (NCBI taxonomy): Eukaryota > Metazoa > Chordata > Lepidosauria > Squamata > Candoiidae > Candoia > Candoia aspera. The sequence goes on from NC_086157.1 coordinate 42,230,070, forward strand.
CCATATACACTACTGCAATGTGCTGTATATGGGGCTACCCTTGAAGAGTATCCGGAAGCTTCAGCTGGTCCAGAATGCGGATGCATGGGCTACTTTTTGGCTCCCCTAGAAGGTCGCACGTAACAATTTGCTACACGAGCTGCATTGGATACCAGTCTGCTTCCGGGTCCAATTCAAGGTGTTGGTTATTACCTATAAAGCCCTACATGGCATGGGACCAGGTTACCTAAGGGACCGCCTCTTCCCCGTTTCATCAGCCTGCCCCACCAGATCATGCAGAGAGGGCATGCTACGGACCCCATCGATAAGAGAATTCCATCTGGTGGGGTCCAGGAGGCAGGCCTTCTCTGCAGTAGCACCTGCCCTCTGGAACATCTTGCCCCCGGAGGTGAGATTAGCCCCATTGCTCCTAGCCTTCCGGAGGAAGTTGAAGACTTGGCTCTGCCACCGGGCTTGGGGCAGGGAGGAGAATACACATCCTTGGGACTGGCTCGTACCTTGAAGTGCCCCTCCTATACAATGACTGAATGAGACCATAGCCATCTGGATTTTATTAGATTTGGTAGCTCTGTGAAATTGTTTTATAACGTGTTTTATATTACAATTTTATTATATATTTATTGTTTTATATTGTAAACTGCCCAGAGTTCCTCCGCTTGGAGGAGATGGGCAGTGACAAATTTGATAAATAAATAAATTTTAAAAAAAAAACAAAAAACAATTTGCTCTATTAAGGGTGAATGAGGAGCTACAATGTGGCCTTCTGACTTTCTGAAGACCTGCAGGAAGGTACTCTAATAATTCTGTAATGTCACCCGAAAAGGCAAAATATTTCAGGACTTTATTTATTTTTAGCTGAGAGGGTTAGGACAGGTAGAGAAGTTGGATGCATCCCAGAGGCAACCTGTTCCCATTCTCATCCTTAACCATCACCACCCCTCTCTGCCCCCACCCCCAAAAGAAATACATAAAAACTGAACTGCAGAATCGAGCCATTTTGCTGTTGAGGTCTGCTGACATGATATTAGCAATGCATTAAAAGCTGCAAGTTGCTTCTCCCAAAGTATAGGAGCAGTCAGGTGCTTAGGTCAGTTCAGATCTCTGAATCAGTCCAGTTCAAATGTTCAGAGTATATTATCAAATTGAGTTGATTCAATTTGTACTGTCAGATGGATTTTTTTTTAAAGCCTCAACACTTAGAAGACCTCCTTTACTGTTGCAGAGCAAACTACATGATTATTCTGCATTCGGTTCTGTCAGACTAGAGATAAGTCTTAGGTAGATTTGCTAGAAAGGAGGGATTCATTATCTGCCATGATGATGGAGTGAAAGAGATGACTGCTTACCAACTGGCCTATTAAGTCAGGGATGGACAGCCATTGCTCATGCATTCCCAACTTTCCTTTTTTCAGCCTCCAGAGATCTTGCCAAGATAGCACTATTAAACCACCAAAGCATAGCTGTAGAGTGTTCTGCAGATTTGTTTTGTGTGTGTAAATAATAAAATTGTGTTAAATGTTTAATAAGCTTCAATTAATATCTTCTCATGGGAAAACTAGGAAGAGAATTATGTCCCCTGCTGATGTCATCACACAATTGTCACCTCCTCCCAATCCGTGGCTGCTGGTTTTGTTTTTCGAAGAAGGGCAGCCCCTGGAGTAAAGCCACTGTTTCCATCCCTGCATTAAGCAATGATGAAAAACATATTTGGTTTCTGTTTTCAATTCACCAAAGAAGAAAACCACTAAACATCAGTACATTACAAGATTTTATCTTGCCAATGGTTAAATCCATACTGTGGTAAGCTTCAACCTGGAGTCAGTGTTGTTCCAATCTTGTGTTTGACTGAGGTGGTTAGAGAGGTCATGACCGGGTGATGAAACACCACTGAATTTTGCATGGAATTTTTGAACATATAGCAGATTCAGCTTCTATTTGGTAGGAAAAGGTTGCTTGCTTCAAACTCTTTATGCTTGCATTGATTTGAACAAGCATTTGACTGATTAAACACTGTCAGGAGCTTGTTGAAGTATTTTGTTACAAATCAGTGTTGCCATGCATAATCAAGCAGTAATCCCGTGGAGACCCATGGCAGTTTTTGCTAAAATAAAAACCCTTGAATTTGCCTCTTGGTAATTAAAAATGATCCATTAATTATATTTCATTGCTCACAGTTATATTATGTCTTCTCATATAAAAATATCACAAGATTATGCACAAACACACAGCACAACACAAAGCACACAAAACACCAGTTGTAGATTATAAGAGCTGAGATCCTATTTCATGTTACAGTAAAATGATGAATTTCATATTTCCTCAGATGAATCATTAGATAATTAAGCAACAATGACTTTAACAAATTAATTTGCACTTAGTAAAACTTCATAAATATGAGTCTTCTGCATATACATATGTAGAAACATATCACGTATGTATCATTACAAATCCCACAAGCATATTTTCTGTGTTAATGCTGTGAAGTATATGTATACATATATTTATTGCTAGAAAATTCTGAAACATCCCATCCCTTAAAACAATATTCCTTAGCCAAGTTATAAAAAGAACAGTTAAAATGAAATATAACTCTATTCATCTTCAGTTTTGAATTATTAGTTTTGAATTATTGATCAAATTTTATTTAATCTTTAGTATTCTCTTGATCCAGTATAGAACTCTGCACTAATAATTATTATTTTATTACTATCATATATAAAAACCAGGCCAGAAACTACAAGATTCTACTCTTCATAAGACACTGTTGAACAGGAGGTAATGGTGCATGAAATCTAAATTTTAATGTGGCAATAGGAAATATACTGGTCTAGTTTTTTAGTCACATTGCAGTTTTTACTATAAATACCTATTTATCTTAGATGTCATTTAGATATTTTTCAGCTACCTAATAGCTGATTGTTTTTAAGCTGGTGCCAGATTTAAGGCCCATTAAATTACCCAATATGTGGCAGAGCAGAAGACCATTGCTTGAATATTTCCTGTGAATTCAATTGCACTGTGGCCAGCCTTCTAATATAGTGCAAACATGTGGGAAGAACTTATATGATTAGCACCCATTAACTTGCTTGACTGTTATATATATATATATATATATATATATATATATATATATATATGAGATACTGACAAAACATTGACGAATATCTGTAGGATATGTTAGTGGAAAAGCACACACACACAAAATCAACATAATTCAAGATAATGTGGGTTGGAATAAGAACCCAGGGTGAATCATTTGTAATATTTCTACATGTTTCTTTAAATTCACAGATGCCCTTCTCTGTCCTTCTCATGCAAGATCCTTGGAATGGAATTTTTATTATGGTTCCAGTATGTGCCAGTTAGTGACAATTAGTTGCAAAGTTCATATCTTGAGAAAAGACAAGACTCAGTATGCTATCATACTGCCTTATTCCTCTGGTGTAAAGTAGAATAGAATAACAATCAGGGTCTTGGTCCAATTTACATATCAAAACTGCTATGTTTCCTTTCTAGGACTGTGATGTTTTCACACCATGAAGGATACCCATATCTCCTTTTGTTATTAGTTTTTTTTTTTTCCTTTATCAATTGTAAATCAATTCTTTCTCTATTTGAGAACTTTTACTACTTTGTGTGCATGCTTAAACTGTCTTTGATCAGCATGCTATATAAGATCTATGCAATCTTGTGGCTTTACTCTTGGTACTTGTAGGTGCAAAAGACCAGTAATTCAAGGTAACGTGCTAGCTTTGGATCAATAAAACCATTGTGTGGACCTTCTCTAAGTGTTAGTGAATTATTTTTGCCATGACCTCTTTGGAATCGTACACAGGATGGAAAGTTATGGTATCAGGGGATTCTTTTGAGGGGCACCGCCTAACCCTTTAGGCAAAGGGCCCTTATAGAGGCTCACCCCACCCACAATCTCCTATCCAAATCTTATAACTGTAGAAAGTTCCATTTTGCTTTTCCCTTGTTTGTTTGTTTTGGATATAGACACTGCAAGTTTGTAGGATCCAGCTCTGACCTGTAAGCAGCTTGTTGTGGTCCAGTTTTCTGTGAGGAAACTGTATCAGTCTGAAACACCAGCTTCATTTTGGTGCAGTTTAGCAGGGAGACTCCATAGAAGTTGTAAATCTGAGACAGAACAAACAAATAAATATTTTTTTTAAAAAATGGGGAGGGGGAAAATAATGAAGTTTTTAAAAAAGAAGAACTAAACAAAACCCAAGAAATTAAAAGAATACCAGTACCAATATCAACATAGCTGGCACTTTCTGGAATCAGGATGTGCATGACCTTCTGGAGGGACTTGTCCTAACAGCCAGGAAACACGCTGAGACAAGGAACTGGTCTCTAATGTTTATTGCTAGTACATAACAGGAATCCTAACAAACTGAAGAAGCGTGGGAAAACCCAGACATATAAACCCCAAAGGTTAAGGCGGTCCCGATCTGTGTCTCTTTGAATGGCTGACCAATTCCTCAGTGCTACGCATGCGCTTGACAGTCTGGATGGGAGCCCCCTGCTCGCCATCCTTACTCATGACATCACCCTCCCCTCCAGATTCACATTCCATTTCAGCCCCCTCCCCTCCAGAGTCTTGATAAGATGTGCCGTCTGCTTCTAAGGTCCCATGGGAACTGGGCAACGATGGAAAGTCTTCAAAGGAAAACTCCACGGACGAATCAGTGCTGCTCTCCAGGTCTGATAACACTTCTGGTCCAGGTGGCTGCTGCTGGAAAACATCTAGATAATTAGAAAAGGCATCCCCCCTCCCCCCTGGGAAATGCAAGCCTGAGGTGGAGGGCTGTGGCTCTCCCGCCTCCTCTGTAACTGGAGTGAAGGCTTCAGGCGGGGGGGGGGGAGGTGCACACTCACGAACTCTTTTGCTTGGGCTTCTTCGGCCTGCTCAGCCAAAAGAGGAATCTCTGGTAGAGTGTGAGGCTTGGGTTTGTGAGGGAAAAGCTGATGAAAACGATGAACCAGTGCTGGTGCATGCACATCTCTGGCATTCTCCCACGTGCGCTCTTCCTCAGGGTACCCTTTCCAGTGTATGAAATATTGGATGCCCGTTCCCCTCCTCCTAGAGTCCAGAATTTCCTCAACTTCATACTCCTCCTCTCCCTCCACAATTACTGGAGGTGGGGGGGGGCAGTTGCGATCGCAAGGCACTTGGGGGAGGGTCTTTGGCTAGCAAGGCTCTGTGAAACACTGGATGGACTTTCATGGATGGTGGGAGCTGTAAACAATAAGCCACTGGATTTATCTGCTGCGCCACAGAGAAAGGGCCCACAAACTTAGAGTCCAACTTCTTGGAGGGTCTGGTAGAGATCAAAAACTTGGTAGAGAGCCACACTTTGTCTCCTACTGCAATCGCTGGCCCTTCCTGTCTGTGAGCATCTGCCACCCTCTTGTAACCACTCTTTGCCCTGTTCAGCTGCTCCTTTAACAACTTCTGTGCGGCTTGTTGCTCTTTAAGAAAATCAGCCGTGGCTGGAACAGTTCCCTGCTGGGAGAAGGTGGGCAACACCCGAGGGTTAACCCTGTAGAGTGCCTGGAAAGGAGACATCTTGGTAGAGGACTGTACAGAATTATTATATGTAAATTCTGCCATGGGCAGCAGGGCTGGCCAATTGCCTTGCCGATAAGTGGTGTAACACCTGAGATACTGCTGTAACCACTGGTTAATTTTCTCGGCTTGCCCATTACTGGCAGGATGATGCGCTGATGACAGGTGGATCTGGACCCCTAATGACTGGAAAAGGGCCCTCCAGAATCTGGAAGTGAACTGTGGGCCTCTGTCACTCACCTAGTGATTCACCATGCCTCTATACCTAAAAACGTGGTCCATGAACAACTGTGCTGTGGCTGGTGCAGATGGGAGGCCCTTGCAAGGAATAATATGTGCCATCTTTATGAAAAGGTCCACCACCACCAGTATGGAAGTCAGCCCCTGGACTGGGGGTAAATCAGTGATGAAATCCATGGAGATAGTATCCCAAGGCTGACTAGGGGTGGGTAGGGGTTGCAAGAGTCCTGTGGGCTTCCCTGGGAGAGGCTTGGCTCGTCTGCAGGTGTGACAAGAAGCAACATAACCCTTAATGTCTGCAACCATCTTAGGCCACCAGTAGTCTCTCAGAGCTCTATGGAGAGTCTTGAAAATGCCTCCGTGGCCTGACGTTTGGTGGTCATGACACAGTCTCAGTACTTCTTCCCTCAATGAAGGGGGAATATACAATTGCCCACTATGCCAGAGGATTCCTGCCTCCACATTGAATGGGGAGGCAGTGTCTTGTGGGGCCCTCTGGTGGTCATCCATCCTGGCCCTGGCATACGGGTCCTGTTGCTGCTGAGCTCTGACTCTTGTAAATAGGTCGTCTGCTTGTCTGCCTGCTGCTAAAGTCTCTGTCTGGCTCCCCCTCATAGACTGATCAAAGTTGTGAGGTTGTAATATAGCAGCCTGTACCTCCTAGTGAGTGGCGGGGTTTGCCTGAAAGGATTGAGACAGGGCATCTGCCAAGCAGTTTTGCGCCCCGGGCACATAAGAAATAACAAAATTGAAACGGGAGAAAAACTGGCTCCATCTGATCTAGCGTGGGGTGAGGGATCTGGTGTTCTGTAGAAGCTGTAAATTCTTGTGATCGGTGCAAACTTTCACAGGAGAGGTCGCCCCTTCTAGCCAGTGCCTCCACTCTTGGAATGCTGCTTTAATTGCCAGCAACTCCTTGTTAAAAACATCATAGTTTCTCTCTGCTGGTGAGAGCAGGCGTGAAAAAAAGGCACAAGGAAGCAATGTATTCTTGGCTTTGTTTGTATATTGCAGTAACACCGCCCCAATGGCAATATCTGAAGCATCTGAATGCATGATGAATTGCTCCGTGGGATCAGGGTGTCTTAACAGCGGCTGGGATGCAAAGAGCTGCTTAAATTCTTGGAAGGCTGCTTGCTGTCTCTCCTCCCAAATGAATTTTGCTCCTTTCTTCAAAAGCTGTGTGAGGGGTCTAGCGAGATCACTATGGCCCTTTATGAAACACCTATAAAAATTATAAAATCCTAACAGTCTTTGGACCTCTTTAACATTTTGGGGAGGTGGCCAAGAGAGAATTGCCTGGACCTTAGAAGGATCCATGGATATGCCTTCTGTTGAGACTTTATAGCCCAGGAAATGTAATTCAGTTAAATCAAAGGCACACTTCTCTAGCTTGGCGAACAGCCTGTTCTCTCTCAGTCTTTGCAAGACATTACGTACATGGGTTACATGAGTTGTAGCATCCTCAGAGAAAATTAATATGTCATCTAGATAAATGACCAGATACTTATCTAGTAAATCAGAGAAAACTTGATTCATAAATCTGGAAAATATGGCTCCTGCATTAGACAAGCCAAAGGGCATAACAAGGTACTCAAATTTTCCAAACCTGGTGTCGAAAGCAGTCAGGTATTTGTGCCCCTCTTTCACCCGGATCAGATTGTACGCATTCCTGAGATCCAACCTTGTAAAAATGCGTGCCTTCTGTAAGCGATCTAGCAGATCCGAGATTAAGGGCAGAGGATAGGATTCTCTTTTTGTTTGTTTATTTAAAAAACTGAAGTCGTGGACTACTCTCATGGGTGTCTCCTGGGTTGCAGGTGCCAACGGGTCAGGCTTCTTTGGTACGAAGAAGGTAGGAGCAGACGCTGGAGAAGTAGATGGTCGGATGAAACCCTTTTGGAGATTGGAGTCCAAGTAATCCTTTAAGGTGGCTAGTTCCTTGGGGGACATGGGATATTGTTTCCTTGCTGGAATCTTGGCTCCTGGTATCAACTCAATGGTGCAGTCACAGTCCCTATGGGGGGGTATTGCTGTGGCCTCTTGTTTGCTGAAAACGTCTGCAAAATCTGCATACTTGGCTGGCAAGTGGACTCCCCCTGCTACTGTGACTGCGTTGGTTGTTGGAGAGCATGGAGCGGCTTGAATCTTGTGGTGCTGGCATTCCTTAGCTGGGAAGGAGATTGCTCCTGTAGTCCAGTTCAGCAACGGGTTGTGGATCCTCAGTCAAGGCGTACCTAGGATTACCGGCACATTTAGTGATGCAGTAACATAAAGCTGGATCCACTCAGTGTGGTCTCCTATTGTCAGTTGCACCGGTTCTGTGAGCCTTCTAATCGGCCCTGCCTTGAGTGGCTGGCCATCAATGGTCTCCACTTCTATGGGGCATGGCAATTCTCTGGTCGGGATGTTGAAGTCCTGTACAGTCTGCACATCAATAAAATTGGTTGAAGCTCCGGAATCCACGATGGCCTCTAGCTTGACCTGGTGCTCTGGGTTGACGTGTATGAGTATGGGTAAGTAGTAAAAGTCTTGCCTGGAATCTTCGGAATGAGCCCTCCTTAACTGATTGATGGTCTCCCTGCTGAGCTCTGTGGAGGGAGACCGCTGGAGTTTCCCTGGTTGGAAACAAAGGCGGAGCTGGTTCCTGTTTCAGCTGCTTGCCTTGGGGCTCTTACTGGAGTTGCTTGGCCTCTCGCTGGGCAAGCTCTCACCATGTGCCCCTGGGCTCCGCAGCAGAAACACAGGGCTCTCTCTTTCCTTCTCTGCCTCTCAGTCTCGGAAATCAGTATCCTGCTTGCCCCAATCTGCATTGGCTCCTCTTGTGCTGAGTGAGAGGATGCTACGGAGAGAGCTGGAAATCCTGAAAATGCTCTGAGGGTCCTGTTTCTCCCCGGTTGCATCTGCCTGAGCTCTTCTAGCCTGGCATCTATGACAACCGATAACTGATATAAGGCTTCTAGGGTAGCTGGTGTTCCCTGGCACACTAATTCATTCTTAATTTCCTCATCCAGCCCTTGATTGACTTGGTCTTTTAATGCACTCTCATTCTAGTCCAGATCTCCTGCTAACAACTTAAAATCAGCAATGTAGATTCCCACCCTCTTGTTACCTTGCTTGAGCTTCCGAATCTCTCGGCTGGCCATGGCCTCTCTGATCGGGTCGTCAAAGTGTGCTCGGAACCCTGCCAAAAAATTCTGGTAGTCGTTGAGAATCGGGTCGTTGTTCTCCACCATGGGAATAGCCCATTTGGCTGCTGGTCCCTTTAGCAGGCCTAGGATGAAGGTGACTCTGGTTCTGTCTGTGGGGAACTCTGCTGGTCTGCTGTCGAAGAACATAGTGCACTGTGTGAGAAAGGTTCTCAGCTGTCCTGCTTCTCCTCCAAATTCTCTGGTAGACAGCCCTGGGATCTCAAGACTATTGGCGGAGCTGCTGCTGCTGCTGCTGGCGCCGGTTGTGGGTTAATCGGAACTGGTTGTTGTAACTGCTGTAGCATGGCAGCTTGTAATGTGTTGATTTGGAGATCTGCTTGTTGGTGGTGTTGTTGCAGGGCTGCTGCCAATTGTTGGATGGCGAGCCGCATTTCTTGGTTTTCTGAAGACATTTCCAAACGTCTCCTTAATTTCTTGTTCCTCCCTCTTTCGATGGGAGTAGGAGTTTGTTAGGATTGATGTCCTAACAGCCAGGAAACACGCTGAGACAAGGAACTGGTCTCTAATGTTTATTGCTAGTACATAACAGGAATCCTAACAAACTGAAGAAGCATGGGAAAACCCAGACATATAAATCCCAAAGGTTAAGGCGGTCCTGATCTGTGTCTCTTTGAATGGCTGACCAATTCCTCAGTGCTACGCATGCGCTTGACAGTCTGGATGGGAGCCCCCTGCTCGCCATCCTTACTCATGACAGGACTACTGACCATCAGAGAAGGAACTATATGTGAAATCAAGAAAACACAGGGATGGAGGTGATTAGGAATACTAACCTATGTCTTGTTTTTCATCTCCATGTGGTGTGTGCATAGCTTACAACTATGTGCTGCCACTGGCCAGAGCTATCCACCATTCCCATGCAGGATTCCAAGCAAGTTGAGAATTTCCAGTTGAAAAAAAAGATAGTAATGACTGCTTTTGGCTTGGATCCAGAAAAAATGAAGGTAAAATATGTGAGTCTGGACAAGAATGGTGAAAAGTGGATATAGAAGAAAAAGGATGAGACATTGGTGAAATGGCAGCAAGGCAGGGTGATTTAAATGAAGGCAGGCAAAGAAAAGAGGAAATAGATAATCAAACAAATTTGGTATTGTTTGGAGTAGAAGGTATAGCAAAAAGGAGGGTTTAAAGGAGAGGTTAAGGGTTCCTCAGAATCCATGTTCCTGTCTAAATTCTGATATTACTTCAAAAAGCCAGGTCATGTAGTGAAGATTGTCATGGATCAGAATATAATCTTCATATTGAACTGCATCAGAATGGATATACAAGTCAAAGAAATCTTTTAAAACAATCCTTAGTGCATTAATTTTTCATACCAATTTTGTCAGACTGTGTTTTTCTGCAAAATGCATGTATTCCCTGTGACATTTGATGTTTACTTAATAAATATTCATATAACTTCAGCAATATAGTCTTTGAACCATCATAGTATTTGAAAAATAGAACAAAGTGGGTTGTTGTTGTTGTTGTTTTTGGCTATCATCTTACTTTTCTTTTAGGATGATTGTTGAAATTCATTCATACTGAAGCTTCTATGACACTGAATATTTTATTTCAAAATATTATTTTTTTTTTCATTTCAAAGAGTCTTAATAGAAAATCCAGGAAGTCTTCCTTAAATTCCCACTACATTAGACCAGGGCATTTTGTGATTTGCAGCATTTTGTTTCTATGTGCTATCTGTATTTTGTGTTAATTTCAAGAAGAATGATGGGAACCAAAGTCCCAGACAACTGGAGGTGAGGAGGTTAAAGAAGGCTTGAATACATGGATTATATTTTTAAGAATCTTGCCTTAAGCGCCTTTCAGTGTATAACTTACCTTGCTGTATTAGTGTTTCGATATCTCCATGATCAGATTTCCTCATTAATTCTATTTTTGTTGAACTGTTTGTCCCTAACTTGTTCAGGCTCCATGCCATCCTCTAAACCACATTAGATTCTCGATCTTAAGACAGTAAAAGATATTCTGAGCAGGGCTATTTTTGGTTTTGGTTTTTTTGGGAAAAACTTATACTCAAAGCATTACATACCATTTATTTTTTATCTGGGCTTCAGCCTCCACCATCAACTCTCCAGATCTATCAGTGTCTCTTCTATGGAAGTCTGAAAAAGGACATACTGTTGATTCCTCTGAAGAATTGGTTGTTTGTCATTAGTAGGAACTTCTACCTTTTCCCAGCACTTATTTCTTCAGACTGCCTCCTTTGTCCTGAAGTCAAATGCACCCCCATCCTTTCCAATAGAACTGAGGGGTGGCTTCCTCTCTCTCCCTTAGAACATTCCTATATATATATATATATTAAAATAACAAAGTACATTTAGCAAGAGAAGGAAAATGGATGCAGTATGCTGGAACACCAGCTTTTGTTCTCATCTATGGGCCAGCTGGATTGTTGAAGTGGTTCCCCAGCATTTTTTTTCTTTTCTAAATTCTGATCTTATTACTGCCTGGTCATGTGATTCTTAGCCTCTCACCATTTATTCGGGGCATTATCTCTTCTTAGCAATGAATATTTCCAAGCATATTATTTGTCCTTAAATACCTGAGCATTGCATTGGTCTAGGACACTGTGAGAAAAATAAAATTATAGCATCCACAAAAACATAGCTGCCTTTATAGGCATATACCTATCTAGGTGATTGATTGATTGATTAACCCAAACTGAATACTTCTGGAGGATTAAAAAAAATGTAAATGACAAAATTAAGAGTTCCCTGAGCAGTGGGACTCAAACAAATATCATCAGTGGCAGTGGATCTTGAGAACTATGAGATTAATTAGAGAAGTGCCTTCCAGCCTAGGGGTAGTTTCATCATTTGGCACTCAACTTTTGTTCCTGGCATATCCATGCCTGTGTTACCATTGCCTTATTCTGGGTCTGAATTTTGAGATTTTTTCTTCTTAGTGATTGGCTTTCTTCACAGCTAACTTCATACATTTTTTTTTATTACTCTTATCTTTCCCTCACTTAGTTGCCCAGGTTGGGAAACACTGGGTTAAAAGAAAATAAAAGTCAACACACATGAAGAAAAGAGTAGCAAATCAATGCACAAATATAAATGCTTTTGTTGATACATTTGTACTGATAAGGTATACTAGGAGTTCCTTAATTCTGCTGAAGTCTAGTTTCATGAAATGGCATGGGTGATCAGCTGGAAGTAACAGGGCCAGATCCCTCAGTCTGTATAGATTTGAAGCAAATTTGTTTTGACATATTTTCTGACCAGTTTTTTTTTTTTTTTCACTTCAGTTCATTCATTGCGTTTCCATGAATAAACTGTAATAACGACTAGAAAAGGTACGGAACCTACTAGCTCCACTAAAGCAAAAGAGCCAAGGCCCTTGAAAGCCAGCAGGTCTGTTAATGCTCAGTGGTCCATTCACGGATGCTAAGACTAAGAGTATAATTGTCATTTTCCTCCAAGGTAAGTGAGAGACAGGAGAGAGTCAAGGAGAAAAAGGAGACTCATAACACCATGAATGGTGCAACTTGTTAGCCTGATCACTTTGTGGTGCTGTGAACAAGAAGCATAGAATAGTAATAGGATCTTTTAAGGTCTTGATCAGGTGAACCAGAACCAAACTCATGGTTTAAGGATACTGTACATAAGGAATCAGATCTACTGGAAAAGAGTAACTGAATCAAATAGTCAGAAACAGTCTAGATTTGGATCAGAAAACATTGCTTAGAGGCATGTATCGAACTAAAGATTACTTTAATTAGACCTGAAAACGATTTGCTTTGTAGAACCCTGGTCTAAAACAAAAGTCCTTTTTAAAATTCCGTATTAGGGTAATATGATTTTTATTTATTATTTTTATAACAAATAATAACACTATCTTATTTTATTCATTTTTTTAAAAAAAGTTGGCATGTGGCATCCGTTCATGGAAACATTTGATGAGCAATATATCACAAATGCACCATGCTGTCTGAGATGCTTCTTTGAAGATAATGCACTTACAGCTTCTCATAGGATACAGAAAATGGATTTAAGCTACAGAAAAGCAGATTCAGATTGATTATTGTCCTGTCCCTGGCCAGATACAAACACACACATAGGAGTTCAGATGCAAAAGGCATAACTCTAGTTTGTGCAATTACAAGCAATGAAAGGCAGGGTGTGAATGGACAGTTTTGAGCAGTACCAATCAATTGGAAACTTCCTTGCCAGGAGTTTTCAGTAGTCAGAGTACAAAACAGCAGGTAGAAGCATAACTGGGGCACCGTCCCAAAGTCTGAGCATCATGGGTAGCAAGTCTGTTTTCAAAGAAACCGAGTTTTGACAGGCAGGAGTTCAGGGTATAAATGGACAGAGTTTCCAATAAGCGGAGTGTTTGTTCCCAATGAGGGATTGCTTGCTAGTGGTGGGCCTAAAATAAAGCCCCCACTGGATGTAAGCAGTGGTGGGAACGCCCTTGCCTTGCAGACCAATTCTGTTCCGTTCTTCACTCAGCCCTATGTGCCTTAGGGCTGGGATGAAATCCCTGATCAGGCCACTTATCCTCTGCTGCTTCCAGCTGCTTTGAATCCTCTGCAGCCAAATCAGCCCCAGGTGTCTCCCTGCTGCCGTCTGAGGTTGTTGTTCCACAGGGTCATTTGAAGACTCCTCCTCCTCCTCCTCTTCAAACTCTTCAGAGCTGAAGCTGTTTTTGACAATTAATAGGGAAAAGAATCCTAACACTAGAGCAGTGTTGATTGGGTGTTGGCAGATGCTGGGAAAGCCTTTAGCCCAGGAGAGGTCAAAAAAGTCACACACCAAGCATTTCTATAAAAATAATTTATTTACAGAAAACAAAAAACAAAAGCAAAACATTTAAAGGACCTAGCTCCCTTTTTGGAGCAAGCCTTGCTGAGCTACATTTCCAGCAGAGAGAAAAAAAAGAAGTGAGAAGACAAGTCCGGGCAGCTCCTCCCCTCCCCCCAGGCTATTTGCATGAAGCATGTGAGAGGAGACAATCTAATACAACCCCTTCACCTGGCCAAATGATTAGGTATAATAGTAGCTTAATCTGTTAGCAGGAAAACTTCAACATTGGGTAGTGGAACCAGTGAGGTGGTAGGCCTTCATTAGATTAATTCAAGAGGAAAGTAGACAAACACTTGTCTGGGATTATTTAATTTGGATTCCCGCATTGAGTAGGGATTTGGATTCCTTTTAAGCAAAGGAAAACAAAGACACCATTATAATCAACAGATAAAAGCAGAACCATTTTCCTAGAAAGCATTGGATTGGACAACCTGCCTCATTTGGCTATGGTTTCATACAGGAGATTTGCATGTTTCAGAAATTCCTTTAAATCAGTAGTTTATCCTAGCAACTAATAAATCTTCTAGATAGATCACTATCTCAAATTTTAATATGATCACCTGTCCCTCGCAAAGCCACAGGTTTCTAACTGAAAAGACAGAGAACCTACTTGTGAAAATGCTTTAGAGAAGAATATTGTATTGGACACCAAATCAAACCGTTTTTTCTGATATGAATTATACATAATATGGTATCCTTTGTATTAGTGTTAAATTTGCACATGTTAGGTTGGGTTAAAATAAGCTAAATAGTTCATTTTGTTATCCTGTATGAATCAGATTATCATTTTTAGTTATGGCTTATCTGTTTTGGCATACTATGTGAAAATACACTGTGGTTGACTAGGCTTTAGTATTTAGTTGTGTGAACCTAGCCCACCAAAAGGACAAAGTATTTGTAATGCTGTTCTATTTTTCAAAATGAATAAGAATTAAATTGTTAAGAATCTTTGGCACAACCTCATTTGTATTTTACACTCCTAAGATAGGCAATGTCATCCTGACTCAGAGCTATCACACGTAAATGTGCTTGTTTTCTTCATTAGATGTTTCTGAGTCCTACTGATTTAGGTGGGTATTTGTGGCTCAGCTTGGTGGAGGGGGGGGGGAGTTTCTTGATATATCAAGAACAAAACACAGTGAAGCCAGCTGGACTGAAACTGGTGTTTAAAAGGGAGAGGGAGTTTACAAAGACTTGAACTAATGCATGGATAAGGGAAATAAGTTGTCAGAGCAAACTGACCTCATACAAGTGTTTTGAAGTTTCCTTAGCAAGATTTTTCAGAAGTGGTTTACCACTGCCTCCTTCCTAGGCTGAGAGAAAGTGACTGGCCCAAGATCACCAAGCCGGCTTTGTGTCTAAGGCAGTCCCAGTTTCTAGCCTGGTGCCTTAACCACTACACCAAACTGGCTCTCAATCTTCTACTTACACAGATACAGTATATACCATCATTTATACTATTTTTATGCTACCTTAATGTCAGGTTGCATTTGGTTTATTAGTTCTGACCTCCAACCTTGCTATTATTAATTGAAACATGTTAATATTCTTTAACATTTACTGGTTCTGTGCATCAACCTTTTCCTAGAAAAATCCCTCTACAACCTGCCTTTGAGGCAATGTTTAGTTTTGTTTCCATGTTATGCATTATTCTGAACTTTATCCTAAATAACATTGTATTGATCTCAGAAACATGTTTTAAGCTTGTCTAGAAAGAAAAACAATTGAACACCAGTTGCTACGCAAACATTTCCTTTATTGTTCCTTGGATAGATGCATGATTCTGACATGACAAACAAGGTACACTTGCCTATACTTATAATTATCAATAATATAATTGAGGATAGGTATGTCCCACCAGATAGCTGAAACTTCCATATGTGCATATTACAGGAACATTTTATGTATTTTACTGTATTTTATGAATATAAGAATGTTAGTATATTAGGTTTCCTACATCTGGACTGGGTCACTTCAACAGAACAGTTTTAGTTTCAACAGATACAAAGCTGTTTCCAAATTTTTATTTATATCCTAAGGCTGCATCAACTATCTGAACTTGCATAATTATGCTAATTAGCACTTTGAATACTACTTTCCATTAACTGATACTCCAACACAGATATCAGAGTAAACATGCATATGATAGGTAGTAATGCTTTGCATTTCCATAGCTATTTCAGCTCGGCTGTGAGAGTGATTGGACACACCACTTTTATAGCCTATTTCTTCTTTTGGTAGGGTTGGTGTTGCAAATATTGAAAAACCCATGGGATGAAAGCCAGGAAATGCCTCTTCAGCCCCCAGACAGATGAAGACCCACTTCCTCAGATGGTCGGCTAATATGAACCTAGAAGCAGACAGTGATTTAATAATTCAGACACCCCTACCTACTCTTTCTCTTACCCTCTCTTTCTCTACCCCACCCAGTCATCAGATAAGAGTTAACAAAATAAATTGCAATTCAGAATAGGAGTCTGAAGATTTCAGTGGACTAAGATGTTGCTCACTAAAACATGTAGAAGGCAATAGGTTCTTGGTTTAAGTGATAATGTCAGCCCCACAAGTTGACCAGACCAGAGAATCAACTCTACCAGAAGACTAGAATTACACTTTATTGAGATATGCTGTAATAACAACAGAATCTTGCTCTACCTCCCCTCTTTATCGGAGTGAATCAGGGAGGCATTTTCCTGAGCTGCTTCAAATATTACCTTGCTTCTCAGGACTTAAATAATGTTTCATCCCTCTTAGCCTGGGTAACAGTTCTTGCATATTTCTGTCAAGGAAATCTCCCTTACTCTCTACACAGAGTAACTTTCTGTTGACATTCTTCAAATGGTAGAAGGAGCAAGTAGAGAAGGATAAATGGCCAATTTACCATAAACTTATTTAGCTTTCCAAGGTTAGGAAGTTTTGTTCCTGCGACACATTTGTCTTTTCTTTTCTGAAAATAACCTTTTCAAGCCTTAGTATATATTAATTAAAATTCCAAACTGATCAAAATGTAAGTAAAGTAAAATGGTAAAACAGCCATTTTTTTTTTTGTGCATCAATCTCTTTATTTAACAGAAGAACATCTGGAAGAAGGAGAAATATTATTTTCCATAATTCAGTGTAACGGAGTTTCAGAAAAAATTGTCTGATGTTTCTTTTCAAATTATCCTCATTATCAGGAATAGTGAGTTTTAATTGCTTACTCCATTTATATGCTTATTATACAATATTTTAAGATACACTTATGGGATCATTTCAATTAATGGGAAATAGTTACTGTGCAGAAACGAACAAACGAAGCTCCAATATAAGTAGATAATTACGTTTATGTATTGTGCAGTATAAAATATCTTTATTAAAAAATAACTGACATGTACAAAGTAATGCAAACTACTTGGCCAATTACAAAAAACAAGATAAAGGGAAATTGAACACCTTTTTTGTGGGGTGGAGTGGGGATAAAATATGTAGAGGTTACCAGAGTTGTATATACTATATATATTCATTCACGATCAAACAATATCTCATTTATTAAGAGCACTGTAAGAACAATAGTCATTGTTCCAATTAAAAGGCAACATTTGAAAAATTAGCAACAATATGTAATGACCCCCTTGTAGCATATCAATTTTTATGCTCAGCATGGTACAGGAAAAAATGATTTCCTAATTGACTGGAATACAGAAAACACTTTCCTTGAATAGAAGGTTTCTTGCATTTACAGAAGTGCTGCCAAACCCCACAGGTTTATGCTTATGAAGGAGGAGGGAAACCATTTTTAATTTCCATCCCCATCTACCTCCATCTTCCAAAATACTTCTCATAATTTTCCTTAGAGTTGGGGAAAGGAGAGTATAGGAATGATTGGAGAAAATAACCTCTTTTTGAGTGGAATCTTTTGGTGAACAAGAATTCAGATCATGGGTCTCCAAACCTACACATTTGATTTCCCAGTCTGAAAAGTACATTAACAATATTAACCTTAGGTTATCTGGGCATTATTCATAAGGATTAGTTATCTGCTCTGTTATTTATGTCTTCCAGGAATAATTCCAAAAAATATATAGATAAATATTTTGGCTAAGCCAGTTACTGCTTTAGTCAAAAGGTAGCAATCTGAATTTTTCCACCTGAGGAGTAACTGGAACCCAGTTCAGTGAGGTTACCAGACAAAATGAATTAACTTCTATACTTCTTGACATACTAATACAAAATATTATTAAGCTTTGAAAAAGAATCTATGCTGGAGATATAATTATTATGAGAAAGAAGTCATTGTGTATCAGAAAAAAGGCATTCCTACATTGAAACGTAATATTCAGGAGAGTGAATGTCAATATAAAAATGATATTGTTAATATTATTATCTTCTAATGAAGAATAGTAAACAACACATGCCTAGTATTAAGGCTCTAAACAGCTATTCCGCATCTTTGAGATATGGCAGAACCTCAGCACTTTTAGCATAGGGTCAAAAAAGGTGCTTTGATCATTTCCCAAAGCTATTCTTCAAGTGATTTCTACTGTCCTATTAAACATCAGGCATATTAGCTAGAATCTTTATTCTTCTGTAACCATTTTTGAGATAGATAGATTTAAGTTGTATATGAGCAAACTTGAACTCACAGTAAGAATACTCTTGATAAAAATAAGGAAATTATTTTCATTATTTCAGTCTTCTCCAGCAATGCCAATGGCCTCAACGATTTTTTCTGAATGACTGGGAAATCTTAGGCAAATCTGCAGGCAAGGAGGAATAATTCTCTTCTAGTCACCACTGAAATGACATGCCTTGAGTTCAGGGGTCCTTCCTTTAACTCAAGACCAACTTGGTTTGAGTTAATCGAAAATAATGTTTGCAAGTAATTGTTTACTTATTGATTTATTTTTATTTATCGAATTTTATCACCACCCATCTCCCCTCCCCAAGGAGGGACTCTGGGCAGTTAATAATAATTAATTATTACTTATTATAATTCTTGAATTATTCCTGCTGGAAAGCATTTCCTGTGACATTTTATGGATCTGTCACAACATTCACTGCATCTCTTGTTACTCCTCAGTTGTTTTATCTGAAAAGGGATTCCCAAATTCATCTTGATTTAAAAAAAAGACAAAAGTGACTGACAGGTTAGGGATATCCAGTATTAGCCTGAAGGATTTTTCTAGTTAGTCTTTCCTTTCCTCAGAAAAATTGCCAGATGGCGCCTCCAAACAGAAAACACCACATGCATCTCAAAATGCTATTTAGAATCTAAATAAATGTGTGGTAGAAAATTCTGGTTCCTAACATAAAAAACATACTTCAAGGAAGGTGCTTGATATCAAAAAGAATCCTATTCGCTTCTGAAATGTAATATTATTGAACACATTCCAATGTTACAGAAGTTAATTTATATCAAGAACGACACCAGGGATGTCATAATTAGCTCAACTCCACTACAAGAATTATGATTGCCTAAAGCTTGCATAGCCTATAGGTTGCCTCAAGCATTTTCCTTCTGAACTTTGGAAATCTTTACCAATAAGCTGATGACAGGCATAACAAGATAATAAATTACCTGTAATATATTTTGTAGCCATCTTTGCTTAGATTGTAGAAGCTTTTTAAATAATATACTAAGAAATTCACCCCATGCAGAGAAACAGCACCAAGTAAGAAGTGATTAAGACCGTAATATAATGCACAAGAGGTACTTAAGTGTTGCAGAGGGGAAGAATTTCACCCATAATGAGCTCTGTAATAAGAGGTTTATCCTGCTAATTAATGATTTGAAGATTAGCTGACTGACTGCTGGCCACTGATCATCCAGCTGTGAAGCGTATAGAGCTAGAATAGTTCAATCCAGATAAATTAACTGGGTAAAATCTGTCCTGCTTTGCCACTGCCCAGGCTTAATTCATATCAGTGAATAAGCATTAGGCCAAGAGCCCATGATGAATGAAGCTTTAGAATCACCACATATTACGCACTGACAACTGCATTTACCAAGTGTACAACAGCAGGGAACCATGACCAATCCACACTAAAACTCCTGATATATGGAAGTTTTATATGGAGGAAACAAACACTTGCTTGATAGGCATTTTACAGCACCATTCAGGAGGAAGCTGAATCCATATCCATTGATACGGATTAACAATTAACAATTATCCTTAACAAGACTAATAGTACTATGAAAAGCAAACAGGCAAAAGACTGTGAGCTTGTCTATTATACTCTAAATAAGCTAGAGAAGTTCAGTTGCAAATTCATCATAACTATAGAAAATCTGCTAGACCCCTCCAAAATGATATATTTGACAGTGGAAAAAGTCTGTGTAACCTTCAGAATAGCTGCAGCTGTCTCTTAATCTGGAAATAATCAAAATTCCTGAAGCTTGTAAAATATTTTTAAAGGAAAAAAAAAACTTTATTAAATAGTGTAAACAGCATCATACATTCAATAGTTGATTAATGTGATCTGTTAGATTCTGCAAAATTTATACAACTGACAGATACTTGTACTTGATATTAATAAGTGAAAAAAGTACAAAGCAATCAGCCTTTAAAATTCGTTCTGTTGATCTTTGATTTTTCAATTATTTTCTTTTTTTCAGCTTGATTCTTATTTTTTTAAAAACAAGAGTAATATATCTAGCTGTGGATAAACAGCTGACAATCACTTCAGATGCTGAAACTGCCCTTGTACCATGATCAAAGAATATTAGCTTCACTTCCTAAAAGAAAAGCATTGAGAACTCCCTGGCAGCTCCTGTAGACAGGGGATCCTCCATTTTTTAGATTCAGTCTGAATGTTCTCAGGGAATAAAAACTTTGCAGTCTAGTTTTAAGCTGACTTTTACCCCTTTTCCTTTTTGTGGTTTTAAGGAACCTCACAAAGAATCTGTGCAGTGAGAAATAAAGCAGTTTCTTTCACTGTATAGCATCTGGATTGAAGCTTCCTAAAAACCTATTGTTATAGGAGGAAGTCAGCTATTCTATCATTACTACCATTTCAGTTGATCACTTCTGAAATCACAGCATATCCCCTGCTGGCTTTTCTTTGTAACACATTACTTTCATGTCTAAATGCTACCTAATAAACAATATACCACATGCTAATTTAATTGATTGGGCTGAAATGGATAGAAGGGAGTAAAGAAGTACAACTAACCTGCCACTCATCTGAGATGTAAAGAGGGAATGAAGCTTAGATGGTACCCAGACTTTTCTGATTCTGAATATTGTTTTGTTCTTATCAAACGGAAAGAAGATATCATTTCTACTGAATGTGTGTATGTTCCTTTGAGTCTGTGTTGACTCTTGGTGAATGCCTGGACAAGTCTCTGCAGATTTCTTGGCAAGGCTTTTGGAAGTGGTTTTCCATTGCCTCCTTCCTAGGGCTGAAAGAGTGTGACTGGCCCAAAATCACCCAGCTGGCTTTGTGCCTAAAGCAGGATTAGAACTCCCAGTTTCCAGCCTGGTGCCTTAACCACCACACCAAACTGGCTCTCTACTGAATGGGGCTTAGAAATCCAAGTTGTTGTATGGATTCTAAAATAGCAAATTTCTCAAAAATTTCATCTAATAAAATATGACACTAAAGGATATAGTTTTTTGTTTCATTGTACAATAAAAATAAAGCACATGTGCCTGGGTTTGCACAACACACTAAGCCATGAACCATAGTATACAAACTATAAAAATTAGATTCATACAATAGGCTAAGTCAAAACCAAATGAGACATTGTTTGACTTGATCTAGCATGTTAAGCAGGTAATTATATTTTTCACTCAACTTTTGGTATGTTACTTCCAATTTCTAGCATATTATGTTGATCAACAACACACATCTAGAAAGGACACTTCTGCTTTCTTTCACAGAATTTTGTTCTTTGCTTTCATATGTCATGTATATCATGTATCTCTATATTACATTTTTATCCTCTTTTTTTCATTATTCTGTAATGCCCCATACATGTTTAAATCTGAAATTATATGAAATAATTATAATAATATAATGTAAATCTTCTGCCCAACTAGGTAGCAACAAACCAGGAAACTGTAAGTTCTAGTCCCACCTTAGACACAAAGCCACCTGGGTGATCTTGGGCCAGTCACTCTTTCAGCCCTAGGAAGACGGCAAGGGCAAACCACTTCTGAAATCTTGCCAAGGAAACTGCAGGGACATGTCCTGGCACTTGCCAGGAGTCAACAATGACTCAAAGGCACCAAAAATCGATCAATCAATCAATCAATCAAACAAACAAAAAAAACCTAAGCAGAAATTGAATATGATTAATATTTGAATGAAAAAAACTACTGAAAATATCAGGGCTATAAACTAGACAGGAAGGTAAAATATATCCTGGAAGAAGGCAATGGCTTACCATTTTCTGCGACTGCATGGATGTGTCTGTGAGGTCATCAGAAGTCAGTCATGACTCAAAGTAGTTTTTTCATACATTCTAAGTCATGATCCCATGACTCCTATGCAAAACTTACCATATGCTGACACAATCATATACACAACTGATACTTTACAAGTTGGGAAATGTTTGGCTGATGGGGGGATACTCTTAATCACACAAATATGAATTGACCAAATTGAGAATGAAACATTTACTTTTGTTACATTCCCAGCTTAGGGAGCCTGAAGGCACAGGCATCTGGCAGAAACCATGAGGACATCGTGCACATTATGATGTCATCACACACATTACATAATTTGTATGTTACATTATAATATTATAATGCAAATGCTGTACAAGGCATATAAATCATTTGGACATTGCTATCATGACAAGTAAATGTCACTTTTCCCCTCTTCCCTGGCATATGGAAGCTCATGCTTGAACATTACTGACATATGCTTTCTGTTTTTTTTCCACTCAGGTGGTATTTGGGTAGTGGAAAAAAAGTTGTCTGACACCACTCATCATCTTTTGTTTTCCTGTTAATTTAGCTACCTTTTTTTTTTTTTTCCTGAGAAAGACACCGCATGCCAAAGATAAATTAAGTTGATCCTACTGCTGAAATTATTTTTTTCTCCAAATGATCAGTTCATTTTGAAGCTTGATAAATAGGATGATACAATAGTTTCCACCATTTCAATTCAGAACTAATGTCAAAAACCACCTGTGGGAGAGCAACTCAGATACCAAGTAAGAGTCATCTGTTCTTTCTCAACAGTCTGCTTCATGGGAGAGAGAAGAGGTGGCAAAGACAGGATGAATGGATGTTACCATCCACATTGAGCTCTGGCATCAACCACTTCTTGTTTTAGCCCTGCTTACCTTTCTTTTTTTTTTTTGCCCTACAACAGATTCCCCCAGTGGGAATGCAGACCTCAAAGGGAGGGAGAATCATTCAATGCTCATCCTTACAATCAACATTAAAAGGAGCCCATTTGCCTTGAGAAGCTCCCCTGATAAGTAGGGAATAAAATATGAATTACTGCAAGAGCAACCAACAAATCAATCTTTAAGAGATATAGAGAAAATGGAATTCAGCAGGCACCAAAAACTGTGTTATACAGAGTTGAGAAGAAATACCCCAAATTCCCTGTTTTAACCAGTTGATTTTAAAACTTAACCACTGATTGTCTGTTTTGCTATGCTGCCAGCTGGATGTAGGAAATAAAAACAGGTGCTTTATATTTTCAGTTAGACCATTTTTTTTAAAGACATGCTGGGTGGGGAATTCTGGGAGTTGAAGTCCAAACATCTTAAAGTTGGTAAGGTTGAGATACACTGGATTAGATATTTATGCAACTGTCATTCCAAACCACCATTTAGCATTCTGTATTGTATCTTGACTGGTGGCAGGAATTTAACCAATCTTGGCTCATGTCAGAAGCTAGGCTGGGCCTGGTTAATATTTGGATGGAGGGCTGCCTGATAATTCCAGGGAATTCTAGCCTACTAGACTTTACTAGCCTGCAAATAGCAGCAGCAGCAGCAACCATAACAGTTGTGAGAGAAGTAAATGCTGCTTCCCTAAACTGCCAAGGTGAACTTGTTTGACATTTTCACCAGGAGTCAAGCATCTTTACCTTTTTAATCTTGATTATTAAACAGTATTGCCAACAGGGTTCCTGTGCAACAAGTGGAAATTATGAAATTATCGAGTACTGTTTCTATATCACACATGCTTTACCTGCTGAAACCCTGCATAGGTACAAGTTACAAGAGATTTGTGGGTAAAATTGGGGAGGAAGATAACAGCAAACAGCAGCAAAATAAATAGAAATAGTGACAACATGACTGAAGCAAAAGGAAGCTATGCACAAAAGTGTGCGGGTTGGGTTAAAAATTCTACAATATAAAAATCTTAGCAGATTTTCCTTCTTCCTTCTGGCTGGTAACTTTGCTCACTTGAAGCTCTTCTTTCCTGTTTGTGTGGCTTTTGTGAATGTTTTCTCCTGTTACCGCTTCAGCTTCAAAAACAGAACCAACCCACAGAAGCAGAACAAGGCAGCCTCATTTTCACAGATAATGTTTAAGATGTAACCATTTGGAAAGGCCTAATGGGACACCTGCCCTAAAATCCCCACCACTACCTTGTTTTCTTCAGCTTCTTGTTGAGTGCTGGCAGGGAGCCTGTGCCTTACTTGCCAGCTCTTTTTGAGAGTAAGGGCAGCTGCAAATGAGAAAGAAGCTCCTCTTCATCAAAACGGTCTTTGAAGCTTTACTGTGGATGAGTTCCCTCCCTCCCTGCTCCTTTTCCTTCTTCCTAAATCAACTCTGGAATCACAAAGTGAGCTGTTGATTGCTTTGTTAAGTAGCCCAATTTTCTGGAGCAGATGATAAAAGATCTGCAGGAGGAAAGCTTCTAAACATGAAGGGGTAGGAAGTGTGGGAGAAGGAATAATCTACTAGTATGCTCACAAGGGAACCCACAGGCCCACCTACATTTGATAACTGTGCAATGGCACCCACTGGATTCAGAGGCACTTATTAACAGTTCTCTAGTTTACCTGTAGGAAAAATTGAGGTCCCTATATTCACTTTGGGGCAAAGAAGAATTAGAACCATCAAAATTACAAAGGTTTAAGGTAGGTACTGTGCTACATTGATATGGTTATCTGTACTAAAAATAGAAAAAGACAGAAAATAAGTATTTGGTAAGGTTGTGCAAAGCTCACTAACAAAATACGCAGAGCTCCTCTCCTTGAAGTGTTGAAATAGTTGTGTGTTTCTAAAGGCTTGGCACAGCTGCTTGCTGCAATGGCTTGCCCAGATTCTTCTCCTTTCTTTCGTTCAATGATCAGGCTTCTTCCAGGTTGTTGCCACATGCATGGGCGTGCCCCACCACTTTGCTTTAGCATAAGTCCCAACCAAGGACTATGTGTTGCCTTTATAGTATAAATTAGGATTTGACTACAGTCCATATCATGAGGTAAAGCTTAATGATTTAGAGAGGGTTTTTCCTTAACTGGGGTGGAACACACAGAACCCAATTCTCTGTTTCAATTCTGGGCCTTCACAAACCTTGATTCCTGATTTGTTTCTCTGGTGGATTATCATGCTGCAAACAGCAGCACCTTAGCAGACACATAAAAAGAAATCAATGCTATAAAACACTATGGTACAGAGGAGAAAAAGGAAGAATATTGGATTCAGTGATCAATATGTCTGGCCTCAACCCTTGCAATCTGATCCTCACTGATTTCCCCAATTACAGCTTCATAGAAGAAGGTAGAACAATCCTTGGACTGAGAAAACTACTTAGTCTTACTATTTGCTCCATCTCATTTTCATCTGGTCCTTACCCTGAACAATTGCATCACTGTTATGTTAACTATATTTGCTATCTCCTCAGGCATACAAACTAATTTGTTTGGGGGGAAAAAAAACACAACTTAATCTCTTCTACACCTGACTCAGCCCTTGACTGTTGGCCTAACCATATTCAGGAAAGGATATCATCATTGCCTACAAATATACAATTTTCACACCTTCATACAAATTTCATCAAATTCTGTAGGCATATGTACAGAACTCAAAAACCATGGTATTGAATTTTATGAAATATGACATTCTTTAGCCAATATTAACTATTGTTTCCATTCCTCAGAAAAAACTTTTTTTTTTTTTGCTTCGACTAGACAGTGCAAGAACAGTGTTCTTTCACCATGAAACTTGGTCCAGATCCAGGCACAAGTTTAGCCTAATTCTGGAGTGATCCAACCTGGAATCTAGGGCTGTAGAACAGATTCCAAATTAGGATTTAAATACCAATATCTACATATTATTTCTAATTATAATTTTAAACCAGTTGAGTTTATTTGCATGCAATGTCTAAGCTACATAATAAAGATAGGAATGTCCACTCTCAGAGTTGGCATCAAGTTGAGAAAGCCCTTGGAGATGTACTGTTTCCTGGCAGAAATACAGTATTGATCAATGACTAAAATAACCTTGCCATCCATTTCAATTACTAACGAAAGTCATTAGAGGAAATTTAAAATGGCAAGTAGGTTTACAAATATCTGATTTTAAGTTCTATGAATAGACAGCATAAATCTAGAACCCACCAGATCTCTTTCTCGGGAGTCCCAATTTTAAGCAGCTGTCTAAGGATGCTGAGCAAAGCTAACTATCTGATATACCCCCAAATTGTTCCTCATCCTCATCCTCATCTGCATCTTTCTGTATATTTTTGGGGCATCCAACCAAATATTGTGAAGTAGAAATACACATTTAGTATAGCACTCACATCAATTGCACACAGAGAAATTTGTATCTGTCTAGGGGTTCGCTTGCTGAATTACACCAATTGTTCAATCTTATGACATCAAGGCTTGAATGCCTAATTGCCGGGAAACCAAATAATGTATATGTATTTATGAAATTATAAAACTTTCTGAGTAAGATAAATCTTTTCCATTTCAATACAGCTTCAAACCAGTTATAAGAAAAATATTTTTGAGATCTCTGACTAGCAGATGATCTTCACTGAAAAATTGGACTGTGTTTCCTCTTCATTATGCTGGTCCTGTTATGGCTTTTGAGTCCATCAGTTATAATACTCTTCTGAATCATTTTGCTAGAGGGAATCCTGGAGATTCCTAGACATTCTCAGATAGCTGTTTAAAAAAGTGCTCCTTATTCAATTCTGCACTTATGGCTTTGGTATCCTGCAAAGTTCCTTCTAGTCCTTTTACTCTTTAATAAATGAATAAAACCACTGGGGAATGTTGTCTGCTTTTTTGAGGTTCAGTTTTACTACCATGCTGGTGACAGCCAATATTCTTTCTTTTGCAACTGAAATACAAGCAAGATAAAGATGTTGATGGTCAGCTGAAAGACAGTTCAGGAGATAGAGACACAGCATTTGTTGGTGGGTAATATGATTAAAGACTCAGGTTTTCAGTCTGCATGTGCACTGGGATCCAGTTATAGATTTGGAATGTCTAGGTTTTGGGTAGTGGTTAGGAACACATTTACACAGCTAAATACTAGTGCTACCATTCAACATTTTTTCCCAATCAGGCCATGGTGAACTTGCTGGATTTACATTTTGATTGGACTGTTATCACATGCTTTATGTAGAACTGCTTTGGAAAAGTGTTCTTAATTTGAGCTTTTTTCAGAATGTTGCAGCCGCACTGTTGATGGTCTTGAACATATAATTCCTTCAGTTAGCTACTGATTAGTTCCCGGACAGAATTAATAGTTTCAATGCTTACCTGCATGTTTTCTGACAGAATCCAAAGTGCTGACTATGGTATGTAAAGTTTATATGATTCAGTTGCTTGCTTTTTATAATTTTGGTTTTATCTTTATGTTGATTGCCTTTATTCTTGATGGTCATAGTGAATAGCTGCAGCCCAACAACACCAACAATCTCTCTCCCTTTTGATATTTTCCAGCATTTAAATTTTATGAACATCAGAAAGAATAGCTACAAAGGCTGGCAGAAAGGAAGATAAAAAGGGGAAATATATATTAGATTTCCAGGCTGAAGGGGAAAGTACTTTCATCAGTCTTGAGGGATTTCATTGGCAATCACTTGTAGCCAAGTAAGATTTTCTTCCAGGATTAAAATCTTAACGGTGGATCCATAAGTAGTTGTAAAAACCAATTCCGGGTCCGCATAGCCCCCCATAATGAGGGCATAAATTTCCAGGTAGAAGATGGTCACGATGAGGATTTGCTTGACGTGCCTTCCTCTGAGCTCACTTCTCCCTTTCACCCTGTACTCGTGCTTCTTCAAAGTCCGCAGCGCCTTTAATAAGGGCTGATCTCCAATTTAAACGCTCATGACTTAGGACTTCCCAGTTCTCAGTGCTGATATTAATTTTTTTTTAAATCAGCTTTGAGTAAGTCTTTGAATCCCTTTTGCTGTCCACCAATATTCTGTTTTCCATTCTTAAGTTGGGAGTAAAGTAGCTGCTTTGGAAGACAATGATCAGGAATTCAAACAACATAGCCGATCCAGCGAAGTTGATGTTGGGTAATTGTTGTTTCAACACAGGTGGTCTTCACTTCTTCCAATACTCTAACATTAGTCTGCCTATCTTCCCAAGTAATTTGCAGAATTTTTCAGAGGCAGTGTTGATGGAATCTTTTGAGAAGTTGGAGGTGATGTTCGTAGAAAGTCCATGTTTCACAGGTGTACAATAAGGTCAGTAGAACAATGGCTTTGTAAACAAGCACTTTGGTCTCCCTGTGAATCTGTCGATCCTCAAACACTCTAAACTTCATTCAGGAGAAAGCTACACTCGCAGAGCTCAGATGATGCTGAATTTCAGCATTAATATCAGCTTTTATAGATAGACGGCTGCCAAGAAAAGGAAAGTGGTCAACATCTTCCAGTGACACACCTTCAAGCTGAATTGATGGCACTGTGGAGGGATTAGTTCCAACTTGCTGGTAAAGCACTTTGTTTTGATTTTTTTAAATGTTAAGTGAGAGGCCGAACTTATTGTATGCTTCTGTAAAGATGTTTAGGGTAGTCTGAAGATCTTCTTCTGTGTGCACAAAGACTACATAATAATCAGCATATCAGAGTTCTATAACAGAGGTTATAGAACTCATCCAGATTTTATTGATGAATTTGTGAAGTAGTTGCATAAGTTCAAGCCCAGCTTCTTTAAAAACCTCAGCAGGAATCCCATCAGGTCTGCTAGCTTTGCTATTTTTCATTTGATTAGTGGCTTTTTCTAACTTCCTCCAAACTAGGGGGTGCTACAAGCTCGTCTCTTACTAGTTTTTGCAGGATTTGTAAGAAGACTTCATCAGCCACAGTACAGTGATGGTTTAGGAGATTGTAGTAATGTTCTTTTCAGTGCAGTGCAATAGACTCCTTGTCCTTTAGAAGTTTGACACCTTCTGTTGAATGTAAGGGATTTGAACCATAATTTGTTGGTCCATAGATGGCCTTTATGGCATTAAAAAACCCTGTGCATCATGAACATCTGCAAATTGTTGGATTTCTTGGGCTTTTTTTATCCACCATGCGCTCTTAAGTTCTCTAGTTCTTCTTTGGACTTCTTCCTTTGCATTGGCATAGATTTTATTCTTAATGGCACAGTTAATCTTTTTGCCATATCTGGAAGGGTTTTCTTTTCTTGTCAATAATGTATTCAATCTCACTATCATTCTCATCAAACCAGTCCTGATGTCTCTTGGTTTGATATCCTATAGTTTGTTCACAGGCTGAAATAATAGAGGTCTTCAATTTAATCCAGTGTTCCTCAACATTTTCAGGAAATTCTGAAGGCAGGTGTTCCTTAAGAGTTGATTGAAAGCAAGCTCATTTAGTAGAATCTTGAAAGGCCAGGATGTTCATTTTACGCCTTGGTTTTCTTCCTTAGAGCCTATGATGAGGGACAACCTTTATGGCCATCGTAGATCAAATTAACTGATCGTCTGTCCAACAGTCATCAGTGCTCGTCATGGCTCTGGTGAGAAGTACATCATGGCGATCTGTAGCGTGGACAATGACATAATCTAGAAGATGCCAGTGCTTCGACCGTGGGTGCTTCCATGATGTTTTGAATGTATTTTTCTAGCGAAAAAGTGTGTTAGTAATGACAAGGTTATGCTCTGTACATTTGGTGAAAAGTAAGATTCCATTTGTATTGCTATTGTCAACTCCTTCTTTCCCAATAATCCCCAGCCACAAATCAAAATCACACCCAACTCTTTCATTGAAATCACCCAGGAGGATAATTTTATCGTCCTTTGGTATCTGATAAGATGGTGTCCAGCTGGGTATAGAATTTTTCTTTGAGATCCTCATCTGCATCTAGTGTTGGTGCATGAGCACATAGAATAGTTGCCTGTTAGTTTTTGGCAAGTTTTATTTGGAGAGTTGATAAATGTTCATTAATGCCAATGGGAACTTCTGACCAGAGCTTCATGAGGTCGTTTTTAAGCCTACCCCATATATTTGTCGTTCTTGTTCAGGCAGTCCTTTCCAAAAGAACGTATAACCTCCTTTTTCTTCCTTCAGCTGTCCCTCTCCTGCTCTACGGGTTTCTTGAAGTGCTGGTATATCTATATTAAAATGTCTCAACTCCCTTGCAATAATGGCAGTTGTGTGTTCAGGGTGTCCACTATCTGTATTGCCCTGCAGTGACCATATATTCCACGTTCCAAAATTCATATGTCTTTTTTGACTGCTATAGGGTCACCCCATTGGACACAGTAATCCAATCAGGGAGAAAAATGAGACAGACTATGTTTAGAGCACCTTTTCTAGACCCTTCCCCATATGGGGTGAGCAGAGTGGTTCCTAAATAGAACTGCTCACTTGTGGATATGGCTGCTGAACCATTAAACTGCCTCAGACCTTGAGTCAGGATGACTGAATCCGTAATCCACCATGTGCTGGTCCATGACTAGGGGCTTCCAGATTCACAGTCCTCCCCCCGTTGCCTTTTGCCAATTACCATGGGACTTTAATTAGTTGGCTTGGGTTTAATGTAGTTGGAAGATGCCTGTGCGTGAATTTGTTTTATGTGTGGAGATTGGTGCACAACGATCAGCACACAATCTTCACAGAAAAAGGTGCTAATCCAATAGCATGGATACCATGACAATTGGTGAGCTTTTATCTGCTGCAGCCTTCATCTGCCTTCACAGCTGTTGTAACAATAAACCTTGCTATCTTCTGCCTGTTCTGCCATTGAGGGCTTTCTTGGATTGTTCTTTGTCTGGTTCCTCCCCCTGGACCTTACCACCATGGGTGACCCTACCAGGAGTACAAGACTCCCAATGGCTTCGCTCACATGGTTCACTGAGAAAACACAAGCCCACACACCACAACAAGGTGATGATCCAACAAGGGATTTATGCCTATGGTGACAGTTAGGAACAGAAACATAAGTAAAATAAATATTCCTGCAAACAACCATGACTTTTTTTCTAGGATAATTTTGTAAAGATTTGTAATTGTAGCATTTAACCCCCAGTGTGTATGGTGTAGGAAAGAGAGAGATGAATCTGATTTAATACTGTATACTGTAGGAAACTGAGGAAATCAGTATGATCCTGTAGCTCCCTGAATAAGGATTGGAGCATGAATATTTTTAATGTTTAAGTTGTATAGATGCATCTTCAGGGGGAATTAAAACTGCCAAGATGGCAGCTGAAACTACATAGTTGAGGCTGAATTTCTTATTACCTTTTACTTCCTCTTCCCTGTCCCATATTTCTTAAAATCCTTCTTTTTGTTGCTTTTTGTTGTATTATGTTACTCACCAGTATTCCCTGTGCATCTGAGAAGTGTGGTCTTCTGGAAGTTATTAAACAATGTTTCCCATAATCTGTGGCCAAACTGGACAATGAGAGAGATTTTGTAAGTCATCATTCAACAATATCTGAACAGCTAACAATCAGACACCCCAGTAGTAGGATAAAGAATATCCTGATGGATTTGGTCCCAGCCTTCTTGGCCAATTTATTCAGATAACCTAAATAATGTTGAAAGCTCATCACTTCACTCACACAAAAAACTATGATAGATGAATTTGTTAATGCCTCCACATCATGGCAACAAACATTTATTTCATCTGTAAGCATTTTTGCAGATAAACAGGAAAGTTCTGAGTCACAGAGAGAAATGTCACAACCCACATAAGCCTAAATAGAATGCCAAGTGTCAAGAATGACTTATTTTATTTATAGTGACTGCAGCCTACCTCTGTAAAAAGCAAAGAGGAAGTCCTGATTCATCATTAATTACATAGCTCATAAAATATCTCATTTGCTAGATTTTTAAGTCTTTTCAAATACTTAGGTATGCTGTACATCTCAATCCAGTTCATTTTTAATTGCTTGTGAATAGTACTTTCATTTATTTCTACATTCCATTTCATTAAAAACTACTTAATCATGCAAGAGAGGAAAGCTAGTATTCAGTCTAATAACAATTGCAGATTTATTAAATTGCAAAATATCTTCACCATAAAGCAGGATTTTTTTCTTTCTGTAGGAAGACGGAATGAAGAATCTCTTGATGGGATGGGATGGGATGGGATAGGAACTTTATTTTCAGAATTATCTATGTGCCCCAAAAGTCTCAGGTATCCTCAAAGAAGGGGTTATTGGTATGACAGAAGGGGTATTTTTTCTGAGACTAAAAGGGACTGGTAGCACTTTTACTTTGATGCTGATCCTGAGTCAGCACCATGAATGCTGAGTCAGCTCCTTCAATCCCATGTCATTGTTGCCATTAAGCAGGTCAGCCAAGCAGGTCACCTCAGCTATGTCTCAGGAGGAATAACAACTTCTGATTTAGATTTGACCATCCTATTGCTCTGTGAAGTTTCAGGGCAGTGTTTTCCAATCAGTAGGTATCATTGCCTGACCTCACTTCCTGGTTCTTTAGCTTTTCCACCTTCCAGCAGCTGTTATCATGCAATAACACTACTGGGTCCTTCCATCACATTCATACATAGGGCAGAGAAAGTCTTTACAGCATGCCTTTACTGCTGCCCTCCCCCCCCCCCTGCAAAAAAGGGGGAAAAAAATCAACATTGGAGCAGTTTGCTCAATGGATGACAGAGATTTTGATGCCAGGACAATTGCAACCCATTATGAAACTGACTAATAGAATTTGGAGGGGGGGGTGCTTTGGGAAGTGGCAATAGTGGCTGTGACATCTGAGTTGGGATGTTCAGAGATCAGTCTCAGTGACATTGGATACAGCATCTGAAGACAATTTCTCTCATTTTGCATAATATGCCTGTAATTGTCATAACTCCCTCCTTGCCTTTTTAATCATATATTATTGCTTTTAATTGTTGGTTGTTTTTTATATTCCTATTTTATAGTTTTTATTGTAATCCACCCAGAATCACAGTCTGTGAGATGGGAGGCTATGTAAATATGATAGATAAACAAACAAACAAACTGGAAGGATATTGATACTAATAGATTACTTAGTGTTAACTCCCAATTACCTCATTTCAGATTGCTGTGGAAGAGACTGAACTTGATTCAAAGAAACATGGTTTTTGTTAGCATCTTTAGAAGCTAACTAGGAAAGAATAGCCATGTTAGCCAACTTCTGTCTTTTAGAAACATACTCTGTGAAACCATAATAATATTGTGTAGAGGGTTTGGTAATAATGCTTTACTGCAGCTGAAGGCATTGTGATAATATTTCCTACAGAGTTCCAACAAATACTGAATATAAAAAATAATAAAATATTCAGTGTGATAATGTCATCACATTTGACTTATCTTGCATGAAAAGGTCAGAGTGGAGCATTTTGAAGATTCAAATGAAATCCCAATGCGTATAAGGGTACATAATTCATCAGTGACTTGGTCATACTGAAAGGTTACTGGTTTGAAGACTTTGTATCTTTGACAAAAGACTGCCTTTTAATATGAATGATATTTTCTAGTAGGTTTATTGATATGTTATGTATTGTACAAAATGTGAATAAAGAATATTTTTATAGATCCAGTAATGATTCTCCTGGGATCTTGGGGTGTTCAAATTCAGCACACAGAAGAAATGCTTGGAAACTTCCAGAGTCAACTGAAAGAGTAAAAGTGTCAATGATGGTTATTTCTTAAAAAATGTATCCTATCCTTCAAATCTTGGATTTCTTGAGCAAGAAAACTTACAAAAAAACTTAAAAAAAAAGAGTGGGTTTGCAGCTTCATTGTGCAAAGCAAGGAACAGATGAATCATGTATTTAATCAAAACTACTTAGACCAACAAACACCTGGTTTATTTCAGTTTTGCCAATTCAGTTTAATTCTGTTTTGTTCAGTATATAAAATATGTACTTAGAAATCAATCTACTGTATTCTGAAGTTGCATTATTTATTTTGTTCTCCCCAAACTAAGATTTATCTGTTATAACTATTGAACTATTAACAACTGTGTTAACAATGTCTAACATATAATGCTGAATGGCTTGCTACAGAAAAGCAATATTTGAATCCAAGCATTTTTTTCTTTTATGATGTCTATAGATAACTATAGATTATAGAGATATATAATTTTTGCAACCTAAATTTGCTTATTAGAAATTATGTTGATTCCCTATGGCCAGTGCATATGTAACATCACACACAGATTGTCAGTACAATTCAGTATGTCAAATTAGAATGATAAAACCCCCGTTTCATTAATAAGCCTCAGCCTAATTCCATGCCTTGAAATTGGTGGGGGGGGGGATAATTACTAAAAACAGGGAACACAGCATCTTAAAATTCTTTATAGTGGCAGTAATCCATGACTTCCATTAAATATAGCAAGTACAGAAGAGGAATTTATGAATATCAAAGTGTAATACAGCTTCATACTACCAATAATGATGCAAAGTTTAATGTAGTTTAAAAGGTTAATTCAGACATTAAAAACAGAAATCTAAAGGTATTTTACCACATTCAAAATTTTGCAGGTATAATGAGAAAGACTTTGTTACAATGTTACAGGCAACATTTCTTCATTAAATATAGCTTAAGTTTGGAATACTGGAGACCAGTATCTATACTGATTAATTGCACCAATGGTTTTCTATTGAATCCATTGTTCTTAAAGAAGGCAAAGAGTAGTCTTGACTACAGATGATCACCTGTGCCTTGCCATCTTCTCAGAGCAAGATATATTGTATAGCTTGTCATATTTGAAAACACAATTAAAATGTTTTGTTAGATTTTTTCAAAGTGCAATACTCCCACTTGCTTGTGGAAAGAAATAAAGTGTTAAGAATTAGCAAGTGGGATTCAACAGGATAGGGTTAAAATATATATGTGTGGTATATTATGCTTGCAGGACTATTGTGGAGATTGATTGAAATGACCAGAGCTGAGCCATAATAAACAGTTTGATGCTTATTATTGTAAGTTGCCTTGAAGAAAAAGAAAGGCAATTCTAGCCATGCTTCTTCAGAAGTAACTCCCATTAAAATTCAGCAGAACTTACTTCCAGTCAGTTTCTATATGTTTGTAACCTTACAATGAAATGCACTCAGAGAAGAGTACTGGAGGATTTAATGAGATTTATTCCCATCCCAAGTCAATGGATACAGGTTTATAACTTCCTGCTTCATTTTCTCTCCTCCAGTTGTTTTCCTTTTCTTTTTTTTTCCATTAAGTACTGAGTGGAGGGGGATGAAACTGAGAAGACATTAAGATTATTTCTGGCAGCAGCTGCTTTGCTTTCCTTTCCTTTGTATAGAGGAACATTGTTGCCCCATAAACCTCCTACAGTAATGCAGAAAAGCAAAGCACTCTATATTTTAGTCAGAAGTTATGGCTTCCATATGGAAGATGATGGAATGTGAATACCAAGTTTGTTTGGGCTACATCAATTCAATAGGAGCAGAATTCTGCTCATCCTTGTACTGCAAGACTTCCCTTCTCCTCTGCTTGTACCTTTTGAGCTTCAAGAATGCTCCAGAAGCATCACTATTTTTTGTTTGTTTTTCTTTTAAGATTTGGAGTCATTATTAAAATCAACTGAATTACTCTGTAGATCTATCTATCTATCTATATCAAAACCAATCATAAATAGTTGTTTTATTGGATAAAAGGGAGAGAGGTAGATATGGAGAAATGAAAGACAAAGAAAGAACGTAATAAAGAAAAAACAAACTTTTATACAACACATGCATTTTCTTTTCTTTTTTCCATCATTTAATACAGCCTTGAAATATGAATTATGCTATGGTTTTAATAACTGGATTTCCAAAGGATAAACAGGATTAAACTGACACTTCTTGAGGATCACCTATATCTTAATGTTTGACGTGGAATCAGAACAGAGCTGGAGAAATAGAGCTTGTTTGGTTGTGAGATGAAATTTTTGAATTTTTGAATTTAATTCTGTTTCTTTTTTTAGCATGAGGGGAAAAAATGGCCCTTAAGGTTTTTCTTCTCTTTTGTGCTGGCGGTGCACATTTCATTTTATTTATTAATTTGTTTGTTTATTTATTTTCTATCCCGCCTTTATTATTTTTATAATATATTTTTATAAATAACTCAAGGTGGCGAACATACATATTTTCTCAGTCAGGGGTCAACCCTCTCACCATTTAGGAGAGCACTTCCAGCACGTTCCATTTTTTTCTCCAAATTCCAAATGTATTCATCAGTCTTAAATGTTTTTTCCTACCTGCCATGTGTAAAAATATCATTTAAAAACAATCAAGTCTCTGCCTTTTTAGAAGTAAACAAATTTGAAAATTGCGAAGCTAACTATGGTAAGACTATGAGTAGTATGACTGATATTTTACAGACATTAAGTATATGAAGCATTGCATGGTATAAGCTGCCACAGCAAATCCCTTTTTGAATGTGAATTCCATTAATCTTATCTCTCTGAGTAATGTAATAGTTTATATGGGGAACTGCTAAGAATGCTTTACTGGAAATGCCTGTTGTCTTTCAATAATAATTTTTATTAAAGTTTAAAAATACAAAGATAAAAAAAAACTGGAAACAATACAAACTAAGAAAAATATGAAAATAAAAAATAAAGTGCAGAGAAAAAGGAAAAAATAAAGGAAAAAAACCCAAAAAAGATAAATAAAGAAATGGCTTCCCCTTCATCAAGACAAGTACAAACAATTTCCATAACTTATCACCTTCTAGGATTCTCTGTGATGACTGATGGTGGGTTAGACATCCCTGTGAGCAGCTCTGCAACTGGGGACAGTACTGTGGTGGAATTGCCGGCCAGAAGCCAGGTTCTGGCTGACAAAAATCTCTCCAGAGATAAGGAGAGATTTTTGGGATCAGTGCTCCAGAAGAGCTGCTCATTGCAAGGAGACCACAAGACTTGAGTGAGTTTCTACCAACACATTTTCTTTAGTAAATGCAATTTCTATAAAGCCTGGACATAATGGAAATCATAAAACATTTATCTTTTTTTCAGCTTTCTTTTTTCAGCTGAAGTCAGATAAAAGACTGTAGGACTTTTTCTTCATTCATATCAAAGGAGATCTGTTAACTGCTGGTGCTTCTACGGGTCTTCCCTCTTATAATTTTTCTCCATAATTGACAAGGACCAAATTATCAGTACCAGATTTAATAGTCCACCAAAACAGAATGTCAATCAGAAATACTGCTGGGATTATTGTGTTCATAAATTAGAGTAATGTGTATCTCTGTACATCTCTACTATTTCAGTTGCTCTATTCTATACTTTGCAGACATTTAGTACAGGAAGTGACATTTACGGAACAGACTTTTCTGCCCTCTTTTCCTCCAGTATTCTTCAGGAACTAAAAGAATGTATTTGCCCAACTTGCCATACATACTTCTTCTTGTCGCACTGAAGTGGGTGGTGCTGTTTTCCTGCAGGTGTAAGGAAGAGGTAGAACTGGAAGATGGATCTAGAAATAGTTCAGTGTTCTTTAGATTGTCAATATACTATCCTTAATCCTTACCTCAATAATTGCAAGTATATATCCTAATTTCAATGGGAGTTACTTTTAGGAGAGAATGTGCTGCTCTTCTGCTATTCCTCCTATATGAAGGCATTTCTCAAATTCAGCTAAAGGTCCCCATTCAGATATGTGCTGTTACATACAAGTAAAACCCCTTTGCCTTCTGTCTACACTTGGAACAAACACTTAATTCATTTCATTCTAGTATTATGCAGTGGAGAAAGAATTCTAAACTTCAAAGGAGCAATGTCTAGATTCCAGAATATTTAGGAGGATTTAATTTAATTTAAAGTTTGGGGCTGAACTTGAGAAGAATATTGTGACTCAGCAGAAGGATTACAGATAATTCCTTGGAAACATTTTCCATTGGAATAAGAAGGATTTACTTCCAAAGAAGTGAAGTACTAGAATGATAATAAACATTTTTTCTTAAAAGATCTTAAAGTAGTCTCCAGTGAGAAAAAACAGCAGAGAGAGATGTACTTGCTGAGTAGGAGAAAATAAAATATTAGTCAGGTGTCTGTGAATGAATGTATTGCATGTCATGAATTATGTACCTGGCAAACTTTACTTGGCTCCAAAGTAATACAAGGTCTACTGATGCAAAGCAAATAGAAACAAGCAGAGCAGGATAAGCTTCATGGAAAATAAAAGCAATATATTCAGACTATATGTAGTGTACCTTAGCTAAACCTGGCTGTTAGGCATCAAATGCCATGCAGCATCCTAATTAGATCTCACCCTTGAGTTTTTACCAAGGAATTAACCCTTAATTTACTTTAGATATGATCCACTTCAATTGCTATTCTCAACAACTTGCTCATAAATTACATAGTAGAACCAGGAAGTCAGATTAAAATGACAAGCATATTACTTTTGACCTGTATTTTTTGATTGTTGGCAGAGAGGAATCATTACTATTAGCATCTCAACTACTTACTTACATTTTCACTTCTGAGTCTCTGCCTAAGGATGGAAGTAATAAGGTGCTTAGTAGTGAAAAAAAAAACCCTTCTCTCATACAAATAGAAATAAATGAAATGAAAAATTAATTAGACTAGTCGTAACTTTGGGGAAAATAGTAGAGAATCAATTATGATTACTCTTGGTAATTGTCTGCTTCTCTGGCCTCACTACATACCCTGGGAATGATGCTTTGGGATGTCAGAATGCCATCCTGAAAGCAAAACAGTAAAATTACCATAGGCAGTTACAAAAAAGAAGTATAATGTATGTGAAGAATGGGAAGGGGGAAAGTGTTGAATATCTAGAGAATATCCACTGTTATAGTGAGAAAAATGGTATTTCAGAAAGGAAGGAAGGAAGGAAGGAATCAACCCTCTTAAAATGAAAAGGCTTCCTTCAGTGTGTGTATGGGGGAGGGGGAGGGGGAGGACAGAGGTTTCCATAGACTCTTTCCTTCTGCCTCTTTTCAAAATTACCTAAATGTACTTTCACACTTTACCAATTGCAAAGCTTGATACATATACATATGCAGTCCCTCTTTTGGGGGAGATGGGGGGTAATTAAATTTGAATAATAAATAAAATAAATACACATATACATTTGTTCTGATCTCTATCTACGCACGTGAGTGTGTATGCTTAGGTCCATGCATGTACAGTATATGCAAGATGTCCTTGAATTCAGGGATTATGCTTAGAAAGTATGGCAAGTCATTGGATGCTTTGTTTGCTCCTCACCGTATGTCTGTTCCTAAAAACAAACTTTGTTATATATAACATTGTTTATTATGTACTGCAGTGAATTTATCTTTCTTGTTATTTCATCTTGGTATCAAGTGCAACATTTTACTCTTGGTGCACCTGTTATACATTCTACCTTCAGTACTCTACCATCATGTTACATAATATACTTTAGTTATATGGTAATTGGCTGAAGTGATTAGAATATCTGCACTGATTTGGAAGCATTTGCCTAACAGAAATTGTAAAGAATTGTATTAATGCATTGGTGTACCAAGCAGGCAAGAAACTTCCTTTGACCTTCCCTACTCTAGTAGCCACTGGGCTTTAATATTTGTTTCTTAAATGCCATAAGTTAAACCAAAACATTTGGGTTTACAGTAATTCAGCCCTACTCATTCCCACATCTCACTGCGCTTTGCAAATTCCACTTGCCCCAATACCATTAATTATATGCCAAAATGGAAAAGGGAAAGTAGAATTAGTCATCCTGAAAACAGACTCCAAATTGCAGGAGACACATTGATGCCACTGAAACTGGCAGCTACCATTTTATTTTTCACTGTCCTATGATAATATCATCATGCTCTGAATTTTCATGCACAAACTACAACCAATGAACTGGAACACAATGGAAAAATCTTTTTCATGTCAGATCATGGGGCTACTTGAAACCATGTATTAACTTTACTAACAACCCGAAGCAGTCACCAAAGGAACACTTCTGTGTGACTTATACATCATATCAGTCTATTTGTCCATCCAGCTATTCTGTAACGGTTGCCTAATCCCAAATACTCAGTCTCACAAGCTCGGGCTTAAAGATAACTGATTTATTAAAGGAATAGTATGCAAATACAGAGAAAGCTGAGAATGAGCAAAAGCGCGCCAAATACAAACTTAAAAGCCTTGCCTGTGAGCAAGTTCCGCCCCATCCCTCGTCAGAGCGCTCCCCCTCCCAGGTGCTAGAAGCCGTTAGACGCGCCTGGGAAAGTAACCTTGAGCAGGAGCACAAACCCAAACATACATTCCAAGCCCTCAAAACAACGGAGGGCGAAGGAATGGAAAAACCCCGGGTGAAGGAACACGGAACAGAAGAGGACATGTGAAACGTTACAATGTTAACAGCACATTGAAATGAGAACATGACATATTGCCCCTCCAAAAACAAACTATGGAGCAGGTTTGTCAGGATAGGCAGAGTGGAATTGGGCTACCAGACGAGGGGAGAACACGTCTGGAGCAGCAACCCATTCAGGATGAGGGAAATGTTTCCAGCGGACGAGGTACTGTAAAGCGGAGCGCTGGCGTCGGGAGTCGAGGATGGATGTCACCTCGAAGTGTTGCTGGTTGTCGATCATGAGTGGAGGTGGTGGAATGGGTTGTGGATGCCAGCGGTCCGACGATAGGCAGGGTTTGAGTAAACTACAATGGAAAACAGGATGTAAACGTTTAAGGTTGTGAGGCAAATCAAGTTTAAACGTAACAGGGTTGAGTTGAGCGATAATTGAAAAAGGTCTGACAAATTTAGGGCCAAGTTTCTTAGAGGGTTGTGGGGATTTGATAAACTTAGTTGATAAGTAGACTTTATCCCCGACAGCAAAGGATGGTTCTGGGGAACGCTTTGCATCGGCATGGCGTTTATAAGTAGCCTGGGCATGGAGGAGAGCTAGTTGAATATTAGACCATGAGTCCTTGAGAGAGTCCGCCCAGTCAGTAAGGGAGGCTGGCAGCGGTTGTGGATGGGGAAGTTCAGGAATAGGAACAAAGTCACGTCCAAAAACTGTTTTAAAAGGAACCTGACCAGTGGTTTGATGAACGGCATTGTTGTAAGCGACCTCAGCAAATGGTAGTAGGTCGACCCAATTGTCCTGCTGGTAGTTAACAAAAGCCCTGAGGTATTGTTCCAGTGTAGAATTAACCGCCTCTGTAGATCCGTCCGTTTCCGGATGCCACGCGGTGGAAAGTGACTGTTTGGTACCCAAAAGTTTTAAAAATGCGTGCCAGAATTGTGACGTAAATTGTGTGCCTCTGTCACTCACCAAACGGGCGGGGATACCGTGGAGGTGGTACACGTGGGTGAGGAAGAGGCGTGCCAGCTGTTGTGCCGTGGGGATAGAAGCGCATGGGATAAAGTGGGCTTGTTTGGAGAAAAAGTCTTTGACCACCCAAATGACAGTTTTGCGTTGACTAGGGGGTAGATCAACGATAAAGTCCATGGAAATGTCCTGCCAGGGGACAGATGGGGTGGCAACGGGTTGAAGGAGACCTTGGGGTTTGCCTGGTTTGCGCTTTATCGCGGCACATACAGGGCACGCAGTAACATATGCCTTCAGGTCTTTGAGTAAAGTTGGCCACCAGAATTGCCGGCGAACAAGGTGCAGAGTTTTTACGTAGCCAAAATGTCCAGCTAGCTTATCATCGTGGCAGCGCTGGAGTATGGTTTTTCGCATCGCATCGGGTACATAGAGGCGATCGTTGTGCCAGGCAAGATCGTCAGTGAAGGTTAAACTGTTTCTATTGGTTTGTAACCAAGTATCTGTTTTAAGGTGGAAAAGCAACTGTTGTTGCAAATCGGAGGGAATTGACAAGCGCGGTGAGCGGCTGAAAGGCAGAGCGGCTGGAGGTTGCGTTGATTGCGCTCGGGTCTGGCTGCGAGTCACCGCTGCCAAACTTAATTGTTTGTCGGTCCAGACGGTGCCTTGGACCGTTGGCCCTGGGCCAGCATCTTGGGGTCTGCGGGAGAGTGCATCAGCTAAAAAGTTTTTCTTGCCTGGTATAAATTTAAGGGTGAAGTCAAAGCGGCTGAAAAACTCAGCCCAGCGCAGCTGTTTGGGACTGAGTTTGCGACTGGTGCTTAGAGCTTCCAGGTTTTTATGGTCAGTCCAGACTTCAAAAGGGTTTGAAGTGCCTTCTAATAGGTGTCGCCATGTTTCTAAAGCTGTTTTTACAGCAAAAGCCTCTTTTTCCCAAACGTGCCATCTCCTCTCAGTTTCAGTGAATTTGCGAGAGAGGTAGGCACAGGGTTTTAATGCGCCAGAGTGGTCAGATTGTAACAAAATTGCTCCTATGGAAAAATCAGAAGCATCGACTTGTACAACGAAGGGTTTAGAGGGGTTTGGATGCTGTAAAATTGGTTTTGTGGTAAAGATTTGTTTGAGCGCTTCGAACGCTTGTTGACAGGCAAGAGTCCATTTAAGGAGCGCGCCTGGGTTCTTTGAACGTCGCGTATCCCCCTGTCCTTTAGTTTTTAACAGTTCAGTAAGGGGGAGGGCAATTTCAGCAAAATTTTGGGCGAATGCCCGATAAAAATTAGCGAACCCAAGGAAACTTTGTAATTGTCTCCTGGTACGGGGAGGCTCCCATGCCACAATAGCTTCTACTTTTGCAGGGTCCATTTCAATGCCCTGAGCTGAAATTCCATAGCCTAGGTAATCAATTTGTGACTGATGAAATGCACATTTTGACAGTTTTGCGTACAACTCTGCTTTTTTCAATTTAGCCAGTACCTGACGCACCAAGTGGATATGTTCTGATATGGTTTCAGTATAAATCAATACATCATCCAAGTATACTAGTACCCCCTTAAATAAGTGGTCATGCAAGACCTCATTGATTAGTTGCATAAAGACCCCAGGTGCTCCGGATAACCCAAAGGGTAAGACTTTGTATTGGAAAGCCCCAAGAGGACAGTTAAATGCTGTTTTCCATTCATCCCCTTCCCTTATGCGAATCCGAAAATAGGCTTCTCTCAAATCGAGTTTTGAGAAAATTTTGCCCCTGGCCAGATGTGATAACATATCTTTGATCAGGGGCAAAGGATATTTATTTAATATTGAGACCGCATTGAGCCCGCGGAAATCGGTACAAAGCCTTAATGACCCATCCTTTTTTGGCCTGAATAGGACAGGGGCTCCTACCGGGGAATTAGCAGGCTCAACGAAACCCCTAGCCAGGTTTTTGTCAATGAACTCCCTTAGCGTAGTGAGCTCTTTGGGAGACATGGGGTATATTTTTGGGTGAGGCAATTTTACGTTTGGTAAAAATTCAATGGCACAGTCCGTTTTTCGGTGGGGTGGCAAGCGATCTGCTTCTTTTTCCCCAAATACCTCAGCAAAATCCTGATACTGATTGGGTAGTCCCTCAAGAGGTTGAAGTGTTTGCACAGTAGTATACGCTACCCCTCCCCCCTCCATGTCTTCCAGTAGGTCTTTTTCGGGTACTTTGTAAAATCCATCTGCAAAAGTCACAGTTCTATGCAGCCAGTTGATAAAAGGGTTTTGTTGCACAAACCAAGGCATCCCCAAGATTACTAGAGGACCCCCCACTGGAGCTACCACAAATGGCAGCTTTTCCTGATGGGAGCCCATCTGCAAGGCGACCAGTCCCGTGGAATGATTGACTGCTTTCCCTCCCGCCATAGTTCCATCCAATTGGGTGAAGATCATAGGTCTTGGCAAAGGGAACGTGGGCAGTTCCAGAGCCGCTACGACATCAGGGTGCATAAGGGAACGGGAGCAACCCGAATCTAGCATGGCCCAAACTTCCACAGTTTTGGTTTTTGAGCTCAGTTTAACTTTAACAGTCAGTGTGGGGAAATTTCCACTCACCGAATCGTGGTTATGCCCGGTTTCTTCCACCTGCCCTAGGGCGCCCTTCAGGGCAGGTGGTAGGCTTTTCCCGCCGGCTGCTCGAATTGCAACTCTTCTTCCTCTTCTCCGAAGGGTAGTTCTGGGGGGTCCAGTTCAGCGATGGCTGCTTTCAGTTTTCGCGGTGGAGCAGGAGCAGCCGTCTTTACCGTAGGTTTCGTCTGTCGTTCCTCTGGACGGCGCCTCGGGCACGACGTGGCTCGATGCCCTTCTTTCCCACATCTCAGGCACTGACCTTTGGAGAACCGTCGTTCCCTTTCCTCTTCCCAGGTCTTCGGTTTGGGGCGGCTGGCAAATCCAGATGTGCGCGCTCCTCTAGCAAGACGCGTTTGTCTAAGCTCTTTGGTATGGGCATAGGTTTGTAGGGCATTTTCTGCGCTGCCCGCCAACTGAATCCACCCATATAGCGTTTTGGGATCATCTCTTCCTAGTGCCCAGCGAAGGATTTCGGGTTCTAGC
This sequence comes from Candoia aspera, assembly GCF_035149785.1. NCBI lineage: Eukaryota > Metazoa > Chordata > Lepidosauria > Squamata > Candoiidae > Candoia > Candoia aspera. Next base: position 42,274,572 of record NC_086157.1, read on the forward strand.
CCCTGTTTGAACATTTCAATTATTGTTGGCTCCGACCAGTCTTCTACTTTTCCTGCCAAAGCTTTAAATTCCAACGCATAATTGGCAACTGAGAGGGACCCTTGGTAGAGTTTCCGCAGGTCATTTTTAGCTGTTTCTTGGGCTAGAGGGTCTTCGAAATGCTGTTTAAGTGCCCACAAAAAGTCATCGAAGTCCTCTAACTCAGTTGCCTCTGCCTGGCATAGTTGCACATACCAATCAGCTGCCCTTCCTCTCAGCTTGTTGGCAATGAAATTGATCTTGCCATGTTCTGACCGAAAGTTCCGGCCCCAATCTTCTATATAATGCTTGGCATTAGTGATAAAGAAGGAGAGCGTTGTGGGATCCCCATCGAATTTCACTCCAAATGGTGGGAAGTTCCTTGCCGGCTCAGCTGGCTGTGGCGGTTCCGCGAATGTCAGCGTACGCCGAGCCCCCATGGGTGGTCGATCCCTAGGAGGTCTTGCCTCTCGCCCACCCCCTTGACGGGCTGATCGAGTCTTGCTTCTCCCCCTGGTTGATAGGGTACTATGCCTGGGGTACTGTGACGGCTCTTCCTCCCAATCCTCCGGGGTGGGCTCTGCCTCTCTGGGTAGATCCTTAAGGATTGTCACTATTAAATCCATTTTATCCTCTAATGCCCTCATACGAGCTGGAGTGACCAGCTCTTCCGGGGGTTGGTTGGTTACCACCACCCTCGGTGACAAGGGGACTTCGGGCTCCCAGGACAATTGTGGAGACCCCCTCCCCGGTGCTCTTTCCATAACGGTTCTATGTTCACTCCTGAGGCTCTCCTGCATGGATATCAGCAGCTCATCTAATTGGATATCCCGCAACTCCCGACGTGCTGCTCTTTGCGCTCTCGAGGTTAGCGCTGGCCGGATTCTGGCCGCCTCCCGCTCCTCCTCGCTTCCATCACTTGCGCGAAGCTGAGGTTCTGTCATCGCTAGCGTTCCCTCTTATCCAACGATTGGATGGGGCTAGCGGAAAATGGATGAAATGATTCTCAGCTTTATGTAACGGTTGCCTAATCCCAAATACTCAGTCTCACAAGCTCGGGCTTAAAGATAACTGATTTATTAAAGGAATAGTATGCAAATACAGAGAAAGCTGAGAATGAGCAAAAGCGCGCCAAATACAAACTTAAAAGCCTTGCCTGTGAGCAAGTTCCGCCCCATCCCTCGTCAGAGCGCTCCCCCTCCCAGGTGCTAGAAGCCGTTAGACGCGCCTGGGAAAGTAACCTTGAGCAGGAGCGCAAACCCAAACATACATTCCAAGCCCTCAAAACAACGGAGGGCGAAGGAATGGAAAAACCCCGGGTGAAGGAACACAGAACAGAAGAGGACATGTGAAACGTTACAATGTTAACAGCACATTGAAATGAGAACATGACATATTCTTACTGACAGCATCTTTCCAAAGCCTGAAGCAGAGTCCTGTCATGTCCCTTGCCACTTGATCTTTTTAACTAGGGGTAATAGGTTCTTCATTTAGGACTGTTGTTACAGATCATCTGGTTTACAATGGAAAAACAGTCTCCACATCAAGGATATCTATGTGAACAACATTTGCCTTTCCCCATTTGCCCTCAAATCATCCTAGTCATGTTTCCTCCAGACTAACATATTTCCAGGAGGTAAAGAAAGAGGATGAAACCAGGAGAAATAAACTAAGCTCTAGCTCTAGCATTCAAGAAAACTTCAGCTATCTGAAGGTATTACATAAAACTGAATGACTGAATGCTGAGTAGGGATAAAAAGGTAAAAACACCCCAAGCTGAGTTGGTCTCCTGATGATTGCATCTGTGCAGTTTTCTTGGCAAGATTATACAGCAGATTTGCCACTGAACTACTTCCATTGTTTTTCATCCTCACTTTATCCACCAATCCTGGCATTCCTAGGTTGTCTCTTCTTCATGTATTAATCAAGGTAAACCCTGTTTAGTTTCTAAGATTGGCCATGTTACTAGTTTTTAATTTTATTATGTCATTCCTTTGGAACTAGCTTTTGTTTGATCTGTAGTATTATGACTGAATACCCTTTGTGGGGGTAGGGGGGACATTAAAGAAATTGTTATATGATATATAGAAATTATAAGCACACACACATATATGCAAGGATTTCTGAAAAACCTTTGATGTTCACATGCAAACATTGGGATGGAGATGTTGTGAAGGAATGAGAACATACCAGTTTTGATCTTCAAAAGTCACAGATGAAAAGCTTAACTTTTATTGTGTGATGATAAAGATCAGAATGGAAGATTAGCCTCACTGGTGCTTGTAACATAAGGTGTCGTCCGTCCCCCCCCCCCGCTACTACTTTGTTTTATTTTATTTTATTTTTTTAAGAGTTTCTTTGCCTTGGAACCACTCTTTTCTTGTCAGTGCATGAAATCAAGGTATCAAATTTTAAAAGCAGAAACAGCAAAGGCAGTACTTGTTCAGATAACTGTGATTTTTTTCCCCCCAGGCTTTAGAATGAAGCAGTAGTAGACATTATTGCCAGAAACCAGGTTTTATCTGATGTACATTCCCTGAAAGAAATAAAACTTTCCACAGCCCTAAGGTTTACAGAAAGCAGCTCAGAGAGGATGGATAACTGAAAAAGAAACTGCTATATGTTATCCCTTCTCCTTTCTTAACACTTAGTTTTGCCTTAAAGGCAGTTCACAATATGATTAACTAGCAGGAGCCACAGGCATATGAATGTGATAATACCACAACATGAAAAGAAAGCAAAAAAGCAACCACAGGAGTAAAATAAGAACATTTTGGAGGGATATGTTCTATCTGCTGTAACATTTGACACTTGGAAGCCTGAAATATAGCGTGTCAGATTTTCTTCTTTATGAATGCGCTTTTTCACTTCTTTTTCTTTTAATGATATGATATAATTTATTGCTGAGAATATTCAACAAAGCATGACGGGAAATCAGGAACTATGTCATTGACCTGATAATAGTACAGTGCTCACAATGTTAGCCTTATTTCCCCAGTGACTTCCTTCTGGAGTTGCAATCCTAAACACAGTTGAAAATAAAGGATCATAACTGGTGTCTACAAAGACATCTTGCCCCAGCATAATAACCTCATATGGTGAACTCTATGTCTGAAATACTTTATTATTCTGGAATGCTCTTCAGACCCTTTAACTCTAGGATCTGTGATCATCAAACTAGTGTTACATTTTTTAACATTGGCCAAAGAAATTGTTTGCAAGGCTGGAACAGATAGGGACACTATGGACAAACATTGCCAAAGAGTAAGGTCAGTTATTTTCTCTGCCCATCCACAGAGATGGCACATGGTTTTTGCTGTCTGAAGTAGAAGACAAGACAAGACACTGCCTAATTCTATATATTAAAAAATGGACTAAAGTGTAAAGACATCCATATGTCTGTGGCTCCTGCTAGTTAATCATATTACCACAACATTAGAGAGGGGTTACTTTTTTAATGTCAAAATAATCAAGTCTCTTCAAACTTTATTATTGTTTAACATTCCCCTTATAACAGAAGCTTTCCCTTGTCTGGTACTTTAAAGGACTATTTATGTGACCATTGTTGAATCACAAATGCATTTTAGGATGTGAACATCTGCATTAATTCACAGAAGTTCTTCATTTTTTTTAAATGGGAAAACTCCCCAAATATTAGACAGATTCAGTTTGCATTAATAATTGTGATAATTGATACCACTGTATTATTATAGATAATAATTGATACCACTGTGGATTCTGCTGCAACGAAATGTCCAGATTTGCTTCCAGTAGAATCTAGATTAGAAATTCTATTACAGGATCCCTCACTGAGAAGCGTTGATGCAATTTGTCTAGGGTTTTTATTATTATTGTTGTCTGTTTTGCTAATCATCTAATTTTCCCTCTAAAAATCAAAGCAATGTCTATCAATAATATTTATTTTCCAATGCTATTGTTGTACAATCCTTTACCATGGGTAATGTAAAAGAGAGTGACTGCCCAAAATTACCCAGATAGCTTCATGGCTGAATAGGAATTTGAACATGGATCTGTAAATTCTGTAATCCCTGCGTTATACTGTCTACCACAGAATAGCAATCCCTCCAGGACACTATAAATGGAAGAAACGGAGCCCCAAATAAGCAAACCAAGTGTGCTCAAGATATTTTAAACCAGGCTTTTTCATGTTGGGTTCCACGCAACCCTAGTTTCTGCAAGAACTTGAGAGGAAGCGATTAAGAAGAAAAAAACTCAGGCAGTTGGCTGGGGAATTCTGGGAGTTGAAGTCTACCCACCTTAAAGTTGCTAAGGTTCAGAAACACTAGGCTAACAGCTTCTCCCCTTAACTCTGTCTTGCCCGCTTATCCAGCACCAGAACCTCATGGAGTTCATCCTGCTACCCTCTAGAATCCAGGGCTGCATCTTTTTCTGCTGCCATTTTTCTGCAAGTTCTTTGGTTTCAACTGCCCCAGGCACCTTCTGGGATATTCTCACCAGCAGTGGATCCTCTGGTTTCAGGGTCTCCCAGCTCTTTCCTCCTCTGCTCCATGCCTTGCCATGTTATCTCGCTCTGGCAGCATCTTCTACCATCTTAGAAGAAAACTTCCTCTTCCTGTCTACTGCTCTGGCTTCTTCTATATTTCTTCCTTTTGAACCCTACGTGCCAGCTTGCAGGTACTTCTAAGGAGTTGTAAACTCTCTTTTTCCCCTTTCTCTGCAACTGCTGACAGTTTGTGCCTAAGTTGGGCAGCTGACAGTAAGGTCACTGCAAAGAAAAAAAAACTTTGATAGTTGCAGATGTACATTTTTTTTTATGTTTCAGGAAAGTTCATCTTCCACACTCCCAAAGTAAAAATGTGTCAAAAAGTCCTTAAGAAAATACTGTATTTTCTTTTGTTTTGTTTTTGCCTGCAGGCACGTGCATATTGATGCTTTAATCTTGTAAATGTACATTAGATGTGTGCAGGACCGCCTACCTACAGAAAGGTAGAAGGGCATAGTAGCAAGGGAATTCTCTAATGGGAGGATGTGGTAGCCTGCAGTCTAGACTGGGTAATTTGCAATCAGACAGGATTTTCTTAAACTGGTCTAGAGTGAAGCCAGCATCAGCACAGGACAGATAGGAGCAATTTAAGTGGTGAGTGTGGATATGCCCTTGCAGCTTTGTTTTGGATGAGAAATTAGATAATGGATTGGATTTCCACTGATCTGCAATATCCAATCCTATTCATATTTCTTGTTGTGATGTTCAGTTTGGGGGTAAAGCTGGAAGTGAAGCCCAAGGCATTCAGTAGAGCTTATATCTAAAGAAGATTGCGAGGGATTGCAGTGAGAACATCAGGAAACACCTCTCGCTTGGAAGATGGCAATTCTCATAGCTAGTTGTGAGGACAGCCATCTACTCCATAGTTATGCAGTTCACCTCAATAAACATAGGAAGTATCACATCCAGAATATAGTCAAAATAAGGCCTAATCGATATATAGACTTTCTGTTGATCTGAATAGGATTGACTATGATTCTTCCAAGACTGAAATCAAGCTAAAGCCTTGAGGATAAACCAAAGAGAAAACTAGAAGGCCTTTTCTGAGATAACTTTGGGAATATTTTCAATTATTTCCGGCCTTTCCCTGTGTTAAATATTTCTCCACTTCAGCTACTCTTTGAAAGAAACTGATCATTTAAGAATTTATCTCAGGGAAATTACTACCTTTATCAGCTTCAGAAGTAAATCTTTTCTATGCAGCATAGTAAATACCCTTGGAATAACAGTGCTCCTCTTGAATGTTTTGATATTTCCCAAGTAAAGAAAGGGAGCATTTATAACCATATTAAGCCATAGAAATCATACTTCTTTCCTTTACCAGCTAATCTCCCAGGCAACTGCCAAAGTCCATCAATTATGATTTGTTTCAAGGCTGCACAGGCTGATTATAAATGAAAACAAGCAAGTTTATGAGTGAACATTATGCATATAAAATATTGGGACTCCTGCAGGCTATGGAAGTCAGTGGGGTATGGAAACTTTTCTAATGGAGATCTACTTGACTTGTGGTCATGTTTAAATGTCAACAAAAGCACAAGTAGAGCCATACTAACTAAGCCAAAGGCTGAGCTTATCCAGTATTCTGTTTCTGCAGTGATCAACCATATGCTTGAGGGAAGCCCATGGATAGGTTCTCTAGTGACTATAACTGAAAACACTGGTGGCCGGATAGAGCCATCATGTACACTCCCTTTGATGACTTCATTCTCTACAAGCTCGACTAAGCCTTAAGCTTTCCTAAGCACTCCTATCATCCAGCCTCACTGGATATCCCTGATTCTAATATTATGAGGCAAGGGGAATAAATCCTCACTATTCATTCCTTATCAGACCTAATTTTATACTTGTCTAGCATGCCTACTTTTTTTTAACTTCTGTATTTTTGTTCCTCGCATAGCTTTCTGCAAACCTCTTTCCTCTTGCTTTTTCCTCATAATTTATTTTAAATACACTTGTGTATTTAATTCAATTCCAGAAAGGTTAACACTGTTATTGCTCTCTTCCAAATCTGATCCTCTGCTATATTTTTGGAACAAAAGGCAAGATTTCCAAATGGGTAATTTATTTAGTTCTGAGCCAGTTTACTTCAGATGCACAACATCTCTGGTCATGCTGTTTCGCTTTTAATTGCAGTAAAATTAAGCAAGTTTTTGTGAGTTTCCCATAGTATGGGGGGGGGGGTCTGCTTTTAATTTTGGAATTCCACCGGTAGCCAAAACTAACTGAAAAATGAACCCATTGGCTCAATAGATGGGTATACACATACACACACCATCTCCTTTAAATTATATTTGAAATCTAGATCATATATATAATATCAAGCATAAATTCTTATAGACAAACATGAAGGCATGATAAAGAACATTTCAGTCAATGTTGAAAGAACTAACATTTTGGAATGTCACACACTATGCCCAGGGATATTAGAAGTTTCCATTTAAACACCTAGCTGAAGCAATGTTTAAATCTTGAAAGACCATATTAAATCCTCTAAAAATATTCATTTTTTTTTTTTTCATTCCAGCAGCTAGAAACATAAATAGAATTTTGCACTTAATTTTGTTTATTTTGGTTTTCCTAGAACATTTTAGAAATACAGGCCTGGTGGGGATCCACATATAATCTGTTATAATATCTCTTTCCAAATACAAGATCCCACATGCATTGATTGAATCATATCCATATTACAAATCAGTCTCCCAGACTAACCCAGCTCAGCCAGATGTACTGAGATTGGGAGTGAATCAGGTGTCTTGTGCCAGTGATGGATGTTTGACTGCTACTGCCAAAATAAAATCTTGGTTAATGCCTTCATGTTTGAAATATAGGTCTACTGCCAAGATAAATTCAAGCTTTGTATATGCACTAATCATCTAATAAAGGCATGCCAAAATCACAATCAAGTTATGGGAAGACAGATACAGTTTTCTCTCCAGATTGCTACTTATCCAATACTAACTCTGGCAATGTGCAATCACTAATAATCTGCCTGGCTTTTTTTTTTTAATGTCCTTTATTGCTTTATCTGCCTCTTTTTCCATGGCATCCTGTGTGGCATGAATATCTTGCAGTTAGTTATATAGTTCCTATTGCAAAACCCCAGAATTCAACAATTAATTGCAAAGGAATAAAATTTAAAAGGCATCTGATGTTTTGTTATTATTACTGTGTACAATAAAAAGCTGTTATATCTGGAGAAATGTATCATTCCTGCTTTACCATTCTTTTGGAAAGAGAAATATTCTCTGAGCAGATTGCTTCAGATTCCCAGTTCTATTGAACTGGCTATACATGCGCTTTACAATAAATCCATCCTTAGATTTGACTGTCACATTATCTATTAAACAATATAGTCAAGTGACTTTTCAGCTCAGCTCTACCTAGCATTATGAATTTCTGGAATGAGTAAGAGACCTCTTTATATTGTATCTGCATTCAGCTGTGTAATGAAGAACATCACATCAACAGAAAATGTTCTAGGAAAGGTCCCACTGGATAAACTGTTCTAAAGCTGTGAAGCAGCTGATATGCCATAGCTAGTTTCAAACTATTAAAGAGTTTACTTCAACTAATAATAATAATAAAAAAAAACCTTATTTCTAGCTCTGTGTTTTGGAGAGAAAAAAACCCTACATTTGAAAAGATGTTATCTCTTCCATCCTTCATCACTTACAGATGCCATTACAAATAAACAATTTACAGATTCTAGAACATACCCTTGGGAATGTGCTATTTTTTAAAATTATAAATATGAATATTCTCAGACTGTATTAATTGTGTTCCTGTTTTGTTAACAATACAGAGAGAAGGAGATATGGATCTGTCTGATACTGTTGTAAATGCAAGATCTAAGTTCTCTCATTTATAGTCAGTTTTAATTTAGATGCTCCATACCAGGCCAACTTTTAAATCTTGATTCACATATACATGATAAAACAATACTGTTGTAACTAAATAACCATTTCATATAATCATGTATACATAATCATTATTAGTATATGACAATATATGGTAACTTGTGCAGGATTAGGCTGATAAAGCTACATCCTTTCTGGTCATTGAGACAAGTCCAGGCACACAATGAGTGTGAGGTGTTGCCTGTATTGATATCCTGAAATCTTTGTGTTAATCCACATTTCTTTTTGGCTTTTCCAAATTTTCCTAGTTCTAGCTTACTTGAAAACTGAATTTAATGCTGAATATTTAATGACTGAGGAATAGCTTTAGATGTCCTCTTTTGTCTGTATATTTTTCCTCCAAGAATCCAAAGCTTTCTGGCTAGACTGGAGGAAGCACCTTAACACCCAACCTTCCTTACTAAATCTCCACATAAAAAGAAATACAAGAAGGTGAAAAAGGAGGAAATCTTTGAAAAGCTGTCCATTGCTATGATAAGAGGATTTGCAGAGATCAACTATCTCTCATGCTGAGAGAAATCTTAGCCTATGAGGCAGTGGATTTTCAGATGCTTTCTTAAGCAATACGGTGGAATTGTACTGGAGGAAGCAGAAATGTTCCCAGATTTGTTTTAATGCCATACTATTTTACCAGATATGTTAGAAAAATAGATTTCCATACAATCTAGACAACAATCTCTTTACTGGACCCCCTCAACCTCCACTCAGTTTCTCATTTGTGGAGAGAAAAATATCATCAGAAAAACACAACATTGATACCCATGTCATTTTGCTTCATTCCAACCCTTCACTTTTCAGTCATGTATCCCCCAGTCGAATTTTCCTGGGATAATATGGTACTCAACAACAACAACAACAGGGTTACCCTTGCTTTACTACTAGCAGGCTTAAACACACTGCTCACATTCAAGATGCAACATAACTTTATAAGTCTTTTAGAGTTATTGCTCTCTTCCAAACCTGCTACAGTATTTTTCTTTTTTTAGTAGAGGACAAGATCCCCATATATTCTTTTTATTTAGTCCTCAGCCAGTTTACCTGATGGTTGTTTACCTGATGGTTACACAATAACCAGTGGAGCCACACCATTTCTTCTTGAGCTATTTTTGCCTTTAACTGCCTAAGATTCCATGCCTTTCTCTAGCATCCCTTAAAGGACATTTGAATTGATTATCATCATTACATTCTTTGGTAATGAATTCTGCTATTCTATCCATGGATTGGTAAAGACAGCTGCAGTAAAGCATTCATATAGCTGTCTTAATAGTGACATTTTCTGGAAGCCTGAGTGACGAGGTTGTGCTAATGGAAGTATCTGAAATGCTGAGATGTACAGAACTTTGTGACTTTCTACTATGGGCAGAATAGAGAAATTCCTCTGAAACAATGGAACATCAGGACCAATACTATATCAGCACAATGTCATGCCATCAACTTTATCTATGAGAGCTGGGTCAACTGTAACCAATAAAGCTGCCCTGGCACAGTAATATAATATTTAAATTGATATTTGTAATCTAGATATAGACATCTGATCAATATTTTCATAAATTATAAAGTAACTTATATTAATCTCAGTGCTTACATAATTAAATACATGCATTTAAACTGTTCAGATAGAAAATGGATTTATTATTTAAGCAGGCAAAAATGACTCTGGAGTCAAACATTTTTGAGCATGATGCATTTATCTATTCCAAACTTCTTTTTAACTACAGAAAAACTACTTAATTTGCATTTTGCTGTGCATCAGAAGTAACTGTTAGTGTTAGAGGCTCTAGAAAGAGCCTTGCTTTATTATGTGGGATCAATTATTATTACTGCAAAGAGCCTCCATTTATTGATTGATGTTTGCTTTCTTTGATTAATATAATAAATCTAGCCAATGATGCAACTTCTAAATGTCAAGCTCAGCAAGCATGAAAAGGATTGTTGGCAGAAAGGACTTTTAAAACTGACCAAAAACTTCCATAAGTACTGTTGATTATATGCAGTATATCTGAGGTATACATAGTGTTTTTCCTTCAGTTGGTCTACAATACACATATGAAATCTATATTTAAGATGAGTAGATTTCTTAATGTAGAATTCTCTTTTAATTTATATTCTCACAAACAACATTGAGTCTTATTCAAAAGCTGTTTCTAACATAAGTGAAAATGATTTTCCAGCCATTCCAGAATAGAACGTTAGTACAGAAAACACAAACTGAAGATATTGAGGCCTTCATAGATGAGATGTCAAGAATGCTGGTTATGTTTGAAGTTCTTTCTTCAACATTCTTCTTGTTCTGTTAATCAACCGGAAATGAAACCAGTAACATTAATTTAAAGGACACAATACATTGGCAGAAGAAAGTGCCAGAGAGAGGTGCAAGCAATATAGTAGGCAGTTGGTAATAAGGAACATTGACTGGAAAAGGAAAGATATAATTTTCAAATTTTATTTTCAAAGAAGTAGTACCAGTATACCTTGTTATTTTTTGGAAATTAAAGCATAGGTGGGGGGGGGGGAATCCTGACATGCTTTGAGAAGACATGTTTAGTTCATAAATTAACATAATATGTTAATAAATACATTCTGAAATATTTGTTATTTATTTTTTAAAAAAACTATTCTCTCAAATATATATCCTCTGTCAACTTAAATATTTCTACATTATTTTTTTTTGTTAAAATAACACATTACCCTTACTATTGATCAACTACCATTTTTACCAAGTTAGCTGGTAGATAGTGAGAAAGGCAGGCACACCAAGAGACCAACATCTTGTGTACTCAGCTTCCTCACCCGTCAACTTAGGGTTCCAGTACCAAGAGAAACCAAACCTGAAGATTTCTCTCCCTAACTTTCCAAAATGTAGGCTTGTGATTGACTTATATATGTGCATAGGTACATGCACACTGTATGTGTATGCATTAGGGTTGGGCAGCATTTCAGGTTTGAAGGCAATGTGCAGGATGCTTATGTAGCACCTGTGTGCAACTCCTTAAAGCAGTTGCATTTTTCCTGTGTTTGTGAAGAAGCTTTCCACAAGTGCAACACAATCACTCATACAAATAAACCTTCCACACACTGACACATAAACAAGTATGTGAGATACCACCCCACTTCTTCCAGGAAAAATACCTCAAAAGCAGAAGATAAAGAAAAAAGAAACTAAGAGAGGAAGAGGTAGATGCATTGAGAAAGAGGAAAATAATATGGAAGGGGGAAAAATGTGGAGGAAGATGAGAAGAGACTTCAACAATGTAAGTGTATTAGAGTTAATAGCCAGAGGGGAAGAAGTAACTAGATTGGACAGGGAAATACAAAGAGAAAGAGAGATGCTCCATTTTTGTTGTTTATTTGTTTAGTTGCTTCTGACTCTTCGTGACTTCATGGACCAGCCCATGCCAGAGCTTCCTGTCGGTTGTCAACACTCCCAGCTCCCCCAGGGATGAGTCCGTCACCTCTAGAATATCATCCATCCACCTTGCCTTTGGTCGACCCCTTTTCCTTTTGCCCTCCACTCTCCCCAGCATCAGCATCTTCTCCAGGGTGTCCTGTCTTCTCATTATGTGGCCAAAGTATTTCAGTTTTGCCTTTTGCTCCATTTAGACATTACAAAAATGGTTAGAGAAGCATCCTTTCATTAGCACTTGCTAATCTTGAGCCAATCTGCAAATGAATCTCAGCCTTTCAGCAGCTAGAAGTTCAGTCATTTCCACATCTGTTTCCATATCTTTCTTTTCAACAGTGCTTTCTGTTCCTCTGCCGCCTCCCAAAATTAGTATTTTACAACATATCTTGAAACCCTTCTCAATATCTCCCACTCTTAAAGGCAATAAAGGTGTGGGTCACTAAGTTTAATAGATACTTCTTTTTTCTAGGCTGAATGACATTGTCACTCTTCAAAAAGCCTGATAGAGAACTGAAGAAAAAAATGGATTATCCAATGCTGAACATATTACACACAGGCCATGCCATTGCCTAATATACAAGACAGTAAGTTCAGAAGTAGACTTTGAGAAATGCAGTTTTCTCCAGGATACTGAGAAAGAAATGACATCACTTCGCTTTCTTTCATCTGTTATCCCAGAAATTTATTTTGTCCTAGTAGAGCTGTCGCCAACCTGATAAATGGAATAAGCAGGAATCAGGGAAGGAGACATTCCTCCATGCTTTGGCTTAGCTTAGCTTAGTATTTGAGACAGAGAGGAACTGCAGGGAAGATAATGCTTGCCTCATATCCTTAGGTGAGTTTTATGACTATCTAAGACTTTTACATCCACATCTTGATTGTATCAGATACAAATTTTACAGGTAGTGGATAAAACTGAATATAGGCATTTTGTCAATAATTTCACTGAATTTAACCAGTTAACCCTGTTCTTTGAAAGGAAATTGTTGATCTAAAAATGTACAGAATGTCATTCTTCTTATATGAACATCCTGTCAAAGTTTATGTAAAATTATACTGATATTAGGGCCCTTTGCTGTATTGGAACGATGTTGCTCCATGATCATCATTGATCCATGAATATTTAAAACTGAGATGAAAACTCCAACTCTAAGCAAAGAAATTCTGTAAAAGAAAACTGCTTTTAGATTATTGAATTATGCAAATATGGGTCATTCTCCATGCAGCTGATTTTCACATTTATCACAAGAATAGCAATTTCTATTGGCATTAGAATCCCAAATGACACAAAAAAATGACACCTTCCTATCTATAACTCAGCACTAGCACCATCTAAAATAGCTTCCTTTTTTTGCACAGAAATGGTGCAAAATGGCCCATTCATTTAAAGCAGAGGCTTCTCTAATATGAGAAGTGATGATCACATGCAGCAGAGTGCTATTATCTTATCCAAATCTGAAGAATTTAAGACAAGGCGTGAATTTTGAATTATTCATATATTTCATGGGTGCAGCAAATGCAAGACATTGATTATTCAAATTACTTTGGGATGCTCTGCACTTTGCTAATTAAGATTATTCTAATCATTTGCTGTATAAGAAAAGAGAAACACATATGCCGCCAAGGACTGTGGGAAGGTTATAAATCACATCTATTCAAGTCATATTTGTACAGAGAACAAAAGAGGCATTAATTTCCTCCATTTTTTTTTTCTTTCAACAACCTTTTGAAGTAGATTGGTCTTACACCAAGTTAGTTTCCCAAAGTCTGTGGCTAAGGGTGGACTTAACTTTGGTCTCCCTGGTCCTAATCCAACACTTCAACCACTAGACCACACTGGTTCTTATTGGGTGTGGGATTAAGGTCTCCCAGGAGCAAACTGTGCCTGTGAAAAAACTGTGCCTTGGCGGGGGGAAGGGTCCCAACTTGCATGAGGGGGAGGGGGAAAATTTCAGGCTGTTTTTCCAGTTCTGAGGTTTTTATCCTAATACTATGTATCTGGAACTAGGATCAAGCCTTTCCTCTACATCTTTGTCTTTTCCTCCCCAACTTCTCCGCTAGTTGTGAAGGGAGATGCTCCTCTTTTTCCCCCACCCAGCACAGAAACATACAAAGCTAAAGGTGATAGAGATGAAGGCAAATTAAGAACATGGACTGAATTTTTAATCCAGATTCTGGCTGGTCTGTCTATGGCTCTGATGCCTGGTGCTTTGAATTTACATTAAGGCTAGAAATGCCATGTTTCTTTGCAATGTAAATTGGAGGCATTGTTGTCCCATCCATATAAGATCAGCAGGGGAACAAAGGGAAAGGGCATCTCTGTGTGTAAGTGTAGGATTGAGGGTAAAGAGAGAGACAGAGAGAAATGGATAACTGGCTTATATGATGTGCTGAAGCATGTGATTTACAGATAGATAAGTAAATATGTGAGGTGGCCACATCTGCTTTTGGCTCTAGCTCTATCATCACTGGTATATGAACCCAATATATCCCTGAGGATGGTTTTCTACTAGTAGTTTTATTTAGGCAAAGGTCCAGGAGTCCATGGTTATATATGTGATTTGCATGCCAAATGAACTAAAACAAAACAAAAGCTCTATACCTTCCCTCTAATAGTTTGCAGTTTCCATTCCTACTTTATAGGAGACCAACACTTTGAGAAATATCAAGATTATTAGCTTTCTAAACTCTACAATTTGCTGCCATCTAGTGGCCATCTGGATTGTTGCTGCCTACATATGGTACACCTAGTAAAAAGAACACTGAAATTGTGATCTACTGGTAAAAATATGTAATATAGCTTTAGGGCTACTTCTATATCAGGAGACATAAGAAAGACCAACACAACACCAACTTTAAAAGGGATTTAAAAAAAGATTTAGTAAGTGCTATTCAGCCCCCACTCTTCCAGTAATAATATCTTTTTAAAATAAAATTTGTTATAGGACCAAATTTTTAGCCTGTGGAAGATCGACTTTTGATATAGCATGAAGTTCAAGGAGATGCTTAAGATGTACATTTTGAAAACATTTTTAATTTGAGCTTGTGTAGCTGTGAGTTTTCCTTAGAGGACATCAATGGCAAAAAAATGGAAAGAGTGGCTCTCGTTACTTTGCTTGTTTATACAGTGTGAAATACAAAGCTATGAGCTAGGAATCTGTCTGAAAGCATGGAGGAATGGCTATTAAACATAGTAAATCAGAAATCACTGTGACCAATATTTTGAGAGATGCCAGATATGCTTCATGACTTGTTTAAGCAGCTTGATAAATTTTGTCCAAGGAATTTTATCCATCCATCCATCCATCCACCCAGCCATCCCCTCTCTAAAGACAAGGTGGATTATGGTCATTGTTGTTGTTTTTGTTGTTGTTATTCTGTAGTAGAATGTAGCTATAGTTCTGCAGTAGCTATATATGGGAAGCTGCATATATAGAAGAGGCATTCAGGGAGTCTTGAAGTTTTTTCCCCCAATACTTTACTTCCAAAGTCTGTGTGTTGAACATAAACAAATAGCTGGGAGATTCATACAGAATTATATACATGCAGGCTTCCAGACAAATCAGTGTTGGGGAGCAGAGCCAAAAGTTTGGCACCAGTATCCCTTCTATATGTAAAGCCTTCTTCATATGTATGCTACAGCAGGGACTATTTCTATCATGGAACGTGTGCTACTTCTCTTTAGCTGAATCTTTTGAATTTCCTCCAGTCCCACAGTCCACACAATAACTCTTCTTTGAATTTTTAGAGGCATATAATAGGGGAGGTACTTGATAGCAAAGAACACATTTGTATATGTCCAAAGTTTTCTATCTAGCTAGTTGTCAAATGTCACCAGCTAGAGGAATGGTGTTCCTGGCTGTCTGACTGACCCAGCACTGTTTAGCTAGGACTGTTTGTTACCAATTACTGTTAAATAATGAGAGCAGGATGAAAATATTAAAGGTCAGGCAAGAGAAAGCATTGGAACAATGAAATGTGTATGAATAAGGACATTAATGAATTGCAAACAAACAAGAGAGCCAGTTTGGTCTAGTGGTTAAGGTACTGGGCTAGAAACTGAGAGTCTGTGAGTTCTAGTCCCGCCTTAGGCGTGAAAGTCGGCTGGGTGACCTTGGCACAGTCAGTGTCTCTCAGCCCAACTCACCTCACAGGGTGGTTGTTGTGGGGAAAATAGGAGGAGGAAGGAGTACTAGGTAAATTGCTCGGATCCGGACCGAGTTGGACTCCGAGCATGAGAGAGAGTCAGAGGAGATACCCAGGGAACGTACCAGGTTATCTGGGACCAGTTCGATCCTGTTGAACCCGAGGAAGTGGACAGGATCCTCCAGACTGTAAATGCTACCACTTGCCAATGAGATCCAAGTTCCTCCTGGCTGTTGAAAGCAGCTCAGGAGGTGACATGTGGCTGGGTCCAGGTGATGGTAAATACATCCTTAAGAGAGGGGGTGTTTCCAGCAGCCTTTAAGGAAGCGCTGGTGCACCCCCTCCTCAAGAAACCATCACTGGACCCTACTATACTAGACAATTTTCACCCAGTCTCCCACCTCTCCTTTTTGGGGAAGGTGGTTGAGAAAGTGGTGGCTTTGCAGCTCCAGAGGATTCTGGATGAAACGGATTATCTTGACCCCTTTCAGTCAGGTTTCAGGCCCAGTTATGGGATGGAAATGGCATTGGTCGCACTTATGGATGACCTCTGGTGGGAGCAGGATGGAGGCAGTACATCCATCCTTGCTCTTCTTGACCTCTCAGTGGCTTTTGATACCATCAACCATGGTATCCTTCTGGACCGGCTAGGGAGTTGGGGGTGGGCGGCATGGTTCTGCACTGGTTCACCTCCTTCCTCCAGGGTTGGTCCCAGTCAGTGTTGATAGGGAGCAAGAGATCCGTCCCACAGCCCCTACTTTGTGGGGTGCTGCAGGGTTTGGTACTCTCTCCACTCCTTTTTAACATCTACATGAAACCACTGGGTGAGATCATCTGTCACTATGGGGTGAGGTATCATCAATATGCAGATGATACCCAATTATATATCTCCATCCCAGGTGAAGTAAATGATGCTGTGGCCACCCTTTCCGAGTGCCTGGGGGCTGTGAGGCCCTGGATGGGGGACAACAGGTTGCAGCTGAACCTGGAGAAGATGGAGTGGCTGTGGATTAATGACTCCTTAGTTTCTGGGAAATTGTCATCTTTAGTTCTGAATGGGATTGCACTGCCCCAGACAGACCCAGTGCATAACTTGGGGGTCCTCCTGGACTCACGGCTCCTGCTTGAAGAGCAGGTGGCAGCTGTGGCTAGGAGGGCCTTTGTGCAACTTCATGTTGTACGCCAGTTACGCCCCTTCCTAGAATGAGAGGCCCTTCGAACAGTCACTCATACCCTGGTTATCTCCCATATAGACTACTGCAATGTGCTCTACATGGGGCTACCCCTGAAGAGTATCCGGAAGCTACAGCTGGTGCAAAAAGCAGCCGCGTGGGTGATCTTGGGTTTCCCAAGATCAGTGCATGTCACCCCTTTGCTCCGCAAGCTGCATTGGTTGCCAGTATGCTTCCGGGTCCAATTCAAGGTGTTGGTTATCACCTTTAAAGCCCTATATGGCACGGGTCCAGGTTACCTAAGAGACCGTCTCCTCCCCATCATATCAAGCTGTCGCTCCCGGTCATGCAGAGAGGGTATGCTACGGACCCCGTCTGTAAGAGAATTCCATCTGGTGGGGTCCAGAAGGCAGGCCTTCTCTGCAACAGCCCCTGCCCTTTGGAATATCCTTCCCCCAGAAGTGAGATTGGCTTCCTCCCTCCTGGACTTTAGGAAACAACTAAAGACCTGGTTCTGTTATCATGCCTGGGGTGGGAGAGAGAGTAGTCATTCCTGGGGATGGTTAGTTTCTTAGAAGGACCCTGCTCTGCTTGCAAATCACAGAGAACTTCCAGCCATCGGAGTTTTTATCATATTTATTTTATTGTGTATTACAGTGTTTTACAGTTTTATATTTTTCTTGTTTATGTTTTATTGTAAACTGCCCAGAGTCCCTTTTGGGAGATGGGTGTTGATACATTTGATTAATAAATTAATAAATAAATAAAATGTTCCCCGCCTTGAGTTACTTATAAAAATAATAAAGGCAGGATAGAAAATAAAAAATATATAAATAAATAAATAATGCAAAAAACTTCAAAAATCAAGAGGAGTCTGGTTAATCCTTCTTCAACTAAGATATTTTATTAAAAGTTCTAATGCAGATCACTTCATTAGATGCATAGAGTGGCAATAAGACTCCTGATTTTTGGCTACCATAGGCTAACAGGGCTCCCCGCTTATAACATGCTTGTGTCAATGTGAAATGATATAGCATTCCGTATACTGATTTGCCAGTAACTAAATGCAGATAAAACTGGAAGCATAGTCATGCTGGCAAAATCAATGAAATGATTATTGTTACTATCACTACTAGTAGTAGTAATAACTGGTAGTAAATTAGAGTACTAGTAATTAATAGCAACAAATCAAAGTTACTTGAGATGTAACCAAAACTGCTGGAAATTCAAACCTTCACTCCTAACACTTCCTTATCCCAAATTAAGAGGAGAAAATGTATTATTAGTTTTTCTTTTTCTTTTGAAAAATGTCCAATTAGTCTTTAAAGCTGCCATAGAATAAACATTAAAGATGTGCCAGCCTATTTCTTTGCATATTTGAAGCCAAAAAAGTTATTAGAAAACATGAGTCATGCTAAAATGGGAAACAGTCCAAGCAATTCATTCAATAAAAGAGAGGGACTGTGAAATTTTTATGACAACATTTTGAAATAGGTAATAGGGAAGCACAAAGAAGTGGGCCTGGCTTCTATATGTGGAATCTGAAAAGGTCATACAAATAATTATGAAAAAAGCTATACAAGTTAAAAATAGGATGTATTTACATTGAGCCATGCACTGCCTAATTTTCCAGTCCCACCTCACCCCACCCCACCCCACCCCCTTATAATTGCCAATATTTCAAAGGCCAGCCCTTTGGAATAAGTTGGCTAATAGCTTTATAGTCCTTTCTGGATAAAGTTCAGTGACAGATCTATATTATTTAAAGCATTCTGGAAAGTTTTTGTAGATTCCATGCCATTTTAAAATTTCATGGTAGACCCTGTTGAATTCAATGAAATTTATAGTTGTTTGGAATGTTTAGAAATTCAGTTTTAAAACACTGTGGTCTTTACTAAGGGGATGAAATGTGGTGGATCACAGCTGAGCTATATGTCTTATTCTCATTGAAATTATGATCTACTTAAAAACAAAGAAGAAGAAAGCCATTGCTTCTCAGTAAACAGCAGTATTGTTTGGCACAGAACTATAATAAAAATAAAGGGGGAATGATAAATTAGTAGCATAAACTTTTAAATATTATTAAGAAAATAAACAACTCTAGCTTCGCCCAAGGGGTTCTTGTTACACAAAGGTTTATATAAGAGGTTATAAAATTTGCTAAATCTAGTTTGGTAAATCAGATAATTTTAGATAAATTAGATAGCAGATTTCATTTGATGCCATTAAGGTTGCAAAAATCAGGGGTATCCTCAGGGTGGGTCCTACATTAACTGATCTGGTAAGTCCCACTGAATTCAGTGAGGCTTACTTCTCAAGCAACATACATAGGATTCTATTGTAAGACTAGATAGATAAGTAAGTAGGTAGATATATATTTTTATTAGAAGTTGCCAGGAACTGAATTTACCACTGGTCTATCACCCTTCTCAAACTAATGATTTAATTGGTAATTTGTTTGAAGTGTGAATTGCTCTTTTATTGACCACATAATATATTAAATCTGCCTTCAGCTTTTTCTTTCCGATTACCATATTACAATTTTTTAACAAGCCAGTTCTATGTATGTTTATTCAGAAGTAGTTCCTCTGAGCTTAATGGGACTTTCTTCTCAGTAAAAGTTGAAAGTACTGTAATCTAATAAGATTATGGAGTTTTTATATCTCTATTGTGACCGATTTACAATAATTCCTGGCATATTTATGTATACCCAGAGACACACAGACACTCAAAGAAGAGAGAAATATAAATATGTGCACATAAATTTTTGCTACAACCTACAGAAGCACAAATCATCCCACCCTAAAAGCATGAGGCTTATTACATTGCAGCTTTTAAATTCATGAACAGTCTTCTTCAGAATTTTCATTACCTGGATGCAAAACTCATTCAGGTATTATTGCTGAACTAGAGCCAAGTGCAAGAACAGAGCAAACTTTTGAAAAAATATATCAAAGCAGTTGAAAAATTCAGGGTGGGCAACTCAAGAAATTGTTTTAAAATCTGCATAAAAGGGGGGGGGGGAAACCACCCTACAAATATGTATATTTGATGGAAATATGCCAGAACACATTCAGAAAGTAGAGTTGGTTGCAAGGAGCACGTACAAAAAGGAATAGAAAATAACATAATAATATTAGGACAAATATGCAGGAAAACACTTGATTTTCATAGAGACTTTGGAGTGAGAGGATAACATTCACAAACTTGTAACAAAACAAAACTAACAAGCTAAATAAGCTAACAATTTCAGATATAGTAATTTGAGCAAAAATCAGATATTCCCTCAAAATATTAGAAAATATTTTGTGAAAGTACTTTATCTCTCAAACACTGATAGGGCTGAGTAAAGTTTATTTTATAATAGAGGCCAATGGGGCTATTAAACAAACATAGTAAATTATTGTCTCTTGGGAAATTAGCATTTAGAAGCTATTTGGGAATTCCTGCTGGAACTGATGAACCTAGAACATTAAGCTTCAGTTTTCTACAGTGCTTCAGTAGTAGACAAGGTTCAGTTGTATGAGTTTTTGGCTCTACAAATAAGCCAACCACTAAACCAGCTATATTAACTTCCTGTAAACATATATACAGATATAGATACATAAATATATAGACTAAGCATACACAATACAAAAGGAATCTCTCTCTCTCTCTTTCCCCTCCCTCTCCCGCAATGTTATCGGATGTATGAAGAACAATTGTGAGTTGATGTATATTCATGTGTTAGTGGTATCTGCATATTGGTTTTTACATCTGTTGACAGAGAGAAGCAAATAGATAAAACACATAAGTTGGAAACCAGAACTCTTAATCAAGATCAGATTGGAGCTTGGAAAAAATATCTGATTTGTTTTTGCTGAACAACATACATATGCATACCCATACCCATACCCATACCCATATACTTAATTTAAAAAAATAAATAAATTACATCCAAATGTAGTTTTGATGCCAAGCTCAGGAAGTTGACATTTACTTTTTCACAGGTATAGGGGACTGGAAAAAGGAAAGCACTGTAGGAATCCTAGTCCATTTTTTTTTTCTTTTATAGAAACCAGGTAGGAGACAGTGCTGGGTCAGAATACAGCAAGAAAAGTTTAAATTATCATTTTGTTTATAGGATGGACCCAATCTGCATTACTGCCTTTTATGCTTGCTCATGAGCAGAATCTTTCTTAATGGGTACCAGGGACAATTGTTCAGCACCTGCCCCCACCCCCGGTGGGGCTTTCTCTAAAGACAGCATAGAAAGTGACCAACTGGACCAATCCTTTTCACTGATTGAAGTGATTAATATTAGCAATCAAAATTTAATACCAGAAATTAGTTTATTACCTTATATTTTCTCACACATTCCTGTTTATGAACCACTGATTTCATTGAACAAAAAACAAAAACAAAATGACTAAAAATTGCACTTTTCAAATGAGCTTTCTGACCAAAGTATCTAAGAGTATAAAAGTGAAATTATTTGAGGGACCACCTGTCTGCCTGCCCTGTGCATTCCAACAGATTTGGCTTCCTTTGGCCCATCAATTAAAATCAATGTCACTTAGCAGGACTCAGGAAATGGGCCTTTTCTGTCGGTGTGTCTTCCCCCAGGAGATCTGAATAGGTGTTTGTTTGTTTGTTTATTCAATCTGTATAGCCGCCCATCTCAAACCAGTGACTCTGGGCAGCGAACAATCATAAAAACTATTAAAACAGTTAAACGTAATACAAAAAGAAATTAAATATAAATAGCAGCCAAGAGATATTGTAATCTGTTGCTGTCAGCACAACTCCTGCCTTCAAGTGATGTCTTAAAAAAAAAACTATTTTCCCCACCCCCAGACCTGGTCTTTGGTTGAGATATTTCAGGCAGATCCTTTTTAGTTGGGGAGGACATATATGTGATGCGAAAGGTTGGTATGTTCTTCCCTCAGGGTTTGTTTGTTTGTTTGTTTTTTAACTATTTTAACTTTGTGAAGCCACACAGAGACATTTTTGAGCTTGGCACTCAAGAGAAAAATAGTTAAATGAATAAATAATGAGATGAAGTGGCTGGCTCAAGATGCCACGTTGATGGGATTGCTGTGGTAGACTGAGTCAAGACAAAGCTTCATTGCCCTATGGGGCTGCTGTACACAGACCTACAGAGAAAAGCCCGTAAGTAAGTAAGTAAGTAAGCAAGTAAGTAAGTATATATTTGATTTAGAAAATTTATATAGTCCCACCTTACATACAAAATTTGGGCAGCTAAGAACAAACACTTAGAACAATATAGTACAACCTCTATAAATCAAACAACCCCCTCCCCCAAAAAAGCCAAAATAGAATTTAAATTATCATAGCACAATAAACAAGGCACCATATATGGGTTCATCTTACATCCTGAATCAGCACTTGGCCAGGTCATCTTAGCCTTCAAGAAGGCGAGGAGGGTCAGGTCCCTCTGGGTCTTAGGTGGAAGACTGGTCCATAGTTCAGTTTCTGCCACAGAGAAGGTCCGTGGTCCACATGATGGCATTGTTTAATAGAGGGAACCTGGAGCATATCCGCCCTGTTGGATCTGGTGGGATAGGCAGAAACCCTCAAACATATGCAGCTTTATTCCCTTTAAAATATATATACACACACACACACATACAGTATACAGATTTGTGTAAAATCAGCTTGAAGACCTGCAGAAATAACAATGATTACTATATAAGAATAAAATTACTGTAAATTAAAATAGTGTAAATACTGTAAATTAATATAAAAACATATGCATTAATAAGATGAGTGGAAAGCAGGGGAACATTGTAAGTAGAGAAGACCAACTTATACATACAGTTAAATACAGTGGGGAGCTTCATAGAATGTATTTACCATAATAGGTGCTTTGTCTCTTTTGTTGAATATAAGAAAATGTTTGGACCATTGCTGTTAACCATGTGGCAATAAAGAAAACCCTTATTTTAAAAGGCAGATATGTAGATTGAAGAAACGCAGAGGAAATCACAGTTTCTGTGCTTTTATTGGTGAAGTAGAAATGGGTATTTGGTAGACTTTTATCACACTGAAGCTGTACAGTTAAGATCAATCTTTGATGAAGAGAAAAGCTTGAAAAGGAAAGGAAAAAGAAAAAGCAACTTGTAATTTATTATACAGATTAAACATCTGACAAGGTTCTTCCCAGGAGGTACAGAATGGGTACTGCTGTGCTTATGAATTGCCTATGAATGGCTATGCAGAGCAGATTTTTTTTTGTCAAACTAAGATTTTGATAGATAGCTATGATTTCCAAGTATATTAGATGAAAAAGCACTGCCTTTAGGGAGTTGTCACATATTAGCAGTACATAAAGCTGAAACTAAAGTATATAAATACATGAGTTACCTCTTCCTTTCATGCATTTCATAACAAACAATTGGCACTAAACGACTGCCAATACTTTGGTGGGCTAATCTTCGTATACCTTCTGATGGAGTTTTAAAAGGTTAAAGTCTGCTCACTATTATGAGCTTTGCTGTAATAGTAAATTAACTACTTATGCAATTAAGTAATCTTCTCAGAGTTTATGCTTTTTCCACCCCTGAAGTGTTCCTGGGACTAAATTACTCAAATCCAGGAAAGAAATTAAGAGATGTGAAATGTTAATTACACGCATAAGCAGAACGGAAAAAATAAAACTATGTTAAAAATGGGATTAAAAAGAGAAAATAAATATTGCCACTGAGAATATATCTATATAATCACCCACCACACACACCAGAAACAATGCAGTAAAAATTATAATTGATTTCTCTTACCAGTTTTTACAAAATTGCCTGTGTGGATCAGTTCACCATGCCATTTGACTCTGCAAACTGTGGCCCTGATGAGCAGCATTTGAATTTATTAATGAGGTCTGTTATCTCAATTTTGTAAAAAGAATTCCAGGAACATAGAGCCCTATTAATGTGGTATGATGGACGTAAGGCTTAATGTGGGAATTCCAATGAAAGAACACACAAGAATCAAAACACTTTAGTCTGATTCACTTTTGTAGCCCAGCAGCAGCCACCTTGACACCAGAAAAATATTACAGGGGCGCTGCCGACAGCTTCCATATCAAAGCAGTGCTTGTGCACACTGTGTTTCCATGCTGAAACCTAATGAATGGAAGTCATGATTTGCATAATACTGTCTGTCTTTTTTTCTGCATGATCTTAACATTCATGCACAGAGCCTTTTCATAATGGCTGTTTACAAATGCTGTTTGACTTCACAGCCTGGAAGCTGCTCATACAGGTACTCCTATAATCTTGCTTGAAATT
The DNA here is from genome assembly GCF_035149785.1 of Candoia aspera. Taxonomy (NCBI): domain Eukaryota; kingdom Metazoa; phylum Chordata; class Lepidosauria; order Squamata; family Candoiidae; genus Candoia; species Candoia aspera. Next base: position 42,299,042 of record NC_086157.1, read on the forward strand.
CACAGGCCAACCCAGTGCACCAAATTCAGAACAGCTTATTCTCAGGAATGTCAGCAGCCTCAGGGGATTGAAAAGGTTGCTTTGCCTTGGTTCTTAAAGGACAAGAGGCAAAAGACAGAGAAGAAAATCAAGGGAATTTCAGCTGAGCCTGGTACATATATCCAGTGACTGACATTGTATTAATATCACAAATGACTGGAATGGGTTCTCCTTGATGAATCTGGCATGTTATAGGGTTTCATCCATTATTTAAAGGTTTTCTCTTAACAAAACAGATGAACCAGTTATGAAAAACAGAGCTGTGTTTCCTAAAAAGAAAAAAAGATACACTTTGCATTTTGACACACAAAAGTATGTGTGTGTCTGTTTGTCCCCTAAGGTGCCTATTTAAGAGCTTTCTTGGAGATGATAGTACTTAATCCCAGGTAAAATTCATATGGTATTTCACATAAACTGCCAATATAGGAAAGAGAAATTAGAGCCTGCTTCACTTCTCCCATGTTCATTAATTCATATAATCCTCTATCTACTTTAATTCTTATTCTGCCTGGCCAGTTACAGATGGTTATTGAATCTTGTCTCACTGTATATCTCTCTCTAGCTGAAGATGCAAAGTATGAGATAAATCTTCTTATAATTCCCTTTTCAAATTGCTGCTTCTTTTTTTAGCAAGCTGCCACTGGAGCAATCAATCTCCTCTTAGGGCTCATTTTAAATGAATGGTGCTCCTCTGTTGCTTTGTAATATTATTACACATAGTGGCTTTTCAGATATAGCTTCTTACAATTCTGCTTTGACCTTTCAACCAGCCTGGAAATATGACAGGTTGGGGTGGGGGAGGGGGGAGGTTGGTCCACTCTTCCTCCCTGGAAGATGCCAGGTACTTATTCTGTTCTTTCCTGACAAATGAAATTTGCCAAGCTATGAGACTTCTATGTCGATGACATAAGATATTTCTTAAAAAGAAAGACAGAGGCATAAATAAATAAATAAATAAATAGATGCATAGTATTTATGCATACACAGTGCTCGTCAAGTGTTATTCTTCCCACCACACATGTGCTTGCATGCGGACATACACAAAATAATTCTGAACTTCCCACCCCCACCCTTATGTACTCATTTCTATAGATACTGGTCTCCCAAAACCCACATATCACAGTTCCAAATCCACAATGCCAAGAGGCTTTGTTCCTAGGCAACAGTTGAGATATCACATACCAAAGAGCATTTATCCAATATGATTACATAGAAAATCACCACACAGCAGTAGAAAATTCTAACAAGGTGTTCTCTCAGCTGGTGCCTTGTATGTAGGTTGAACCAATAGCAGAGTTCCCATTCTCGGGCATTCTTAGAATTCTGGGAACTGAAGTCCAACTCAAGATGCAGCATCAATTCTGGGAGAGTGTTTCAGTATCTCTTTTCTTACCTTCCACTGAAACAATTACAACTGCACAACTCTTGAGAGACCCTGCATGTCTGTTTTGCCTAAAAGAATGATTATTATAAATTTGATAACTTAAAATAAAGCATATATCTGTTATGCATGACCTTGATGTCAGGCACATAACTTACGGCCATAACTCAAGGTAGGCATACTGTACATATGGTATACAGCCACAAACAACATTTCCCATAACAATTAGACAGAAATCCTTATTCTTCTGTATGTACTCCAACAAAGCAAGTGTCAGTCTGTGAATAAATACATGAAATAAAAATAAATCTGTCAAGCTCTACATGCTCTAAAATCATGAGATTGCAGCATCTTCTGTCACTGAGAAATGATCATAGCAGCACTGTCTCCCTTTCTAGTCTGCAGTCTTACTTTCAAGATATATTCATATGATTTTTTTTTACTCCCAAAGGTAAAATTCACACCCTGAATTTAAGATGAGATTCTATCTCCCAGAAAAGGGAAAGTATAAAATATATATATATGTACAGTAAGTGCAGATGAAAGTTCTGTGCAATGCTCAGCTTCTTCCCTGTGCTTGTTGACCTCCTCCTTACTCCATTTCAGCCTTCTGCTGGTCATAGTTAGGCAAAATATGCTTTTATTTTTGTTATACTATTTTAAAACCAGAAACGACCAGCAAAATCGAAGTTATGACACTGTCTCCAAGAAACATTATACAATGCAACCTAAACTATTTCTTCATCATGTTGGTTTTCAATTAAAATGTGGCCAGCATGTAAAGGAAGCAGTAGGCTATGAAAATTCATAGGTGGTGAAGTTTGAAAAAGGAACTTTTACTTACCCTCCTGGGTAAGGACAGTATATAGTTTATGTCACTTGGAAAACTGGTATCTCCATATCATTTCTGTTTTTGTGCCTTTACTGTAGATGCATGCCTCTATGCCCCATGGGTCAAGCAAAAATTCTGCACCTAACTCTAACCCTAAACCTAACCCTTACCTCTGCAGTTGCTAGTAAATATCATTGCTCCTTCCAATAACAATACTGTAGTAGCTCAAGGTCACCACCTCTTCCAAGCTAAGCACTGAGAAACTGGTCTTCATACCATAGAAATTCAGGTATCTTTCACTATCCTTTGGATCTCATTGTTCAGTTCAGACATTGAGGAAGATGGACAATCTCAATTTTCTACAAGGCTTTTTGCTGCATTATCTAGTACCTCTGATGCTTTGACTCCACAAACCTGTCAGGTCTTTCTTGTTTGTTTCTAACTGTATGGATTTCCTATTTCTTAGAATTCATTTTTAATATCATGCAGATATGAATCCTCATTATTTAGTGTTTCAGTTGTCTAGATTACTCTCTGCCATTAGCAGCCATACAGTTAGTTCTTCTTGGTTCCCTATGTCCTGTATCCTAATGAACTATTTGATACAGTAAATGCATTGAAATATATTATATTGGGAGACTGATTCTACCCTAATTTCTGCCTGTATAACAATCAGAACTATGAAATCTCCATAAAGTGAACTTTTCAGAAAATGCATACTCTACAATAGAAGAAATGCTATGTAAGTGGAAATGTAGCTGTAACTCTGCAGTTGAAATTAAATTGAGTGGATAAAAAAACATCCATTTCATTCTGAACTTTTCCATTTTCCTTGTGCTCATTTCATCCTTTAGAGTCTTATCAGAAGTACATCCTAAAATCACAACTAGGTCATCATAATGACTTATTTAGTTTTGCTTATGTATTATAGTTTTTATGCAAATCCTGAAAATTATAGTCTTACTTCATCCAATTCTCACACACTCTCACCTACAAATCAAACATCTTACTGTCAATTCAAGATCTATGTATGTCAATTTATTTATATGAAAAGAACTTTAAATGATTTTAATAATAAAATGTTGCTTGGGTGGATGACAAATCTATGGATTATAAAAAGTAGTGTTTATTACACTCTTTTAATCTTGTTTCATTCATAATTAGGTTAACAAGTTCTAAGCAATTTTTCAATATAAAATGAGTTATGGTGCTTCCATTATGCCCCTTGAACCCACCTTTTAGACAGCTTTTATCCATATTTTCAGTGTCTTTTTAAACTGGGTTTACAAATCAGTTTTCCATTTTAATTTTTTCCATATTTTAAGTGTGAATTTAATACAATTCAATGGACTTCAGCGAAGTGAGTATGTTTTAGGACATCAGCCCTAGAGCCATGTTGATTAATGCAAACCAGGTATTCTGCCATAATAAGAACAATATCTTGAGCTACCAAACACAGCAGCTTTTGCCAATGATTAGTAGCAGATCTGATCAAGTAGAATGGTGCTAATATATTTGGCTTCATGATGAGCAAAATGCCTTTAGGTTGCAATGAAAAAATCAGTCATACAAACTACTGCCACCTTGTTTGTGTTAAGTGTAATTTGGCTCCCAATGCTGCTTTATGCCATATTTGAGATTATATTTGGTAGTAGTTGTCCCTGCTTAGTTTAATTATTGTGTGCCTTGAAATGCAGACACCCCTAATTCAACAAACAAACACAATTTTAAAAGAGACACTGTTCTAGGATGTTTTATTAAATTTATTTAGCCTTCTAGGCAGCATTGTTGACTAGGACTGGCCATAGCCTTCCAGGATTTCAGATAACTGTTTTTTCAACTTTACTGGGGATCCTGAGGATTGAATCTAGGACATTATTCATGCAGAAAAGAAAATATCTAGGAACTGGAATATAGATTCTGCAGCAAAAAGTGAGGTGTCTGAAATAGCAGATAAGTTTGGTAAAATGAAAAGATAGAAAGTGGTTGCTTATCTAATTTATTATAATTACATTATTCTTAGGGAAAGATGCTTGTGTGATTTCTTTCTGAGCTACCAATTTTTTTCAGCCAGTCTTTGGTACTATCCATCTTGACAGGTAGAGCACACCATGTGCTGTTCTGCCTTAGGCAGCAACATGTATTAGTCTGGGAAATAACTGGTGGTATATTGAAATAATGCTTTATCACATGCTCAAAGCAATTTTTTTTACTGCTAGCATCTGGATAGGAAACTGATCATAGTAGTACATGCTACTGGTAGAAAATGCTCTTTTTGAATATGCACAAGTATATCATTTCAGACACAAAGTTATAAAATTGTTCATGCACACATCCTGAGATTTTTCAACAAGCGTCCAGATTACTTTCAAGATAAGTAAGAGTGGAGTCACATATTGCCATGTAGTAATGCTTTTTGTTGTTGTTGTTGTATCTATAGCTGCCACTGACATTTTCTATAAATCAAAACTTGGGAAACAAATTTGGACTTTCCTTCTTGCCTGGAAACATCAGAGAAATGTTGACATGGTTCATAAAAGTCATGTTAAGACATGAGGCTTTAGCCAGACTCCTGTTTTTTCACTAGACTTTCAATAAATCAAAATGAATGAAAGTGTACTTCTTCAAGGAAAACTTTAGAGGAACTTCAAGTAAAGCCAGATTTTCTTTCATAAGTCATATATAATTTGTTCCAAGATTCGTACTTAACTTTTGCCACCTTCAGATTCTGACCTTACTGCAAGCATTTATATTAACTTTCATGTAACTATCTCCTAGCTTTCACTTTTTTAAGATATGCACTCCTACACAGATTTACCTGGGGGTAAGTTCCATCTTATTCAGCAGTTTTCTTTCAGGGACAATACATATAATATTGATTTAAAATACTTTGCACATGTCAGAGTAGGCTAGGAAGTGGTTGACTCAGGAGATCAGAAAAATCACAAACCAGGCATTTCTATAAAAAAAAATATTTACAGAAAGCACAAAAACATATTTACAGGCTTGTGCATGCACACACACTCTCAGAGAGGAGCGAGCTGCTTACTCGGCTGCAAGGCTAAAAACTAAGCAAAAGTCCTGCAAGCTGCCTTCCCTTCAGGCAATGCAACTATTAACACCTAAACTGAGGACAATTAAATTCGACCTCTTCACCCAGCCGATGCTTAAGGAAGTACTTAATTACCATGGTAGCCAAGGGCAGAAAAAAGTGCCAACACTCCCCCTTTTCTTATGCTAATGAGTAAGACACAAACCAATTTTCTTTGTCAACTCTGTATAACTTGGTAGAGCAAGAGTTTGGTTAAAATCATGTCTTTTGACTCACAATATTTTAACATTATTTCCCCTTTGGCTTAACAGAAAGCTACCATCCTTCTCCCTGTGTATTTCCAAGCCTGGGTAATTTGTTACTGTTCCAAGGCTTTTTAATGTCAAATGGCTTTTCATGCAGGCTTCAAAATCAAGCCTTTGTTTTTCTGTTGATGTGAACAGCAGCAAATCCTCAGCATAAATGCATAGATACATACGGCCTTGACTTTCTTCGCATATACACATGGATCTGCTTTTCCTTTTTCAAAACCAAAATTCTGCAGTTTTTCATCTAATTTTTGGTTCCAGAATTTAGCAGCCTTTTTTAACCCATAGATTGATTTCTGCAGTTCACAGACCAGATTCTCCCCTTTTTCATAGCCAGGGGGTTCCTGCATATATAATTTGTGGTCTAAATCACCATAGAGAAATGCAGTTTGAATGTCATAGTGGTGAACTGACATTCCTTTGAATGCAGCAATTTTTAACAGTAATCTAATTGATTCACCTTTAGTCACTGGTGCAAAAGTCTTGTCAAAGTCTAAATCTTTCCTTTGAGTGAACCCTTTTGCACCAACCTTGCTTTATATTTTTGGATTTTGCCATCAGCATCCCTTTTCAGTTTGAAAACCCACCTATAACCTAGACAACATTTGTTGGGAGGTAGATTTACCAGTTTCCATGTTTTATTTTCTTTCAAGGATGCTAACTCCTGTTGCATGGCAGAATGCCAATTTTGTGCAATCTCAGATGGTAAAGCATTCACTTGTTCTAAAGACTCAGGTTCTGTGAATATGTGAAAAGCCTTTACTGTTTCAGCCTGAAAATGTGATGGAGGAACGCCTTTATTACTCCTCTGAGACCTGTGAGGTAATACAGGGCTTAAATTTTGACTCCTATCACTCTCCTGAGAAGCATCTGTCTCATCAGACAGATCTTCAGTTTGCTTTTTTGGCTTAATGTCCTCATCAGGCAAAAGATCACTATCAGAAAGTCCTTGCTGTTCTGTTGTTAGATCAACTGGAGAACTAGAATTTAATCTCCCCCAGTTTTGCTCAGCAAAAGAAGCGCTTTTGCTGATTATTAATTTCTCTCCCACTATGAACCTGTAGCTCCTTTGGCTTTGCTCATAGCCAACAAAGATGGCTTTCTTTGTTGTGGGGCCTCCTTTCCTTCTCTGTTGTTTTGGAATATGAACCCAAGCAGTGCTACCAAACACTCTAAGATGGATTACCTTTGGTTTCATACCATAAAACAAATGGAATGGAGTGTCCTGAATCACAGAGTTATCTAGTCTGTTTTGTACATAACAGGCAGTAGATATTGATTCTGCCCAAAACCTGAATAACCTGGAATCTTTAAGCATGCATTCCATCGCATTTTGCAAGGTTCTGCCCTTTCTTTCAGCAACACCATTTTGCTGAGGGGTGTAAGGGTTAGAAAGAATTTGTTCTATCCCCTTTTCTGCTAGGAACCTTTTGAATTTGTGAGAAAAGTACTCTCCTTCTCTGTCACATTGGAGTGCAGATACAGGCCTAGGGAATTTTCCATTTGCCGATGTCACAAAACCTTTAAATTTCTCAAATGCCTCAACTTTATGTTTTCAGATGTAGATAAATGTGTATCTTGAGAAATCATCAGTGATAATCATTGCATACCTTGCTTGTCCAAGACTTGGAGCAAAAGGACCAATAACGTCAGAGTGTACAATTTCCAAAGGTCTAGTTGTAACTCTGTCACTGTGCTTACTCACAGGAGCTTTTAGTGTTTTGCATTCTTTGCAAACTACACAATCTAAGTATTTGTCACAGGGTTTTATCTTTAGGTCAGCACACAGCTGTAGCATTTGTGCTATATACTTGAAATTAGCATGACCAAATCTCCTGTGCATCAGGTGTACACATTGGTCATGATATGGCGTGTTGCCAACTGCAGCCTTGCAGCTTGGCTTCCTTGCGTTTTGCACAATGTACAAGGAGTCTTTTAATATACCAGTAGCACACAATTTCCCATTTTTACATATCTCACAACCATTTTTCTTAAATGTTATGATATACCCTGTTGCAGCCAATTGTGCCACAGATAAAAGGTTTGACTGTAAATTTGGCACATACAACACACCTTTTACAGTTTCTCCCAAGCAGGATAAATACAAGTCACCTTGTCCCATAATTTTGGTCACAGATCCATCAGCCAAAGATACACTTTGTCTTTCAGTTTTAGACAGTGACACAAAAGAGCTTTTACAATTACATAAACGACAATTGGCCCCAGAATCTAACACCCATACATCAGAATTACCCTTCTCAGCAACCTGTGCAATTTGGGTTGTCTGAAGAGCCTTCTTCTGTATTGCCCTTTCGTTCTTCTTCTCTGTCTTTCTATTCTTGGGTCTCAAGGTACAGTTTTTCTGCAAATGTCCAGCTGAACCACAATTGAAGCATCGCTGGCTGGCTAGTGCTGTAGCCTCAGCTTCTTTTCCCTTCTTTTCCCTTGTTTTCTGATGCTGCAGCTTTCCAGAAGAGATGGGGGGGGGGGAATCTTTCCTCTCTCTTCTCCCATTCAGCAAGTAAGCACTGTGTAACATACGATGGGGTAAGTCTGCTTCAGGCATAGGCTCCAGGGTACAAATCAGCGTGTCCCACATTTCATTCAGTGAGGACAGGAGGATATAGGATTTTGTGAGAGGTGTAAATTCCATTCCTCTCTCCTGCAACTCAACAAACAGCTGCTGAATATAATGCAGGTGCTCAGGAAGGCTATCTCCTTCTGCAAGGTAGGCTTTGTACAGTTTTTTGTCAGGGTAACTTTACTTCCTGTTGTTGCCTTTACATACAAGTCTCTCAAAGAGTCCCAAAGTTGCTTTGCAGACTGCATGCCTCTCATGTGCACTAGCTGATTGTCTTCAGCTCCCAGAATAATGGTGGCTCTAGCCCACTCATCCTGTCTAAGCCATTCAGCACTGGGATTTTGGGGGGTTTGCTCACCAATTGGCAGCCAAAGATTCTCTCTGTGAAGATACATCTCCATCTTCAGGACCCAATTCAAGTAGTTGGTCTCTGATAGACACTCCAGAGGCACAGCTGAGGGCTGGGAGGTAGCCATGTCTTCTTCCTTCTTTTGCAAGTCACCTCAGCTGGCTTCTTTGACCTGTAGACCGGCAGTAGTTGGAAAATCTCCAGGCGGCTCCAAAGAAAAATCTTCATAGGTCTTTGCTACCTGCCTTTAAAAATGTGCATGAGGTGTGGAGCTGATCTCTCTGCTCTCTCTGGGGTTTTACTGGGCTGCTTTACTGGGCCCATAACCTGTCAGAGTAGGCTAGGAAGCGGTTGGCCCAGGAGATCAGAAAAATCACACAGCAGGCATTTCTATAAAAAAATATTTACAGAAAGCAAAAAAAAAAAAAAACATATTTACAGGCTGGTGCATGCACACACGCTCTCAGAGAGGAGATAGCTGCTTACTCGGCTGCAAGGCTAAAAACTAAGCAAAAGTCCTGCAAGCTTCCTTCCCCTCAGGCAATGCAACTATTAACACCTAAACTGAGGACAATTAAATTCAACCTCTTCACTTGGCCGATTCTTAAGGAAGTACTTAATTACCATGGTAGCCAAGAACAGAAAAAAATGTCAATAGCACAGACCTCCCCATGCCTAATAATATCCATCTCTTATACAATTCCCTAATATTAGCAAGTATTTAACACTTTTTCATCCCCAGTATAATTATCATTCTAATTAGCATGATTATCTCAAAATCAATGATCACTCTGAGAACCTGGTTTAAATGCAGGATATAGTTAGTCCTCGTTTAGCAACCACCTTATTTAGCAACTATTTGCAGTTACAACCATGGTGAAAAAATAACTTTTCTGACTAATCCTTGCATTCACAAGCTCTGCAGGTCTGTAATGCAAAGGTAAGCTGAAGTAAGATCATAAGCAAGTTGTAGTTTCACTTAGCAATCATTTCACTTAACGACCAAGTTGCCAGTCCCAATTGTAGTTGCTAAACAAGGACTACCTGTAATTCACTGCATGAAAGTTTAAGAACTGAGTAAGTAATCATTCTCTTCAGTAGCTCAATTCTTGCTGTCCTAATCACTACTGAATAAAATGCACGCTATTGAAGAATAAAATACATGAGTTTAATTGCTACTATAACTAGTGTTGCTTATTCCATCCAAGCAGCATTTGCTAAATAGAGGTGTCCAGCAAGAAATAACTAAGATCAAATGTATAAGGTTAAGCAACTGCCAGAATGGAACCTAGCTTGGCAGCATCTTGGGGTTAAGTGCACTACCAAAGATCAGAAAGGAAACAAGCATTGAATGGCACAGAAGTACAGCTAGCAAGGTTTGGCTTTTGGCAGGATAAAAGGAGGAAAGCCAGGTAGATAAATGCCTGTCACAGCTGCCCTTGGTAGGAAAAAAGTTGTGTGTGTGTGTGGGGGGGAACTATAGAGAGAAAATAGACAGGAAGGATGTGAAACATATACAGATGAATATCTACAGCTTAGCAGGTCTCAGTCACTCAAAACCTGCCCTGCTGTGAGACTCGAGAGAGCCATAAAGAATGGCAGCAGGAACTGAAAAATGTACTCAGTGAGTATGAATTATTACCCTGAAAATTAGGTCTGGGCAAAGGAATGCTTTGTGGCATATTCCCATCTAGGTGTCCTAAATACAGAGAAGTAGTAAGGGTAGAGAAGAATCAAATACACTTAGAGCATTGCATCTGACAGAAACAAAATATTCTGGAATTCTTTAAAATATAGAAAGCAACCAAGATAGGACATAAAAATCCTACCCAGCTCATCCATATACTTTCCTTTTTGATTCTTCACCATCCATCCCCCCCCCCCCCGATTTCTTAAAATATCCCAAGTTTTACTTGAGATCACTGTGACTGATCTGAACCAAAACAGTCAGTAGATTCATAAAAAGGGTGTATGTGTCTCTCTCTGCCAAAAATGGTTGATGAGCAAATAATCGAAGATCCTTAAAGCAAGTGAGCCAAGGACTTCTGGTGAGAACATGGTGGACTGAACAGCTATGCCTGTGAGCTCCATGGGCAGAACTGGCATCGTGGCAGTTTTTTCAGGCTCAGGCTGGTTTCTCCTGAAGCCCAGGAGTGCTTTTCTGGACCAAAGAAAATATTCAGAATTGACCCATTTGTCCTCCAAACAGCGAGTTGCAGCCAGGAGATTGTAAACAGCATTGGTGATAGACAGGTAAGACTTTGCTGGGAGGCTGGGATGTCACCATTTCCAAGCTGCACTGCAGCCTTAAAGGGACATTAAATCCAGCCACCCCATTTCTAAAGCAATTTAATTTTTTAAAGTAAAGCCCCTAAGAGAGAATTTCTACATTAAGGAGAAATGATTTCTCTTAATGCTTATCGTTATTTTTGTGCTTTTTTTTTTTTTTAAGCTTTGGATTTTGCTTTCCATCCAATACTAAGGAGGGTTCAGAGTATGTTATCTCCCTGTTATTATTTTTGTGCTAATTTTGAAGATTTTTGCATTTTTCCTACATGTTGAATCTACCGTTCTGAAGTTTTATTTTCCTGCCACTACTTTCTCTGGGGAACTCTCTGTTAACTTATCTTCACTCAGTTTGGATATTTTCCATTAACTTTTGCCGGTCAAGTATCTACGGGAACACCATAATTTACTGCCTCAGACATGGAGGATCTTAACCAGGCTTTCTCTGACTTTCACTGAGATATTAAAACAGATATTAAGCATACTTTTTCTGATTCCTGCCAAGTTATTATGCAAGACATTCAGAGCATTGTGGAAAATATGTGGTCTAAAATGTGCCATCTGGTTGTGGATGTTGTGGATGGAACTGAAGAATCTAACAGTGATGGTACTGTCTCTCCTAAGAGTGAAATTCAGAGTTCTGTTGAAATCCTGGATGAAATTGACAATGCTGAATTGAAGAACTTAAATGAAGAAATTGAGCTGCAAGACATGAGTGAATTTGACTTTCTGACTGAATGTTATGGAAAAGAAGGGGTTATTATATATGGGAGGTTTTTTGAAGAGAAGTCAGTGTTTGTGAGGAGAGCAGCTGGGCTGTTTGATTTCTTTAAGAAAATAGCTCTGTGTTTATTATGGGGATATGTAAATGTCTTAGTTTATTTTGAAGTGGGTTAAGGGACCAAAAATATTTATCTGAATGGTCTTTTGGCTTTGGATGATTTTACCTATCATTTATGATTGGGATTATGATTATAAAGGTTTTTTTAATTAATATTAATTCATGTTTCTTGTATTATTAATTATAATGGCAGACAATTTACATGCTATTTTATTTTTGATCCTTGTTATAGTAGACAGGAATGTATAGAATATTAGTAGGAAGGGAATAATTAAGTAACTGTTATGTTGGTGGGGGAGTTGATTAGGTGATTTATATGTTTTCTTTTCTTTTAATTTAAAGGGAAGGAGCAATGGTATTTAGTGATTTTTATAATGTGCTAAGGGGTTGACTTGTAGAAATAATGTGATTTTGGTTTAATTTAGAGTAAGAGATTGATTATGGAAAATTGCTGTATATCCTTGATTTTTAAAGTCAGAAGCCACTTCTTTTTGCAATCTATTTAAAATTTTTCTCTTGCGTTTTCACACTTTTTAGTTCTTTTTTTGTAGTTTTTTTTGTCCGTTTTTCTGTATCTTTTATCTTTTTCTGAAACTTAATAAAAAATTCTTAAAAAAAAAAAAAAACTAAAGCAAGTGAGCCAAGTAAAAAATGCAAACATGATAGCAACTAGCTGTAATGATTGCCTATTCAAAATCACCATCAGACTCACACAGGGCTTTCATGGATATCTGATTTAATAATGAATAGCATGCAGGATCACAAGCAAAGCTGAGAATAGTAAAAGTGTGGGATGTCTCCCAATAAAAACCCCAAGCAACTCCCAGTCCCTCCCACCTAAGTCAGTACAATTCCATGCCCACAGGTGCCCCTAACGGTTCCTGCCATTCTGCAGGAAAGTCCTTGACAGGGCAAGATAACCCAAACATGCATTCCTCATTCTTCACTCCTCGCATTGCAGCCTGGTACAAGAAACAGGAGCAGCCCCCTCCTGTACAGCAACTCATGTCAGCCCCATGGCATGGGAACCCATTACAAGGTTTTTTCAGGAACATTGGAACAGTAACCATGACACTAGCAAACAAAAGAACATGAGAGAGAGCACTAAGATAGGTCCATAGATAAAATATTGTGGGTGGTAAGGAAAATAAACTATGGAGAGTGAATAGGTCCAGACATATACTATACAGCAAATGTAATGATACTGAATACTGAAGCCGCATTAGATGGAATTGCCAGTTCTTGGAGGGGGGGAAGTAAAGTTCTTTATGAGATGCCCACCTGTTTCTTCTCTTCCCATTGGCACCACCACTGCTGCCTTCTTTTTCCATCCCACCTTTGTTGTGCCATACCTTCTCCCACACATTCCTCTCCGCCTCTACTGAACTGTCTTCTCTCTCTATTCCACTGCTGCTACTAGTACCGCCAGAAAATTCTGCGCTGGTGAACCCATTAAGATTGGAGCTGCATGCAGCGCCGTATACCGTACATGGCAGCATCCAAGAGTCACACATTCCATTGACCACGATCAGGTCAGACTGCTACTTATTTTGGAAAAATACATTCCCCCCTTTTTTTTTAATAAGAATTTTATTAGATTTCAGACAAAGATAAAACAAAAAGCTACAAAGTGGGGGGGGGAACTGAAAAAGAGTGGAAACACAGAGTTTTTTTTAAAGAAAAAGTTACAAAAAGAGGTGACTAATACAACAATCTTCCATAATCAATCCCTTACTCTATATTAAACCAAAATCACATTATTTCTATAAATAATTCAATTGGCACAATATAAAAATCACTAAATACATTTTTTAAATTTATTTACTATCCCACCTTTATTATTTTTATAAATAACTTGAGGCAGCGAACATACCTAATACTCCTTCCTCCTCCTATTTTCTCCACAACAACAACCCTGTAAGGTGAGTTGAGCTTGTTCCCTCCTCTCATGTTAAAAGTATGTGTGTGTGTATGTGTGTGTGTTTGTGTGTATATATATACACACTATATATATATATATATATATACACACACACAGACACACAGACACAGAGTGTGTGTGTGTGTGTGTATACACACATACAGAGTGTGTGTGTGTGTGTGTGTGTGTGTGTGTATAGGGACACCACTTGAAGCATTTGTTGTGTTGAGCTATTTCAATTGCTTTTGTTTGATTTGTTCATTGCAAAGAGCTGAATGTCTGTACGTTTTGACAATTAACATAATTTGCAATGGGGGTTGAATAATTTCAATTGCAACTGTACACACACACACACAAGTCCTAATCAACTCCCTCCCGATAACAATTATTTATTTCCTTCCTACTACTAATCTATACATTCCTGTCTACTATAATAAAGGTCAAACATAAAAAAAAAACATAAATTGTCTGCCATTGTAATTAAAAATACAATTATAATTATCTTAATTGTATTAAACCCAAATCAAACATTATTTCTTTACATATACATACATACACACATACATAGTAAAGGTAAAGGTTTCCCTCGACGTAAAGTCCAGTCATGTACAACTCTAGGGGGCGGTGCTCATCTCCGTTTCTAAGCCTTAGAGCCAGCGTTGTCCGTAGACACTTCCGGGTCATGTGGTGCATGACGACACGGAACGCCGTTACCTTCCCGCCAAAGCGGTACCTATTGATCTACTCACATTTGCATGTTTTCGAACTGCTAGGTGAGCAGGAGCTGGGACTAGCAACGGGAGCTCACCCCGTCACGCGGATTCGAACCGCCGACCTTCCGATCAGCAAGCTCAGCAGCTCAGTGGTTTAACCCGCAGCGTCACCGCGTCCCTCTACACACATACATACATACACCTTAATATTCTTCATCCAAATTGTTAGATAAATGAAATCAACCAGACCATAAAAGCAATCCAGATAAACATTCTTCAATCCTTACCCCACTTCAAATAAACCAGAGCATTTACATATCCCCACAATGCTCACAGAGCTTTTTCCTTAAAAAAATCGAACAGCCCAACTGCCCCCCTCAAAAACTCCAACTTCTCTTCAGAAAACCTCTCATACATAATAACCCCTTCTTTTCCATGGTGCTCCATCAAAAAGACAATTTCACTTGTGGTTTTCAACTTGATCTCTCCCTTAAATTTCTCCAGCTCGACTATCCGATCTTCCTCCAGCATTTCAACAGAAGCCCCGATCTCACTGTTAGAAGAAAAAAATCTATCAGTTTAAATTCTTCAGTTTCATCTATGACATCCCCAACTGGATGACACTTTTTAAACCTCATGTTTTCCACAATATCCTGAATGCCTTGCTTAAGAGCTTGGCAGGAATCAGAAAGCATCTGTTTAAAGTTTCAATGGAAGTCAGAAAAAGTCTGATTGAAATGCTCCATGTCTCGTGCAGTAGATTATGGCACCCCCTAGGTACTTAACCAGCAAAAGTGGAAGATAATAGAAAAATTCCAGAATGTGTTTACACAAGTGACAGTAAGATAACAGACAGTTCCCCAGGGAAAGTAGGAGAAAAAAGCTGAAAGTTCAAAACAGCAGATTCAACATGTAGGGAAATGCTAATATCTTTAAATTTAGTATAAACGTAATGACAGGGAGATGATTACATACTCTCAACTCTCCTTAGTATCTGGATGGAAAGCAAAGTCCAAAACTTTAAAAAAAAATGTTTTAATTAATCACAAAAATAATGATAAGCACCAAGAGAAATGGTTTCTTATTGCTGCAGAAAGCCTTTCTTAGGATATGCATACTTAAAAGAAAAAAATGGGTGATTTAGAAATGGGGTGGCTGGTCTTACTGTCCCTTTAAGGCTACAGTGAGGCTTGGAGATGCTGATGCCCCAGCCTCCTGGCTGCTCTTACCAGTCTAATGCGAACACTGTTTGCAATCTTCTGGCTGCAAGCAGCTGTCCGAAGGACAGATGGGGTGATTCTGAGAGTTTTCCTTTCTCTGGAAAAACACTCCTGGGCTTCAGGAAAAAACTGCCTGAGCCCAAAACAATTGACACATTGTCAGTTCTGCCTGTGGAGCCCATCGGCACAGCTGTTCAGACTGCCATGTCCCCACTTGAACACCTCCCCCCCCCCTTTTTTTTGTTATGGTGCAGTTGCATTAACATGGCTTGCACAGTGTTTTTAGAGTCATCATGAAGTGCTTCTTGGGATAATTTGGAGATCCTCACCAAACTTGTACCCATGGCATAGTTCTAGAAAGATCTCTGCACCCTGCAAGACTGCAGAGTACAGCAGAATCCTAAATTCTAATTACATTTTTGTTTAAAAAGGACAGTAGTTTGTGAACCTTTGTGAAAAATGCCCATTCACTTTCAAACTGAATTACCTTTTCAGCTGCAAAATGATGACACCTTATCTGCTTGTTTATATAAAATATTGATTTCCTGCTTTAAATTTATGTAAATCCCAGGACAGTTTATAGCAACACAAATATAGAAACAATCCTATTAAGCAAAAATAAATCCACTAAAAAGACAAGTATTAGCAGGAATTAGATCCTGAGCATGATACAGACCACAGTTGCGAACCGTTCTTTAAAAACGTTATTCTGCTTATTTTTGAAATGCATACAGTGCATCAATCATAGTTTTGACAGTTCGTTGATATTAAAATTTTGAGATCAAAACTGCTCAAACAATAGTATTAATTAATCCACATAGGTTCCCCATACATCCACTTATGTGAGCTACAAAAAGGAAGCCTTGAAATATGCATTTAAGTTCATGGAAGGGATTATATGGGAACACCTGTGGAGATCTTGCTGCTATAAACTTACAATACATATGGTATTAGAACACAATGGGAAGGATGAACAGCGACACTGGAAACCACTGGATTTTTTTCAGAATTACAGACTTAATCTTAAATTGTGGATAAAACAAAGGCAGTGGAGTCCTTGGTGCTCTCTGAGCCTTGTTGTTTTCTTGCAGACATTTCGTTGCCAGACTAGGCAACATCTTCAGTGCAAACAAAGACAATGTACTGTACACCATCAAGTTAATCAAGCTCATTATCTATTGACATAAATTCAATTAATTATATTCTGTCACTTCTTTTTGAAATAAAATAGTTTTATATCACATGGTAAGACTGTTGCTACGAAATATTACAGAGTAGGTAGATTATATTCATTCTATCATTTGTAGATTGTTATCTCCTAGATGGCATCTCAGGTTCAGAGCACAACATGCTAGTCTTGCTACGCATATACATATTTCTCAGTCCTGATCTTGTAGTTATGTCACACAGAATTATGTATTGAGAATGCTTAGTAATATTCATATATGTAAATAAGTAGAAAGTTATTATATTAAAGAGAAAATACACAGGAAATCTCAATGAATCCTGGCTAATATAAATAATCAAGCTGGTTTTGATGACAACCCAGAAGAAAATGTTGCAATAAATCCTACAGTTCAGAGTAAAATATTATGTGGTCGAGTGAGTGAATATATCCTTATTTTGACTATGTAGATCTTCAGGACCAGATTAATTGCATTCTAGCGAAGTCACTAGTGAGTGGTCAAGTCACATTCTTATGTTAACAATCCAACCTCCCACAAGAGCTGTGTAAGAACATTATTCAAACAAGCACTTCCACACTACAGCAACCCAGAACACCAGAAAAAAGAAAAAGATCATCTGTACAGCATCTTCCAACAAAATGGATACCGGCTCAACTTTATCAAAAAGTGCCTCACCACCCAACCCACTACAACCCAACCAATGGAAACTATGAAAAGGATAACATTGCCATACATCAGAAACATCTCAGAAACCACCAACATACTGTTACAACCACACGGCATCACCGTAGCACATACACCAACTAAAACTCTTCAAAACATCTTAAGTAACCCAAAAGACCCAATAGCCCAAGAAGAAAAAACAGGAGTTATTTACAACTTACAATGCAAAGACTGTAACAGCCACTATGTAGGACAGACAGGCAGAAGACTAGCAGAGCGCATCCATGAACACCAACTAGCAGTCAGAAAACACAGTGAGAACTCCTTAATCTCACAATACATGGACAGACTCAACCATAGTTTCAACTGGGAAACTGTGAGCATCCTAAACCAAGCCAAATCCAAAAATGCCAGAGGAATCCTGGAAGCCTGGCACTCAGACAAAGCAGCCATCAACAGACACATAGAGGTAAACAACATCTACATACCATTCAAAAGAGACAAAAGAAAAGCCAAAATAGAAAAGCCAAAAGACCAGTACACCCCCTTGCCAGCAATCAACACCCAGATATGCAAAATTCAACACTAGGATTAACACCAGATGAACCATCAAACAGCACAATACACCCTAATCAAGGAACTATTAACTCAGGCAATCAACCAAGTAGCAAACAACAGTCCAAAGAACTCCCAAGGACCGAACAACACCCTACAGGCAGGGCAAGCCACAGTATAAACTGAGAGCAAGGCCCACTCCCTCTTTGCACTGAAGATGTTGCCTAGTCTGGCAATGAAATGCCTGCAAGAAAACAACAAGGCTCAGAGAGCACCAAGGACTCCAAAGTGATAATTATCAAACTTAGCATGGATTTGTTAAACTTGGCTTTATCTTATGTATATTCCATTATAGACTATAGGAGTTCTGAAACATGTAATATGACAAAATCATATATGGTTAAATATTTATTTATTTATATTTAATTTGGCATTAACTGATTCCTGAACAACACTGGGCAGCTCGCAATACAATAAACAGAACAAGGCAATATAATAACAAGCAACAAAAACCAAACTATAAAAGAAGGAAAAGTGCAACATGGCAAATCTGTCAGACAATCTGAAATGTATCCCACCAACATCCAGCTCCAGCCACCCCAGGTCAAGACTGGGAGAACAGCCAAGTTTTAATGGTTCTTTGGAACACCATCAGGGTGGGATCCATCAGGGTGGGATCCATCAGGGTGGATCTAATTGCAGAGGGCAGGTGCTGCAACAGAGAAAGTATGCTTACTGGGTCTTGATAGAAGATGCTGTTTAATCAAAGGCACCTGGAGCACACCATCTCTGTCAGCTCAAATTGGCTGGGATGGCACCACGGGAACTAGGTAGTCCCTCAAATAATTGGCCCTATGCCATGTAGGGCTTTGTATTTATAACCAGCATCATGAACTGCACCCAGAAGCAAACTGGCAACCAGTGCAGGCTGTGGTACAAAGATGCCAAATGGGAATACTGAGGCAAGCCCATCACTGCCCCTGCATTCTGGACCAGTTGAAACTTCTGAGTGGGCTTCAAGGGCAGCCTCATGTACAACACATTGCAATAATCAAGTCATAAAGTGACTAGAGTAAGAGTGGCTGTCTGAAGGGCTTCCTGATCCAGGAAAGGGCACAATTGGAACACCAGATGAGAAGCTATGCAAAAGTTTCTGGGCACAGCAGCCACCTGCTCATTAAGCAGGAGCTGTGAGTCCCTGAAGACTCCTAAACTGGGAAGTGTAGAGAATAAGGAAGATGATCTTGACAGAGATATTTAAGCTCTGTTACAAAGGTGACAAGGAATAAAACATGATTTTAAGCCCAGAACATCCAGGTTATATTAGGAGGCAGCTCAGAGAGTCACCTCCCTAATTCAATGAACAATGAAAAGTGGAAGAATTACAACACAATCTGACTTGCCAGATTCTGTTATTATAGCCAATCTCAACAAAAGTAGTTTTAACCTTCCTGTGAGAGTTATTTCTTAGTCTGGTCTACCTAGTGGGGTTGACAGGATGTACAACCCTATCCAAGGTGAAGGATGAAATATCCCTGAACCAGGTGGTCCTAATACCCACAGCCACTCAGTCTTGGTAGAATTGAGTCAGAGGCAGTTTTTCCCCATCCAAACCTGCATAGCCTCCAGGCACCGGAAGAGGACTTTGACAGCATCACTTAGCCAGCCTGGGGTCAAGAGATATAACTGTGAATCCAAACTGGTGGGTGAAACCCAATGGTTTCATGTAGCTGTTGAATAGGAGGGGAGAGAGAGTCAAGTCCTGTGGCAGCCCACATAGGAAGGGCTTAGGGAGACACCTCTCCCCTGCAACCAACACTGATTGGAACCAGCCCTGAATAAAAGAAGACAACCATTGTAGAATGGTGCCCCCAATTCTGAACCCCTGGAGCTGGTCCAGAAGGATACCATGATCAACAGTACTGAAAGCCACTGAGATACCAGGAAGCACAAGGATGGATGAGCCACCTCAGTCCTGATACCTCTACAAGTAATCTCCAAACATGATCAAAGCCGCCTCTGCACTAAACCCTGATTTGAAACCTGACTGATATGGATCTTGGTAATTTGCTTCTTCCAAGTTGTCTGCAGCTGCAGTCAAATCAGCTTCTGAACAACCTTCCTTTAGTAGTTAAAAGACTAACTGTAGGTAGTTAACTAAAACTGTTGGGTCAATGGCCAGCCTCTTGAGGAGGAGGCATATCACTGCTTTGTTTAAGGCTAGAAACACCAACCCCTCCCTCAAAGAGGTCAACAGTGTGCATGGACCTAACCTCAGGTCACCTCCCTGCTGCTTTCACAACCCAGGAGGGGACCCATGATGTGTTGATTAGCAAGCATTTCCAAATTTCCAAATCACAGAAAATAGTTGTTCCATTGTATTATGCTTTGTTTAGTCCCCTCAGGTCCTGTGTTTATTTCTGGGCATTACAGTCCAGAAGGTTTATAGAAATTGAAAGAGGTACAGGAAATAGCAACAAGGATGATCAATGCATAAAAAGAAATTGAAGGAGGTGGGTATATTTTAGGCCCTAAGAAAAGTGGTTTTAATAATAATCGATAATAATGCTTCCTCCCCCCCCCCCCTAAAAATGGTTTCTAGCTCTGTTCAGGCACTTTCCTGAATGCTTGGAGATCTGAGACAGAGTAGAGGCCACTGCTGTATGTTTTGGCTTCACCCACTATGCTGTCATGTGCTTCTCACTTTAATTTATCTATATGTTCAGCATGGAAATCTAAATAGGAATTATATCCATGCTGATTGGAAGATGCTCCTCTCAGAACTCTTGGTTTAAAATAGTAGACTGGGCAGTCCTAAAAGATTTAGGGCAGCATGCCTGGCTTTAGCTGTTATTCAGTTTCCAATCCTCTCCATTCAGGCACTTATCTGAAGAGGCCTACTGTTTGCTCTCAAAAAATTATAATCCAATGACAGAATACAATCATGTAATCAAAAACTTAGAACTACCTATCATCTGTCTCTAACCTTAACCCTCTCTATCATTACCACCCATTTACTTTCTATCACAAATTGATAACAAGACAATTATATATCATATTGCTAATCAAACCTGAAGGAAAGGCTACTCCAGAGGAAGTGGCTGCAGCTGAACTGCATTGCCTTCATCACCTACATCAGCAAACCTTCCCAGGACAAGCACACCAGGTACATTAATTCTTCCTGGAAGAGGCAATCCCAAAGATATCTAGGGGCTAAAACATACAGGGCTTTAAGTCAGTCATCAAGTCCAACCAAGTATTCAGCATAGGAATTAAAATATAAATGTTCCACAAATGTCAATCCAGCCTTTTTGGCTATATCTAGTGCAGAGAAATTCGCCATCCTCCTTAGTAATTGGTTCCACTGTTTAACTGTTACCATTCAGCATTTTTTCCCTAGCATTTGGCCAAATTCAGCTACCCTGTTGCGTGCTGTGGAATGATAAAGAGCAGATGATAGGTGATATCCCTTTAAATATTGGAAGAAGGTTCTCATATATCCTCTCAGTTGTCTTTTCTCAAGGCTAAATATATTCTGCTACCTTATCACCTCACACAATGCTTACTTACTTTAAATTGGAAGATACCTAACATATTCTAATATTGTGCTTACTTGAAAAATTATATTTGTAAATGATAGGCATGATAAACAGCTCAAAGATTCCCACATAATAGTTTTTGTTGAATTGTAATCCACCAAACAATTTTAAGTGTACAGTTCATTCTAAAGCCATTTTTATCTGCTATAAAGTTAATAGATTCCTGCAATCCTGTGCTATAAGCAGATTGCTTAGTTAATGTCAAGTGTGGTTTTATAATAGTTACCAACTGCAGCGTCCTACATTTTCTGCTGCAAAAATGCAATTAGGGGCTGATATCTGAGAGTCAGGAACTTTCTGAATGGTTCAGTAGTGCCAATGTTGCTTTTATAATTATGTTCATTGAAGCCAAATGCAAGACTAAAGGAATATCTATTACAAATCCTACAGTTGTCCAAATTAATGCAAGACATGCTTCTATTTAATGACTAGATTCCAGTGTGTCAGAAACTATTGTAGTCCCCAGAACAGCAGATATAGCCAAGGATTGTCAAAACTACCCATTTGAGACAGAGGCCTTCAGATCATTAACACAGTACTTGGAATCTAATTTAGAGCAGACTGCTTGATGAGAAAGGCTAAACAGAAAATAGATTGTGGCTGTTATCCAGAAAAGCTATTGCTATAATGTACCCATGTAACTACCTGTATGGCTTTGATTGTCCAAAGTTTAATTTTATCTCCATGCATAGTGAAGTACTCACTTGTGGCCCCAAATATATGGTGGGCAAAGTTTAACTGATTACAGATACAATCAGCAGCACTTGCCATGAGTTTACAAGCTGACTGAGACACTGTGACTGGTAGAAAAAATGTTGCTAGTTGATCCTAAAAGTACCTGTTCATTCTATTCAGATATTCCCATGATACAGCTAATGAATAAACGAAGCATCACATTCTGGGTTTAATCTATTCTCCAAGATTGGTTGACTATACCAATTAATCCTTTTTTGGATGTTCCCACTATGCACTTAATCCACTATTGACCTGTTTAGGTGTGTTCCGTGAACAGGATTTATGTTTCGCCAAACCAATACATGAAAGAATCAGTAGACGACTGAGGTATTACTATGGACATCCCAGAAGCAGGCTTCAAAATGTTACATTCTGGACTACTACTATAGAGATCTGTGTTCCTCGAGGGTTAGTCAGTTGACCCCTCAAGATCAGACCAGGCAGGAAAACGAACAAATAAACAACATCCAGTTTGACTGTTAGCCCTTTAATTTGCACTTGTAAGTTTTAAAGCATCTTCATGTAGTCCCAGAAGTACATCAAACTGCCTCTGGTGAAATTTCATTATGCTCTCTTTTTAAGGATTTCTTAGTTTGGATTTTTCCTGACATAGATTATAATAGTCATTTTTTAAAAATAATTTATTAAATTTGTCAGTTTTCCAGATTAGATAGAAACTATTGCAACTCTTTAATCTCAGTTTATAATTTATAATTTGAGTAATATTGTCTATAGTTGGTAATTATTTCATAATTTTATTTTATTATTATTTTGTGCCTTCTAGGTAAAGGTAAAGGTTTCCCTTGACGTAAAGTCCAGTCGAATCCGACTCTAGGGGGCGGTGCTCATCTCCGTTTCTAAGCCTTGGAGCCAGCGTTGTCATAGACACTTCCGGGTCATGTGGCCAGCATGACGACTCAGAACGCCGTTACCTTCCCGCCGAAGGTAACCTATTGATCTACTCACATTGGCATGTTTTCGAACTGCTAGGTGAGCAGGAGCTGGGACGACCAACGGGAGCTCACCCCGCCATGCGGTTTCGAACCGCCAACCTTCCGATCGGCAGCTCAGCAGTTTAACCCGCAGCGCCACTGCATCCTGTGCCTTCTAGTCAGTGTTAATTCCTGGTGACTGCTTGGACAAGCTGCTGCAGTTTGCTTAGCAAACAATTTGGAATTGGTTTGCCACTGCATGCTTCCTAGGCTGAGAAAGGTCACCCAGCTGGCTTTGTGCCTGGTTTCTAGCCTGGTGACTTAACCACTCCACCAAACTGGCTCTCTTGACATACTTCAGAACTGATTTAAATATTCAGATTGATATAAAACATTTTAATATGCAGATTAAACCACTGTTATTTTGAAATTATGTAAAAAATTATGATGCTTGTAAATTTCCTTTCTATTATTTTTCATATTCCTTTTTTTATTTTCTGTTGTCTGTTTTTAGTTGTGAAATCAATCAATCAATAAAAATCAATACATTATAATAATAATTCAACATTTGAGCACTGCTTCAGTTGTCTATCTTCTGGTCAGAAAAAGGAATGCACAATTATAGCTCAGAACAAACCCATACTAAATAATTAAAATAATTATATAATTAAAATAACAATCTCACAAATTATTTTTTATTAAGAACAATTTTATGAAGCAATATCTAATGTTTTTGTTCCTCTTTCCTCACAGGACTGCACCAAGTTGTTATGCAGCACTTGTTCCTGTAAAAACAAAAAGATAAAAAAGCTCCCAAAGGACTTTTGTTCCCAAACATTATTAAAAAAAAAACCCCTTCTTTCAGGACTTGATTAGATTTCCTATGTAATTTTCCTTTAAGAAAGACCTTAGACAGGGTTCTGTGGCACCCTAGGATTCCACAAGAGGTTACTAGGGGTTCCCTGGGAGATCACAATTTATTTAAAAAATATTTCAAATTCGGGCAACTTCACATTAAAGAGGTAAGTCTCATTCTTTATTTTTAGTTTAAGATTACTGTTAATGCATATACTGTATACAGGCCTACACACGAAACAAATGTAATAATTTTGTAACTTCTGGCCTATATTTGAGCCTGAATGTGCAGGGGTTCCCCGAGGCCTGAAAAATATTTCAAGGGTTCCTCCAGGGTCAAATGCTCGAGAAAGGCTGCCTTAGAAAAATATTTCAAAATGTTACTGTAGTCATTCTCTGATAAGTGCCCTTAAAAAATAACTAGTTTTGCAGCAGCAACAAGAACAGCGATTTTCAGTACACATAGTTTTGAACTGATACTCAGCTTCTTAGTTTATTTGCTAAATGAGTCTAGCCCTGCTCAGACATTATGATAACAGTGTCACGCAACACAAGTTGACAAATTCTGCCCTTTGTGAGCCTGAGATGGGCATTTGCTAAGAGTCAATATCTGAAGAAGATCTTTGCTTGTTGGGCTAGATCTCCATGCAGTTTGGAACCTAAATGCTTTCTCAGTCTACAAAAAAAGACTTCCTCACTGCCAGCTTTCATGCTGAATGAAATGTTTCCAGTGGTGCTTGTGTTATATTCACAATGATAGGTTAAAGTTATTTGACTCCCACTTTTCACATGGACTTTCTTCACTTTTATAATGCACAAAGAGGGCTTGAAATGTTGAGATTGTCTGTTCTATTCTAACATACCTTTCCAGTAATGTGGAAGTCCAAAAATTTGAGAGTTATTTGGCAGAGATTTTGAAAGACTTCCTACAGTATATGTCTATGTGGACAGACAGTAGATCAGCAGTATAGTAGGAAGGTGGAATCTTTGGGCTGACTGTTCTGGGTTACATGCCAATCGTGAATAAAGCTATTTTCATTCAAATATTGCATATCTGAAACTTTGTACTCCAATATTGTTATATACAAGCCATAACAATGCAGTGGATATTTTACTAGTGCCATAATTTCAGTATTTCTATAATTCTCAACCAACTAATAAAAAAAGTCAAGCTTTGGGGTTTAAGAAGGATACCTATTCTGTTTTTCAATTTATCTGGCAGCAACTGAATAGGACTTGATGACATAAAATGTTTATGTGCTGGGATAGCTTTTCCAGCTCTGATGTTTTCCAGATTTTTAATGATTTTTATGTACTTTTTTCTCTTAAAATCTGAAGCATTGCAGAACTTTACAATTGACAGCCACTTAAGTCCAGAAACTGTAATAAATGTACCTGCTTTTAACATAGGATATGCTCATTTTTTGCTTATTTGTTACATATTATTTTCTTTCCAATTCTTTAAGTTCTTAAACTTATGATTAATTTTTCTTTTGTTCAAGAAGGAAGGTAAACTCACCAGGTGGCTTTTCAAACTCGTCATTCCAAATATTCTAACAGCCTTAGAATTGCTAAATGAGCAATTTCAGAAAGTGATTAGAAACTGAGGTTAGCGAACTCAGTGTCCTTAAAAAGCCTCTGCCATGGTTGAGAGAGTGATGGCTTTCCTTCCTCTCCTGGTGCTCAAACCCATGGGAGACCACTGTTCTGCAGTCTCCTTGTGAGGAGCAGCCATCCAGAGTACATGTGGGTAATCTCTCGTCTCCTTGTCCAGAGAGTTTCCAAAAAACAATCTACTCACCGCCTCTTCAGTCTTTGCCATGGTCATGCTGAAGTTGCTACATATTATATTCTAAGTCTATTGTTTCTTACAAGCATATATGTGAAATTTTCATTATGGAACTTGAAAGTCACCAAATATATTTTAACAGATTTTTTAAAAATGTGTGGATCTGATCTTAATTTTGCATTATCACATGACTACATGAGATACTGTTTTTCCCATGATGAATCTGGCTGTCTAGCCATTAAAATCTGTAGGTAAAGCTGTTTCAAAAATGTCACCACTGCTTTTTAATTGAATATTATTAAAATTATTATATTCAATCAATCTGGCATGTGGGAGTGGGCTTTCTCCTGAATTAAAGGTATGGAATGTAATCCTTGGAACTTGTGTTTGATCCTCATCCTCTTGCAATTAAAAAAAAATCTGCAGACTCTTTTACTTCTCTTAGATTTTAATTGTTACTTAAGTTTAGTACTCATCACAATGTATATTTTTAACCTTTTTGTATTCTCTGTTTTGTTTTTATTAGCTACTTTGCTTGCCTGAATAGAAGAGGATATTTATTTTTATCTAAAAATAAATATGCACATAATAAATAATAATTTATGAAGGTGACAACACTTTAACATCTAGAATATGTGTATCTCTCTGTACGCTTGATCTTCTGTAAAGGACAATTCCAGAGTTTATCTCAGCAATCACCCATCCTGGAAGTGCATTTTTGGTTGGTTGGTTTTTTTACAGTGTACCTCACAATAAGGCTTGTGTAAGAAATATGTTAGTGTAAAATTACCACTAATTATAAATGTGATTAAATGTGTATTGTTAATTAATTCACTATGAAACTGACTATAGAGAATAAAAGTACTGTCCTTGACACACACATACCCCTCCCCCCACACACACACATTGTTGTAAGTTGCACAGGAACAAAATATATGGATACCTTTGACCTGGATATTTACCTTTGAAGATCACAGATATGCACAGGGATAAAACCCATGTATTTGTATTTTCAAAATAGGATTTTCCAGTTAATCATTATGCAATTAAAAGAAATAGTTTACTGACTGCTTCCTTTAGGTCCAGTTGTGCCCCAAACAAGCAAAGAACTTTTTCAGCTGTATTTTACATTTCATTTATGTATTTCTAAGTAATTCTACTTCATACATTTATGGTATTTATTGAATGTTCAACTTTGTAGACCTAGTTGTACATGCAGCAAATGATCAATTTCTGAACTGTGGAACTCCTGTCTGAAACTAGTTTCTTATATGAAGTCTCATGGCTTTTAGAAATAAAATACAGGTCTTCCATAGGATTGTCTTGTAGCTCCATGGTAGAACACGTTCTTTGCATGTGTTCAGCCCTTGATGTTTCTCCATAGGACTGGTGAAAAGGTTTGAAATCATGGAACTGATAATAGAGTAGAAGCCAGTGCTAATGAAAAAACCAATTAGTATATGGCAATTTCACATATTTATATTTATTCACATTCACTTTTCTATTACCGCCCATCTCCCCCCTTTTGGGGGGAGATGGGCGGTAATAGTGTTATATCTCTCTATATTTATATATATATAAATAATGTTATATCTATATAATGTTAGATATTAGATCCCAATGATTAAATATCAGAAAAAGACTAGGAAATATATTGGTTCAAGAAGTTCAAGAAGTTATCATTTGAATTGTTAATCATGGTTAATTGTAAAGTTGATTACTACCTTAATTTGGTTGGGGCAAGCATTCTGGTTCACAAGGATTTAATTTCCATTTTCACATGACAGACTGTAACTAAGGAAAATGATAAAATTCATGAGTAATAATAGGTAGTATTTGTTGTGTTCAGTGGTTATGAACTTCAACAACTGGTACTCTGTAAGGTTCACAGTAAAGTTTTAACAAACAATATTTATCCATATCCAGGCTATCATTTCAACACTTTGCAAGTGTTGGCAAGACTCTTTACTGAATACATATCACATGCATATGCTCACATACATGTGCACGTGCACACACACACACACACGGATTTTTAAAACGATGGTTTTACAAAAATGATAAACACATAATTCTTTGCACAAAGCATTAGAAAATACTGTGATATTTTATTATTAAAAATGCTGCTGAAAAGTTTATACATATGTGTCCAGCCATATATATCTTCTGTCCTTACTTAAGGCAAACCAAAAAAAAAAAATAAAAATGAAGAAACAATAACAGAAGAAACCCTGCGTGCCTCTTAAGGTCAAGAAGAAAAGTCTGGGATTTTTTTTTCCTTTTCTTTAAAGTACCCTTTGTTGTTGTTGTTATTATAGAATCCTATGAAGAGCCTAAAAATTTCCATTTATAAATCATACATCTGTCCAGATGTATTAAATTATTAAAGTGACATCATTTTCATTGATTTTTAAAAGCTAAAATCATTCACTTACAGAAACGGTTTTACCCAAATGTCACAAGCCTGACACAGTACTGTACATATTGCTAGCAGTAGACAACTGGAAGTACTAAACAAATACCGTAATTCACGTAACAAACATACCCATCTGAATAAGATGCCATCATTTTCCTTATTATTCCCCACTGAGTCATGAAGAATTGTTGTGTCTTGGTGGAGGTGATGTCTTAGTCATGACGGCAAAGATCCAGCTTTAGACAGCCAGTGTAGCAAAGTGGTTAAGATATTGGGCAATGATTGAGAAGGCCCAACTTCTACTCCACCTTCAGTTAGGAAAGCTCACTAGGTGACTTTGTGCCAGTCCCTACTTCTAAGCCCAACCTATTTCACAGGTTTGTTTTCATGGGAGAAAACTCAAGGAGGCAATGTTATGAATGCTGCCATGAGCTCCTAGAGGAAAGGTGAAATATAAAACTAACAAATACATTACAATTACATTAAAAATAAAGGAATGCATTGACTTCCTTTAACTATTGGGTAAAAATTGGAACTCTTAATTTTTTACCTGGAATGAAAAGGAAAGTATATACTAATCTCATTTTCTAAAATGGTGAATCATGTTAGCACTTCTGTTAGGTCCCCAGCTGTTGTTTGCTACTCTAGGAGCTTGCTTTCTCTCTCAGAAACAGCATGAAGCTGTACAATTATTCCACATCCAGCAAAACATCAAGGTAGCTATAAGTTAGAATAGCTCAGTCTATCTATTTTAAAGCAGAAGGCATCCTCTGTTATGTGACATCATATCACATATATATTTATTATTACAAAGATGATGGTATAGCAGTGTGGTGCCTTCCTCAGTAAAAGAGAAAAAAAAATAGAATGTATACCTCAGGAAAGATGTGATCTTGTGCAGAGCAACTCTGTTCAAATATCTTTGGTTTCTACCTTTATAAACCATTTTTCACTTACTAATAATAATTTCTACTTTTATAATATCCGATTTATTTTGATTTATTTTGTTTTGAATTGTTGTTAAACTCTACACAGAGATGTCAGACATCTTGTTGGAACAGCTGCATTTCACATCAAACTTCCCTGCTTTTGGAGATAAGGTGAATGATATTTTATCTTATAGAATTAATAATTATGAATTATGAATTGATACAACTTCTTCAAGGCAACTCACCTATTATACATGAATATGGTTTCTCTCTTGCTTTTCATGGTATCAAGCTTAGGCTTGATTAAAATGACTATTGGGTGAAAAGTTGTAGCTACCAATCCATCAAGTACTTTCGTCTTAATTAATGGGAAAAATAATATTGCTCTTTGTCTAACTTGTGTGATCTCCCTGTTCAGTGTAGCTATCAATTTCCCTTCTTTGCATAACTTTTCTGCCATCTGCTAGTGCAGGCAGAACTTTCATCGCAGAAAAGGACTGAATTAAAAAGTAGTCCTTCTGAAAGAAGCAAAGGTTCATGGCACATAGGATACTAAGAACAGGATTCCTAGATCAGTTGAACAAGCTTGTTGAAATTATTCCAATTTGTCTCTGTGTTGCAATATAATGGAGGCTAACACAAAGAGGAAAGAAAGCAGTGGGTTGGGTGGGGAAGGGGGGAGAGAAATTTCTTTCCTTCAATGGAGGGGAAAAAAAATATCCTGTTTCCTATCTACGGATGCCTTAACATGCATCTGTTTAGCCTGTAAAGGAAAATCTAGCAGGCCACACAGTCATCTGTGTCCTTTGTATGATACAACATGTTTTCCTAGAAATGAAACATTAGGAAAAATCTTTCATGTCTTGGATCATCACTAGCAATTAAGAAGAACATCCTCCTTTAGCTCTGGGAGGAAACATAGGTGGTATGATTAATGTTTATACACATAGATCACAACTGAAAGCACAATCTTTCTAAAAGCTCTTTTCAAACTGAAAACATCAATAAAAGCTTCTTTTTTTTAAACTCACAGCTATGTACACTTTTTTTTTTTTTTTTACAAAGTTCCTTAAATATAGTTCAGGCTGGCAAGTCATCTCTTTGCACAGAACTATACATATTTACTGCATAGTCAGTCCTATTTTTTTTTTTAATAATAAAATCTTATTTCCCCATTCTGGATTACAGCTTCTTAGGATGGGTAAAAGCCCATGATGATGTCTTTTGTATAACAAGGGCCATTCATGGTATGGCACATATAGAACATCTTTTTTTAAAATTTTATTTATTTAAAAAAAAAGAAAAAAACCCTATACAGTCACTGGCTCTGTGTTTCAAAAGTTCTGTTTCTGTTTGTTACACTCAATATATATCCTTTTCTAAGAGACCTTCTTCAGGCCTCAACTCTTACTTTCAATCAAAGTGGTTGAGATATTAAAGCGGAATCCTAATAGCAATGTACACATTTCACATTTCACAGGGTTTGAGAAGGTGATCTTTTTTGAATATCAGAGTTCCTATGGAAAGGTTCTGAAGAAAATTATGACAGCTTTGCTCTTTCACCATTCACCTTTTAATTTTCACAAATTGCTCAATGGAGAATATGATTTTTTTTTTTCCTTTTTCTTATGTTTAATCTTCTGAGTTATATGGGGATGGGTGAATGACAGAGCTATACCCTAGTGGTAGAATGTCCATGAGGCAAATTAGTACTGTTCTGTCCTCCACTGAAAGTATTGAAAGTATGCAAAGGTTGCATTCCTGTTAATGTATTTGGAATCATGGTTATGGTGTTGGGTGTCATGAGTGGAATATCATCTGGAGATCTTCTAAGAGTGAGGGTATAATCAGGTGGACAGGTGAGTCTGAGGGTATCATGAGCTTGTAGTGACTCACAGTCATGATCATGCTCCAGCTGTTTCATCTGCAGTGACATAATCTCTTCATTCTGTATATGGGCAATATCATTGGTTGTGTTCCTTTGGGGACTGGGGCGTCTGTGAGTCTCATGACGTCGCTTGTCTTTCTTATAGTACAAGGCTGCAAATGCCAAAATGTTGAGGAATAATAATGATGCTCCTACAGCAATGGTAACACTTAGCTCTGTAGAATAATCTCTCTTGTTTTCTATCAGAACACTTGTATCCTCTGGAGAGGTTTTCTGGGTGTCTTTTGAATGCTTTGGATTGTTGCTTGGTGTCATTAATGGGCGTTTGGTGGTAAACTTCCCAGGAGAACGTCGGGTAACATAAGGGAATGATGTCATATCAGGTGGTGGCACCTTAGTTGTAGTGGAAACATACTGAAATATTTCATTCAAATTGTGCAAGTGTGGTACGAGTTCTAACCAGAAAGCGACTTTTGTTGCTCGGTAGTGATCCCGGACTCTGGGTTTCAAACCAATGTGCAAATAAAGTTGGTCTTTTGGGTTGTATTTAGACCAGGCAACTTCTTCAAAACGATTGGGTTTTGTATGGATGAATTTTGTATCTTGGGGAACAGGCTGGTTTGGATCCCTAAAAGTATACAAACAAACAAATATTAAAAACAATCAGAAACTTAAAAACAATGTACATAGTAAAATGTATTACAAGATCTAAAGTCAATTGTCTTACAGACTTTCTCTGATGTTATTCTGAATTTCAAAGTTATGGGTAATAGAGTTCATTCTGTTTAGATCAGAATACTTACCCAAAATATATGCTTTGGATACATTTTATAATATTTGCAAAGTGACTTTTATGGAATATATTGGATACATTATACATATATTGGATACATTGTATAATATTTGCAAAGTGCCTATCATATGAAAATGAAATGCTAAGTTACTTTTTTTAAAAAAAAAATGGAAACTTTTCAGTGATTTTCAATCATATCTCACAAATGCAGATTTCAAGAATGGGCATAGACACAGGAATCCAGAAAATGAGTGAAGTGATGAACTATGAATTGTGACATCACAGAACAAACTCCATGACTTGGGAACTTGAATCTGATGTTGGGATGCTAGTATGAAAGGGAGCTGTGTCATGATGTTGGGACATATGTCTCATCAAATTATTTATTTGCCATTTTAGTACCTTGTCACAATCTAACAGACTCTCAGTGGGTCACATACAACAAATCAAAAATACATTAATAGAAAAAAATAACAACCATAAAACATACAGTATCAAAGAGGTATCATGATTCAAATGCCCTTTGGAAAACCTTAGTCTTCAATAGCTTCCAGAAGATGGCCAGGATGAGGGTATACCTAACCTCAAGCAGGAGGCCTTCGAAAAGGCCAGCACTGCCACTGAGAACCACTGCTTCTGTGGGCCAAGCCTCCCTGATCTCATTAAAGTGGAGAACAATCAGCTTCTTCTCCTGACATGATTGTAACAGATGGACCAATGGGGAAATGCAGCCCTCTAGCTAGCCTGGCACCAAGCCGTAAAGGATTAACACCAGCACTTTAAATTTCACCTAGAATCTAATAGGCATTTAATGCAGGTCTCAAATACATCCAGACAGCGGCATTCTATATCAAATGAAGCTTTTCCAAGTAAGTTTTTAAAGGTAAATCAATTTAGTTACCACTGTGGTTTACACCAGACACCTATGAACACAGAAAACAAACAAACAAAAAAAGCTAGAAATGTCAAATCTTCAAAGCTGTAATTATAGTGGTGGCTATATCTTTGTAAAGTCTAAGAATTGTGGAAGCAAGAACACTGAAAGGATTTGGGAATAGAATGGACTTGTTTTCCATCTATGCCGACATACAATGTAGACTTCACTCATTTTCTTGTCATAGGAAAACTAGTCCATCCCCGGGGGGCTTTATTTTAATGACAGAGGGCTGTTAAGGCAAATCATAGTAAATATCAAGCTTTTTTTTTTTTTTTTTGCTATGTTCACTACCACTTTTGTTGGAACAGCAGTAATTTGTATTAATGGCCACCGAAACAGACCATGTTTCTAATGTCAATAATTAGATCTGCAAGTATAATTAGTATAAAAGCCACAACTATATTCCTGCAACAAATTGTTTAAAGCTATGGTATCAAACCTGCGATATGATGCACAGTTCAGCACCTACATAATATAATTTCCATTGAAATAATTCAGTCTACATTCCACATTTCCCATTCAGTTGCAAACATTTTCCTGCTCCTAGAATTTGTCTGTATCATTGTATAGATCTGTATTAGATTCTGCCATTGGAAGTTCAAGTTGGAAAAAAAAATCCCTGGTGTGTGTGTGTGAGAGAGAGAGAGAGAGAGGGAGAGAGAAAGAATGAAAATCTCTGGTTTAGATTATCCTGGTAAATACATATATCACATTCTGCCTACTGATTTGGCAAACTATGGACTACCAACTCAATCCCTACTTAAATTGGACCCAGTAAAAACTATGGATGATATTAAGCAGAAAATGCTTGGTTTACAGATACAAAAACAGTCCTAAGAGACCTTGATGACATCTTCTTATACCATCCCTAAATATTTTTACAGTGCTCTCTCTGCTCAATATAGTAGGGTTATTTATGATTTGTACGGGTCTCTGCTCTTTGTTAACTACTTCCAAGTTCCTTGCTTTATTTCCATGTTTTGACTGTACACAATAAATATAATAATAGCTGCCAACTGGCAGCTGCCATTACCACACCCATAAATACCTTAATAACAAATGCAGTCTTGCTGTATAGTGTTCATCAAAACAAAACTGGAATAAACAAATGATACAGCCCATGATGTGACCACTCTCCTCTCAAAGCCACCATTGAATCACTTTTTTTTCCCCTTCTTCTTCTTTGTCTTCAGAAAAGAAGGAAAAAAAAAAGATGGTAGATAGCCAAACACAATGGGAGACGGGGGAAAGTTTGAAATGTATCTCGAGTTCCTTCAGTGTGTGTACATGTCTGCATCTGTCTGTGTGTCTATGAGCCAGTATAGTGTAGTAGTTAAGCTGTTGGACTAGGAGTAGAGACCCAGGTTCTAGTCCTATCTTAAGCATGGGTTTTAAAAAAAATCTATCTACCAACCCATGAAACACACATGCATAATACTCATTTTGCTATTTACAGAAATGGTGGTGGATTTGGGCACTTTGATTCATTGCTAGAATTTTCTTCAACTTCAGCTGGACGGAATGGCTCTTGCTCAAATCAAGTCCTCTGAGAGACAGAGACAAAGGGTGATACTAATGGATGGGGCAAAATTTAAAAGTAACAGAGATACCTGTGGTATCCAAAGTCCCTTGGATACCAAAGTTTCTCAGCTGTAAATTGCATGCTTTATGTCCTGCAGAAGATCATGGGACCTGATTAATATTTTTCATGAATAAGAACCATCCATCAATCATGCGTAACCAAAAAAAGATTATGATGGGGGTTTTCATTTTGAAAGGATGTCCCCATTACTATTTCAGCAGGTAGTGCTATCTAGTCAGCCTTGTTTGGCTCTAAAGCTAAGCAGAGAAAAGCCTAATGTACTTGTACTTAGGAAACCACTATGGAATTGTAGACTACAGTGAAAAGTTGAAAAAACATTCTCAAAAAAGGCAACTTCTCTTCCGTTGCCAAGAAAATTGCATGAATGTGTTCATCTTAGCTCGAAGACATCTTTTACCCTTTATTACCAGTTTTCTCATCCATGAAAAAAATATGTTTCCTCAAGGAAGACAAGCCATGATATAAGGGGAGTGGTGAGGGAAAAAAAACCTGATTGTTTCATAACTGAATACATTACAAACATATTTTCAAAGGGGGGAGGGGGATATTTAGCATCAACATTTTCCAAGTCAAAATTAACATTACATAATTAACTTAGCCAGAGGAAACCAGTCCATTCTAACTTTTGTCCAGGTATTTTGTATAAATGCAGAAAATCAAATATTTCTATCATTTTTCCAAAGAGAGGAAAGAATATTTCAACTTCTACTTGTGGCTCTATCATTGTTAGAGGTGTCTTGAAAGTCCTTACACTGGATTTTTCCCATCTCTTTTACTAAAGAAGAAGCTGGTAATAGGAACTGAAAATGCATTTGAAACAAGATAGAACTCCTAGTAGATACAGCACTTAGATACTCAGTGCTGTCAGCAATAGTTACAAGTTGGGTAGAAGAGGCAAAAGAAAAACCATGAAAGTTCTCTTGCTAAGTTCTTCTACATAAATCAAAGAAAAGTCCATGAATTGGATCAGTGTGATTCGTTATTATGATGTGTTTTTATTAGCCATGGTAACAATAGCTTCATCCTGCTTCTAAAGCAGACATGAGGCAGAACAATTTTTATAAAATACTACACTGTTGCTGAGGCAACAGTTACGGATTCTTTCTTCAAAATAGGAGAAATATGTGAATACATTTGCTGCATTGCAACTACCGGGCTCAGCATTCTGTCTCCTGTTATAAGCTTTATTATTTTTTCCTCTGTTTTTTTTGACATGTAAGTGCTTTTTCAATAAGGCAGTAAGATGCGTAATGTATTACACTGAATCACACTGAGCTAGCTTGCTTGGTTCTTTCTTTCCTTCCTTCCTTTCCTCCATATATGTAAAGTGTAACAAGTTGTTTGAAATATAATTTTTAATAATATCTTTTGCTGTGCTCAAAGGATTATCTGAGCCAATACTTCCATTTTCAAAATATCCATAAGCACTATAAAATTCTCCCAAGGTTTCTTTATTGTTTAAAAAAACTGCTGGATCTTACTACAGGTAAAACTATAATTTAATCTTAGTGATATCCTTATATTAACATAATCAAATTTTCTTTTTAGGTAAAATCTCCTAGCATTCATGTGAGATGGGTGGCTATATAAATACAATAGACAAACTTGCAAAGAAAGACCAAAAATTACTCATCATACTTACGTCTGAGTTACTCAGTACAGAACAAAACCAGTTCATATAATCTATGCATTTTTGAAAAAAAAAAATAAGCAATTTATGGATATGTTTCTAAACAAAGGATTTTATTCCATTTGGAAAAAAGATCACTTAGTCCCAATATTATACATTTTAAAAGCACTGTTGGGATCCATCCTCTGCTAGGTGGAAGCAGCCAGCCAAATTCATTTGCTTCTGAAAAGATCTAATGTCAGCCCTAATAATGACTTTTATGGGAGAAACCAAGAAATACCAGGGTTGGAGTCCAAACTGGGATCAATCCATGCATGCATCCATTTTTCTATCCATCAAGAAAGTAAGAATGCAGTTTAAATTTAGGAGTCAATAAAGAAAGAGAAGTATGTCACTTTCTAGTGTAGAGAAGGATATGTTCTCTCCTGGTTTCTTTGTGGAACAGAAACAATTGCTTGCTTTTTGGATGATATGCACTATGCCACTCTGGCTTTCTTAAATCCTATGAAATCCACTTAAGCTCCTGAATGAATCGGGACACTATGTATTTCTCTGAGCTGCCCAATATTGCTGCATACCATTTTCTGCACTGCAGTAGAGCTGCGGTTCTGAAAGCTCAGATTTGCTATCATTGTTCATTGGAAAGATTTATGGGCCCTTGGTGCACTGCAAGGACCTTTCTTAAAATTCAATACTAAGACAAGAAAAGAGAATGGGAAAAAAATGGTTTCAGAACCTGAACAAACCACCACCACCACTGCTTTCTAGAGGGGAAAACACTGCATTATTAGTTAAGATAACATTATATAAAATGTTTTCTACTAGTTTTACCAATACGTTTCTATGTCCTCTTGTAGCATTATGTTCCTTGCATGTGCTTCAAAATATACATAGGAAGATTCTACAGTTTAAGAAACCACATACTAATTTAAAATCAGTCATAAACCTAGATGAAGAAACAAACCTATGTAATTACTTCTAGGTATATAGCTCTTCCCCAACTTTTCATTTTAAAAGGCAACCAATTAATTCTATAGAGAAACCACAGAGGACAGTCTTGATCTAAATCATATTTTTTTTTCTTTTGTTTCCTTATAATGCATTATAATTTTAACCTTAGGCCTATTCTTTTCCTGTATCTTCATGCCCTAAATGTTATGGGAATATGCAGTGGTGAGAAAACAAGGCTGAAATCAACAAAATAACCACATTGTTGCTATTTATGAAGCAAGGTAGATTAACTATTCAGTTAATTTAATGCCACAAATTTAACTCTCAGCCATAGCAATATCTTTTCATAGAAATCAAATGTGTTCAATTACTGAATTATACTTTTTATTGCAATTCTTCCAAATAAGTATACTTCTGTTGCCTGATATTGGATGGCAATAAATGTAATCTGTACAGTAATCCTAATAATACCTATGAATGGTGAATGTGCCCCACTGCTTTGCCTCTTTTACACTGGGTTGGTGGGACCAGGCCAGTGCTAGACAAGGAGGATAAAATTGATTCTACACATGTGCTGACTGTACATTCCAAGGCCAGGCAAGCTATTTTCTTTAAGGTGTTTTTATCCTGCCTTTATTATTTTTATAAATCACTCAAGGCAGCGAACATACCTGATACTACTTCCCCCTCCTATTTCCCCACAACGACCACCCTGTGAGGTGAGTTAGGCCGAGAGAGAGAGAGAGACTGGCCCAAGGTCACCCAACCGGCTTTCGTGCCTAAGGCGGGACTAGAACTCTCAGTCTCCTGATTTCTAGCCTGGAGCCTTAACCACTACACCAAACTGGCTCTCATTTAGAATAATTTGTAAGCATTATGTCTCTTTATGTTTTTACATGTATACAGATCACGTTCCCAAAAATCTGCATCAAGTTCTTTTAAGCTGGCCTTGCTTCCTTCTGTATCATTCAGAAAATATTGTTTTCATTCTACAGCAAGATACACTCTGCGAAAGGAGGGGAGCTCCAAGGAGAAGTATTTTATAAGAATATCAAAAGAGAAGCTCTAGCATTATAAAACAATGTTATGCCTGAAATGTTAGGTGATGTCCTACCCTGTTTTGGCGAAGTTTGTCCAATACGTCATAACAACTGCACTGAGCATGACATCATTCTTTGAAAAGTTGCAGTTGAATAATTCAGTCGGACCAATCATGGGGATACCAAACACATAAGGGACTTCATCACCATGTGCAGAATCAGCCCAACTGGGTTTCATTTCACTTTGGCAATGGTGATAAAATGCATAGAAGTATGTTGGAGAACCATACTGAGCATGGAGGTCTGCTGTGGCAACAGCTGGTGCAACCCATTGGTGATCAGTAAAAAGTGCTACCAGGGTCTTCCTTCGTGTTTCAGGATTCTCCTTGTCTGCCCAATCTGTGTACATGAATTTAATGGTTTCTCTCAGAGTATCTTTCCCTTCTGGATAACCGTATAGATTGTCCACAAAATTAGATACGGAGAAATCAAAATCATTTGGAGATATGCCTTCTTCGTTATCCACAATTCCATCTACAAATTTTAAACCTTCTCCTTGATTTACACCTAGCATTATATCATAGTTGAGAAATTCTCCCTGTTCCATTAGGATCTGTGGATCATCTGGAATTACATCCCCATCAATGACAGGCCCAAAGGCAATGTGGTACGTAGCTGGAGTGATTGTTTGCTGAATGAGTTCTTTGTAGTTCTTATTCCGAAAGCATTCAACTAAGTCTGTAGTGTCCAAAGTGTTGCAGCCCACTTTTTCTGCCAAAATTGCAGTGTACTTGGCAGGCTGGTAATTCACTGCCCAGCTGGACAGGGCTGTTCCACTTTGTATGATTGCTTTTTGGAACAGACCTGCGGGTGCAAAAGTAAAAATTAAAATACACAATCAAAAACATTGACAAAACAAAATAATATTTATATGGTATCTAGAAGCAGTACTGATGAAGAGAAAACATAGATCTGTTTGCATAGAAAAACAACAATAACAAAACATTGTTATTGCAGCCGTCTTGCCAAAGGCTAGCTACATTTCTTCTCATTCTCAATGTTCGTAATACGGATATGAAAAATCCAATATGAATATCTAGGGGGGGGGAAATATTTCTCAAATATACAGTACATTGAAATAATTGACTCTAATTTTCACTGAATCCACCTGTGCGGCCGAATGTTATCTCTTTCGAATGCAGACACATAAAGAAAATACGAAGTAAAATGCAAAGTAAAATCCCATGGAAACGTTTCAAAGTAGTTTTTGAAAAAAGATCCTGTTTTTTTTTAAAGGAGCAAGCTAGAAACACTCTTAATATAGCAAAATTACCATATATTATTAAAGTTAATTAGTAATTTAAATGATTGGAAAAGAGATTTTTTTAAGGTGCTATGGAAAATTATGTATACTATTGCTGATTGCAAATATCTCCAGGTAACTACGTAGTGAATCAGTGTTCAAGCTTTATAACACATAGTTCAGAAGGATCTAGTCATCAAAGGAAAAAAAACATGGCCATGTTCAGCTCAAGTGAGTTGGAAGTAATTTTTATCCAGCAACATTAACTTTTTTTTTCTTAAAAAAAAAAATCCTGTAATGCTTTTGACATTTGTATCTGGGTTTTTTCCAACAACCTAAGAGACAGCTTTATACATGGACTTCCCCAGATGGACAACACCGAAACCAGATTGACTACATCCTTTGCAGCCAAAGGTGGCAGACATCTATACAGTCGGTAAAAACAAGACCTGGAGCTGACTGTAGTTCAGATCATGAACTTCTTCTTGCACAATTTAGGATCAGACTAAAGAGATTAGGGAAGACCCACAGATCAGCTAGATATGAGCTCACTAATATTCCTAAGGAATATGCAATGGAGGTGAAGAATCGATTTAAGGGACTGGATTTAGTAGATAGGGTCCCGGAAGAACTCTGGACAGAAGTTCGCAACATTGTTCAGGAGGTGGCAACAAAATACATCCCAAAGAGAAAGAAAAGCAAGAAGGCAAAATGGCTGTCTGCTGAGACACTAGAAGTAGCCCAAGGAAGAAGGAAAGCAAAAGGCAACAGTGATAGGGGGAGATATGCCCAATTAAATGCAAAATTCCAGAGGTTAGCCAGAAGAGATAAGGAATTATTTTTAAACAAGCAATGCGCAGAAGTGGAAGAAGAGAATAGAATAGGAAGGACAAGATACCTCTTCCAGAAAATTAGAAACATTGGAGGTAAATTCCAGGCCAAAATGGGTATGATCAAAAACAAAGATGGCAAGGACCTAACAGAAGAAGAAGAGATCAAGAAAAGGTGGCAAGAATATACAGAAGACCTGTATAGGAAGGATAACAATATCGGGGATAGCTTTGACGGTGTGGTCAGTGACCTAGAGCCAGACATCCTGAAGAGTGAGGTTGAATGGGCCTTAAGAAGCATTGCTAATAACAAGGCAGCAGGAGACGATGGGATCCCAGCTGAACTGTTCAAAATCTTGCGAGATGATGCGGTCAAGGTAATGCATGCTATATGCCAGCAAATTTGGAAAAGACAAGAATGGCCATCCGATTGGAAAAAAATCAACTTATATCCCCATACCAAAAAAGGGGAACCCTAAAGAATGTTCAAACTATAAAACAGTGGCACTCATTTCACATGCCAGTAAGGTAATGCTCAAGATCCTGCAAAGTAGACTTTAGCAATTCATGGAGCGAGAATTGCCAGATGTACAAGCTGGGTTTAGAAAAGGCAGAGGAACTAGGGACCAAATTGCCAATATCCTCTGGATAATGGAAAAAGCCAGGGAGTTTCAGAAAAACATCTATTTCTGTTTTATTGACTATTCTAAAGCCTTTGACTGTGTGGACCATAACAAATTGTGGCAAGTTCTTAGTGGTATGGGGATACCAAGTCATCTTGTCTGCCTCCTGAAGAATCTGTATAACGACCAAGTAGCAACAGTAAGAACAGACCACGGAATAACAGACTGGTTTAAGATTGGGAAAGGAGTACGACAGGGCTGTATACTCTCACCCTGCCTATTCAACTTGTACGCAGAACACATCATGCAACATGCTGGGCTTGAGGAATCCAAGGCTGGAGTTAAAATCGCTGGGAGAAACATTAACAATCTCAGATATGCAGATGATACCACTTTGATGGCTGAAAGCGAAGAGGAACTGAGGAGCCTTATGATGAAGGTGAAAGAAGAAAGTGCAAAAGCTGGCTTGCAGCTAAACCTCAAAAAAACCAAGATTATGGCAACCAGCTTGATTAATAACTGGCAAACAGAGGGAGAAAACATAGAGGCAGTGAAAGACTTTGTATTTTTAGGTGCAAAGATTACTGCAGGTGCTGACTGCAGTCAGGAAATCAGAAGACACTTAATCCTTGGGAGAAGAGCAATGACAAATCTCGATAAAATAGTTAAGAGCAGAGACATCACACTGACAACAAAGGTCTGCATAGTTAAAGCAATTGTGTTCCCCGTAGTAACATATGGCTGCGAGAGCTGGACCATAAGGAAGGCTGAGAGAAGGAAGATCGATGCTTTTGAACTGTGCTGTTGGAGAAAAATTCTGAGAGTGCCTTGGACTGCAAGGAGATCATACCAGTCCATACTTCAGGAAATAAAGCCAGACTGCTCACTTGAGTGAATGATATTAAAGGCAAAACTGAAGTACTTTGGCCACATCATGAGAAGACAGGACACCCTGGAGAAGATGCTGATGCTAGGGAGTGTGGAAGGCAAAAGGAAGAGGGGCCGACCAAGGGCAAGGTGGATGGATGATATTCTAGAGGTGACCCACTCGTCCTTGGGGGAGCTGGGGGTGTTGACGACCGACAGGAAGCTCTGACGTGGGCTGGTCCATGAAGTCATGAAGAGTCGGAAGCGACTAAACGAATAAACAACAACAAAATCTGGGTTTTGCTCAGCTTCACCAAATTTCTTATGAATAAGCTACTTCAACACATAGAACTGATTTGACAATCAAGTCTGAAGATTTTGTTTGAAAGTTTGTTTGTTTGTTTTTTTAATTATATGGCATAGCAGTTCAGTGTTTCTGCTGCTTTTTCTTGTTGGGAAATCCTTGTGAGGTCCAGCAGCCAGATGTGTAGACTATTTAGCCGTGACAAGTCACATTGCCTGGGGTGCACCACGAGGAGGCTAGTCTACGTTGCACCAAGTTGGGCTGCGAGAGAGTGATTGTCCCAAGGTCACCCAGCCAGCTTTCATGCCTAAGGCAGGACTAGGTGATTCAGTCAAATCACCTTTGAATAGAAAGCTGAGTAGAATATTTCAATAGAATATTATGCACAAATTTATATCTCCTTTTTAAGTTTGCTATATGCATAGTTGACCAATCTAATTAAGGCAAAGTATTTTTGGATGCTGTATTTTTTTTTAAATGGAATTGTACTGTATGACAGGTTACTCAGGTAATTCAAGTAATTATGAAGATCAATCGGTCCTGATTAGTCTATTGATTTAATATTACATAAAAGCCATCAGTGTTTATGTTAAAAACTGGAACTGAAAATCTAGTACAATTGATATGATACCAATTCCTGGGATATTGATATCATACTAATTTCTGGGACCAATTTCTACTGTTTTTGAAATCCATTCTTATTTTATAACTATTAAAATTATTTTATTTAGCAAGGAGGATAGTTACCTTCTGAATAGTGAGATAATGTCAACAGACTAACACAAGATGCTCCTGCTCCTGATCCAAAAATCGTAACTCTTTTGGGGTCTCCTCCAAATGATCCAATATTTTCTTCAATCCATCTTAGAGCTTGAATTTGGTCTAGCAGTCCATAATTGCCTTTTGCTGCTTGGTCTCCAGTACTCAAGAAACCTACAAATTAAAAATGAAAGAGAAGAAAAGGAAGAAAAGGATAAATTTAACTCACAGGTTAAGGAATTAGTTATAGGGTATGCATATAACATATCTTTCCTCCTTCTGCTTTTCAAAACGTCATGGTTCTGCTTAAATATAATTAATACAAGCTTTAAGGACCCAATTATTTTTTCAGTCATAGAAAAATGCAGACATTGTGGCTATTCTTGTTTCTTTTTCATTTATTCTCCTATAGCAATTAAAATATTAAAAACGAGATCTATTTTTTTAATATGCCAATTTAATATCAATGATATTTAAAGGCTTAAAATGTGTGTTTCCATCCAAGAGTACTAAGGCATGTGTGTGTGTACATCCATTCCATCGTGTCTGATTCTCAGAAACTGCCTGGACAAGTCCCTGCAGCTTTCTTGGCAAGGTTTTCAGAAGTGGTTTGCCATTGCCTTCTTCCCAGGGCTGAGAGAGAGTGACTGGTCCAAGGTCACCCAGGTGGCTTTGTGCCTAAGGCAGGACTAGAACTCATGGTCTCCTGGTTTCTAGTCCAGTGCCTTAACCACTACACCAAATTGGCTCTCATATATACATATACAGCACATACATACATACTATACCCAAATGATAAAGAATATATATTTGTTTTCTTAAGCTAAATTTGTGGCAGACATGTATAAAGTATAAACTGTATACATCAAATGTAAGATATGAATGAGGAAATCATATCTTTGTATGTATGTTAACTAAAAGGCCAATTTTGGCTAAAATATGTAAAGAAATATAAAATCCAAGTTTGTTACACTATTTTTTGTAAGCCTATTTAGGAAAGGTTGTTAAGGAGGTGGTGATGAAGTCCTTTCCCAACAGTATTCAGGCCTGGATATGGGACTTAAACTCAATTGGTTATTCTTGCTGGTAACCTCTGGTAGGACCAGGACAGGAGAAGTGGAAGTCTCCTGGTCCTGCTTGATTTCTCAATAGCCTTCAGTCACATGGATTCTTCTGGGTTGGAGTAAGAACCATTTTTTGCAATGTTTTTTCTCCTTCCTAGGTGATAAGTTCCAATAGTGGTAGTGGTAGGGAAGATATTGAGCCCTAGGGAGATCCATTTTAAGATGCCACAGGCACAGTCCTCTTTCCCCATCTAACAACTATAAGGAGCTTTTGGGAGATGACAACTTCTGGGATGGAGTGAGATATTGTCAGTATGGTCTAGACAACAGAATCATTGGGAAAACCTGTTTCAGTGCCTGGAAGTTGTTAGGGTCCGGACTGGGAGAAACAAGCTTAGACTTAATTCCAGACAGAAAGAGTGGGTTTGCATGGTAACTATTTCCAGAGGTAGTTCGTCTTTGACATTAAATGAAGTTGTGCTTCCTCAGATGGAGCTGGATCACCATTTGGATATTCCACTGGACTCAAAGTTTCTACATGAACAGCAGATAGAGACTATGGCCAGGAGGACCTTTGCACAGTTACATTCTGTGTACCAGTTGTGACTAATTCTGGAATAGAAAACTTTCCTCTTGGATACTCATGATCTTGTCACCTAATGGCTACACCACTGCAATTTATTTTATGTGAGTCTGCCCTTGAAAATCTTAGGAAACTTCAGCTAGTTCAGTACACAGCAGCCTGAGTAATGATAGGAGTACCTGGGTTCGCAGGCATAACACCAGTTAACAACAGTGGGGCCTGCACTGACTGCCATATGAAGAAAAGCCATATAAAGGGACTCTACCCTCAAACCTTCTTAGGGAGCGCCTTCTGCCTCTGTGGAACAATAACCCCTCAGATATTATATTTTTGAAAAGCCATGAAAACATAGCTCTTTGTGGAGACTTGAACATTTTGCTGCCTTCTTGGTGATCCCTTCCTCTTCTCTTGGTTACATTATTGATTTTTTTATGTTTTCATTTTATGTTGTTAATTGTAGCCTGTTCCAAGTCTTTAAAAGCATGGAAAACACCTACTGACAACATGAATATGAAAATATATACTAGGAATAATAATTCATAAATTCATTTGATTCTCCATCTTCCTCAATAATGCTA
The DNA here is from genome assembly GCF_035149785.1 of Candoia aspera. Lineage (NCBI taxonomy): Eukaryota > Metazoa > Chordata > Lepidosauria > Squamata > Candoiidae > Candoia > Candoia aspera. The sequence goes on from NC_086157.1 coordinate 42,343,978, forward strand.
TTGATAGCAATATCATTACTGAGATAGCAATTCTTTGTGAACTTACTAAGAAGCAAATACTGATGAGTAGACCTGCATAGCATTGTACAGTTAACTCAACAGGACAAAGAATCTTTTTTGAACAGAATGTAGGTAAATGTAGCTTTTTTACTTTAGGCACTAATACTCCAGAGAACCCATAGTAACAGATCTAGAGGCTTTTTTGGTGTATGTGGGTGAGGGGATAAAAAGCTGTCTGGCTTCCCATCATCCCAATCCCATTAACACTTTTATCTTGTTATCAGATTTTGAAAATGGAAATGGGCCATGTTTGCAGGTGGCCTTGTAATTCAGAAAGCTGTCAAATACATAAGCTCCAGATTTGCTTTGTTTTGCTGAAAGCAATTCACTTGGAACAGTTTGAATTCCACAGTATATAGCTCTCTAAGTCCTAACTTATCATTTTTATTATCAAATCCTAAAATTAGATTTTTTAAAACTTTTTTTTTTTACTTCACAGGCATTAGTTCTACAAGTCCTTTCAGAACAGTTGCACTTATGCAAAATGCAATGTAACTGATGGAAAATTCAGACTTCATCACTTCCACTTGAAACACTTGTAGGCACCAAACACTTCTAAATTGAAAAGGTGTTATCCATTAACATTTGTAAATTATCATAACAGTAAATGTAGAACAATCTGTCAACTAGAACCTAAAGGGATTTTTGAGAGCTTTCTGTTCCACAGATATATTTTAATATTATGATAATGAAAATCATCATCTACCATAACTGCCCAGAGTCCCTCCTCAGGGGGGAGATGGGCGGTGATAAAACTTTGATCAAATAAATAAATAAATAAATAAATATCCTAGAATGTTAACCACAGTATTCATAGTAATGCAACTTAACAGAAATAGTAAAAGAGAAAATAAACAATTTAGTTAGCAATATCTTATGTGAGCTGCAAAAATCCACTAACTAGTGGCAAAGAGAACCATCTGGGAGTCCTAATTTTTGTTGCAGAATTGGAACATAAATGCAACATCAGTGTTAAGTTCTCAGTGGCTACAGAATGCTTACAGATAGGACTAGGACTAACATTTTTTTTTTTAAGTGTAGGGTATAACAGAGCCCATCTTGTCTGTCTGCTGCTGCTGTAACTTTCCAATAAAAGTAAGTATATAAAATATTCTATAAATAAAAGTATTACAGACATTTTCCTCCAAAGAAAACACACCAAACCACACCAAACCAAAATTATGGTTTATTTTTTCAAATACCCTTTTGAAAACAATATTTTTCATTTTTGCAACACACTGGAAATGAGGCATATTCTAACCAAATCTGCATTTTTCCAGATGTTTATCTTAAGTGTCGTCACTCTTAAACATCTAAACTCAGAATAAGTGCTGATAGGTATTGTTCAGGTTATTAAAAAAAAATAATGAAAATACTGAAAATATTTGTACTGGCTGCACTTTATCCTGAAGTTAGATAAACTGGAATCCATTTTTCTATATTAATTTCTGTGTTGGACTGTAATGATTATCTTTTCTTTAGGTAATAAACAAATACATGAAAAAGGCTTGAAATTTCCAGCATTTGCACTATTGATCTGTTATCGTAAGAGAATAGATTTAGATAACCCACTGAAAATTGTTCCAGTTTCAGTTTGTATAAAGAATTTAAATGATTTTCCCAAATAATAATGCAGTTATTGATTACATCCTTCAAATTTTGAAAATTCATTCTAAGAGTGATCTTCATGTGATAATTTTCTATTAAATACACATTCACATACAAACTGAGTGGGCAAACAGGAAAAGAAGGAAGGAAGGAAGGAAGGAAGGAAGGAAGGAAGGAAGGAAGGAAGGACGTTCAGCTTTTTCAAACTGGCAACACATTTCTATTTTCAATTTTTCAGTTTCTCTCAGATATACTAAAAGTTGTCTGAGACCCCTGTCAATAACAACTTCATGTTTAACAAATGAGTTTTTTTTTTCCTTCAGTAGTTCTGTGCTGATCTTAATTAACTGCAAGAATAAGTTTTCTTAATTTAAAAACTAATTATCAAGGCAAAGAGTCAATCTCATCTGACACCAAATGAATGAACAAATATTTCTCCTCTGGATGAGGCTACATAGCATTTCATGCTTTGAATACAAGATCATATTTATCAAAAATCATTTTATAGCCAGGGTGTATTCAAACTCAAATTCAGTAAACTGTAACTATTTCTACTTATACCAATAATTTGGAAGATTTTTAAGTGCATAATAATTAGGTAAAGGTAAAGGTTTCCCTTGACATGAAGTCCAGTCGTGTCCTACTCTAGGGGGCGGTGCTCATCTCCGTTTCAAAGCCGAAGAGCTGGCGTTTGCCCATAGACACTTCCATGGTCATGTGGCCGGCATGACTAAGCGGAACACCGTTACCTGCCTGCCTAAGCGGTACCTATTAATCTACTCACATTGGCATGTTTTCGAACTGCTAGGTTGGCAGGAGCTGGGACTAGCAACGGATCATTGTAAATGCTATCCAGTTAAGGTATGCTGCCTATAATGATTGACCTTGGAGCTCTGAACTAAATCCATAGCTATATAAAGAAAAGTGGAAGCTACATAAAGTTGCCTTCATCCAATTTAATCAGAAGAGTTTCTAAATTATTTGGTGTTTCAGCAGATGTCAAGATTGCAAAAAGCCTGAACTGCTCCATCCAGTTTCTCCATAAAATGCCAAAATGGAAAGACAGAAGGTGGGAATGAAGTCAAAAGAAGTTATAGGCTATCTTATCTCTTTGGTTCCCCCCACTTCCAATCTCAGAAATTTGACCTCATTACATGCAGTGTCAATAATAGTGCCCTCCCTTTTCCAGAATGAATTTTTATTTAACTTTCCGGTTTTCCAGATGGTACCTGGGTATGTCACAGATGCCTAGATGCCTGTAGCACTGCACTGCCAATTTTGAAGTGTAAAGCATGAAAATCAACAAATGAATCAGGTGGCAAATCCACTACAGTGCTTTGTAAACCCTTCAATTAATATAAGAATATAATAAACTTTAATATTTTTAGAGATTGTTCAAATATATTTTGAGATATTCAAAGGAAAGGCAAGTATAGAATGAGAAATCAGACATCACATATTGAAATATCACTAGAAGACCATTTGGAAAGCTATATCACATTTCAATTTTAGCATTATTATATCATTAGAATTATGATTAATTTTATGAACTATTATTTCATAAAACCTGGTTACCTGTATTGTGTTTTAATGACTAGATTTAGATCACTAGGAAAAATTGGCACTCAAAATGCAACATTGATTCAAATGATGTGGTTAAGTGCTATAAAAGTTTCCTTTTGAACAGAATGCAGTTTATGTATTTAGTTTATTCCAGAATAATTGAATATTGAATATGGTTATGTTCTTTTGAATTATACATTTTGGAAACCAGTAGATACATAGATATATCCCTTCTCTTTTTATTTTTGAAGAAGTATTTCTTTATTAGGGGTTCTGTTCAGAAGACCATTTATAACTTTGAATTGCATATACTGGATGTTTATTGATTATTATTGTTGTAATAATAGAATTAATTTTCTATTATTTCTCTATTGTTAAATAAGCAGATTTAAGAAGCAATTTAATGTGGTAATATTTTATTATGAACATAGCAAAAGTTTTATATAGTGTGTGTGTGTGTATAAATAAAATAAAATTACACGTTTATATAAAAACCCACAAAAGCATTCATCTCTCTCTCTCTCTCTCTCTCTCTCTCTCTCTCTATATATATATATATGTATGTGTGTGTGTGTGTGTGTGAAATTGTAATCAGTCTTTTATCTTGATACATACACATACACACTGTATATCAGAAAGAAGTTAAAATGTTTATTACAGAGAAAATTGATTTAAGTTATTTTTAATAATACAAAAATTAAAATCCTAATTTTCCAATAATACACTATTTTTCAGCATGCACTGCAATCCTACTCTGTTTACTTCAGAATAAGCCTGAGTTCTATGGATTGTTTTCTCTACATGAAGAAGCAAAGCATTATGTTTGAATGATAAACCTCACTGAAAGGTTACTCCAAGAGCTTTGGTACCTGGTGTGAAATAAATCAGTAGTAAACCCCAGAAAAGAATAAACAGGCTAGTATGGTTTATCTATGTCTGCTTTCTTATATTTTCATTGGTTTGAAGTCTCTTGATACCTGCTATCCATACCTGCCTATATCTGTCGCAATCTGTTAAACTTTTTTTGTCTTGCCAAGGAAAATCTTCTAAAAAGCACTGAGGCAATTTAAAAAAAAAGAATCAAACAGGAATAGATGAGGGAAACTTAGAGTAGTTCCCTCAGCTATCGTACAAAACAATCTTTCTCTAGGCTTCACAATTTGTTTGATAGATGTATATCCCAGTGAACTGAATGTAGATTCTGTAATCAGTCATTTTCTTCTTTCAGTGTTTCAGATATCTAATTTTAACGTTTTAAAATTACTATCTTGTTCACTAAAAAAAAAAAGCCTAAAAGGACTGTCAAAAAGGAAGGGATTGTCAAACTCCTGATGACTTCAGAGACAGTAATCTGTCTCTGTGTGTCTGTGTGTACTATTAAAATATTTATAAAAAGGGAAAGGAAATAGATATATTTCCTTTTTTCTTAAAGTTAGTGCTATTAACAAAACAGTGGTAAGGTCCTTAGTTTAGAAAAGTGGAACCCATTCATTGACCAGAGGGCTTGTAATTTAGGCACCCAGTTAAGAAACTTGTTTACAAACTAGGTCAGAACCTTAGTTCCTAAAACGATAGGAAAAGTAGGTTTTTTTTTCCCCTCTTTGTAGTACATGGATCTTTGATAGCACAGAACAATTATGCTGACATGGAAGCAGACCTGCAACAAATCCAGACATCTACTTAGTCCCCATATCTACACCAACAACACCATCACAGACCCTAACAAGCACAATGACAACATTAGAGCTTCCTTCACATGATATATGCCATCATCTGCCAGCAATGTCCCTGTATTCTATGTAGGACAGATGGGATAACTGCACAAAATAATTAGTGGACACACATTTGATATCAGGACACAAAACAAAAACAGAGTTGTATCAGAGCATTTCAACATCCCAAGATACTCTATAAGTAAAGGTAAAGGTTTCCCTTGACATGAAGTCCAGTCGTGTCCAACTCTAGGGGGTGGTGCTCATATCCGTTTCAAAGCCGAAGAGCTGGCGTTTGTCCGTAGACACTTCCGTGATCACATGGCCAGCATGACTAAACGGAACACCGTTACCTGCCAGCCAAAGTGGTACCTATTAATCTATTCACATTTGCATGTTTTCGAACTGCTAGGTTGGCAGGGGCTGGGACTAGCAATGGGAGCTCACCCCGTCATGCGGATTTGAACTCAAAATGGTTGTTTCTGAAAAACAGGACTTGAACTCCACCACTGAGAGGGAGGTTGCTGAACAAACGTACATCAAAAGGTTTCAGGCAATTCTCAGAAAGCCTCAATAAATACAATGTGTTCTTAATGCATTACAGCTGTTAATTGATAAGCTATTTGTAACCTGCCTCTCATATGATTTGCAACTACATAACCAACCTATGTCACTTGCCCCTCTTTTCCCCTCTGCCTCACATCAATTTAAATCCTACACCAGTCTAGCTACTCTGGTAGTAATAAATGTTAGCTGCTGCTGACAAAAGTTTATGACTTGTAATAAATGTTAGTCAGAAAAGATGCTAGTAGAAACCTCCTGATTTTTTTCTGATCCTAGACTAACAGAGCATCCTCCTATAATGAAAGGATACTACTACATGGTTAAATAAAATCTTCACTTGTATTAATCTGAACATAACCACCTTAATGAAAAATAATATTCTACACACAGACACGCACACATATACTTACATACATACATACATACATACATACATACACAGAGCAACTGCTGCAGATGCAAGGAAACTGGAAATTTTAAGCTTAATTCAGGGTTTCATTCATGGAAAGGATATTTTAAATTAAAAGATTAGGGAATATTAATCATATTGCCAAATGGCAGGGTTGTATTACATTAATAACTGTCAACTGGCAAATGTGATACTAAAATAAAATAAAATAATAAAATAAAATAAAAATAAATAAATAAATAAAATAATGTATCAGTAATTTCCATTAGCTTATTTATTTCAGTGAAGTTACCAGAAATCTAATTCTTAAATAAATTTTGCTTTAAATGCTAGTACTTCACATTGAAGTAGTAGATCATATGACGATGATGATGATAACGACAATGACAATAATAATTCTTTCTCCAAAGATACCAAAATCTTTGCACCACAATTGAATATATTTGAGTCTCATACAAAAGATCCTAAGTCCAGTCTCCAGTACAGCTGAGCAAGGCTCCTCTGTAAAAACCTGGAGGGCCAATGTCTACGACTTATACTTAATGCTTCAATTTTGTAGAAGCCAATTTCCTTGTTCCCCTAAAACAGGACTGATGATTAGGCATCCAGAACTGAAAGTTTGTCAAAAGTGCTCATCCAAATAAAAAATTTGCTCTCTAAAACATATATGAAATCCTGATTTGGCATACTAGTTACAATGAATAAAATTGGACATCTTTTCTTACAAGTTAACCAATAGGAGTTGAACATGCCTCAGATGAAAAGGTTAACAGAAATGACCTTCAGATCAACAATGCCATTTTAGGTAGGGAAGGATATAATTTTGCTACAAGAATTGCCAGAAACATTGATTTTTAGTATCAACACAAGAGAAAAAGCAAGTATTTAAATAATAATTTCTGGCCTCAGTTGTATTTCACAGAAAGACCTTTAACTGCTCTGCTTGAGTGACTTCCATTAGGTAACAAGTCCTGGAAAAACAGCTTGAGACACTGGAGAATTGACATTGAACAGAATAGGCAACATTATGCTACATAGACAAATACCTTTCTATTTTGCTAAAATATAACCTTAAGACAATAGCTTCCTATAAGTTACTTTTAAAATCAACATCCCTAGGAACTCATTTTTTGTCTAAAGCATTATGTTAAGACCCAATAATTCATAATCATGTTTTCAGACTAGCCTAAAAATAGCTTCCATTTGAAATGGAATGTTTACAACACCATAACCCAGCTGTGATACTATATGAAGACAGACTTGGAAGAAACTTCCCTAAAGCCAGTGTAATCAAGTGTGTAAAGATGCAGTCAAGTGTAAAGTTATTGTTACATGTACAGCTACAAGCAGTGTTTTGATGCCACACTGGCATTCTGTGTTTCAGTTACAGTGAGAAAAAGGAATGTTTCCAGTTGAAAATTCAAAATTGCATTTTAACAGGGCAGAGCCAAAAGCTTTCTCTAATTTCATCACATTTGTTTCATGCTGCAAATTGGGGGTGGGTGATGACATTTGGTAATACAGGACAAGGCATGTAGGAACTAATGACTCCAGTGATGAGTATAGCATAATTTCCAGAGGGTCATGTAAGGATGAAGAAGATAAAGATTTATCAGAACAAACAACTGAGGCATTCAGCAGAAACTGGCAGAGGAAACAACTTTCCAAAAGAAAAAATGAAATAAAGAAGTAAAGGAAATAGCCTTCTACCCAATTTATGAGCATGACTCACAGGGAAAAAAAAGAGAGACGTCAAAGATATTCTGTACCATTGGCACTCAAAAACAGCTTTTATGCTTTCACAAAAGAAAGATACTTCTGAGAGCTTTAAGGGAAGAAAAAAAGGATACTTTGATCAAGAAGGTGGATTCTTAACAGGCAGATAACTGCTCTGCAAGAAGAAAAGAGTTGTAAGTGATTGGCGGTTGTACACTATGACTTGTACAGTGTCTAGGTCAGACAACAACATCAAAGACTTATCAGGTTAATTAACAATTATTCCTTCCTGTTAGTTTATATGGGAACAAAAGATATTATTTAAAACTACAAAATAAGATGGGGAATCATGGGGGTGGATGGGGGTTCAGGTATTTTCATCTCTATATACAGGGTATGGAAAGAAGGGAAGGGAAATAGGAATACTGCAAGTAAATGACTGACTATGCAATCATGTCAATGGAAGAAACTTGATATCTGGGAACATACTTGAATTACCTGGATGATGGACTGCTATTGCAGCTCATAACAAATAGTAAAAATGTATTTAGCCAAGCTTGATAGAAGGATTTTAAAATGAATTCTGTGGACGTAAAAAGTCCTGAAGTAAGTTCAGAAGGCAGTAGGAATCTCTCTTTCATGAGGCCTATTAAAATACTCATGAAGATCATTTGCTCATTTCAGAATATAAGAAATCAACAAGATGAAAGTGAACTCTTTAGTACATGAAAACATAAAAGATTTGACATCTGGGTAAAGTGGGGAGTTAGCACATCTCCAAATGAGCAGAGACAACAACATGGCTGCAATCAAAGGACTAGTGTATAGACCAGTCCCACAGAATCTCTCTGGATAAGGAGAGGACAAGAGATCACCCACTTGTGCTCTGGATGGCTGCTTCTCATGAGAAGACTACAGGATAGCAGTTTCCTGCAGGCTTGAGCATCAGGAGACAAAGGAAAGCCATCACACTCTAAACCATGGCGGAGCTTTTTTAAGAACACTGGGTTCACTAACTCACTTTCTAATCACTTTCAGAAATTACCTATTCAACTACCTTAAGACTAATAGAAATCTTCAAAATGACAAGTTTGCAAAGCCACCTGGTGAGTTTATCTTCATTCTAGAACAAAAGAAAAAAATAACTATAAGCTTAAGAATTTAAAGAAATTCTTGAAATAAACTGGAAAAGCTAAATAAGATTTTAATTCAAGAAAGTTATAAACAAATTAAGGGACCAGACAAATTTGGAATATTAGGACTTTTACTCTAAGGTTTTGGAAATAATTATATAAATAAACCTTTGTACCTTTGTGGAAACTAAATTGTTTAGTCTAATTTAAGTTGTAACAGAAATTTGGGAATTTATGATTTCAGAAATAGGACACTAGAGGGATCTAAATATTTCAGGCATAAAAGGAAAAATAATAATATTAAAAAAAAACAGAGGTGGGGGCTTGCCTTTTGTCTTTGGTCAGTATTGGGACAAAATAACAGAAAATGGTATGATAGTAGAAATACTCCAGGAGATATTTGAAGAATGGGGACAGAAACTAGCAGCTACAATGTCAGGAATGTTCTTTTCTTCTGTGGATAGACCATGTCCAAAAGATATTAAAAAGAAAACTCAGATTTGAAAGAAAATACCTTGGAAGATCTACAGGATAAAGAGCTGAAACAAGCCTTATTTGATGTAGAAAAATAAGAATATAAAGAAATTGTTGAAATATTGGAAAATGAAAAAAAAATGTGGCTTATAAGACATAGATAACAGTTAAAGCGGTAATACAAAGGATAAGCCAAAAGAACGACCGGGACATCGACTCCCTACTGGATTTATGAAAGAGGTTTGTTAAAGCCTCAAAGAAGCCTCTGAGATAGGAAAAAGAAAATCTGAAGAGAGATCAAATGTTATGACAACATCTGAATGAAATAAAGATTAAGATTCTTAGAAGCAAAAGTGAGGAGTGCAAAGTTGGTTTCTTTGACCAAGGTATATACTATACTATAAAATTCTGGGAACCCTTTATGGACTTTTGCTAACACCAGGACTGAAATGTTAATGATTTATGGATTTGCATATGGATAAGGGATGGATTATTGGAGGAAGAAATATTTGCATGTAACCTTATAGTGGGTGAAGAATTACTAAGTGTGTACTTGTTGTGATAAAAATCAGAAATCACTTCTTTAAATCTTCTTTCCTTCATTTTTTTTCCTTTTCCTTCCTTTTCTTTTTCAATTTTTCCCTTTTTTCTTGCACTTTCTATTCTCTCTTTACTTTTCCTTTCTGAATTTTGTTTGCATTGTCTTTTATTATTGTCTTTAAAAAAACTTTCAATAAAAATTATTTAAAAAGAAAAAAGAAAACATAAAAGATTTAATAGGTATGTTGGAGACTGGATAGAATGACTCACGTGATTAGAATATAGCAAATGAATGGATAATAAATGCACAGCTATCAGAATTTGATTTCATGGCCAGAGGAACTAATGGGAAAAGGAGCTTGGTATGGGGGAGTTGGAAATATCCAAATAATTTGGTTGCAAGTCCAGAGCTTGGGGCTGAGGGTGGGGGAATAGAAGTCTGTGACAGAATGTAGACCTGGCCTAGGGAACAGGGAAGGAACGAGTGAACCTTTAAGGGGCATTTTCAGAAAATGTCTGAAGTCCTGAGAAAGAGGAAACTCTGAGAAAGAAACTTAAAACACCCCACCTTGATTCTGTTTGGTATAAACAGGGCAGAGAGTGAAACTTGGCAGGCTTTCAATATTCAGTTCTTCTGTCTTTTTACAATAAAGAATATTCCTGGAATCCCTGTTCTGCCTGTTAATTTTGCCTACCTGGAATGATTGACAAAGGCAAAATAAGAAAAGACAATTTGATTGCAAAACAAAACAAAACCCTGAATGAAGATCTGGAAACAGCAAAAACATGTGCAGATAGGTATGGAAGGAAGAATACCTATATATAGCCCAGAAATGCTAAAGCTGAGAATTGGTTGAGATTGGCAAAGGATGCTAAGAACAAAGGACAGGATTTATTAAAAGGTAAAGGTTTCCCTTGACGTAAAGTCCAGTCGAATCCGACTCTAGGGGGCGGTGCTCATCTCCGTTTCTAAGCCTTGGAGCCGGCGTTGTCATAGACACTTCCGGGTCATGTGGCCAGCATGACGACTCGGAACGCCGTTACCTTCCCGCCGAAGCGGTACCTATTGATCTACTCACATTTATTAGGTATGTTTAAAATAAAAGGAAAAGAATACTAGCTGCTGAATTATCTCTATCCCTTATCTGTCATCTCTATTATCTCCATCTACCTACCTACCTACCTACTGTACCTACCTACCTTATTTTGGTCCAATTTTCTCTGTCAAGAATCTGTATTGTACCAGGAAATTGTGAAGATCAGACTGAAGGGACAGGATCGTAGCTTGAGACTGACAGAAACAAAATCAGGAAATACGATTTATTTTGAATGGGTTTAAATTTCTAGGACAAGTTGAATTGCAGCATAAAGTACTGAATAAAGTAGCTGATGATCTGATGAAACCTTTATGTGTTGTATTGAGAAATCATAAATAACAGGTCGAGGGGCAGACAACTGGAGGAGAGCATGACAGAAGAAAAAAGGGGATCCAGAAAACAGTCTGACAGAAATACCTGGGAAGATTCTGAAATAAGACATACAGTAGCCAATCTGTAAGCATCTTGGTAAAAATGTGGTGATTATTGAAAGTCAGAATGGCTTTGCCAAGAACATAATTTATACTTACCATTTCTTTAGTAATCTCTTTTTTTCCACATTCAAAATTATAATTTGGTGGAAACTTTAAAAAGGGGTACATATGACCTAAACCTCAGCTTCTATGCCCCTGGCCCAGTGTATAGGTAGGAAGTATTCTCCTCATTTTAACTGGTTTTACTGACATTGTGCAGCTTAAGTTTAATGATATAGCAATCATAAAGCTAACTGGAATCAGAGCAATGAATCCTCCTGATTAAAATGAGGCTTGCTGCTAATTGCCAAGACTCCTGAAAGTGCCATCACTGTCATAGAGATGGAGGAAAAAATTGTTGTACAACATTTTTTTTACATAGACATATTGATAAATGAGAAGACCCTATATATATGACAGTTGTATACCTACGTCAAACTGTGATGGTGTTTGTGACTCAAAAAAATTACATACTGTACATATATGTGTCTGTGTGTGTGTGCATACAAATGCAACACAATATTAAGAAAAAAACTACAAGAAACATGTCTAGAAATGAGGGTATAGACAAATTATGGAAAAACTATAACACTCTGCACAAAATAAATGATTATCCATAAAAATGCAGATGAGTTTTCCTACAGAATTTTTCATTTTGGTCAAACACACACACACACACACAATTTGTATTAAAGAAAAATTTTAAAAGAATAAAAACAATGCAAATTTTGAAAGAAAGAAGTAGAGAAAGAAAAGTAATAAGTGAAAAAAAGGTGCAAAGAAAGAGAAATAAAAGAAAAAGTTATAAAGAAGTGGCTTCCAATCTCCTTAACAGCAGTTACAAGTACATTTATATTTTACCTTCTCTCTAAAGTTACAGCATATTTTTCTTCTTTCCATAATCTTTCTAATCACCAAACCCATAATTCACAAGTCATTTTTTTTCTTTTTTCAGCAAAAAGTGCATAAGGGGTTTCCAGTCACTAATAAATGTGATATTGTCCTTTCTCTAATCAGAGAATTTTGCCATCTATTCTAAGTCTGTCATCTTTACCAGCAATTCCTCAATTAGGGGTATTTCAGAATCTTTCATAATGTTGGGCGTATAACAGTCTCACAGCAATTATATATAAAAACAGTCTTCCATAATTCTTTTCTAATAGTTTATCCAATAATCCCAGAAAGAAAAGTTCTGGTTTCAATTGAATATTAATCTTTAAAATTCTTTGTATTGCTGTGTATATTTCAACCCAAAATTTTCTGATTTTTACAGGTCCACCAGGCACGATAAAATGACCATGTTTTCCACATTTCCAACATAGATCTGAAGTACCTTCATACATTCTAGATAAGTTTTCTGGAGTCATGTACCAATGGCACATCATTTTATATAAATTCTCTTTTAAGTTATAACATAATATAAATTTCAGTCCTTTCAGCCACATAGTTTCCCACTGTTCCATCAGTACATTATGTCCAAATTTCTTAGCCCATTTTATCATACACTGTCACTTGTTATTCTTCCATTTCAAATTTCAACAAAAGTTTATACATTTTAGCAATGTTCATCATTTGTACATAGTTCAATTTCAATTTTTTTCCTGTGCTGTTCAATTCCAAATTTCCTATCATCTACCTTTAATCTTCCTCTTAACTGTGCATATGGAAACCATTGAAAGCTAAATCCCTTTGCAGTGAATTGTTCTCTTGATTTCATCTTATATTCTCCATCCTCTTGTTCTAACAGCTCTCAGTAAGTTAGCCATCTCTTTTTGCCTGCTGTTTCTTTTCTATAAAATGCTTCTTGTGCTGAGATCCATAATGGCATTTTGAGGCACAATCAGGATTGATATCTATTCCATATTTTTAATATGGCACTTTTTGGTCAAACTTTAAATGAAATAAAACAAAAAACAAACCAAAATCCCAAAACTCTTTCTGATGAAAAATTGTCCTTCACTTGCAGTGAAAATGATCACCCTTCCTCCCTGCTTGGGAGTGAGTTCTGAAGCAATGGTACTGATTTTGTGAAAAATCTATTATGCATTAAAATATATACCTTAATTGAAGCCTATATGATGAGCTCCTGAGAATAATTTAGGGGGGACTGGAGGGTTCATATGAGAGACTAACATAGAACAGTTTTATGGAGTACATATTGATTTTGTTCTCAATATTTTAAGAAGTAAGCACCATTCAGTTTTATGGAATGTCTTCCGAAGTAAATGGGCAAATGTAATTGTGGCCTAAATTATACACTAAATATTGACACATTGTTCAGAAAGGGTAGTACTTGGCAAGGAATTCTGTACTTAGAAAGTGAAATGACATTTTTAGCCTTGAAATTAATACATTAAAATAAATTTCTATGATATATTATTTAAAATATAGTGGAGAGTGGATGAATTTAAGTCTTTGATCTTAAATATATGTAGGTTTTACAGTGAATAGAATGTTTGTACAAGTTTCTCTTTTTTAAAAGATCAGTTTAATCCCCCCCCCCCAAGTTTTGGGCCACTATTGCTACAAGAGCTTTAAAGCCCTCCTAAATCACTGAGTATTCTTTTTCTAAATGGAAATAATAATAATAATAATGCAATTAGATGGAGGATTTAGGGCTGAAGATTATCTTTGCAATGCTCAGATATATAACAGTCTAAAAATAGTGTATTACAACTGGAAGTAGCTGATCTATTCAGATTTATATCTTTCAGTTATGGAACTGTCTATTTAAAGGCTTGTGACCCATGTTGGTTTTGATCAATGGAGCTTCAATATTTTCACTTAGGCTCAAGACTTTAGAAAAAATGATGTGTGAATTACTCCAGTGCTCTTCCTCAAACAACAATAAAAAAATATTTCTGAAAGTCCATGAGGTCATGGAAAGCTGGTAAAACAGTTTTTATGCATACACAAGGCTGGTGTTGGGGATAATGCCATAAGAGAACACATCGGGATCAAGGAACCCTGCTGCTGTGGTAATGGCCAGATCATATCACTTCAGCAAAATATCTCTTTGGAATTCTGCCTGACATAAAACTTTAGAATTAAGAAGCCTTATTGCTTGTTGTTGTTTATTCATTCAGTCACTTCTGACTCTTTGTGACTTCATGGACCAGCCCACGCCAGAGCTTCCTGTTGGTCGTCAACACCCCCAGCTTCCCCAGGGATGAGCCCATCACCTCTAGAATATCATCTATCCACCTTGCCCTTGGTTAGCCCCTCTTCCTTTTGCCTTCCACCCTCCCTAGCATCATCATCTTCTCCAGGGTGTCCTGTCTTCTCATTATGTGGCCAAAGTATTTCAGTTTTGCCTTTAAGATCATTCGCTCAAGTGAGCAGTCTGGCTTTATTTCCTGGAGGATGGACTGGTTTGATCTTCTTGCAGTCCAAGGCACTCTCAGAATTTTCCTCCAACACCACAATTCCAAAGCATCTATCTTCCTTCGCTCAGCCTTCCTTATGGTCCAGCTCTCGCAGCCATATGTTACTATGGGGAACACCATTGCTTTAACTATGCGGACCCTTGTTGTCAGTGTGATGTCTCTGCTCTTAAGTATTTTATCGAGGTTTGTCATTGCTCTTCTCCCAAGAATTAAGTGTCTTCTGATTTCCTGACTGCAGTCAGCATCTGCAGTAATCTTTGCACCTAGAAATACAAAGTCTTTCACTGCTTCTACATTTTCTCCCTCTATTTGCTAGTTATCAATAAAGCTGGTTGCCATAATCTTGGTTTTTTTCAGGTTTAGCTGCAAGCCAGCTTTTGCACTTTCTTCTTTCACCTTCATCATAAGGCTCCTCAGTTCCTCTTTGCTTTCAGCCATCAAAGTGGTATCATCTGCATATCTGAGATAGTTAATGTTTCTTCCAGTGATTTTAACTCCAGCCTTGGATTCTTCAAGCCCAGCATGTTGCATGATGTGTTCTGCATACAAGTTGAAAAGGTATGGTGAGAGTATACAACCCTGCCGTACTCCTTTCCCAATCTTAAATCAGTCTGTTGTTCCGTGGTCTGTTCTTACTGTTGCTACTTGGTCATTATACAGAGTCTTCAGGAGGCAGACAAGATGACTTGGTATCCCCATACCACTAAGAACTTGCCACAATTTGTTATGGTCCACACAGTCAAGGGCTTTAGAATAGTCAATAAACAGAAATAGATATTTTTCTGAAACTCCCTGGTTTTTTCCATTATCCAGAGGATATTGGCAATTTGGTCCCTAGTTCCTCTGCCTTTTCTAAACCCAGCTTGTACATCTGGCAATTCTCGCTCCATGAATTGCTGAAGTCTACCTTGCAGTATCTTGAGCATTACCTTACTGGCATGTGAAATGAGTGCCACTGTTTGATAGTTTGAACATTCTTTAGTGTTTCCCTATTTTGGTATGGGGATATAAGTTGATTTTTTTCCAATCTGATGGCCATTCTTGTCTTTTCCAAATTTGCTGGCATATAGCATGCATGACCTTGACAGCATCAACTCGCAAGATTTTGAACAGTTCAGCTGGGATGCCGTCATCACCTGCTGCCTTGTTATTAGCAATGCTTCTTAAGGCCCACTCAACCTCACTCTTCAGGATGTCTGGCTCTAGCTCGCTGACACACTGTCAAAGCTATCCCCTATATTGTTATCCTTGCTACACAGGTCTTCCGTATATTCTTGCCACCTTTTCTTGATCTCTTCTTCTTCTGTTAGGTCCTTGCCATCTTTGGTTTTGATCATACCCATTTTGGCCTGGAATTTACCTCCAGTGTTTCTACTTTTCTGGAAGAGGTCTCTTGTCCTTCCTATTCTATTGTCTTCTTCCACTTCCGCGCATTGCTTGTTTAAAAATAATTCCTTATCTCTTCTGGCTAGCCTCTGAAATTTTGCATTTAATTGGGCATATCTCCCCCTATCGCTGTTGCCTTTTGCTTTTCTTCTTCCTTGGGCTACTTCTAGTGTCTCAGCAGACAGCCATTTTGCCTTCTTGGTTTTCTTTCTCTTTCGGATGTATTTTGTTGCCGCCTCCTGAACAATGTTGCTATCTTCTGTCCAGAGTTCTTCCGGGATCCTATCTACTAGGTCCAGTCCCTTAAATCTATTCTTCACCTCCATTGCATATTCCTTAGGAATATTAGTGAGCTCATATCTAGCTGATCTGTGGGTCTTCCCTAATCTCTTTAGTCTGATCCTAAATTGTGCAATAAGAAGTTCGTGATCTGAACTACAGTCAGCTCCAGGTCTTGTTTTTACCGACTGTATAGATGTCTGCCACCTTTGGCTGCAAAGGATGTAGTTAATCTGATTTCGGTGTTGTCCATCTGGTGAAGTCCATGTATAAAGCCGTCTCTTAGGTTGTTGGAAGAGAGTGTTTGTTATGCAGAGTGAGTTGTCTTGGCAAAATTCTATTAGCCTATGTCCTGCTTCATTTTGTTCTCCCAGACCATGGTTACCTGTAATTCCAGGTGTCATTTGACTGCCCACCTTAGCATTCCAGTCTCCCGTGATGAAAATAACATCTCTTTTAGGCGTGTTCTCCAGTAGGTGCTGCAGATCCTCATAGAACTGCTCTACTTCAGCTTCTTCAGCATATGTGGTTGGGGCGTATATTTGGATCACTGTGATGTTAGATGGCTTGCCCTGAATTCGAATTGAGATCATTCTATCCGTTTTTGGATTGTATCCAAGCACTGCTCTAGCCACTTTACTATTCATTATGAAGGCTACTCCATTTCTTCTGTGGTCCTCTTGTCCACAGTAGTAGATCTGGTGGTCATTTGATGTGAAGCGGCCCATCCCAGTCCATTTCAGTTCACTGATGCCCAAAATGTCTATCTTTAATCTTGTCATCTCACCAATAACCACATCCAATTTGCCCTGGCTCATAGATCTTACATTCCAGGTTCCAATGGTGTGTTGATCCTTAGAACATCGGATTCGCTGTTCACCACCAGCACCGTCGGCCGCTAGCTGCGTCATCACATCTGGGGCTAGTTGAACTCATCCCTCCCCAGCAGCATTTTGGCCATCTTCTGACCTGGGGGTCTCATCTTCCGATGGTATACTGACGTATCTCTGGTTGTACTGATCCATTTAGTTTTCACGGCAAGAATACTGGGGTGGGTTGCCATTACCTTCCCCAGGGATCGCATTTAGTCTGACCTCTCTGTCATGACCTTCCCATCTTGGGTGGCCCTTCACAGTTTAGCTTATGGCATCATTGAGGTGCTCAAGCTCCAGCACCATGACAAGGTAACAATCCTTTTCTGTAGGCCTTATTGCTAGTTATAATAAAAACTATGATCTTGTGGATATATAATCCATCCACATTGAAACAATTGATTATAATATCTTACGCTGAATGGGCTAACAAACACTAACATCTTCAGAGATAAACTGTTTCTCATTAAGTATGAACAATATATCAGTTCTAATCATATAATAATTAAGAAAAAATAGATTTTATATACAGGACAAATTTCAGTGATCTGTTGTGGACATTCCCATTTGAAATTTGTATATATATATATTTAGCTCTTTCAGAAAATGCTATATAAATTCAGCTGCTGGCCCTAATTCAGTTTAATAAACTAGAGTTCCATAACAATAAAAACATTGGTAAATATATCATATGAGAGCCTCATTTGGTGCAGAGTTGTAGGCAGCAGTATTGCCACTGAAAACTCTCCCCATGACCCGAGTTCGATCCCAGTGGAAGCTGGATTCTCGGGTAGCCGGCTCAGGTTGACTCAGCCTTTCATCCTTCCGAGGTCAGTAAAATGAGTACCCAGCTTGCTGGGAAAGGTGACAAATAGGGAAGGCAGTGGCAAATCACACCGCTATAGTCTGCCAAGAAAACGTCATGAAAGTGGCATCCCTCCAACGGGTCAGACATGACTCGGTGCTTGCACAGGGTACCTTTCACACAAATATATCATACAACATCTGGAACAACAATTATGAAGACACTTTTCATATATGCTACAAGAGAAATTTGCAGTTTATTTGATCAGAAAACAATCTGGTATTCATAATGTCCTCAGTAAAACCCATCAAAATTTCCCCATTCTATCTGTTGTTTGATATTAGGTTTTTATCTATAAATATCATTAGCAATAACTTATAGTGATTGGACTGCATAATATTTTTAAAAAATGAACATGTGCCTCATTACCAAATCCTGGACTTCAGCTCCAGTATTAAACAGCCAATCATTATCAGAACTGACCTCCAAAACAGCTAAAGAATATCAAGTTGGAAGACTGTTCTTCAGAAGGCACTGTCTGAAAGTGTCAGGCCCACTTGGGAGAACAGGCCAGCAAATCCTAATTTCTCCCTCCTGACAGCATACACTTTGAGAATGTAGCTAGAAGGCTAAAGGAAATTTCCAGTAATATGAATACACCACAGGATGTAGCCAAGCCTCTAATGCAGTGTTTGGCAACCTCACACCTTTAAGATGTGTGAACTCCATTCCCAGAATTCCTCAGCCAGCATGTTGGCTGGGGAATTCTGGGAGTTGAAATCCACACATCTTAAAATTGCCAAGGTTGAAAAACACTGCTCTAATGGCATTCCTGGTCCTCAACAAAAGTGATAGGTCAAAAAATTTCAGGCTTAACCCTATGGTGATAGAACCAGAGGACCGAGAGGCCTCCAGGTCTACTTTGTGCCACATTATAAGCAGATCTGCAGGGATAAACCCTTTTGCAGCAAGAAGCAGTTTCTCTATATTTGCCAGATGATTTTCCTTTGAGCTAGAGTATCCTAGCTGTTTTTGGAGAAAAATAGCATAACTTGGGAAAGTCTGTTATTGACTTGGTAGTTGCCTTCCCTAATTTCAGCCTTATTATTAGAAGGTATTTTAAATGATAACCTAGTGTCTACAACTTTCCATCACAGCCCCCTTCCCCAAAATCATATAACCTGTCTCATTATAGATATGAACCTCAAATAATACTATGTAATTTTATTGGTCTAATTATGGCCTCACTGTTGAGCAGCCTGGACAATTATTTCCTTAATGGCTGAATGGCTCAGATGTGCTTGCTCACTGGATAGAAGACAAAGCAAATATTATAGACTACATAATTATTTTACAGTATCTACAGTACTTTATTAGATGATTTACTGGTTAATCACCTAATAATTATGGGGGCATAGTGGCTCAGTGGTTAAGACACCAGGCTTGTCAACCAGAAGGTTGCAAGTTCAGCAGTTAGAGACCCGAATGCTGCATGGTGGAGTGAGCTTCCGCACTCCCCCCAGCTCTTGCCAACCTAGCAATTTGAAAGCATGCAAATGCAAGTAGATAAATAGGTACCGCTTTGGCGGGAAGGTAACAGTGTTTCTGTGACTGTCATGCTGGCTCTTTGGCCATGGAAATGGAGATGAGCAGCACCCCCTAGTGTGTCATTAGACACAACTAAATGGGAATCTTTACCTTTACCATCTAATAACTGATGAACATTTAAACAATGATTTAGTTTTGATCCTGAAATATTCTTATAGGGATTTACCATCTGTCAATCCGCAATTTTGTCTTAATTGGCTGATTAAAGCCAGTATAACCCCTGGGCTAGATGTTGATACATGAAGTACAGAGGAACCAGGTCAATTCTAGCCCAAGGAATAACATACATGCATACATACATACATACATACATACATATCTCAGAAAGCTTTTTTAAAAAAAGATGTATCACAGCAAAAAGCACCCGACTCACAATTTAAAGAGCTTATGGGTCTAATAACTCAGGGACTCATGGCAAATGTTTCTGACACAAAAAAAGGGCAGTTAAGGTCATCCTAGCAGGGTAAAAAAAGAAGTCAGCAATTCAGAAATCCTGGATACTCACATCTGCCTTTGGGTATCTGCCTTTGGTGTGTCAGATATAGCTTATGAGAATCTTCTGAATCTGGGATGTCACATGCCATTAGATGATTGGGTGGTTATATTAAATAGACAAATACTGTAGATATTAATCATCTTTTTTTCTTCTTCATCCAGTGTTGACCTTCTCCTGGTGTGGCCCATGGTTTCTCCTTCAGAAGTCATCAACTTAATTGCCCAGCTTAAATCTGGGAAGGGATGGCCTTATTCTACTTGTATATAATTGATTGTTGGCAGTAGTATTAGCTAAAGTCAGTACCTGCACTGATCAAACCATGAACATCACCATGGATCAGGGTCTACCCACTGTAATCCCAATTACAAAAAAAGTATGCATTCTCACTCAAGTATAGTCACTCTGTAAATGCCATTACAAAACTGTTTGCCAGTTATCTCCTGGAGAATAAAGAAGCAGAATTTAGAATGGTCTGATCTAGCTTGGATAAGGTTTCAGTGTTCCTTCCCCATGTCATTCCTATTGAATTTAAATCTGCATTTAATTCTGTCTGTTGACTCATGATTTCTTTTGCTTATTTGCCAGCTTTACAGTAATATCCTTAGGGTTAGATGCATTGCTCAGGTCAGATGCATTACAAACCACAAGAAAATGCCAATATCTTAGCTCCAATAATATTTAATCTTTATATTAATTCATTAGTGGACTGTTTGGACAATCCAGACTTCCATCCTTCTAAATTATATAAAAGACATATAATTATCTTACTTCATGCTGACAATGCAGTGCTTGTATTGTGAACTCTAACAGGGCTGAGAAGAGCTCTTTATCATTTGCTTCTGGCAGGAATTTCTGACCATCAATTATTGCAAGATCAAGTGATAGTGTTTGCTAAAAGATCTTTGAAACATAAATGGTGAATAGATGCTAATGCAATAGACTGGTTTCAAGTTATAAATACCTGGAAATTAACTTTTGGCAACTGGGTCCTGGTTGCCCAAAAACAGCTTAATATCAATAATGCCCAGATAAGCATTTCAGCTACCCTCACATTTCTGCCCCTGCTCCATTCTGTACATTATACTTCATCTGCTTTCAAAGGCTTTGAGACTAAACTTCTAGCCCAACTGCTGTATGGCTCTTAGATTTACATTTACAGCAGTTGTATCAAGTTGGAAAGGGTTCAATCAAAATTCCCCCAGGCTATCTTCTCAGTAATTATCATGTGTGCTTAATGCTAGCACAACACTTGGAAGCAGGCCTGATTAAGTCTGAGTCCAAGGCCTGGCTTTTACTAATTAGTGATTGGCTTTTTTTTTTCCTTAGTGGGGTTAGCACCTCTCACTTGGACTGACAACTTTCAGTCTGTTTGTCACAAAAGACAACAAAGTGACTTCACCTTGGTTTTCTTTTAATGTCTTATTATCTGTGGGTTCAGAAATGGAAAACAAAAAAGAACTGTGTACAGTGATTATCAACAGGACCTTGTCAACTTACCAAATATCATTACTCTATAGAAGTTCTGAACCCTTTCCAAACAATCTGATATCTTCCAACCACCTTGAGGCAACATAGGGCCTTAAGCTTTGCCCATCAGAAGTATTGGAGGATAAATTTGGTAATATTCCTTTGTCAGATATTTGTCCTTGTGGCTAAGGGTAAGTTGAGATTGTGACTCATGTTCTATTATTTTTCTCATTTCATGGAAATATTAATATTCCCCACATAACTCAATGTTTTACTCCTACTCCAAGCATATCTGATATATTTTATACTTCCTTTTTACTGGCTGCACTACCATAACCAAATTTTGTGCTGTGGCTCAAATGCAGGAAATAACTCTTTAGGAATCAGGTTAGTTATGAGTTATTCAGTCCCTGAGCTTTGTCTGAATTTGCCAACGTATTTGGCAAATTCATGGATAGATGGATAATAGACAGACAGACAATCAGGTGATCTATTTTGACAAAAATCAGTAGGAATTGCCTACAAACTGTTCTGAGAAATTTTTGCATAACGGAAATTAAAGTACTATAAATGGTTCATAGACTTGCTCATTATCACCCTTCCCCCCTTTCTTTTCTTATTCTGGCTAGTTTGTTAAAAATATTTTTGAATACACCTGGGGTAAAGAGAGTTCTATTTATGCTTCCTGATTAGAAATTGTGATTAGGCCTAAGTTTCATTTGCCTCTGCAAGATGCTTTGTGCCATCAGGATGATGTCCTGTGATGTGATTTGCCAGTGAGGTACTCCACATCACCTCTCAGCCTATTCCAATCTTTAAAAACTGGAAGAAGCTTCTTTGCGAGTGCTGAGGATATGCAAAAGCATCTTTCAAGGCTTTCAGTAACTGACTGGGGAAAAAAAAAAAAGCTCTGTGCCTCTGCAGCACCTGTACAAGCTTTATCCAGCTCTTGTAAGGAGAAAAAGAAACAAGCAAGTAAAGTAAAATGCAGTGCATTCACTTTGGTTCACTTTTAAAATGAAGGGACTGGCTTTCTTTGCAAAGCACCTGCAAGAGGAGCTTTGCTCGATTCTGTTGTCAAAACAAAGTAGTGCTCAAAGATTTACTAAATCCTATTTATTACCTTCTGGCAAATCAAACAAACAAAAGTCTTAAAAGTGACACATTCTGGTTGAGTTAAAATTCTTAATTCATTTTTAATGGGAGTCTGAATAAATATGTTTTATTTATTTAATTTGATAGATGATAGATAGATAGAGATAGAGATAGAGATCACCCAACAGATTACTTTGGGCAGTGGGCAAATCAGCATCAGCATTAAACAAGATCCCTAAATCACATCTCCCACCCCATCACTTAAATGCTTAACTAACAGTATATAATAAGATGGTGGCCCATTCCCTATCAGCTATGTATCAGAAACATCTAAAGTCACGTCATTATTATTATTATTATTATTATTTTCCTGAATGCTATGTGTAAGGAGTTCAGCAGTGTCTGAGCACTGCAAAGAAGGACTGTGTTCTGGTACATCAACTTCTTACTGCTCATAGGGGCAGAACCTTGATATCTGATAGTTCAAGAAGGACCATTCTAAACATCCTGAGGAATTTTCTGATATGTATTTCAAAATTTAGTACATCTGTTGCAACTATTTTATCCAAGAAAGCATTGCTCTACAATTAGCCTTCATTTTATGTCACCTTATGCAATCAGCAATAGACGGGCCATATTTTATATGGACATAGTATATATATGGACAAAATCCTGAAAAATCATTAAATCTCTTAGGCTTTTGGCTTTCTACCCAAAATATTGCAAGATTTTGAGTTGGAAATGTAAATTTAATGAATTTGAACAAAGTTGCCATTTCAGCTACTTTAAGTTTGAAAGATGTATAAGCCACGGAGCCCGAAAAAGCCACACTGCCTATTTTTGCATTATCTGGTAATTCAGCAAGGCCTTTAATGTTGATGATGATATAGTGGTTTATTAAAAAAAAATGGTTAGGGACTGTGACCTAACTCACTGAATGTACTAATTAATTTGTAAAACAAAATTATTTTCACTTAGCTTTTCAGTTTCAAGAATCATTGAAACTAATAAGCAAAATTTATATGTACTTTTATTTTCCTAATGTATATAGTTTGTGAATCCTTTTCTGAACATATATCTCCAAGCTATTTATTCTACTATAATATTTTTGTTTTTTTCATACTTTCCTAATTATGACTGTTTGCGTAAATAGCATTAGCTAATAAATTGATTTTCTTATGGATTATTTTTTTAGTTAGAAACTCTTGAAAAATCCAGAAAAGGGCATATTTAGTACCTGGATAACTTTTAATCTCCTATAAATCCAGGATGTCAAATTCTGTTGTATGTATATATAAAATTGTATGGAATGAGTTTCTCACACATCTTTACTAGGTCATTATTGTTTACACCAGCATTCTTCTATGCGTTAAGAAAAGAATATATGTGCCAAAACCCTTGATTAAAATGTATAAGAGAGTATCAGTGATGAAAAATATTGTTTATTTATATAGTATTTTTATTATATTGCTGTTTTCATTCAGGAGAAGGTGAACAAATCACCCTCTCCCTAGTTTTACTAAAGGTAAAGCTCAAATTTCACTCCTAATCTATTGAACAGTTTTTTGTTTTTTTTCCCGACTTGATGGATATATTTCAGCCTTCTTCCTGCATTACCAATGGAGAATGCTCAGCATGTGAATGTTCCACATAATTTTAAACTGTGAATTTCATTCCAGCAATATGCAAACATTTGCAGCAGAGAACTGTTCATAGTTGTAATTGTACTTAGTTTGCTTCTTCCAGAATAGTCACAACATGAGGCACATGATGCACAAGAATCTCCAGAGAATTTTAAAAAGGGATAAAAATTCAATAAATAAACAAAATGATAAATAAAATAGAGAGATGTCTTGAAATTCTGGATTTCTTTACACTTGGTAGTGTTGCTATAGCCATGGCAAGTCTCTTGGGCTTTTTTAGATGTATTGTAATGCCAAAAAGGTAGAACTTCCCTTCTCAACCTTTCTCTTTTAATAGCTTTTCAACTCCCAATCCAGATCTCCTCCGTTTTCTGCAGAAGATGAGATAAATTATGTTGCAGGCTTCTTAGCATCATCACTGGACTTCCCTTGTTCCTATCTCTCAGATAATCATCACTAGTTAGCCACCAAATTGCCATTCTAGTTTGTTTTCTAAAGAAACAAATTTAATTTCTGACCTTGGTCCTGTTGCTCTATGAGTATTTTTACATAGGTACTCCATGCCCTTTACTAAAAATAAAATAAATAACATAACAACATAACATAATGCATGTAATACGCCTTTGTATTGATGAAGTATCCTAGTTTCTGCACTAGATCTATTAAAAAATAACACCCTTTTTTCCAAGTTGACAGAACTATTATTACCACTTCCTTTTGAGTTCTGAGCTCTGTTATTTGAGTTAGGAATGTGACAAATTAGTTTGTAGATGTGTAAAAAGTATGTATTTTCATTAGTCTAAGCTAAGTATAGTTGGTTGTTGTTGTTGTTTTGGTATTTATAATACCTTCTGGAATGGAATTACTGTATCATTTTTTTTTTTCAGCTGTACAGCCTGTATGCTTAACTTCCTTTTTTTTTTCCTGCTACAGTATTTAGGGTAAGCACATCCAGATGGTGAATCTCTTTACTTGAAAAGTTTGTGTATTAGAATGGGTAGTAATCACAAGGTATTAATTGCCTTAATTATGGTTTTGCCTGGGAGTCCTAAGAATTCTCATCAAGTAATTACCTCACATTTTCCAATACTATTTTCAGTGCAGTGTGATTAAATGAAAACAGTTTTTAGTGTATTGTGATTAATAAACCAAATCTGTTGCAGTTCAATATGACTGTCACACTTCTAGACAGTAGTTTTCTTCAGCCAAAATAGGGTGCTGGGAAAAAGCATACTGGGTGGCAAAAAGCATACTGGGTTGCTAAATACCAAGCTAGATATGATAAAGATTTTATATTCTGAAACTGAGAAAAGAATCAAAATCCAACTCACTAAAACCTAACTAAAGCCATCTTGGTTTGGGTATAATAAAGCAACATCAATTTCTATGGCCTACAGAACTAATATGCCCTATATCCTCTGAACACCATTATACTATACTTTTTCTTATGCATGCAATATTATACTGCATTGATTTCTGAACTAATATACATTAACAAAATGGTTCTGAACGCTAACAAAATTGGAGTAACTACTTACTGTAGTACAGTTTGAACTCTGTCTAATTTTATTTTTGACTCCATGTAATAAAAGCTTCCATTTTATGCCTTATTTTACAGGATTTTAGAATGCATTTCAGAGATATTTTTGATCATACTGTATTACTACTTAAATGTAAGCTTTTTTCTTCTTTTCCATTTCTTCCAGAGGTCTACAAAAAGAGCTCCCATGAAAGAATTATTTTACTGTATTTGAAGAGGATTTAATTATACAATAAAAGGTTATGTATAACTGTGGTAGGTACAAAGAAAAACCATTGTCTCACTAATTTAATCAAAAATGCATTTAATTTTAATTAATTTATATCTTCCATTTCCAGAAGCAAATGGCACTCAAGCTAAAAGCATACCTCACCCCCCCACACACAATCAAACTGAATGAGAGCAATTAAAAACATGATAGAAATGACTTCTCAGAAAGTTGTACGATGAGGCAATTCTTCACAGCTGAAAATGCCTTGGCAAAATGTGCTTCCTTCAGCAGATATCAAGCTGCATCATAATAACAAAAGGGTTATTTGTGAGATGTTCTTGCCTCTGGATTTTTATGATCAATGTAAGATGAAAATAAAATAAAACAAAGCAGTTGGAAACTCAGCCTGAGCATATGGATTTGCAGAATAGGTTATGGTAAAAAATTCACTCAAATTCTCACTGTATCCCTCCCTCCCTCCCCTGCTACCTATCTCCAAATGCAATGCACACATATATGCACAGAGTATACAAGACACATATGGACACAAACACATATGCAAAAGAGAAGCTTCACATAATCAAAATGAATCTGACTTTTCCACTTTTCAGTATGAGACATTATTTACTGAGATTGGGAAGAGTAATGTCTTTAGCTGATATTGCTGATAATATTCTAAAGTTGTTATTAGATTTTAGATAACTATGATGTTTCACAAAGGCTATTAGAATGACGTTCAGAATTGTCAAAAAAAAAAAAAAAGACTGCTGCTGTAGAACAGCTCCTGCTGTTCACAGGAGAGTCACGTAGTTAAATTTCACTTCCCCAACATTTCCATTTTCCTCAACTAACACTTTCAAAATTCCAGAGGTCACTATCCAATAGGTCCTAGATTCTCACTGAGGTCAAGTTCTTATTCAGCCAATCTTCTTCAATCTTTGTATTTATATATTTGTTTGTTTTGCAAATTAATATTTTTCTATGGAAAACTGGGAGACTGTGAGTTCTAGTCCTGCCTTAGGCACAGAGCCAGCTGGATGACCTTGGGCCAATCACTCTCTCTCAGCCCTAGGAAATACACAATGGCAAACCACTTCTGAAAAACCTTGCCAAGAAAACTGCAGGGACTTTTCTAGGCAGTCTCCAAGAATAGGACATGATTGAATGGATTAAAAAAAAAATCTGGTACCATATGTTATGTTAAATGTTATGTGGGGAACACATAAGATTATTTAAACTATATTAATCCAGTCTTGAATATTGAAACATGCTAGGGAAGCAGTGGCGCTGCAGGTTAAACTGCTGAGCTGCTGAGCTTGTCAATCAGAAGGTCGGCGGTTCGAATCCGCATGACGGGGTGAGCTCCCGTTGCTAGTCCCAGCTCCTGCCAAACTAGCAGTTCGAAAACATGCCAATGTGAGTAGATTAATAGGTACTGCTTCGGTGGACAGGTAACGGCATTCCATTTAGTCATACCGGCCACATGACCACGGTAGTGTCTACGGACAATCGTCGGCTCTTCGGCTTTGAAATGGAGATGAGCACCACCCCCTAGAGTCGGACACGACTGGACTTAATGTCAAGGAACCTTTACCTTTATCCTATGTGTGGCTAATTGAAAAATCCAGAAGCTGCAATTGGTATGGGAGTCATCTACTAACTATACTGAAAGGATCTACATTGGTTAGCAATTGTTTTAACAACTTATGGTATTGGTATTAATTTTTAAGGCTCCAAATAGTACTTTTGGGGTTGTCTCTTTTACAAAGCTGTCTACCTGGTAAATTCTTCTGAAGATTCCCCTGGTGTCAACAATCCATCTTTCTGGCATATGGGAAATAATTCTTCTGCATTATTTACAGGCTATAACCCTATCTCTAACCCTAACCCTTATATCCCCCTGGAAGTGCACTTGATCGCCCTCTCTGCTTTTAAAAAAAACAGTAGAGATCTATCTCTTTTCATTGTTAATTAATTTTAACACAAAGGATGGTCAGAAACATAATAAATAATAGAAATACTGTTAGCTAGGTTTAGCTGTCTATTCACAAATGTTATTTTGAGGGATCCTGTATAGATTTGGACATTGTATTAGTAAATATCACATGATTAACCATGCCTACTGCTTCAGAGAAGCCTATAATGGGTACTATTTCAAGCTCATCCATGTCTCCAGGCTACCAGCACTTCTAATCCTTGGACTAATCCATTATATATGGTATATAATGTCCCAGATTTCTTGCACCTTGCTTGCTCTTCCTGCCCAATCTAACTTTTTCTATTTTCCTTAATAGGAAGCTAGCATTCTGAAGAGTAAAGTGCTAGTCTCCATGATCATCTTTCTTTCTGCCTAATTTATACTGAACTTGTCCCAGATTCATTACCATTTGATGGCCCAAATAATAGCAGGGCTAAAGGAGTCTGGGAAAGTGCAGCTAAAGAAACAGGCAGGTGTCCTCACTTTCTGGTTCTAATGACACCACAACACAATATCTTTTTCACCATTTCCAAAATTTCCAAAGTAATTTGAAATTGGCTGTGTGATTGTCTTTACTCAACGTCAGAGTACTAACAGCATGCAAGGAGTGTTCCCTCTGGCTGATAAATAGAAGACTATAATTACTGAGTCGGTGGCTTGTTGCCTGAGCTGTGGCAGATCACAAAGTAATAACAATACAATGCCCTGCTGGAAAGGGAGATAATTTGTTTGTCCCTCCCACTATATTTTCAATACGCTCTGAACTACTGAACTCTGAACTACTGATATGAGGGAAAAAACTGCCTGTGTATCAAGATGTCATGCTTTATACATATATTTTAAAAAGGAGGCAAACCGTTGTAATTGGACTGGCCTCACTGTTTGTAAAACTGATTATAGGATGAAGTACGCAGGGCTATTGGGACAAGTAAGTTCCAATATAAAACTTTAATAATTGTTCAGTTAATATATCTTTAATTAGAGTACACAATTACCTTGGAAGTCAGAAAATAGCAATGAAATGAAATATGGCAGTCTTTACATCAGCAAATCTGAAAACCAATCTTAGGTGGTGATCTTCATAAAATATCCAATTGATTCCATTAGACTAGTTCTTTCGGCAAGTCAGTTACTTCCCTCTAATACGCAGATCTATCCAGATCTGATCCATATGAGTGGCAGACTCCTCTGAGTCAGTAGTGCAGAAGGAAGTAAAGGCAAAAAGTGGGGGATCAGTGAAACTAGAGAATAGGAAACTCCATTGCAAGAACAAAAATTCAATTGCACAGCATTGGATATCCAAAGAAATGATCTTACTGAATTTGTTTCAGTAATAGCTATCTAATGAGTACGTGCAGTAGTTGTCTTAGGTATCTGTCAATTAAATATCTTAAAAATATATCTTGAAGACCTTGGTTTCTCATGAGTTTCTGCCACATTATTTTTCAAAAATACTGCTGAGAAAGTCATGCTAGACTTACTTCCTAGTTGGAACTTAAAGCTCTCAGCAATAAAACTACACCCAACTTTCTCTCTTCTAATTTTCCATTCTATGTGGGGACGTTGGGAGGGAGATTTGTTTTTTGTTTTTTTTTTGCAGCTTTCATTTCTTTCAAATTAGTACTTGTGCACTTGGATGTTTTGTAGGATCTTTAAGGTTCAGTGTTTTTAATAATCACATATTGGCCTTTGTTAAGGTCAAAAGTCTAATGCAAGGGTCAAAAATCTACCTTTTGTCATCAATTCCATTCGTTTTGTTTGTTTGTTTGTTTAGCATATTTATATAGCTGCCCATCTCACAAAAATGTGACTGGGTGGCATACAACATAACTATGGTTAAAAACTCCATAACAATCTACAAACAGTCAAACATAAATAAAATAAACACATAAAAAGAATATATAAAATAATATGTCTTCCATGTTTTTGAGCATAAGGTACAGCTTCTGGAATATGTTATGTGAATTTCCCTCCAGTTTGAGATGAGTTTTTTTTTTTCCCCTTGTCTTGCAAAGTTTGTATCATAATTCGTATTTTCAAGTATATATATATTGCTCATGATGTGCTACTGAAGTAGTCCTTCCCATTGAATAAATCATGTAAATCTGATTTTGTGAGAAACTAATGACTTCTAAAACAACATGGAACAAAAATTATGCACTGATAATTTATGAACTGATGATTTATGCACTGATTATCAGAACATTTCTGAATTTAAAAAGCCTTTATTTATTTATTCATTCAATTTGTATAGCCACCCATCTCAAACCAGTGACTCTGGGTGGTGAGCAATCATAAAAACAATTAAAACAGTTAAATCACAATGCAGAAAATAAAATAAATACAAATAGCAGCCAAGACATATAATCCATTGATGTCAACATAGCTAGAAAATGGGGCCCCTCACACACTTGGGACCCCAGGACTGGGCACATAGCTAGGTCTTCAAGGCCTTCTGAAAGGCCAACAGGGTTGGGGCCATCCTAATCTCAGGAAGGAGGATTTTCCAGAGGCCAGGTGTTATGGCAAAAAACGCATGTCTCCTGGTCCTCACCAGCTGACATTCCTTGGCTGATGGGACCTAGAGCATGCCCATCCTGCCAGACCAGATTGGATAGGTAGGAACAACTGAGAGAAGATGGTCCCTCAGGTAACCTTTATTTTAATTGGTTGCCAGATTTGGGGGAGATTAGTTATTTTCATCCTAAAAGATGTTTCCATCTTTAATAGGGAAGGCATTTTAACTTTGGAGATTGTTTTAAAATTAAGCGTACAATTTCTAGTAGATTAAAATACTGCATATATTGCTGGAGTTGTATAATTTTGTGTATGCCAATTTTCATTAGAATTACTTTTTTGGTCAATTATATCCAAACTTGTATAACACACATTACATTGCAACGAGTTTATTTCTCTTGGGTAATAATCACAGTCTAATCTCACCATACATGGCCTATTTTTGCCTTCATAAATGGCTCCACTAATAGCTGCAGAGAGATTTCACAGACTTTCTGAAGCTTATTTTTCTGCCAAAAGGTCACTGTCAAGTGATGGGGCAATAGCTGGCCATTTAGATCTAGCCCATGAGATTGCAATATTCAGTCCTAAGTATATGTATAAAACAAGTGTTGCAGCCATGTTTTGATGACTTCTTTGTATGCTGATCCTATGGTTTTGTAATTATTCCCAGCATTCCATTTTGTTTGATAATATTTTGGTTTTGATTTTACAAAATCTTTCTTGCTGACTGCTGGTGATGATCAACAAACATTATTTCAAGATTTAATAAGAAAATGTAATTACAACTTCTCAGTCAGTAGAGGACATGACAGATTCCATATATTCAAATACAATTTTCACTTGACCTGAAATAGATTAATAACTACATTCTATCACTATCAATGAAAGAACTGGATTGTCAGTTATAAGTATAGGGATGGCAGTGAAGACGCAGGAAGACTTTAATCTCCTATTTCTATGTTAAGTGGTTAATGTCATACAGTGACAGATACAAATTGCTACATATTATATTAATTTTTTTTAAAAATGAGCAAATTTATTTCTTAGAGTTATATGGAAAAAGCTAAATTTGCTCATATATGAAAGACAGAGGTACAAATATTGTCAGCGGCATACTGTTGGATTTTTTTCTTCCTCGATGTACTAGAATGTTCTAGGGCATCAAGACCAGGCTGTCATGTTCAATAAAGCAGTTTGTTAATTACCTAGGTGAATACGTATCGATATCCATCACATTATTCCATCATGCCAAATAAAGAAAGGGAGTAAAATAATATGCCAAATAAATTAAAAGCATGAGATTAAAAAAAGGAATAGAAACATAGCTAAAACTAGTTTAAATCTGCCCTATTTACTATATCTCTGTGCCTTTCTAGCCTTGCAAAACATTCTTGGTTCCATCACATTCACACACCACTTCACTTACTGCCCTTTGTTCTTTGGACTTCTCACCTGAATTGGCAACTGTGTATTTGCAATTTAAGATAACATTAGTGCCACTTCAACAGCATAGCAAATTTACTCAGGGATGATCAGCTTGTCAAAGTTGTATCCTGCAGCTACCCACAAGGAAAGTGAAATTAAAGTCAGTGAGTAATAGTATTTCCTGTACTTGGTTACAGTACTTAATTTTGATTTTGAGTACAGTACTTGGCTACAGTTTTTATTCAAGTGTTGTTGAAACTGAAAACAAGTGTTGCTAAATGTAATATTTTGGTGATTTAAATATAACCTATCAATATTAGTAATTAAGTTCATGCAGCTATGTTAATCAAGTGCCATTGAGCTAGGCTTAACTTCTGATCACTATATAGTAATAAATTGTAGCTATTCCAAGGACAGTCCTTTAATATCTTTGACACTATTCATTTATCTTATCTGTTGTCATTCCTTCTTCTATTTTCCTCAAATTTGCCAGCATAACCATTTTTTCTAGTTTATCATCCACTACCATCAAAAGTCCAAACTATGTGAGTATCTGCTTGATGATCATTGTCTCAAGAGACTAATAAATAGCCAATCACATCTTTGCAAAGTTCTTCTGGAATATTATAGTCACTCATTTCCTTATGGTCACAAACCCTAATTATGATTACAGTGGCCCATTCTATATTCACCTATATTCCTAAAACATCCAAATTTCTGTCCAATAGAAGAGAATGCCAAGCTTCCAGGATAGTTTGGTATACTTAAGATGTACCATTGTCCAAAAGAATCTCTGAAACATTAAGTAAGCAAACCAAAAGACCCAGCAGCCCAAGAAGAAAAAAAAAACAGGAGTCATCTACAACGTACAGCGTAAGGACTGTAGCAGCCACTCTGTAGGACAGACAAGCAGAAGATGAGCACAGCACATCTATGAACTCCAACCAGCAGTCAGAAAACACAATGAAAACTCCTTAATCTCACAATACATGGACAGACTCAGAACATTTTTCAACTGGGAAACTGTGAGCATCCTAGACCAGGCTAAATCCAAAACCTCTAGGGAATTCCTGGGAGCTTGGCATTCAGACAAATCAGCCATCAATAGACACATAGAGATAAATCACATTTCAAACCATTCAAAAAAGAAAATAAAAAAGCTAAGAAGGAAAAAAAAGGCCAGAACACATCCTCTCCAGCAACCAACACCCAGATAAGCAGGGATTATAAATAAATATATAAATAATCAAGCAGAAAACAATACCATAATCAAGGGACTACCAAGGAGAAAACCACACCCCCACCAACCCTGGCAGGGCAAGCTACTGTTTAAAAACAGGCAACAAACCCCACACTCACTAGCACTGATGATGTTACCTAGTCTGGTAATGAAATGTCTGCAAACAGACAACCAATCTCAGAGAGTACCAAGGACTCCAGAATTTTCTACCCTTCATTTCTATTTTCATTTTTTTTTTTGATGCATACTTTTTGATGCAGTAACATTCCTTGTTAATTATTTTCAATACTGGCACCATCAGTGATCAGACTTTCTCTTGATTTTAATCTGCACTATCAACATTCTCAGGTCTACTTGTGAAAATCCACTGTTCTCCCACTGGCTAAAGGAGTGCCTTCTGACCTGGAGAAGTTTCATCATATGATATCTAAAGTTGTCTTAAAGTTATAGTCATGTGAATTAATCTTAGTTTCAACCTTCCACTTTTGACCTTCCCCGCAAGAATGTCATGAATAGGAACTAATCTCCTGCCAACAATGGTCTCAAGATCATTGAATTTATTGAGTCCTATCATTTGGTCAATTTTATAATCCTTTGACTGGGATTGAAGCTATTTATCTCATGTTGAATGAATGAATGAACAAATAAATGAATAAATAAATGATAATATTACAGCTTTTATACTGGTACAGTTTATGTTCAACATCTACATGAAATTTCTTGGAATATATTATGTATATAGCATATTCAAGGAAGGATTGAGCTATATATGCTTAAAATCCTTTTGCAAAAATTCTGCATAGATAGGAAAATACTATAGAAAGATACGTGCTTTATTCTTGTCTTTTCTTCGGGGCTGGAAAGTAGAGCTGAAATACATGTTTATGTGATTGCCTGTTGTATATTGGATATATTGAATGAGCACCACTACATACAATTATTATTTTTTTTTTCCAAACTATCACCTAAATGAA
Organism: Candoia aspera; assembly: GCF_035149785.1. Classification (NCBI taxonomy): domain Eukaryota; kingdom Metazoa; phylum Chordata; class Lepidosauria; order Squamata; family Candoiidae; genus Candoia; species Candoia aspera. Next base: position 42,378,252 of record NC_086157.1, read on the forward strand.
TCTGTAAACATTATTTGCAAGACCAGATGCTGGTGATGTCCTAATCATAGCACTATCCAACTTTATGTCAATAGCAAATACTATTTTTGACTGCCAATACATTTTGCTAAATTTGAGTTCACGATAAGCTCTAGGGGTCTGAAACACCCTGCTCTATGTGTAATTGAAAGAATTGTAGCTGCCATGTCCCATTCCATTCCATGATGCTGATGGTAAAAGGCAGAAAGGAAGCCTATTTTGTCATATCTGTCTTCTGAGCCTGTAAATTGCTTTAAAATAATTTAGTCTATAAATCCTAGTAAACTCATAGGGTAAAAAGACAAAGAAAGAATAGCGGGCATTAAAAACTAAGAGGAAAAAAAAAATCTGTAGACCTTTTATAAGAGCACTATGAAAAACAAGCATAAAAACATTGTAAACATTGTGATGTTTGTAATGCAAGCAATCAGTAAATAATCAAAAGTATTATAAATATTTCAAACTTGGAACAATGTTTTAAATTATTGTAATTGATTAAAAGAGAGTGGTTTCATAATGCTTTGACTTTTTTATTCTTGTCATTATAAATACATAGTACTACTTCTTAAGATTACAGAACTTTTTTGGAGTTAGGCAAAACAAACAAGCAATATAGTTAAATGTTTCTTTTAATGTTTTGATAATTGTTATATAATAGCCAATGCTATTTTTAGGAATCTCACTGTAAATAAAAAGTCAGACTTTTGTCCTAGTTGTTATATATCAAATAAAGATAGTACTCAATTCAGAAGCAGACTACTGTATACCAAGGTACTCTGGATCTCACATGGGCATTGTCTTTAAACAATGTTCCTTGCCATTTCTGGAAAGGAACAGTGAATTCTCCTGGCCTCCATAATATTGTGTGGGCTTGAGAAAATACTAGGTTGATTTCAGGAGGCCTCACAAATGTGGATATAGTTGGGAAGTGCCTCTTTAACTCAAACATGGATTGTATCTGCAAACAGATACTGTGTTAGATCTGAAAATGCTTTAGGAACTCCCAACAGGTTCAGCAAGGTTGCCCGTGCCAGATATGAAGCACCTTTGGGTTTGAATACCATATACCTAACAAGCAATGTGATGTTTACAATGTACTCTTATATTAGTTTTGCACAATGCCATTGAAAAGGTGCACATCCGACTTGTGTCAGGTCAGACTAATGAAATTTACTTTACTGTCATTTGGGAGTTCATTTTCTCCCTTGTTTTGCTTTCAATCGCAAGAGAGCTTTATTAGAAGCACTCTTCTTTTCTTTTTTCTTTTTTTCTTTTTCTTTGAGTCAACATGGTCACTAAATTAAAACAAAAAAAAAAACACTTTGCAAACTACTAACTTAGAGACACAATCAAATCCTTCTGGAAGAAAATGAAAGCAAATGGGTGGTTTTCAAATTTGCAAATGAAGTTTGGGTATGTCTTTGAGCAAACCTGACAGGTTCAACCATGGAGAAGGGAATATTTTCAATATGTCATTTGCTACTGGTGATTATTATCCATTAAACAAGGGACTACTGAATATCAAATTCTGAATCTGCCTAAGAGAAAATTCATTTTGCTGAGTACTCAAAATATGATTTTTTTCAAAATATTGTTAAAATATTAATTTACATTGCACCTGATTCACAGCCTCCACGTTCTAACATATTCTTGAAGCTATGCATGGGAAAAAGATTCATACTGTGGGAGCTTTCAGTATTGAACGAGTTCATTGAGAAATAAACAGCTTTTTCAAGCAGAGAGGTCTGTGTGTACACATATAGCCAGCAGAGATTTTTGGTGTAGCCATGCTTGTATACTTAAAAGAAAATCACCATATCTATCACATAAATAGCATATAGATGGTGCTGGCATATAATCAGCACAAAAGAAAACTAATAATTGTCCAACGTAATTTGGTGCAAATGCAATAACAATCTGTCCTGAGAATGTACCTATTCTCTGATCCAATAAATGCACATGCACATTCTAAAATATGATGCATGTGCAAACACCCCTCCCTACACACGCAATATTTCCTATCGGCATGGTTATAATATTCACCATATTATATTCAGAATGGACCAAAGGAAGAAGCTTCCATTCCTGTGGGTGTGCACAGGGACAATTTTCACATGGCTTAGAGAAATAAAAATACTTAGTTAACAAAATGGGAAGCTCACAGTCAATAATGTAAATGTACAATGTAAGGCTATTTTAAAAATCCTATTATAATATATTGTTGTTTTTATTAAATGTTATACCATAGACTACTTGTATCTTTAAGGAGTTCTTATTATTCAAGTTCCTGTTGAATAGTCTGGCAATTAAAAGCTCAGGGTCTCTAAAATGTGTAACTAAATCTAGCTAGGGGTTGATGGACTTACAAGGCAAGTAAGAGAATTCCATCTGGTGGGGTCCAAGAAGCGGGCCTTCTCTGCAGTGGCTCCCACCCTCTGGAACATCCTTCCCACAGAGATAAGGCAGATTCCATCCCTGGTGGTTTTCTGAAAAGAACTAAAAACCTAGTTCTGCCATGTTGCCTAGAGGGAGGGAGGTAATCACTTTTGGAGATGGCTGGTGCTCTAAAATGGCCCTTTAGATATACATGAGTGGTTTTATATCAACTATCATCATCTGGATGTTATACTATATTTCTGTTTTATATTAAATTGTTATATTGTATTAGATAGGTATTTATGTTTATGATATTTAATGTTTTCATTGTTTTTGTAAACTGCCCAAAGTCCCTCCTTCGGGGGGAGATGGGCGGTGGCAAAATTTGACAAATAAATAAATAAATAAATAAATAAATAAATAAGCAAACTGTTACTTGCTGTCCAGCTATGCTGCTGCCACAATCAGTGTCAAGAGAACTATTTTTTTTTTCCCACTGTATCCATTAGTCCAGACATTTTCTGTGTGGCCCTTTTTTACAAGCCCAGGTGCTTTCAGTTTTCTCTTTTGTTTTTCCTTCCCACACTCTAAAATAAAGAAATAAATCCATACCTTCTCTTTTTTTCTCTCATAAGTTCACCCATATCTCTACAGGACAAAAAAAAAATCAATTTCCCAACTCCCCAATTCTCCAATTAGATGGGGTAGCAGAGTTGCTGGGTATTATAGTAGTGGAATGCAACTGGTTGACAAATGAAGCCACAAGGCAAATTCTTACTGTCAGGGTGTCAAAAAAAATCGAGATGGAGGCCATGATGATACGATCAAAGCTCCATCTGTTTATAATGTGTGTTGTGCAAATGACACCCCCAAAAATGGTTAAAGCTTTGGTCGGTAATTGTGGTTGTCATCTTGCCTTTTTTGACCCCACAAAAATGCCCTTGATTACTGTCTTCCACAGCATCTTTATGTTCAGAATAGAATATCAACTGATAAGTCTAGAAATCTACATTTCTTTTCTTCATATAAATACAGTTATACCAATATACATAGTTAAAAAAATATAATTAGTTTTTTGGTATCGCTCAAATTGGGTCAACTATTTTAAACATACATTAATTTTATAAGAAATTATTTTCCTCATTTTATGTTTCTTTCTCGTGGCTTTGGCTGAAAGAGGGTTGCACAATAATTAACGTTTGAGCATGAAGGGAATAGTGATGATTATAAAAAAAAAGCTAAGTTACAAATTGTAATATGCAAGGTAGGGAAGAAGTTAGTTTGAAGAATGTTTGTTTATATATCGTATTTATATAGATGCCCATCTCAAAGAGTATACTATAACTCTGAGTGGTGTATAATAATAAAAAAATGTTCTATTTCGCCCCAAAATGACAGATATTAGTAGGTGTGTCAGCCCACCCAGGTAAACCAGAAAAGGAAACATGACCAGATGAGCTACCTCTAATTTATTGTCAGGCTAAATTAAGAGAATCTTGCAAGTCTGAAAGTACAAATCTCCTGCCATCCCTATTTACTCTCAAACAGTTAGGACAGGTCTTTTCTAAGTTACTTGCTCTGCCCAACTGAGTACTGCTCAGTTGCGTACTCTTTCCTCTTTTATCAAATTGTTCCCTAGGCAGCATCTCTTCCCTGCATCTTCCAAGGTCATTCTCATATTCCATTACAGTGTGTGAAGGGCTAGAAAATCCTGCTGTTCAGGCTTCGAAAGTAATTGTTGCATGCCTTCCTTTCTTTCTCATCAGGAAGTTTCTCTTTGAGGTAGTTAATGGATGGGCAACCTAGTTGAGTAAGCATCTTTAATAGTTCTTGCCTGACTTCCTATATATTGGATGATATTATGCATATAGTAATTATAGTTTTGTGATCCAAGCTATCCCACTGTTCATCCTAAGTACTATATTATATAGTTAGCTGGAATTATGAACATTTTCTGGCTTAGCATCTCTAGGGCTCAGCCAAGAAAAAGATAATAATACCAGTTAAAAAATAATTTTCTTTTCTCTAAAAATATCTGGATGGGAAAGATAATTTTTCTCAGTCTTGCTTTTCATTTATTTTCACTAGCTATAACAAATTGTCCTCAGATGTTTCAATTATTCAATTTGGCTTATTTAAAAATAATGATTTAGTTAATCCTCATTGTCACATCCTTGAGGGGAAGAAAAAGGCTATGTAATTGCCTCTTGGGAACCATATCAAAGGAAAAATCATTGGATGTAGGAATTACTGACAGTTTTGAGAATCACAAGGAGTCAGTTAATAATGTGTTGACTTGGCCATGAAAGAAGATTAGTGACCCTACTGTATTTGAAATAATTATGGGTTATGAGTTTCTCTAATTATGGGGTATATAATTAATGGTGCTGTGGCCTTCAAATAGACAAGTGTACAAAATCCCAGAAATTAACCAACCAAATACATTTATTAGTCCTACACTGAAAATGTTTTAACCATTCTCATCCAATTTGAAAATGAAATTCCAAGTGCTATGCCCTATTCAGTCATGAAAGTACTTAAACATATCAGTGGAAAGCAGAAATTTATCTGCCTTCTGTCACTGTCTCCATTAAACAGCAACTCTAACCAAAAATGTCTGTCCATTCCACAGAATCCAGAACACATCTGCAGAAGTTTGTAGTATACACACTAGTGTGCATAGTATAAAGAATCAGCCTCCTCAACATTGCACACTTCTTGATCACATATGCAGGAAGTTACTTTCAATAATATCTGAATAAGGTTTTTCTGTAACTAATAAACAAATATGTGTATATTCATAGACTGCATCATTTAACAGTGAAGTTAAATGTTAACTCTTTTTTAAGTTAACTAATTTTATATTAAATCATTCTGAACAATGTTTTAATAAACTAGAAATGAAAGACAAGACTAACCATTAAACTTTGTATATTTCAAAAGTACATTTAGAAAAACCATAGATTTCTAATAAAAATGATAACACTTACTATATATATATATATATGTATGTATGTATGTATGTATGTACCTCACCATTCTGATTTAGGCCTGATAATAATAATTAAAACCAATAAGAAAATACAACTTAATTTCCCAAAGAATAAAGACAGACAATAAAATTAACAGTGATGTAAACAAGGGATCCAACACTACAGTTAGCTTGTCATCATGCTCAGGCCTGACTTTCAATGAATCAGTTTCGTTTGGATAAGTACACTGGATTATCAGTCACCTGAGCATGCAGGGTACAAACCTACCCTTCTGCTCCCCAAAATCATAAACTGCAGACCCTGGGTGCATTTTCATCCAGAACTCGTTGGCAGCTGTAATGCAGACTGTCACAGAGTACAATCATGTTTCCAATGCATCAAACTCCTGTAAGAAGCTACTGGAAATTGTCATGATGTGATTTGGGGAAAGCAGTGTCTCATATATATGAATCAGAATGAGTTATATCACCTCTTGATCCAGTGCTTGCACAAAATGAATCTGAATTCTGATATGCCTGCAAGTTAGTAGTTTTCAGGTCCAGGAAAAAGCAGTTTATTTATTAGCGTGGGAACTGCATTCTTGTTGAACAAACCATTACAAACTAATGACTTCAGGAGTCCATCCATGAAATTTATGGAATCTTCATGAGAACGTTAAAATTAATTTCATTTTGTATGCCAACTATGCCCTTTCAAGAACAAAGATACACTAATTACATTATGTTAATTAGAGATACAGAAATAACCTCCAAATGATATCCTTAAATTTGACGAATATAATACCAGCTCTGTAGGCTTTTCTTGAGATTAGATTGGAACTGAATGAAATGGCATGAATGTTGATGGGCCGCTTGGTCATGCAGCTGAAGGGAACTTCATTAAGCTGACTACTTTGTACCAAACTATGTTCATCGTGTTAGCACATATATCCATAAACAATCAAGAAAGACTAACTTGAAATATTGTTGTCCCATGAATAATTGTGTTAGAAGGTTATGCATCTCCAAACATACTTGATTGGTACCATCACATTCTGAAGAATTTCATTTGGTGAAAAGGTAATGACTGACTTTAACTACAGTAATACCTTTACTGTCTAGACTACTTTTTTCCCCTACAATTTCTGTTATGTTTTCAGTGTCTACTGGAGATGTATCTCATTCTTACCTTCTGATATTTGATGTCCTGATTATATGAATACTAATTTATGAATTTTTATTGCTTTGTCCTCTTTATTCTGAATGTTTTCCTTTATTATATACATTGAAGCAATATGAAATGCTTGATAATCTGCAGTATATATTATGTGTTAAAATATGGAATATGCAGTAAAGGAATTCCATAATGTATATTATGTGAATGTTGTCCTAATTGAAGCTGACGTTACAATCTTATAAAGAAAACTCTGAATAAAACTTCAACTTGCCTCTAGAAAGCTGATTAGATCTTATATTTGGTGATTTACACCATGAACACAGTAACTCCTTGCTGATCCTGCTATTTTAAATTGCATTGTTTTATCAATAGCACATACACTAATCAGTAAAATCAATCAAAATTTTTCACAGTAGACAAATTTTAGGTAAAGGTAAAGGTTTCCTTTGACATTAAGTCCAGTCGTGGCATAAAGCATGTTTATACTGGTGCCAAAGTACAATGTCTCATTTTACAAAATGTAACAGTACAATCAAGAACACTGAGGATGGGGGGTAAATTATCTTAACTTGAGCAGTGAAGATGGTTTACTTCCTCTGAGAATTCTTAGTTAAGCAACATATAAATGCCTTTTGTACTGTAAGCAAATTTTTAAAGCCTTTCTCAACCTTTTGACCCTGGAGCAACCCTTGAAATATTTTTTAGGCCTCGGGGAACCCCTGCACAATCAGGTTCAAATATAGGCCAGAAGTTACAAAATTATTATATTTCTTTCATGTGTAGGTCTCTATATATGCATTAACAGTGTTTTAAACTAAAAATAAATAATGAAATGTACCTTTTTAATGTGAAGTTGCTCATATCTGAAATATTTTTTAAAAAATAAATTATGATCTCCCAGGGAACCCCTAGTGACCTCTCATGGAATCCTAAGGTTCCATGGAACCCTGGTTGAGAAACCCTGCTTTGAGGACATATCATTTACGTGCCAACCACAAGTAATAGTTTATTTATCAAAGTAACACATAAATTATATGGTTGTATATGATCTATCTGACCTAAAATATAGCAAACCTGGGGACACGTTTTGGATAGTACAATCATCTGATTCAGGCCAAACACAGCTTTTTATTCAAAACAAAGATGAAATCATTACATGTGCTCTTTTAAGAAGTATAGCTAATCTTACCAATGTCATGGCTCCAAAACAAAATGAGAAGCAGTCACCAATCAATTATCAAACTAACAGGGTTTTCACAACTATCAGGCTACTGGAACAAAGGACAAAATAAATAAACAAACAAACAAACAAATGCAGTTGCACTTCAGGCTTTCCCAACTAATTTTAGTGCATAGATAATGGTGTTCCTGGGAGTGTGATATGGCCCAAAACATAAAACACATACTTTTTCTTTTTTGGCTGGGGATGGGGATAGGTATTAGTATTTTAAATAATAATGTTCCTAATCATTCTACTTTAGTATATGGTTAAAGTCCTGCCAGTAAAACACAAAGCTACAATATGATCTTCTCAATCAACCAAATTACCAAACAGAATTAAAACTACATAATTATAATGAGAGATAAGACAAAGTGCAAAATATAGGGGAAAAAAAACAAATTAACTGTGCAAACATGTTTTATGAATCTGTATAACTGAACAGAAGAATTTGGTATCAATAAAAGCCATGATTCTGTTAGCATTGGCCATTAGGTAAATTAGATACCAGTCAAAGAACTGATTAAGAATAGGGGTAATACATCTTAGGTATTCCATATGATAGAAACTGCAGAAGAACTTTACATAATTTAGTGATTTAACAGCTTAAACCTGCAGGAGCACAGTTGATTACTGTATGGCATACCCTGTAAATGACCAAAGCAGAGGGGACAGATCTGAAAAAGCACAGCATGACTTGGATACAATTAAATTGTTCAGAAATCTAGCGTATCCTTCATTCACATTATTAAGGATCCTGATAAAACCAGAGAAACAATTCTTAAAAGATGCAGAATAAAAATATTGGAGATCAATATTCCTGATGTGAAGAGTAGGCCCTGCTCAGCAGTAGTCTTGTTTTTTCATCATTTGTGTCAATTCATGGCATCTGATTTATGCAAATCAATGCAATTTCATTATTACACAAAGAACACAAATAATGTGAATTACATTCAGATTTAACAGATATTAGAGTTTAACCAAATGGTCTTTTAAATCAAGATTATACTATATATCTCTATCTCTATAGTCATGAAAATTTAGTGCATTGCATGCAAAATCTGTTGTATCAAGTTCTGCAATTTTGAGGTTTCACTTAGTTAAAAATTTACCGCCTGAGTAATTAGGGCAGTCTCTTCCAAAGTTTCTTTCTGTGGCCATTACTCTGTGGGCTCCTTTCTCTTTTATCTGATTGTTCCCTAGGCGGCATCTCTTCCCCCTATCTTCCAAGGTCACCCTCACATTCCATCACAAACACAGTTTTCTAAGGAATTTAACTTTAAATTTAACCTGTAAATGGAAATATATTTACAGAACATTTCCTATGACCTACTTAACACTTCCAACAAGTAATACAGGTAGTCCTCACTTAAGAATGGTAATTGGGACCAACATTTCCATTGGTAAGTGACATGGTCATAAAGTGTGATGTCATGTGACCATGCCACATAGTAACAGAAATTCCGGCACTTCCAGTTGCCATTGTTACGTGAATCACTGTGGGTCATTAAGTGAGGACATCATGTGGTTGCCATTTGCAATCTCCTGCTGGCTTCCCTATTGACTTTGCTTTAGGAAGCAAGCAAAGAAGGTTGCAAATGGTGATCACATGGCCATGGGACACTGTGACCGATGTAAGTATGAGGACCAGTCATATGTACCACTTGTTCAGTACTGTTTGAACAGTTGCTGAACAAGTGGTTGTTAAAGAAGGACCACCTACAGGTATATGGTATCTGACTTGTAGCAGATGTCATATTCTTGCATTGTGTTGTACTTTCCAGTGTGCACTGAAATGGAGGGCAGATCTATTCTTTAATCAGGTTATTTTACCATGTTCAGAAGAAATGAACTCAACTTCACAGGCATCTTACTCTCACAAAACTATACAGTGAATACATTCAAGTGCCTACCCCAAGATTTCCTACATAATTGCCTTGTGCTAATCACCACCTTACATAAATTTGGAGAGAAAATTGACAATTGGATAATTCATGAAGTCTTTTTTTTTTTTTTTGCAAGATTATATTTTTGAGAGATGCTGGGGAGCAGGTAAGAATGTTATGGGGAAAATGAGTAGTCAGTAACTCCAGTTTCATTTCTAGTCCAGAAATTTAGTCTTATATTTATGAAAAAACAAAGAAACACAACTCCAGTGTTAAATTTATGTTCCACTTAGAAAGATGCAGTAGGCTGATTTCTCCTTGTTTGTAAAGTCAAATATCCTGCAGTAAGGCATGCTTTTTTATTAGCTGTCAGTATTGTTATTGCTATTCTTTTTATTCCATATTATATTTCATTGTTTTATTATTGCCTTTATTGTTTGTTTGCTTATTTATTTATTTCTCATCTTTCACACAGAAATTGGAAGCTGCTGGATGTCAGTGATACCCAGCTTTGCAGGAATATGTCATTTGCTCAGAGCCAGGAGAACAAGGAGACTGAAGTCTTCCCAGACTGTGTAAGGAAAACAATGGTAACATGTGAAGACTGTTTTTTCTCCTTCCATACAGACATGTGAAGACCTCAAAGCTTTGATCTGTTGGCATGTTTAGAAGTAGATACTTAGTTATCTCAGTGCCTTAATGGGTTCTAATTTCTTCTCCAACCCTATAGTGAAGGCACTAAAAATCATAGCATTTTGCATATAAAGAATTGATGCCTACTTTTTTTATGGATACACCAAAGAAGCAGCTATATAAGGCAAAGAAGGAAAAGGTAATTTATAATACCTCATACTGCAGCAGATACAGTCCTTCTAATCAGGCAGCGTTTTAAACATTCCTTTGTTCAGAAGACTATTTGTTTTATTGCATGTAGAGAGTTATTTAAATTAATGAAGGTAGTGGATGTGTGCTATCCAAATTATGTGAGATGAGGCAACTTGCATACAGAAATTGAAGCTGTGTCCTACCCTTCTACCAAAATCATTTTGCATTTTTGTTTCCTCTCCACACAAAAACAACAAAAGGTCCTCCCATAATTTTCCCAGAATAGTGAAATAGAGAATGTATGCCAGCAAAGCCCTAAGATGCATATTTTGACATCCTTCTTTCACAGTTCTAGTCCAGATAAAGTACACATTTATCAATAAATGTATTAATTGAAATGTCAATTAATTAAATTAAAACTTGAAACTATAACATTCAGTACTGGGTCACCATGCTTCAGATACCATTAATTCTAATTCTAGAATTATTCCTTCATTTTAATGGATAGCATGTAAACCATTAATCAGATACCATTAATTCTAATTCTAGAATTATTCCTTCATTTTAATGGATAGCATGTAAACATAACTGCCTGATAAAAGTACTCTAATGTAGCTTGTGTGGTTAACTGTAACTGATCCCACAAATTGAAGAAATGTGGGTTCAGCTTACAGAAGAGAGAGGGGGAAGGCTGAGCTGTTACAGAAAAAGATATCAGAATCCTGTGAAAGTAGAAAGTATGGGAAAGAAACTCAGAACAATTCCGCCTTGTTTGGATTAACTACTTCTGGACTCTCTAGATAATGATCGCCAAAAGGAATAAAACTTTTCACCTTGGTCTCTCCAGTTGTTGTTGCCAGACAATGGGGAGGTGGGGAGGCACATTCCAAATTTGTCTAATTCTATCTTGACGGCTGTTGACCTTGCCAAGCTGCTAGGCTCATTGGTGTGAATGGGAATGGGAGTGACTCTGATGGGAAAAGGAATGTGGGTCTCACTCATAGAAGGAGGGAGGGGAATACTGATCCAATTACAAAAAAATACTGTATATCCAAGTTTTATAAAAGTATAGAATATGAGGAAACTCAAAACAAATCTGCCTTTTTTGTGTTAGGTATAAGTTGAAGTACAGAGGGGCCTTGACAGGTTTTAAAGATTCTGTTACCTTAACCACATTAAATACTTTCACAAGAGTCCTAGTGACTCTTATTTCCTGACCTTGTCAATCTCAAAGGGTTGGCACAAAAATAGCCTTGTGACTACAGGAAATGTTGCCAATTTTATTCAGGGATAGGGAGAGTTAGGTTTTTGAACATTGCATATTTTCATGCAATATAATTTAGAATTATTTTAATTCAACATGGAATGTCCCAAAAGTAGGAATCCATTTCTTATTTTTAATACTGATAAAATAACAAGTATGTAGACAATCATGCAAAACTTAAGATACCCTATAAGCTTGAAACTACTCTGATGCCCAGTTATTCTTTCTGAATACAAACCCATAATTGTGCAGATCTCTTAAAAACAAAATTCTGACAAAGGCAACATCCACATGGCTGCTTTGTCTTGCTCCTCTCCCACCTTGGAGCTGTCAGAAAATCATATTACTCTAAGTCTTGATGCCCCTATAGAGCACCATTTTCATACAACCGGAATGAGTCTGTCTGTGCTGCTCTTCATACAGCTACAATGCACAACATTCCAATGGCCCTGGTTGGAGTTTCACTTGGTGGAAATCCCAGCCCTACTCATTTCATCCATCACATGAAAAGCCACTGCCAGCTGACATTTACAACACTTTGGTTACTCCATGCTCTGCATTTTTTTCCTTTTTTTCTTTCCTGTTGCATTGTTGACCAATCTAAGTAATCATTATCATCATCTTGAAACTATGGATCAACCAGCTGACTGTTCAGCCTAACAATCCTGGCTGGCATCAAAGAGTTGCAGGAGAGGGGTTGTATCTCTTGGCAGCTATCTAGTGGTTGTTCAGTGTGGGAGCTATAAACTCTCTAAGAAGATAACATGAGAAGAGGAAAAGGATTCAGGGCATCTCTGAGAAGAGAATTCCCAATTAAATAGACTGCAGAAGTTTAAAAGCTGAGTCTTTCCAATTATATTTTCAACTATATGTGTTAAACCATGATGGTTTAATCAGTTTCAAGGCTTCACATTTGATAGGTCAACCTGTTAAAAAAATGGTTGCAGAAGCCATAGTTCTGGTCTTCCTTTCAGCCAAAAGAAGACTGAATTGGGCAAATAGATCAGGGGCCAGACTAAAGGAGGTGGTTCCAAAGGAATCTGGCAGAACAAATTGAATTCACAAAGCTCATCATTTCAGGCCACCTCCTTGATGCATATCAATGTGCACTACATTGTCTGTACACAGTATCTTGCTTTGGAATATTAGGGAAAACATAAATTCCACACTGTGGCACCTTAACATATCCTCAGCCTGCCTGAGCTGTACAACACTGAGATACAGCAAAGGCATTCAGACACATGCTTAGGAAACATTTAGTGGGATGAAACAACAACATGGATTTGCTTAAACTTATAAAATCTGAGAGCCAGTTTTGTGTAATAGTTAAGGCACCAGGCTAGAAACTGGGAGACTGTGAGTTCTAGTCCTGCCTTAGGCACAAAGCCAGCTGGGTGACCTGGGGCCAGTTCCTCTCTCTCAGCCCTAGGAAGGAGGCAATGGCAAACCACTTCTGAAAGCCTTGCCAAGAAAACTTCAGGGGCTTGTCCAGACAGTCTCCAAGAATTGGACATGATTGAATGGATATAAAATAAAACCTGAAATAATTATTAATCTAGAAAAAAACTATTTTTCCAACTTATCTTATAGTCATATGAATATGAATTCATATGAAATTTGCACTCCACTATCTGAGTAAGCATTGACATTCATGGTGATAAGCATTTATATCTGGGCAAATCCCCATTGGATTTCAACTCAATTTTTTATGGGTGTTTTTCATGTGTATAACCTGCACTGATGTTTTTGATGTGTGATCTTTGTTTTCTACATAACAAGGAAATAAAAGAGCTCTCAATTCCCCCTTTATCTTCAGTAGTCCGCTGTCTAAGCTTCTCAGACAGTCTGGGGATTGGTTGTACAATGTAAGTCATCCTATTGCAACAGCTCAGTAAATGACCAAGCTACATAGCTAACCAGCTCCCTCTACAAGTCTCATAATGCAATTATGGTTTAGAACATTTAGTATTTATGATCCCTGAAAAGGCTGTACCTGTGAAAGCAGTACTGCAAAATGTAGAGAAGGGTAAAGATATTTTTTCTCCATCAGTCTTATATGAAGCACATTTTTCTTAGACATTTGGAAAACACAATTAAAGAATCTCTAGACAAAAAGAAGGAAGATGGATGTGAAGCTTTAAAAGCATTACATGTGGAAAGACTGAGGGAATGAAGATTCCAGGCTAATGTGTTCTTTGAAAAGTATTGTTTTCTTCCAGCAGCTGTTTTTTTTTTTTAGATATTTGGCTATTTTCAGCATCTATTAAACATGGATGTATTTTTGTAAAATACATGGATGAACACATTAAAGACAGGTTAGCTGTTATTGGTTGTCTTAGGGGGAATAAAAATCAGTGTTACAGTATATATCTTTCATCACTAGCACTGAACAGCTTAAATATTTGCAAATTCTTATAAAATTCAATACTTAAATATAGATATAATTAGCAATTTCATGGGAAAGATAAAATATGGTTACATTTTGCAGCTGCAATTTAATCCTAATAATTTGATTCAGAAATAACTCCCACTCAATAAGTGGGTAAAGGAGATTAATGCCTATGGGGCTGAAATCAAAATGGATTAAAAGGACTCCTTAAAATTTTTAGTATGAAGATATTAACCATTTTCTTCATGGCTGGTAAAGGTACTGTAGTTATATCTGTTTTATAGGGTCTTTGGTTGATCATTTTTATGTATAAATGGATACACTGATTTCTACAGGTAAATGGGTGATCAAAATTATCTTGAATATAAAGTCATACATCTAAAGAGTATGTAAGGCACTTCATTTATCAAAGAACATATGTTGGCCCTAGTATGAGTTGCAACTTTTGCTAGAGATAATTCATATTATATCAGATGAATGAATTTAGATAATGTTTTGTGAGTGTATGGAATAAAGGTCTTTCTGTCCAGAATTTACATGTGGATTAGATCAAGCCTTACAGCACATATATACACACAATGTGCACGCACACATATGTCAAATTAGTAGCAACAATTTAATACTATTCCATGTATGTTTTGACAGAAAAAAAAATGTAGAAGCGTTACGAAACATATATCTATATATTATAATTTCATAAGTATCAGAAATTGAAGAAAGTGGGTTTATGTTAGATTAAATTATTAAAACATTTAGTGCCTTAGCCCTAAAAAGATCCCTACTCTTGATTTAGAATGAAATTGTGTGAGGGAGGGAGGAAACATAGTTATATAATGTTATTGCCAAACCTGGCAGAAAAAAAAAACCCAGTGGTCATCTCAGATGTTTACTTCTTTCACTTCATGGAGAAAAGAAAAAGATTGAGGTTCATATGCAAGGATTAAGGGGGGAACCAATAGTGCCCAAGCTAGAGATGACCCCCACAGGAACAGAGAGTTGCTCAGCTTCACAGCGCCAAGTTTCACACCAAGTATTGATTAATTTGGAAGAATGGGATGAATAAATATTGTTTTACATTTTTGCACTAGCAGTGGGCAATTAATTGATGTTTATTGCTTCTTTATAGTCTACAGTGAATTTGAACTTAACCTAGCTGTGTCTGTGAGTCTTCTGCCAAATCAAGCTGAGGAGTTGAACTAAATCATAAAGTGTCAGGAGATTTGAGATTTACTGTGGGGTCCAGCTTGAGCCACTACATCTTCTGTATACATTGTGCCTACCTTGTATGTGTTCTTTTCCATATACAAGGAAAAAACTTCTTTATATTTAAAAAAATGGGCATAATGTTTTCATAGTCCCTTTAGTTTTTGAAGCCATAGACTGTGACTATTGAATAATATAGACCTGCCTTTCCTTTCATTTCTGTGGCATTTTCACTTTCTTTTTGCATGTTATAGATAACCCTTAGAAGCACAAGTCAGTGAGCCTTTGCATGTAGGTGTAAGTTTTATAAGTACCTGAAGGTACAGTCTTTTAATTGGACACAATTAAAATATACATTTGGGATACAAATGATGTTCTAGGCTTTAAGTACATAGTTATTTTGACAAATCTATATATTTATAGCATTTACATCCCATCCTTTTTCTAGGAGGTCAGGGTGATGTATGAAACTTTCTCCTAACTTTATCTTTGCAACAGAGTCCTAGCTACAACTGAGATGAAAGAAATAACCCAAGGACAGGGTTTTGTGATGGAGGAGAGACTTGAATCTAGATCTCCCCAGTCTGAATACAGTACTTAATGACTACACAATCCACGGCTGCCCTGGAATTTGTCTCCTGATAGAGAATAACTTGGATGTAATAGAATGGGTTGAAAATGACTGTCTTTACTAACAAAACTACAATGCCCACTTTAGCAACAAAATATGCACATTACATTGTTATATCTCTAAATTTCAGTATCAGGTTGTATTGATTACCAAATATTTCCCTAGCATTCCAATTCTGAGAATTGCCTAAGATCCCTAGCATTAATATTCAGATTATGAAACCAAGACAATAAAAGCAGGAAACAATAAAGTGTGTGTGCATGTTTTACTGGTATTTGAATAATTCACGATTCTTAACAGTAAAGAGATATGAAGCCACTTACATGTCATTTTGCCATATCAGAATACTGTTTCCTTACAGTACTTGTGGCAAACATGAATTAAATCAGAATGTTATCATATCTATCAAATAATATGTATTATGTGCATTGTTTTATATATATAAAATATGGAAAAACTACTGCACACTCAGGCACATATAGAAAATATGAAAAATGGTAACAGCCTAACCATTTGGTCCTTTGTTCAAAGTAAAAGTAATAATATTGAAAACAAGTGTACTTGCAACATACTGAACCTATTTCTTTTTGGTGGGCTTTTATTGAAAATAAAATTAAAGCTGTCAAGAGGTAGCCACTATATACCTACAGCACTTAAATTTTCAAAGCCAAGCCAATAGTACAATTTCTTTATGGTGTGCTGTTGGAATCCAATTTTGCACCATTGGAACTTTGGCAATTCAAATTCCCAAGATGGGCCCTTCAAGTCCCAACATGTGTCTCAAATGCCACCCCGAGACTAGAGACAGGCCAATGAAAATGGAGGCTAGGATGTGTGTGGTCATACTCAACTATTGGCTCAGATTATCCCTTTTTCCCCTTGGCCATGCCCCTTTAACTATGAGGGATGACTTTCTGCCCACATGGAAACAGGCAGTGGCAACTAAAATCTCATCCCTGGGCTTCTCTCCAGGTCTTCTACTCATCATGGGATAAGATCAGGCCAAAGCACTCATTAAACAGCATGTGGCAAACATGGAGCACCAATTGTATTTAGCCAGGTCCCCAACATTTATTGCCAGCGAATCCAGCAGGTATTTTGCCTCCCCTATCACATACTGTACTTAACTAAACTAGAGGTACCTAACCATCGGAGGGCCTTTACTCTGGCACAATGTCATGCCCTCCCCTCAGCTGTCCTGGAAGGCTGATACAGGAAGGCTCCTTACCTGGAGAAACAATGCCCCTGTGACTCTGGTCACATAGAAACAACAGGGCATGTGCTCCTCCAGTGCCTGTACTAGAGAGACATTTGTACTAGCTTCATCTTACCATTATTGTATAAATACCCAGGGTGCTAAGGACGATTTTACACCTCCTGCTGCTGTCAGATTCCAACTCTGCTACAACATACAATGTTGCCAGGTTATGCACAGCAGCACTTAAAATTCATCAATTGATGACCTGTGCCATAAATTAATTTTAATTAGCATCTAATTCATCACACTGCAGTGTTCTATATTGATAGACATAGTAACCTTTATGCTCCCCTACACCCATCTAATCCTAATCCTAAATCTACATCTATCTACCTATCTATCATCTTTTTATATTACATTTTAATGCATTTTCTATGTTTTTAACTGATTGTACCCCACCGTCCTTATGCTGGTCTTTGACCATAATTAAGATTTGTTTGTTTCTAAAACCACAGCTGGTGTCATGGCCTCAGAGCCAGGCTCCAAGATGTGGGCAGGACCTGTTAAGCGCTGCATCCATTGATTCAACAGCCACTGAATCCAAAACCGATACCCTCTCAAAACAGAATTCCTGTTCTTGGTTCCTGCTTCGTTTTGTTCCTGACCAAGTCTCTGGATCATCCCTCAGTACTTTGCAAGCTATTGTGTGGTATTTGATTATGGACTGTGTGACTTGGATTATGTCTTCTGCTCAGCCTCTAGTAAGCTGTTGTGTACACACATGGTCTTTCTCTTGCTTTCCTAGTTCCTCCTCTATTGCCTCCACCTTCCTGTCTGCTGCCATCTCTCCAGACAAGCCTTCCTGATGTTTTTACAAGCCTCGCTGCAATGCATTGCTCCTAAATGCTCTACTCCTTCTGCTGTGGGTTCGTATTCTCACCCAGAACCTCTGCAAGCCTTGCCCCCAAGCACCCACATCTCTTTGCCTGCCAATTGCATGGGCATTTTCTCCCTTTGCTGAAACCAGGACACAAAAGCTGGTGTCACACAGAGACAAAAAAAAAACCCTCTTACCAGAAGCTAAATATATATTTATTTATTTCTATATATGATCTTAGTCTCCTGATGGAAAAGATAATTCAACTCATTGAAGCAAAAACATGATTTTTTTAAGCAGGAAAACAAATGAAGAGATATAGATACAACATGCTTGCGTGTCTGTGTATCTCTCTCCGGAAACCAGTATATTAGCAAGAAGCAAACTAGTTTTATAGTTTAATGTTTCACAAGTTTTAACAACCCAGGGCTGCCTAACTTTTATGAGGACGCTTAAAAGCAGACATAAATTCACTCAAATGCCAATGAGAAAATTACACAGACTTTCAGAGACCAGTGAATACACTCCTTCATATTCAAATTCAGTTGCAGCAACAGGTGCATTTTTCCAAGTAGTAGTAAATCTTACATTTTATCTTCGTCCCCCCTGCCCAAAATACAAATTCAAATATATCTTCTAATAAATTTACAAATGTAACAAGGAATATTCCAGTGAAGTTTTATACAGTGCTAGTCATTGTGATAACTTAGTTACAAGGGGTGATTGTAAGGAAGTTTTCTACTGGGGGAGAATAAGGAAGTAACTGAATCACAATAAAACTTAGTGTAGCCATCTTGAATTAATATTATCACGCCACACAGCCTGAGTTCTGCACCATCAGAAACAGTCACAAAATGAGAATATTGCCAACAGTATAAATTGGTTTTAGCAATCTATTATCTGCACTCTAGGAAAGAGAAAAAAAAAAAATCACAGGGAAGCTACATTAGCCTTCCATACGTCCCTAAGAGGTATTGATTTCAACTTCTTGGGTTATTCTGGCTTTGAATTATGGAAGTGAAGTGGAAAATTAGAGCCAAGAGGCTGGACAAAACTGAGTTCCACTAACAAGAAAATCTAGTTGACTTTACAAAGCTTGGAACAAGTCTTTTTCCCTTAGAAACAAAAGGAATGACGAGATGCAGTCATAAGAAGATATAGTCATAATTCTGAATCTTAGAAAAGTTCCAACATGGCAAAGCATTATCTTCACCATACCACATAAAAGGTATGGTGTCATAAAGGGATTCCCTACATTTAAATCAATGCAAATAATAATAATAATAATAATAATAATAATAATAATGTAAATGCTAATAATAACAATAATAATAAGTAAAATGCATCAAACAGGTTCAGTGGCATATAGACAGAGACTTGGAAATAAGTCTCATTGAACTCAATACAGTCCATCACTGAGTAAGTATCCAGAGGATTTTTATTTTTATTTATTTGTTTGTTTGTTTATCTTTGGTATCAGAAAAAAATTAAATATGAGTGTGAAAATTTTTCAGGAATTATTTATTTTTAAAGAACGAAATAGAGAGGAAGAGGAGCTGCTGGGGAAGAATAAGAAAATTACTTACCTAGAACCCCTAGCCTGTAGTTGATGGTTACAACAATGACATTTCCGTAGCTTGCCAGTATACTGCCATCAACTATATTCCCTGTACCTTCCATATATGATCCACCATGAATATAGACCATCACAGGTTTCTTGCTGTTCTGATCATGTATATCTGAAAAGAATACAAGTAAGGAAAACACAAGAAAGTAATACAAGTATTAAATAAAAAGAATCATAGTTTTTTTTTTTCTTACCCCCAAAGAGCTAATAAATTAGTTATTTTGCATATTTTCTTATTTCAGCTGTATTTCTTATATAATCACCTCTGTTTCTCTTCAGTCATAACCAATGAAATAAAGCAAATATGGTTTCTGGAAGAACTCTGGAAAAAAAAAAAGGCTAAAGTGTCACTTATTCAATGTGTAATTCATTGTAGGACTGAAATGGTAACAGAATATTCCCAAGACTCGAATATGTAAAAAATATATTGCAAACAATATAAGAATATATTTACAAACTGTTGTTAGAAAGTCCACAGTTCAATATTCATTTCAAAAATTCAGTAAGCTTATTAACTATATTTTCCTGCAATTATGACCCAAAGAATGTAGGCAGTTTGAACACAACAAACTGACATCCTTACCACCCCTCCCACCAAAAGCTAACATTCAAAGTAAAAATAGTGTAGGTGAGAGTAGTGGATCCTGAAATAATGTATTTTGACAGATACATTATTGCTTCCTTCAAAGCACACTAAATGTCCATGTAACATAAGCCACCTAGAGTCCTTGAGGACTTTGGCAGCACATAAATTGTATAATAAATATGTGTTTTGCCATTGCCTTCTTTTGGGATGTTCTTTTCAACTTCTCACTCCACTTTACTGGTAGTCTTCCATCCAACAACTAAGATCCAACCCTGCTTAGCTTTTCCACATCTACCAACACTGGGGCTAGGTACCATCATTAACCTGGACAAATAACATAATGAATAAACATCTGCCAATTTAAGCAGTAGTTGTTCCCTGAATGCCTCCTACAAGACAATTCCTCTTACATGTTGCTGACTATTAACTTCTTCCAATGTACTTGTACACTTGCATGCTAGTTCAACTAAGCCTTGGTGTGACTCAGAAGGGTAGTTTGAAAGGACTACATGGGATAGAGTAGCATAATAAACCTAGATCCAGACACATTTCACAATCTGTTCCAAATAGCCATAAAATTGATTGCTAAGCATCAAAGGCTTGGCTTTGCTGGACATCTTTTCTTGAAGACTTACTGTACTTGCCTCAGCAATTGATGAGCTTATTAACTAGAGGTAAGTTTGGATCAAAACCAAAAAGGACAAAGATGTATTTGTCTGGACAATGTGTGGCCAGTTAATAGTTCCAGCTGATGTATTTACTTCATTATAGATTCAAATATAAAAGGAAGTTGGCAGAAATATCACATATAATGTATTGTTCTGTAATATATTGCTGTTATATTCATGTGAGACTTTTCAGCGGGAGGTGAAGTAGTCCTTCAACTAAACTAGGGTTTTCCTGGGAACCTACAATCCTATATTTTGAATATGGAATAAAGACCTAGTTTCATTATTTGAAAATAGTTGAAGACTGCAAGGGAAAAAAAAAAGGCAACAGTTGCATTACCCAAGATACAGACATCTTAGTACCTATATATTTTTTTAAAAAAATAGAAATCATTCTGCACTCTTGAGAAGCAGACATATTAAAAGGTGATTGAATCATACTATGCATATTTCTGAATGGAATAGAAAGACAAATTGTTAAATAGGTGTAGTCTGTATCAGATATGAAAACAGAGAAAAATCAGGTAACAGTGCTAAAACAAGACCATACCAAGGGAAGATGTCAAAAGTGCACAATTCCTAAAATAAATGCATAGCTCAATTAATTTTATCATCTATACCACAAGTTTCAATCCTAATTTCATGAGTTCTTCTGCAGGCTTCATATCCCAACATATTATCCCATTAAAAGGTAATCCTAGACAGAAAATACTTTCACAATGCCACTCAATGCATTTATCACTGAAATTTGAAAGATTATGCAAGTTAAAAAAATAAGACTAGCCTCTTATAATGTATGTAACTTTCTGACTTACTTTACATTTTCCTATAGCATAGTGTAGGGGTCTGCAAGTAGTAACTAAGTTCATTGGAAAGTTCCAAATCTCTTGCATCTGATAATTATCACATAGTTTAAACAATATCCCTAAAAATAAATATGTATACCTACCAGTTTGTCATGGCTGATACTGCCTGAGCAGTTGCACTCATAACATAGCACAGATTCTATTAAAACGTTTACAGAAATAGGCTTCCTGCAATTTTACAATAACATGCAAGTGATGGAACTCCAAATAGGATAGATATCATTACTGGTTTTGGGATAAACTCACAAAATAGCTTCTCGGGAGAAATGTGGGAATAAATGGTAGAGGCAATTTTGCCCCAATTACATGCAAAAGAAGGAAGCTTTAAAGAATAAAAAAAAGGAAGCTAGAAAGCATCCCTAAATTGTCTTGACTTGTTACACACTGAAGATAGGAAAAAAGGAAAAAAAAAAAAAAAGAAACCCAAAGTAAGTGTAATTGCATCCAGTATAAGGGAAAGAGAAGGAGAAAATAACATGAAGGTGAATTTACAAGCTACTAAAAGAAGAAAAAAGAAAAAGAAAATACACATGCAAGATTTCAGTTTCATTTCTTTTCTTCCCAGTTAAAAGTTGGGAATAGGAATAAGCATTTGATTGCAAATAACATTTATGTTACTCAATTCACAGATATTATAGATAATCAGTACTCTTATCTCAAATAGGAATTGCGGTAATCTAAATGCTAATTTGTGTTTTTAGAAAAAAAGGAAGGCTGATTCTAGATAAGACAAAAATAAAACACCACACCAAAATGTGTGTGATTAGATAAAGGAGGGGAAAAGTTTATGTACATGCATATCAGGACTGAGTTTTAGGGGAAAAACAACAACAACAAAAATACCTTCATCTTCCCCACGATCATTACTGGTTATATCATCTGCGCTTTTCTTTGTGTTGGCTCCTAGGTTCAGAGTGAGCAGGAGAATAAAGGGAAAAAAGATAATTCAAAACTGGCAGATTCCCAAAAATTTAAAGAAAACTATCCATCCGGAAATTGAAAAAGAAAAAATGTAACACACAAAAAGGTCAACATTTGTACTGGAAAAATAAAGGATGCAAATTCCACACAAACATAAATGTGAAAAATATTCAAACAATTAAAAATAATCACTAGTAGGGAAAAAACTGTATCTTGTGTTAATGCAAGTAATTTGACTAGATATGACTGGTAAAAGATGAATTTGATATGTTATTTTACTCCTTTACATAGATAGTTCAGTTTTCAGTGCATGATGAATCAAATGGACTTTTCTAAAGGCTGTTTAAGAAATGGGGATGTGATGAAAAACGTGTAAGAAATTCAATTTAGGCTATTCAAGATGTATTTTAACCCTAACCCACCCTGAATCATATGAACTGGATCCAACAAGAACTACAAGAAGTCGCCATCCATAGTTCATGGCAAAGTTAACTGTATTTCAAAATAATAAAAAAGTCATAGACAGTTTATTATCTATTATTTGGATCTGCTGTTCAAAGGGGAAAAGTCAAAAATTCTACTGTATCAATCTATAATGTTCGATATTCATAAAGTAACCCTTTGAATATTGTTCTCAAACAAAATCCACACAGTATTATGAAGCCTGTTATCATAATAATTGCCAATAAATCAACATCAACATAGTCAATCAGCGCTTCACACAATTCGCAAACCGTAAGTCAAAGCATATGTAACATATCTGATTTCAGACAGAAGCACATCTGGATATGAATGAGTCAGGTTCCACATTATTAATGCATTATGTTTTGAGAAGAAGATTTGGATTAACAATGCATATTACCTACCATGACAACTGAAACACAATTAATGAAAGAATCACACACTCCCAACCCCCTAAAAGCAGTGCTTTATATAAGATGGAGAATTCCATATAATTGTGTTACATTGCAACATATCAAACAAAAATTATGGTCCTTGATAAACAATTACAATTTCTTTCACTCTAACGTGCTAATAAGTGATTTGTAAGCCAGCTCAGATGCATCTAGCCCTATTCTCCCTTCTTACAGCATGTGTTTCTCTGTGCCCGTGCATTTTAATCTTGAATCTTGAATCAATCAGCCCTTTATGTAGCAAAAAACTTAAAATCTAAATATAATTTCATTTCTTTCGTCATCAAGTTGATCACATGAATGGACTGTTTTAGTGCCACTCACCAACACAGAAACACATGCCAACATGGAAACCTGAAAAGGAAAATGAATGTGGAAATACATGTGTGAATGATTGACTTTTTAAAATATGAAATGCTTTTGTCTTGGTTATGTAGGATGGGCAATGTATAATATCTTTGTTGTATAAGTTGATAACAGTATTCAATACCTGAGGACTTCAGGTATAAAATATTTTATATTTTATAAAATTTGGGTTTGGGGATTTTCAGGTATAATCCAGGACTAATTGCCAGCAATCAGACAGAGCTCTTTCAGATCTGCTCAAAGGAAGCTAGCAGCAGGATTAGTGAAATGCTAGCATATATTCACTGCCTCCAATAGCATTACTCAGAAACATTTCACCAATAAATAGCAGCTGTGAAAGCAGGACTCAATCAGAAATAGTTGTTTTTAAGGAACTTTCCCAACACTTCATTAACATGGCTAGAATATGCTGGATATACAGATGCCAGTGTTATTTAACCTGTATGTCATTGGATACTCCTAGTTAACTCAAATGAATATATGTTTAACTGGCCTTTTTTTCCACTTTCATTTTTCATGGAAGATGTTGGTTGGACAACACAGGATATAATGAGAAGTATTTACATAGTTACATTTAAATTGCTATTGTAGCTTCAGTTTCCTATCATGATCCAGATAATTGTCCCTAATCTGCTCCTTCTGTTTTAAGTACTCCAAATTTCATAGTTGTTGTCCATTTCTTACAGCTACTCATATACATGGTCTCTGAATATATCTGATTAGAAAATTGTATGTGAGACTTGAAACAAAGACGCAACAATAGAATGAAATTTGAAGAGTTTATGCATACTGGTGTTATAGTTGGCTAACCCCTTGTCTAGTGATACTTTGTTTCATATCTCCCTTCTATCTGGTTTTACTATCCTTCTGAAAATAGTAAGCATATCCTGGTTTTCTCAGTGATTGCTGAGCTGGTTCCTTCTGGATTCATTTAGATTACATTGAAACATTCTTTTTTTTTAAAAAAAAAAGCCTTCCCATAACTGCTGATATCTTTCTCTTGTGTATGAGATAGAACTCATGCATCATAGAGGAAAGAGAAGTAATGAACCTACTCAAACCATTCTGATCAAGTGAGGTTTGCAGTGATACCAATGCATTTTCAGGGCCTATTATACATTGTGTAATTAACACAAAATCATTTTCTTATCAACTAAAAGACACATAATCAATATTTCATGACAAGAAATATAGTTTTAAAGGCATAGAACATTTTTGACATCCTATGAAATTCTAGGTAAAGGTAAAGGTTTCCCTTGACGTAAAGTCCAGTCGTGTCCAACTCTAGGGGGCGGTGCTCATCTCCGTTTCTAAGCCTTGGAGCCGGCGTTGTCCCTAAGGACCCGTCCGTGGTCATGTGGCCGGCATGACTCACGGAACGCCGTTACCTTCCCGCCGAAGCGGTACCAATTAATCTACTCACATTTGCATGTTTTCGAACTGCTTGGTGTGCAGGAGCTGGGACGAGCAACGGGAGCTCACCCCGCCGCGCGGTTTCGAACCGCCGACCTTCCGATCGGCAGCTCAGCGGTTTAACCCGCAGCGCCACCGCGTCCCTTGCGCCACCGCGTCCCTATGAAATTCTAATTCAAGCTAAATTCTTCAAGTTCTACAGATCAAGATTTAATTATGCAAAAAAGATGCAATTTGTTTCCAAATATTGAGCTTTTTTGTTTGTTTAGACATGTCAGAAGGGATAGTGTTGTAAGAGGATGCAATATACAGAAAGTGTACATACTCAATAGCATATACCAGCTACATTGCATGTACATGTTCAAAGTTATGCTGTGTTGATACTGTTTTACATCTGCTGGGGCCATACCCTAGTGGGGACTCAAGGTTTAAGGGTTCCTTTCTGTACCCCTACCTCCACCTTCTCCTCCTTGTTGCTTATGATACATGTTCATCTATTTTCTCTGCATAAGAGAACTAAAAGAGAAGAACATTATAGTTGATACACATTTTCTCTCACCAAGAAGAGCTATAGAGTATACACAGAAGAAGAGGCAAGCAAACAATAACAGGGACAAGGGACAGGTTTAAATTCCAAAACTTCACCATATTTCAGCTAAAAAAAATAAAAATAAAATTAATACTGGATACAAATAACAGAGATTATCGGAGATCTGGCAAGGCCCTACCTTCCTAGCCTTCTGGAAAGTCTTGAAGGTCTGACTCTTCTG
This sequence comes from Candoia aspera, assembly GCF_035149785.1. Taxonomy (NCBI): domain Eukaryota; kingdom Metazoa; phylum Chordata; class Lepidosauria; order Squamata; family Candoiidae; genus Candoia; species Candoia aspera. Next base: position 42,404,417 of record NC_086157.1, read on the forward strand.
GCAAGTCTTGGAGTAGAGTGAGACTGAAGCCCAGCCATATTTGTTGGTGTGGGGGGAGGGGTGTTGTTTTGGGGGCAGGTGGGAGTTTTTGTGAAGATTTTACATTTTTTTCTGTTTTAATTGCTGTTTGTAAGCCACCCAGCTTTATGGCACATAGTAGTCGAATGAATGAATGAATGAATGAGCAAGCTATTAAAATGACCTTCAGAAGATGTGTGGGCTTATGGGAGACCACAGCTCTTGTGATTTTTCAAAGTGAAGATTGTCTGCGATAACTGATGGATTATCCTTGTTTTCTTGAGTGAGGTAAATTACTATAAGGCGCTCTGGTTTCAGTACTGTTTTGTGTATATGTAACAGGTTGTTTTTATCATAGGGTGAATCTGACAAAACCAAATAAGTGGCTTAGAACTGGGGTTGAAAAAGCCTACAGAGTGACAAGAGAGATGATACAGAAACCGCAGGGGAAAAAATCAACTCTCTTCGTTCTGAAGATACTGTTGCTTTTCATAAATAGAAGGAGATAGGATATCCCAATCAAAGCTAAAAATGAGAAGTAATCACATCTGATATCAAGAAAGCTTAGCCCAGGTAACTAGTATGCCCAAGACTGCAGTCATGCTGTTTTCTAATCAACCATCTTAGTATGAAATAGCGCTAGTCTTTTTGTGTGGCATGCACATTGTCCCAACGAGGTCCAGCACTTCAAAATCTAACATTACAGGACCATGTTATTTTTACCTTTCTTCAATTGATTTATCATTTATTTGCTGTTTCTATATGTTGAGCCACATGGGATTTCTTCTGGAAATGAAAAATGAGTCTGCCTGTCTGCCTATCTATCTATCAAATATAGAAATGGGATCCCATAACACTCAAACAAATAAACAAACTGTAATAGGCTTCTTAAGAGCTTTGTATTAACAAGTGTGCCAAATTTTTCACTATTTTTTTTAACAGCCTGACAATGTTTACATCTTTTGTTAGATACCATTAGTCATTGAAGATTTTAATCAGAGATTGCATCACCTTTTATTACTACTGTAAGTAATCAATGCATTGTGCAGTTATTCACTATAACTAATGTTGCATTCTTTCTTTTCACTACTTCTCTCATTTCATTTTTATTCCCAAAGTCACCTTTGATAGTGAGATCATTTTCTCATTACACTTAATTTATCTGCATTCTATTTATGTGGATCTGATATTTATTCCTTAATGTGGTTATATTATTGTTTATTTAGACCTCACTGTTCACATATTTAATTAAATTTCCCATTTGTTTTGGAGTTCTCATAAACATGCCATTTTACAGAAAGAAAATAGAATATGATTATTTCTCTATTATTTATCATATGTCTTTATCATTCTCATTCTAATGCTTTACAAACTCTGTATTTAAAAAGGCATGCTTAAGAAATCTGTAAATTCCTTTACTGATTTCTGTTCAGAATAAAATACAATTAATTTGCAATCCTATTCTTAGTTACTTAGTTACTTCAGCAAAGGATCATTACCTGGTTGTGGTGCTGAGCTTGAGCACATCAATGATGCCATGAGCTAAACCGTGAAGGGCCACCCAAGATGGGAAGGTCATGACAGAGAGGTCAGAGTAAACGCGATCCCTGGGGAAGGTAATGGCAACCCACCCCAGTATTCTTGCCGTGAAAACTAAATGGATCAGTACAACCAGAGATATGTTGGTATACCATCGGAAGATGAGATCCCCAGGTCGGAAGATGGTCAAAATGCTACTGGGGAGGAACAGAGGATGAGTTCAACTAGCCCCAGACGTGATGACGCAGCTAGCTCAAAGCCGAAAGGATGGCTAGCGGCCAATGGTGCTGGTGGTGAACGGTGAATCCGATGTTCTAAGGATCAACACACCATTGGAACCTGGAATGTAAGATCTATGAGCCAGGGCAAATTGGATGTGGTTACTGGTGAGATGTCAAGATTAAAGATAGACATTTTGGGCATTAGTGAACTGAAATGGACTGGAATGGGCCACTCCACATAAGATGACTACCAGATCTACTACTGTGGACAAGAGGACCACAGAAGAAATGGAGTAGCCTTCATAATGAATAGTAAAGTGGCTAAAGCAGTGCTTGGATACAATCCAAAAAATGATAGAATGATCTCAATTCGAATTCAGGGCAAGCCATCTAACATCACAGTGATCCAAATATACGCCCCAACCACAGATGCTGAAGAAGCTGAAGTAGAGCAGTTCTATGAGGATCTGCAGCACCTACTGGACAACACGCCTAAAAGAGATGTTATTTTCATCACGGGAGACTGGAACGCTAAGGTGGGCAGTCAAATGACACCTCGAATTACAGGTAAGCATGGCCTGGGAGAACAAAACGAAGCAGGACATAGGCTGATAGAATTTTGCCAAGACAACTCACTCTGCGTAACAAACACTCTCTTCCAACAACCTAAGAGATGGCTTTATACATGGATTTCACCAGATGGACAACACTGAAATCAGATTGACTACATCCTTTGCAGCCAAAGGTTGCAGACATCTATACAGTTGGTAAAAACAAGACCTGGAGCTGACTGTAGTTCTGATCATGAACTTCTTCTTGCACAATTTAGGATCAGACTAAAGAGATTAGGGAAGACCCACAGATCAGCTGGATATGAGCTCACTAATATTCATAAGGGATATGCAGTGGAGGTGAAGAATAGATTTAAGGGACTGGACTTAGTAGATAGGGTCCTAGAAGAACTATGGACAGAAGTATGCAACATTGTTCAGGAGGCCCCAACAAAATACATCCCAAAGAAAGAGAAAACCAAGAAGGCAAAAGGGCTGTCTGCTGAGACACTAGAAGTAGCCCAAGAAAGAAGGAAAGCAAAAGGCAACAGTGATAGGGGGAGATATGCCCAATTAAATGCAAAATTCCAGAGGTTAGCCAGAAGAGATAAGGAATTATTTTTAAACAAGCAATGCGCGGAAGTGGAAGAAGACAATAGAATAGGAAGGACAAGAGACCTCTTCCAGAAAATTAGAAACATTGGAGGTAAATTCCAGGCAAAAATGGGTATGATCAAAAACAAAGATGGCAAGGACATAACAGAAGAAGAAGAGATCAAGAAAAGGTGGCAAGAATATATGGAAGACCTGTATAGGAAGGATAACAATATTGGGGATAGCTTTGATGGTGTGGTCAGGGAGGTAGAGCCAGACATCCTGAAGAGTAAGGTTGAATGGGCCTTAAGAAGCATTGCTACTAACAAGGCAGCAGGAGATGATGGTATCCCAGCTGAATTGTTCAAAATCTTGCGAGATGATGCTGTCAAGGTAATGCATGCTATTTGCCAGCAAATTTGAAAAAACACAAGAATGACCATCAGATTGGAAAAAAATCAACTTATATCCCCTTACCAAAAAAGGGAAACACTAAAGAATGTTCAAACTATCGAACAGTGGCACTCATTTCACATGCCAGTAAGGTAATGCTCAAGATCCTGCAAGGTAGTCTTCAGCAATTCATGGAGTGAGTATTGCCAGATGTACAAGCTGGGTTTAGAAAAGGCAGAGGAACTAAGGACCAAATTGCCAATATCCGATGAATAATGGAAAAAGCCAGGGAGTTTCACAAAAACATCTATTTCTGTTTTATTGACTATTCTAAAGCCTTTGACTGTGTGGACCATAACAAATTGTGGCAAGTTCTTAGCGGTATGGAGATACCAAGGCATCTTCTCTGCCTCCTGAGGAATCTGTATAACGACCAAGTAGCAACAGTAAGAACAGACCACAGAACAACGGACTGATTTAAGATTGGGAAAGTAGTACAGCAGGGTTGTGTACTCTCACCCTACCTATTCCACTTGTACACAGAACACATCATGCGATGTGCTTCACTTGAGGAATCCAAGGCTGGATTTAAAATTGCTGGAAGAAACATTAACAATCTCAGATATGCAGATGATACCACTTTGATGGCTGAAAGCGAAGAGGAACTGAGGAGCCTTATGATGAAGGTGAAAGAAGAAAGTGCAAAAGCTGGCTTGCAGCTAAACCTCAAAAAAAAAAAACAAGATTATGGCAACCAGCTTGATTGATAACTGGCAAATAGAGGGAGAAAAGGTAGAAGCAGTGAAAGACTTTGTATTTCTAGGTGCGAAGATTACTGCAGATGCTGACTGCAGTCAGGAAATCAGAAGACGCTTAATCCTTGGGAGAAGAGCAATGACAAATCTCAATAAAATAGTTAAGAGCAGAGACATCATGCTGACAACAAAGGTCTGCATAGTTAAAGCAATAGTATTCCGAGTAGTAACATATGGCTGCGAGAGCTGGACCATATGGAAGGCTGAGAGAAGGAAGATAAATGCTTTTGAACTGTGGTGTTGGAAGAAAATTCTGAGAGTGCCTTGGACTGCAAGAAGATCAAACTAGTCCATACTACAGAACATAAAGCCAGACTGCTCACTTGAGGGAATGATACTCAAGGCAAAACTGAAATACTTCGGCCACATCATGAGAAGACAGGACACCCTGGAGAAGATGCCGATGCTAGGGAAAGTGGAAGGCAAAAGGAAGAGGGGCCGACCAAGGGCAAGATGGATAGATGATATTCTAGAGGTGATGGACTTGTCCCTGGGGGAGCTGGGGGTGTTGACAACTGACAGGAACCTCTGGCGTGGGCTGGTCCATGAAGTCATGAAGAGTCGGAAGTGACTGAACGAATAAACAACAAAAAATTCTAGTAATTCTTAGTTACTAGAAATAAGCCCGTGAAAGCCAGTGAGCTAAAGCCTATGTAGGATTATGCTCTTATAAATGTAAATGTATTTACGATATATATTTCAACATGAACTTTCATTTGAAAGATCAGTAATTAATAAATGTGATAAACGTATGGTATAAACATATTTAAAGATGCCCATAAATAGCAAAATTTGTCTTTCCCTACTTCCAGCTGTGATGGGTTTCATCCATTCTTTCATTAATATTTCTCTCTATTATTTAATTACCCTTTTTTTCTGAATAGGCTTGTTTGGAATGTTTGGAAAGTTACTGTGTTGTCATATGCCATTTGACTTCCTTTACATTTTTGTTTCTAGATTATTTTGAGTACATTGTTATGTTTTACTTCAAGCATTTCTTCTTTAAAATGTATTCTGACATGACACAGGGCTTTCTGCCTTGTGTTCGTATGGTCCAGGTAATCTACACTTGACAATAGCAGCAGAAGCTACTTTAGCACTTTTTCCATTTGTTTAGTCATGAAAAAAGTAAACAGACTGCTGTGTACAAAGTAATCACTTTAATGTTTGTTTAGGCAGTCAATGTACTGTATAACAGCACCCTTACATTACTGTGCTATATAACCGAGACATAGACATATGTTTAAAAAAAATTGTTTTCTTATATGCCATTATTTTTTAAATAGTCTTATTATACGCTATGAAAAAATAACAAAAAACGATTCCATACTGTCATAGCACATTCCTTTTGCTTAAGATGACCTTATGAACTACAAAAAGAAATAAAACCCAGTAAAAATAATTATCACATTGTTTGATTCACACAGATCAACACCCACACGCCTAGACTGATTTTTGTTTTGCATTTTTTAATAATAATGATAATTTTATCCATTTATTGGATGCTGGTTTTATACACTACTCAGAATCATCAGAGTATGAAGAGGCATATAAGCCCAGGATAGATAGATACTTTTTTCTTATATCAAAAAAGCTGGTAACAGGTAATAAATTGCTTAATACATATTTGTCTAACACTGTATGCTCTCATGACATATTCCAACAAAGGAACTGAAATTCACATATTCACTCACAAGATATCTGTAAAGAGATATATGAGAAGCTAGGTGGGTCTATTTATATCCTACTAAGTTTCATTTTTGAGAGTCACATTACCGCAAAGAAAAAAACGTTCTGTACATCAAATAATTAATTTCCCATCAGTTTTAAGATTTCTATATTCCATCTTTGTCTATGCTGCACTAGATGTATAATTTCATTGTTGTTCTCAATTCATTCTACTCAGCATCCCGGCCAATACTGCAGGATTTTTCTTTACTAAAATACACTATTCTATACATAATCTATTTGTCATGATCTTATTATCCAGTTGGTTAACTGTTGTAATTTATCCCTGTGGGATCCATTTTATCTTATTCTGAGCCTATCACAAACAAACAAACAACAGCTAAGACTCATTCTAGCCACAGCATGGAGACTATTTAAACAAACAACAGCATGAATTTAAGAAATATGCGTAACCCAAGAGAAAACATACAGATCAAAAGCAGTATGACTAACACTCTAGGCTACAGAGACTGCTCAGAGCTTATTAAAGAATTAAACAATTCATGTAAGTAAATCCCTAACTTTTAGATGCCAAAATGAATCTGTCAAGAACAATAAGGGCTTTCTATGAGTGACTCTCAAACATGATTTTATATATGACAGGCCTATTGATATCAATGTGGCTTATTTAAAAGCACGCACTGGAGAACAGCTTTAGGATACATTATCACTGGTAAGAACCAGTTCTTGACATTCAACTGTATGATGCTTAGCTTAAAAACATTTACCTCATCTGATAACATCTACTTCATAAAGCAAGTTAACCATTTATAGAACAATATGCACTGTGCAGTTCAGTGTGCTATAAGACACTTTAATGTAGTTTGTCAGTTCCTCACAATCAGCTAACCATTAGGAATCATTTTTCATCATTTCTGAAATCAACTTGTACTTATATTCACGTTCATAACAAATTATTAAATGTTATGTTTTTGTTAAACTAGATCTCTTATGTCAATAACAACAAAAGGAAATAAAATTTCCCAAGCTACATTTTAAACATAACGCTTTAATTGTTTCTTTAAACCTCCAATGTATCACGATGCTTACATCATGCTGCGTTGGGTTACATCATGTTATGACCAGTGATGTAACCCGTCGCAATGCAATGCACACATCGCATTTTGTCAGTAAGTTAAACAGAATACTAGGAAGTTGTTAACTTGTCTAGATGGATATTGTGATGAAGTAGAACACACTCCTTCTAAATCTCAAAATAAAAATTGATACATTCTGAGACACTAAAGGCACACTTTTCCAGCTGGTTACACAGCAACAACCAAAAGAACATTTAAGACAATATTTACAAAGAAAAAGCACAAGCACTTTCTATGTTAATTTTAATTGCATTATTTGTATAATAATAATATTCAGATTATTTTTATGATCTGAAAAAGTTTTAGGAAGTAAGGTTTTGTAATGGCTAGAATATTCAACGTTAAAAGGATACAGGGTTCAAATTTATTTTGATACAATGTTTCCTTGGTAACTTAGATTATTTTATGTATAGTAAAGTAATAGTAAAGCTGCTTCATAAGAATGATAGGAGAGTAGAAGAAAAGGAAACCTAGCCTGAGATATTTTAAGAAAGATTGGGACAAAATATTAATTGAATAATTGCAATAAAATAATTTAAGGGCTTCTCCCCCCTCCTCTCTTTGATAATTTGAACTGACTATCAGTCAGACCTTGGGTTTGCTGCGGGTGGCAACAACTGACAGGAAGCTCTGGCGTGGGCTGATCCATGAAGTCACAAAGAGTTGGAAGTGACTGAACGAATAAACAACAAAAAATCAGTCAGCCAAATATTATGTTTGATTCTAATAACACTTATGGGATAGTCTGAATTCAGACTACTTTTTAATGCTAACTGCTCAGTATCAGACCCACCTGGAAAACATAAGCTTATCCATAATACTATACTGATGTGCTCCATGGCTGAAAAGAAAAATTGAGCCAACATAGGAATAGCTCAAAAACCCATTTCCACCAGATTTATAAAATGTCCTAATTATAATTAAAGAATGAGGACCAATTCAGAAATGTATAACTACACTTCAAGAAATCAACATACAAGCAAAGGTTGACAGTTTGGATCCAATGCCAATGCTCCCAGATTACTGCCCTCCAGAGAATGGTTTGGAATGAGTTGGTATAACCAGTTAGACTATATTGATGATATCATTTATTACCATTCTGGCATTTAGATCACCCACTAAAATTACACATGCAGAACTATATTATTCCAGGCAGTTGTCAATATCCCACATCTCTCTAATTCTCTCCGTAAATATTGCACCTATGTTAATGAGTAACAAACTGAAAAGTTGGCATTTCAGTAGCACTGCTAGTTCCCAATGAGCATGCAAAAGTGTCATAATAACTTCCAGCTGGGTGTATAACTTTTATCCCTATGGGTGGTACTTTTCAAACATAAATGATGACAATCTATTCTTCCAGTTTCCTGTAAAATTAAAAGATCAATTTTGGATAAACACTTAAAGAAATAAATATCAGTGCTTTTACCCAAATACCCAGCAATAGCCCATAAAATATTCAATAGTAAATACAAAATCCTACTGTGAACCGAATTTTATCAGAGCACATAATAATTTCATGATAACAGGAATGCTTGCAAAAGACATTTTAAAAAATAGCTTGGCTCTGTGGGAACAGTTGCAGAGCTGATAGTATCATTGTGATACTGATCGATCCATCCATCCATCTATCACTATCTGGGGTTTCTAGGATAATGACTTTTTGTAAATCTAGTTAGCTAATGACATGTGATTTTTCATAAATGAAAGAACATTAACTTGAAATTACCAGTACAGAATGTTACAAAATCTAGAAAGCAGAGCAACTTGAGTTAAAAATGAATTCAACTCCAAATCCTGAAAATAATGTTAGCTAGATTGTGTTCAAATATTTCACTGGTCCAATCAGTAATCTGGATTTAAAATATACAAATTTGCATGTTTCTGCTGCTTTCCAGATCAGTCAAATATCACAGCTTCCTACAAAATAATATAATTATATGAGACAATATGTTAAGTATTTGAATTTACTATTTTTCCCTTCAGGTTTTTTTGTTGTGTATCCTGGGCATATACTTTATTATTATTATTATTATTAATAATTAGGTAAAACAACAACAAGCAAAACGAAAAAGGAAAAGGAAAGGAACACATGCATACATGCATACATAAAATAAATGTTACTCTAAAGCAAAGGTTGGATTGAAAATATGATTATAAAAAAACAAAAAGGAAAAAAAAAGGGGGGGGAAGGAAAAAGGAGTCTAATAGTCCCCCTGTTTTTCCTCTTCTCCCCCAACTGCTAATTACTACTATATAATTATAGTAAATTATACACACACACACACACACACTATATATATAGTGTGTACAAAAACACACACATACTGTATATAGTTCCTTATGAATAGATACATGTATTGCTTTCATTGTAGCACAAGTATAGCACAAGACAGAGGCAACACATTCCTAGTAGCCTCTCTTTATCCCATTGAAAAAAAACAGTGTGATTGACTGTGGATACTTCTCTGCAGTTTGTGTTAGAACTGAGATTATAACAAGGGGTATTTATAGTGAAATTTTGAGTCAATAATCTATGCAATTGATCTCTTATGGCTGGAGATCCTAAACTGGCGTTAAGGTCTGTTGGACATTATAAGCTATACTTCTTCTCTGACTACACTTCTCTTACAAAATTACATTACAAATTTAGGCAATTGTAACAATTCTATACTTAGGACTGAAAACTACAGTTGGTTCAGAATATAGCAGCTTAGTTGCAGGTGGATGAAAGACATTTAGCAGCATTACATCCATGCTATGGTTGTTGCACTGGCTACTAAAAGGTTTATGATTCAAATTCAGAGTTCTGCTGTTTAAAGGCCTTACATCACTTGGCTTCACATTTTATTTATTTGTTTGTTTGTGAAAATTTCATCACCGCCCATCTCCCCCAAAAGAGACACTCTGGGCATTACTTTCTGTTGAGGTTTTCCTACTAATAGATTAAGACTGCTATTGTAACAAATCATTTGGCCAGGTGAAGGGGTTGCATTTGATTGTCTCCTCTCACGTGCTTCATGCAAAATAGCCTGGGGGGAGGACCTGCCCGGACTTGTTCTTCACTTCTTTTTTTTCTCTCTGCTGGAAATGTAGCTCAGCAAGGCTTGCTCCAAAAAGGGAGCTAGGTCCTTTAAATGTTTTGCTTTTGTTTTTGTTTTCTGTAAATAAATTATTTTTATAGAAATGCTTGGTGTGTGACTTTTTTGACCTCTCCTGGGCTAAAGGCTTTCCCAGCATTCTGCAACAGGTTATGGGCCCAGTAAAACAGCCCAGTAAAACCCAGAAAGAAAAGAGAGATCAACTCCACACCTCATGCACAATTTAAAGGCAGGTAGCAAAGACCTGTGAAGATTTTCTTTGGAGCCACCTGGAGATTTTCCAGCAACTGCTGGTCTGCAGGACTTAGAAGCTAGCTGAGGTGACTTGCAAAAGAAGGAAGAAGCCATGGCTACCTCCCAGCCCTCAGCGATGCCTCTGGAGCGCCTATCAGAGACCAACTATTTGAATTGGGCCCTGAAGATGGAGATGTATCTTCGCAGAGAGAATCTTTGGCTGCCAATTGGTGAGCAAACCCCCCAAAATCCCAATGCTGAATGGCTGAGACAGGATGAGCGGGCTAGAGCCACCATTATCTTGGGAGTTGAGGACAATCAGCTAGTCCACGTGCGAGGCATGCAGTCTGCAAAGCAACTTTGGGACGCTTTGAGAGACTTATATGTAAAGGCAACAGCAGGGAGTAAAGTTACTCTGACGAAAAAGCTGTACAGAGCCTACCTTGCAGAAGGAGATAGCCTTCCTGAGCACCTGCATTATATTCAGCAGCTGTTTGTTGAGTTGCAGGAGAGAGGAATGGAATTTACACCTCTCACAAAATCCTATATCCTCCTGTCCTCACTAAATGAAACGTGGGACACGCTGATTTGTACCCTGGAGGCTATGCCTGAAGCAGACCTCACCCCATCGTATGTTACACAGCGCTTACTCGCTGAATGGGAGAAGAGAGAGGAAAGATCCCCCCCCCCATCTCTTCTGGAAAGCTGCAAGACCAGAAAATGAGGGAAAAGAAGGGAAAGGAACCTGAGGCCACAGCGCTAGCAAGCCAGCGATGCTTCACTTGTGGTTCAGCTGGACATTTGCAAAGAGACTGTGCCATGAGACCCAAGGGTAGAAAGACAGAGCAGAAGAACACAAGGGCAACACAGAAGAAGGCTCTTCAGACAACCCAAATTGCACAGGTTGCCGAGAAGGGTAATTCTGATGTATGGGTGTTAGATTCTGGGGCCAGTTGTCATTTATGTAATTGTAAAAGCTCTTTTGTGTCACTGTCTAAAACTGAAAGACAAAGTGTATCTTTGGCTGATGGGTCTGTGACCAAAATTATGGGACAAGGTGACTTGTATTTATCCTGCTTAGGAGAAACTGTAAAAGGTGTGTTGTATGTGCCAAATTTACAATCAAACCTTTTATCTGTGGCACAATTGGCTGCAACAGGGTGTATCATAACATTTAAGAAAAATGGTTGTGAGATACGAAAAAATGGGAAATTGTGTGCTACTGGTATGTTAAAAGACTCCTTGTACATTGTGCAAAATGCAAGGAAGCCAAGCTGCAAGGCTGCAGTTGGCAACACTCCATATCATGACCAATGTGTACACCTGATGCACAGGAGACTTGGTCATGCTAATTTCAAGTATATAGTACAAATGCCACAGCTGTGTGCTGACCTAAAGATAAAACTCTGTGACAAATACTTAGATTGTGTAGTTTGCAAAGAATGCAAAACACTGAAAGCTCCTGTGAGTAAGCACAGTGACAGAGTTACAACTAGACCTTTGGAAATTGTACACTCTGACATTATTGGTCCTTTTGCTCCAAGTCTTGGACAAGCAAGGTATGCAATGACCATCATTGATGATTTCTCAAGATACACATTTATCTACATCTTAAAACACAAAGATGAGGCATTTGAGAAATTTAAAAGTTTTGTGACATGGGCAAATGGAAAATTCCCTAGGCCTGTATCTGCACTCCAATGTGATAGAGGAGGAGAATACCTTTCTCACAAATTCAGAAGGTTCCTAGTGGAAAAAGGGATAGAACAAATTCTTTCTAACCCGTACACCCCTCAGCAAAATGGTGTTGCTGAAAGAAAGGGCAGAACCTTGCAAAATGCGATGGAATGCATGTTAAAAGATTCACGATTATGTTTTAAGTTCTGGGGAGAAGCTTTATCGACTGCTTGTTATGTTCAGAACAGGTTGTATAACTCTATGATTCAGGACACTCCATTCCATTTGTTTTATGGTGTGAAACCAAAGGTAAGCCATCTTAGAGTGTTTGGTAGCACTGCATGGGTTCACATTCCAAAACAGAGAAGGAAAGGAGGCCCCACAACAAAGAAAGCCATCTTTGTTGGCTATGAACAAAGCCAGAGGAGCTACAGGTTCATAATGGGAGAGAAATTAATAATTAGCAAAAGCGCTTCTTTTGCTGAACAAAACTGGGGGAGATTAAATTCTAGCTCTCCAGTTGAACTGACCACCACAAGAGAACAGCAAGGACTTGCTGATGGTGATCTTTTGCCTGATGAGGACATTAAACCAGAAAAGCAAACTGAAGATCTGTCTGATGAGATAGATGCTTCTCAGGAAAGTGATAGGAGTCAAAATTTAAGCCCTGTATTACCTCGCAGATCTCAGAGGAGTAATAAAGGCGTTCCTCCATCACGTTTTCAGGCTGAAACAGTAAAGGCTTTTCACATATTCACAGAACCTGAGTCTTTAGAACAAGTGAATGCTTTACCACCTGAGATTGCACAAAGTTGGCATTCTGCCATGCAACAGGAATTAGCATCCTTGAAAGAAAATAAAACATGGAAACTGGTAAATCTACCTCCCAATGAACGCTGTCTGGGTTGTAGGTGGGTTTTCAAACTGAAAAGGGATGCTGATGGCAAAATCCAAAAATATAAAGCAAGGTTGGTTGCAAAAGGGTTCACTCAAAGGAAAGATTTAGACTTTGACAAGACTTTTGCACCAGTTACTAAAGGTGAATCAATTAGATTACTGTTAAAAGTTGCTGCACTCAAGGGAATGTCAGTTAACCACTATGACATTCAAACTGCATTTCTCTATGGTGATTTAGACCACAGATTATACATGCAGCAACCCCCTGGCTATGAAAAAGGGGAGAATCTAGTCTGTGAACTGCAGAAGTCAATCTATGGGTTAAAACAAGCTGCTAGATCCTGGAACCAAAAAGTAGATGAAAAACTGCAGAATTTTGGTTTTGAAAAAGGAAAAGCAGATCCCTGTGTATATATGAAGAAGGACAAACAAGGCTGTATGTATCTGTGCATTTATGTTGATGATTTGCTGCTATTCACATCAACAGAAAAACAAAGGCTTAATTTTGAAGCCTGCATAAAAAGCCATTTCATATTAAAAAGCCTTGGAGTTGTGACCAATTACCTAGGTTTGGAAAAACACAGGAAGAAAAATGGTAACTTTCTGTTAAACCAAAGGGGAGATAATGGTAATGTGAATGGAAAGACATATAAAGGTGTCAGAGAAGATTGGTTATGCATCTTAATCTGTAGTGTAAAAAGGGGAGTGTTGAGGTTTTCCTACTAATAGATTAAGACTGCTATTGTAACAAATCATTTGGCCAGGTGAAGGGGTTGCATTTGATTGTCTCCTCTCACGTGCTTCATGCAAAATAGCCTGGGGGGAGGACCTGCCCGGACTTGTTCTTCACTTCTTTTTTTTCTCTCTGCTGGAAATGTAGCTCAGCAAGGCTTGCTCCAAAACGGGAGCTAGGTCCTTTAAATGTTTTGCTTTTGTTTTTGTTTTCTGTAAATAAATTATTTTTATAGAAATGCTTGGTGTGTGACTTTTTTGACCTCTCCTGGGCTAAAGGCTTTCCCAGCATTCTGCAACACTTTCAGGACCATCTCATCTGATCATATTCTGTCCATCCTACTTGAGCATATCACAAGGGATGTTTAGGGTTTCTATCATACAAGTTGTTAAGAAGATGGGATCCTCTAGTCAGAACTTCAAGTAGGTGACTCTGACATTATGGAAAAGTTTACTCTACCTTTACTGAGTTGTTTGACCATTTTAAACTTGTAAAAACTTCCTGTTTTGATATTTTTATTGCTGATGCACTCTGCATAATTGAAAAAGCAAAAAAAAAACCAAAAAGAAGTTAGTATGTTAGTATCTGATAAGAGAAAGGCCTTCGACTGTATGATCATGTCAAGGTGTGGAATATGCTTAAAAAAATCGGAATCATTGTCCTCATGCAAAACCTATACACAGTCCAGGAAGCCACAGTATAGCCAGTACATGGAGAAACAGACAGGCTCCAAGTTGGCAAAGGACTGAGATAAGGCTTGCTTATTTAGTTATTTATGTATTTATTTAATCAATCAATTAATCAGCCAATACATAAGGAAGCCAGATTAGAAAAAGATAAGCATGTTTTAAAATTGGAAGAGGAAACATCAATAATCTATACTATGCTGATGACAGTACTCCAATAGCTGAAAATGCAAGCTCTAGTGATTAAAGTCAAGGAGCACTGTGAAAGTATGGGACTAAGATTAAATATAAAGATGACCAAACTAATTACAAGTACAGTAACAAGCCACAGAATTAACAATGAAGATACTGAAGCAGTGGATAGCTTCTGCCTTTTAGGATCAACTCTTAACAGTAAAGGAATCAGCAGTCAAGAAATACACCAGATGCTATCACTTGGTAGAGTGGCCATGAAGGACTTGGATATGATATTCAGATGGCATTGCTGGGATATGTCTCTACCTACAAAGATCAGAATCATGCAGGAAATAGTTTTTCCCTGTGACATCTATGGAAACGAATGTTAGACTTTGAATAGGCAGTATAGAAAGAATACTAATAGCCAAGAAAACAAACAAATGGACCCAGAGTTATTTGAGGCACAAATAATCAAGCTCAAATTATCATGTTCTGGACACATTATACGAAGACCTAGCTCTTTTGAGAAGTGTATAATGCTGGAAAATGTAGAAATAAATAGAAGAGGATCAGGATCAGAAGCAAGGGAATGGACTTAATTATAGCAGCAATGGGTGCATCATAGGACAGGGTTGGGGACAGATTGTCCTGGAGTAATGTGGTTGCTAAGAGTCAACACTGACTTGATGGCACATGGGGTGGGGTGGCTGTGTTATTTGCAAATCAACCATTTGGATGGGCCATATCTATACAGGATGCAGAGACATATACAAAATGTTGGCTCCATATATTAGTAGACTATATAGCTGAAGTATTATCTTGAAAGGTCTTAATCTTTCAAGGTGATAGGTTTTCTTTAACATTCCAGTCTTCAACATTATATTTTGCATATTAAAGTGAAAATCTATTGTACAGTATATGTCTCTACTATTATTTGCTTCTACATTTAAATATAACTATTACTTTAAAAAAAAATCATTAATTTGTTATGATTGTATATAAAATAATTCAAAAGAATAAAAAGTTGCTATCTGAATAGACATTCTGCAACTGAATGAAAGGCAGAAGATACAAGACCTTCTATATTTTCAACATGGAATTTTCAATGTGTTTCTCTTCTTTATTCGGAATCTTGTGATACCCTCAATGAAACCAAATTCTTTAAAAGAATGAAATGGCCAAATAGATTTCAATGAAGTTACCCGAGCAACTTCTAATCTTGTGTAGGTAGTCGCTGGGGTGTGTAATAGTTCTGTTGGTGTACATGCAGGAGCAAAATAGCCATCTGGGTCTGTCACAACATCTGGTTCCCAGTTAGCATCATTGTCCTGTTATTTCTTGTTGTATGTGAGAATCTGTTTCAGGTTGGGCCATTGTTGGTATGCAAGTATATGGGCCTGCAATCTAGTGACTGAGAAAGTGCAATGCTGTTGTTCAGTACGAGTTCAGCATTTGAGTGACTTTGGTTGTGAGGTTTAGGTGACAAACAGTTGTATTGTGTTGCTCTATTTTGTAGTCTATATTTTAGTAAGTTCTCCCTGGGAATACATTGATTTGTCTATTGATCTAATTGGATGGGTATAGGCACCTTCATATTCTCTTCCCTTAATGTGATATGTGCCATTATCTGCCAGCAATACCACTCTGAATTCTACAAACAGGCCAAACTGAAAAATTAATGGGCACAAGTTTGACATCAGAATTCAGAACATGGAAAAAGTAATATCAGAGCATTTCAACCTCCCAGGATACATAATTACAAGTCTCAAAAAAAAACTTTACCAGCATAACTGAGAGACCACTGAGCATACATGCATCAAAAGGTTTCAGGCTATATCACAAGGTCTCAACAAACACAATGGATTTTTAGCACATTACTATTTTTTAATTGCTATGGTACTTGTAATATGTCTTGCATATAACCTGTATCTGCATAATCACCTTATGTTCCCTTCTTTTCTACCCCCTCCCCCAAACTCATCCCAATTTAAATCCTACATCAATTCACTCACTTCAGACATCTGATGAAGTGAGCTATAGACTGCAAAAGCTTGTGCCTCTTAAGGAAATTTGTGAGCCTAAAAAAGGTGGTATCAGACTCCTTTTGATTTTTTCAGCTCCATAGACTGACATGGCTGCATTCCTACAATGTCTACAATGAAAATACATAGAAGATGATATCTGAACCTATAATTAAAAACTTTGCATACCACTTCCCCAGGCATAGGGCTGTGGAATAAACATATAGTTACAGCTCAGGTTGTTGACTAGCAGTGATCCTTCTGGATATTAAATATAATATGAGTTTGCTTAGAGAAAAAAACTAGCAATACAGGAGGAAAATAATTTGTTGAATGTTTGCATATGAATATTTCAGCATTAAATTAATAATTAGGGGGTTGAAATGGCACAACAAACTTTTTATCATGCACACTTTGTCTCAGGCACACATTTTCTATGTTTGTATCTGTTCAACTGCTTAAGTGCTATTAAAAGCAAGACTAGATTGCTTCCCTTCTCTTTCTTGCTAAATACATTACATTATGCATAACAGAATCAGACAGTCCTACGTAGTCAATTAGAATGGCAAAGCCAGTGCAGAGTAAGATAGACAGTATTACCATTACAGTGAAGAACAACTTTGCCCTGAGTCTGTCTAAAGCTAAATAAAGGCTAGCCTATTTTGTAAATGATAAATCTTTCACCAGTATTTCAGCCAAAGGTGACAGGATAACTAATTTCAGAAGGTGAGAAAAACGAAGGTACTACATTGGGGAAAAAAGGTAGAAGAATAGCTCAGGGGCAAACTATTTCATGTTTTAAAATTTCAGGCCTTAAAGACAAGGCATGATAGATCAGATAAAGATAATAAAGATAAGTTAAAGATAAAAGAGAATATGGGTATCTTCCAGGAGGCAAGTGACTTATTTATTTATTTATTTATCTATTTATCTATCTATCTATCTATCTATCTATTTATTTATTTGGCCACCCATCTCAACAAGTGACTCTGGGCAGCTTACAATCATAAAAACCATAAAACAGTTAAAATAATTAAAAACAATTAAAGGTATAAAATAAAAATATATGGTCGCCAAGTAAACAATGTATGGACATTAATATAGCCAAGAAACTATAGCAAGTAAATGGGTCGAGGTGCATTCCGACAAACAGATACAAGCCTCCCCTCCCTTTCTGTCCCCCAAACTCACAGACAACCCCAAAAGCACATTATATTCATATTCTGACATTATTCCATCTACACCTGCAGTGTTAACGTTTTCCAACATTCTTACAGTATTTTCATCAAATTATTTGTTATAACTCCAGGTTCTCATGCTTAAACAATGCAATCTCTCAGGACCCTGGAAGTGCTCCTTCTCTGTAGCAGTGCCTGGCCTTTCAAATGAGCTTCCCACTGAGATCTGGATGGCCCCTACTCTGCTGCTGTTTAGAAGAGCCATGAGGATGTGGCTCTTCACTCAGGCATTTGGCAAGGGAGAATGAGACCCACACTTCATTGTGCTTGCCATCTTTTATCCTTACCTTTTACGTTTTATTGCTTTTATTGTAATTTCTTTGTTTGATTGTTGTAAGCCACCCTGAGTCACTGAGAGTCAGGCAGCATACAAGTTTAATATATCATTATCATTATTATACAAATCTCTAGCAGATTTCCTCCACCCTTCTCTTCCTTCAGTTTCACTGTATACCAAACCATCACTTTTATTCTATATCCCCATTTCTTTGTTAGAAATCACATGTTTAGCTGCCTTCACCAAAACTGCTCTGGATTTCCTCCTCCTTTTAAAATCTTCAATGTTCCTTCCTTTAACTATTTTTTTCACTATGTATACATTCTATTACTCTTATTCTCTTAAATGCATTTTTTCTTATCCACTGTCCTAACAGCCAGGAACCATGCTGAGACAAGGAACAGGTCTCTAGTGTTTTATTACTGCTACATAACAGAAAATCCTAACAAACTGAAGAAGTGTGGGAAAAACCCAGACATATAAACCCCAAAGGTTAAGGCGGGCCCGATCTGTGTCTCTTGGAATGGCTACTTAATTCCTCAGTGCTACGCATGTGCTTTACAGCCTGGATGGGAGCCCCCTGCTCGCCATCTTTACTCATGACATCACCTTCCCCTCCAGATTCACATTCCATTTCAGCCCCCTCCCTTCCAGAGTCGTGATAAGATTCGACGTCTGCTTCTAAGGTCCCATGGGAACTGGGCAACGATGGAAAGTCTTCAAAGGAAAACTCCTCCAAGGACGAATCAGTGCTGCTCTCCAGGTCTGATAACACTTCTGGCCCAGGTGGCTGCTGCTGGAAAATAGCTAATTAGAAGAGTTGTCCCCCCTCCCCCCTGGGAACTGCATGCCTGAGGTGGAGGGCTGCGCCCCCCCCCCCTCTGTAACTGGAGTCAAGGCTTCAGGTGGGGGTGGAAGGTGCAAACTTACGAACTCCTCTGCTTGGGATTCCTCTGCCTGCTCAGCCAAATGAGGAATCTCTGGTAGAGTGCGAGGCTTGGGTTTGTGAGGGAAAAGCTGATGGATCGATGAACCAGTGCTGGAGCATGTACTTCTCGGGCATTCTCCCACGTGCGCTCTTCCTCAGGGTACCCTTTCCAGTGTATGAAATATTGGATGCCCCTTCCCCTCCTCCTAGAGTCCAGAATTTCCTCAACTTCGTATTCCTCCGCCCCTCCACAATTACTGGAGGTGGGGGGGGGGAGTTGCGATTGTAAGGCACTTGGGGGAGGGTCTTTGGCTAGCAAGGCTCTGTGAAACACTGGATGGACTTTCATGGATGCTGGTAGCTGTAAACGATAAGCCACTGGATTTATCTGCTGCGCCACAGTGAAAGGGCCCACAAACTTAGAGTCCAATTTCTTGGAGGGTCTGGTAGAGTTCAAAAACTTGGTAGAGAGCCACAATTTGTCTCCTACCACAATCGCTGGCCCCTCTTGTCTGTGAGCATCTGCTGCCCTCTTGTAAGCACTCTTTGCCCTGTTCAGCTGCTCCTTTAAGAACTCCTGTGCGGCTTGTTGCTCTTTAAGAAAATCAGCCGCGGCTGGGACAGTTCCCTGCTGGAAAGAGGTGGGCAACACCCGAGGGTTAACCCCGTAGAGTGCCTGGAAAGGGGACATCTTGGTCGAGGATTCCACAGAATTATTATATGTAAATTCTGCCATGGGTAGCAGGGCTGGCCATTTGTCTTGCTGATAAGTGGTGTAACACCTGAGATACTGCTGTAACCATTGGTTAATTTTCTTGGCTTGCCCGTTACTAGCAGGATGATGCGCTGATGACAGGTGGATCTGGACCCCTAATGACTGGAAAAGGGCCCTCCAGAACCTGGAAGTGAACTGTGGGCCTCTGTCACTCACCAAGTGATTCACTATGCCTCTATGCCTAAAAATATGGTCCATGAACAACTGCTCTGTGGCTGGTGCAGATGGGAGGCCCTTGCAAGGAATAAAATGTGCCGTTTTTGTGAAAAGGTCCACCACCACTAGTATGGACGTCAGCCCCTGGACCAGGGGTAAATCAGTGATGAAATCCATGGAGATTGTATCCCAAGGCCTACTGGGGGTGGGTAGGGGTTGCAAGAGTCCTGTGGGCTTCCCTGGGAGAGGCTTGGCTCGTCTACAGGTGTGACAAGAAGCAACGTAACCCTTTATGTCTGCAGTCATCGTAGGCCACCAGTAGTCTCTCAGAGCTCTATGGAAAGTTTTGAAAACACCTCCATGGCCTGCCATTTGGTGGTCATGGCAAAGTCTCAGTACTTCTTCCCTCAATGAAGGGGGAATATATAATCGCCCGCTATGCCAGAGGATTCCTGCCTCCACATTGAATGGGGATGTGGTGTCTTGCAGGCCCCTCTGGAGGTCATCCACCCTGGCCCTGGCATACGGGTCCTGTTGCTGCTGAGCTCTGACTCTTGTAAATAGGTCCTCTGCTTGTCTGCCTGCTGCTAAAATCTCTGTTTGGTTCCCCCTCATAGAGTGATCAAAGTTGTGATGTTGTAATATAGTAGCCTGTACCTCCTGGTGAGTGGTGGGGGTTGCCTGAAAGGATCGAGACAGGGCATCTGCCAAGCAGTTTTGCGCCCCGGGCACATAAGAAATAACAAAATTGAAACGGGAGAAAAACTGGCTCCATCTGATTTGGCGTGGGGTGAGGGATCTGGTGTTTTGTAGAAGCTGTAAATTCTTGTGATCGGTGCAAACTTTCACAGGAAAGGTCGCCCCTTCTAGCCAGTGCCTCCACTCTTGGAATGCTGCTTTAATTGCCAGCAACTCCTTGTTAAAAACATCATAGTTTCTGTCTGCTGGTGAGAGCAGGCGTGAAAAAAAGGCACACGGAAGCAATGTATTCTCGGTTTTGTTTGTATATTGCAGTAACACCACCCCAATGGCAATATCGGAAGCATCTGAACGCATTATGAATTGCTTCGTGGGATCAAGGCATCTTAACAGCGGCTGGGATGCAAAGCGTTGCTTAAATTCTTGGAAGGCTGCTTGCTCTCTCTCCCCCCAAATGAATTTTGATCCTTTCTTCAAAAGCTGTGTGAGGGGTCTAGCCCTGTTACTAAAGTTTTTTATGAACCGCCTGTAGAAATTGCAAAATCCTAGATATCTTTGTACTTCTTTAACATTTCGGGGAGGTGGCCAGGAGAGAATTGCCTGGACCTTAGAAGGATCCATGGATATGCCTTCTGTTGATACTTTATAGCCCAGGAAATGTAATTCAGTTAAATCAAAGGCACACTTCTCTAGCTTGACGAACAGCTTGTTCTCTCTCAGTCTTTGTAAGACATTACGTACATGGGTTACATGAGTTGTAGCATCCTCAGAGAAAATTAATATGTCATCTAGATAAATGA
Source organism: Candoia aspera (assembly GCF_035149785.1). Lineage (NCBI taxonomy): Eukaryota > Metazoa > Chordata > Lepidosauria > Squamata > Candoiidae > Candoia > Candoia aspera. Next base: position 42,425,772 of record NC_086157.1, read on the forward strand.
CCAGATACTTATCTAGTAAATCAGAGAAAACTTGATTCATAAATCTGGAAAATATGGCTCATGCATTAGACAAGCCAAAGGGCAAAACAAGGTACTCAAATTTACCAAACCTGGTGTCGAAGGCAGTCAGATATTCGTCCCCTCTTTCATCCTGATCAGATTGTACGCATTCCTGAGATCCAACCTGGTAAAAATGTGTGCTTTCTGTAAGCGATCTAGCAGATTGGAGATTAAGGGCAGAGGATAAGTTTCTTATTATTTTGTGATTTTATTGAGGGAACTGAAATCATGGACCACTCTCATGGGTGTCTCCTGGGTTGCAGGTGCCAACGGGTCAGGCTTCTTTGGTACAAAGAAGGTAGGAGCAGATGCTGGGGAAGTAGATGGTTGGATGAACCCCTTTTGGAGATTAGAGTCCAAGTAATCCTTTAAGGTGGCTGCTTCCGTGACTGTGTTGGTTGCTGGAGAGTGGAGCGTGGCTTGAATATTGTGGTGCTGGCATTCCTTAGCTGGGAAGGAGACATGGGATATTGTTTCCTTGCTGGAATCCTGGCTCCTGGTATCAACTCAATGGTGCAATCACAGTCCCTATGGGGGGGGGGTAGTGCTGTGGCCTCTTGTTCACTGAAAACATCTGCGAAATCTGCATACTTGGCTGGCAACTGGAACCCCCCTGCTTCCGTGACTGTGTTGGTTGCTGGAGAGTGGAGAGTGGCTTGAATCTTGTGGTGCTGGCATTCCTTAGCTGGGAAGGAGATTGCTCCCATAGTCCAGTTCAGCAATGGGTTGTGGATCCTCAGCCAAGGTGTGCCTAGGATTACAGGCACATTAAGTGATGCAGTAACATAAAGCTGGATCCACTCAGTGTGGTCTCCCATTGTCAGTTGCACCAGTTCTGTGAGCCTTCTAATCGGCCCTGCCTTGAGGGGCTGGCCGTCAATGGTCTCCACTTCTATGGGACATGGCAATTCTATGGTTGGGATGTTGAAGTCTTGTATGGTCTGCACATCAATAAAATTGGAAGCTACGGAATCCACAAGGGCCTCTAGCTTGACCTGGAGCTCTTGGTTGACGTGCATTATTACTGGTAAGTAGTAAAAGGATTGCCTGGAATCCTCGGAATGAGCCCTCCTTAATTGATTGATGGTCTCCCTGCTGAGTTCTGTGGAGGGAGACCGATGGAGTTTCCCTGGTTGGAAGCAGAGGCGGAGATGGCTCTTGTTTCAGCTGCTTGCCCTGGAGGTCTTACTGAAGTTGCTTGGCTTCTCTCTGGGCAAGCTCTCAACATGTGCCCCTGGCCTCTGCAGTAGAAACAGAGGGCGCTCTCTCTCCTTCTCTGCCTCTCAGCCTCGGAAATAAGCCTCCTGCTCGCCCCGATCTGCATCAGCTCCTCTGGTCCTGAGTGAGTGGATGCTACGGAGAGAGCTGGAAATCCTGGAAATGCTCTGAGGGCCCTGTTTCTCCCTGGCTGCATCTGTCTGAGCTCTTCTAGCCTGGCATCTATGACCACAGACAACTGATATAAGGCTTCTAGGGTAGCTGGTGTTCCCTGGTGCACTAATTCATTCTTAATTTCTTCATCCAGCCCCTGTTTGAATTGGTCTTTTAATACACTCTCATTCCAGTCCAGATCTCCTGCTAACAACTTGAAATCAGCAATGTAGATTCCCACCCTCATGTTACCTTGCTTGAGCTTCCGAATTTCCCGGCTGGCAGTGACCTCTCTGATCGGGTCATCAAAGTGTGCTCGGAACCCTGCCAAAAAGTTCTGGTAGTCGTTGAGAATCGGGTCGTTGTTCTCCACCATGGGAATAGCCCATTTGGCTGCTGGTCCCTTTAGCAGACTTAGGATGAAGGTGACTCTGGTTCTGTCTGTGGGAAACTCTGCCGGTCTGCTGTCAAAAAACATTGTGCACTGTGTGAGAAAGGTTCTCAACTGCCCTGCTTCTCCTCCAAACTTCTCTGGTAGACTGCCCTGGGATCTCAAGACTACTGGCGGGCATGCTGCTGCTGCTGCTGGCGCCGGTTGTGAGTTAATCAGAACTGGTTGTTGTAACTGCTGTAGCATGGCAGCTTGTAATGTGTTAACCTGTAGATCTACCTGTTGTTGGTGTTGTGGCAGGGCTGCTGCCAATTGTTGGATGGCGAGCCGAATTTCTTGGTTTTCTGAAGACATTTCCAAATGTCTCTCCTTAAATTCTTGTTCCTCCCTCTTTCGATGGGAGTAGGAGTTTGTTAGGATTGATGTCCTAACAGCCAGGAACCATGCTGAGACAAGGAACAGGTCTCTAGTGTTTTATTACTGCTACATAACAGAAATCCTAACAAACTGAAGAAGCGTGGGAAAAACTCAGACATATAAACCCCAAAGGTTAAGGCGGGCCTGATCTGTGTCTCTTGGAATGGCTACCTAATTCCTCAGTGCTACGCATGCGCTTTAGAGCCTGGATGGGAGCCCCCTGCTCGCCATCCTTACTCATGACATCCATAGCGTATTTCATTTCATAATTTAAAATAAAAGCATCATCTTTTTTAATTCTTCCCATTACTGTAAGGCACATGTGCTATTGGATGTATTCCTCTGCCACATGTATGCATGAATAAATTTATGCTTAAACTGTGTATTCAAAATTGCTTTTCCCAAGCAGATACTAAAACACGTGCACAGACACACACACACTCACAAACACACAGAGTTCTCATTCATTCTTGAATCATATGATCATATTTTTTCTTCCTTCTATTCATGTCACTTAACATGACTCCCTCTTTTGAGGGAGATGGTCGATGACAAAATTTGAAATATAAATAAATAAAATAAAAACAAAATAATGTTTTTCTATAGATTTCATTCATTCATTCATTCATTCATTCTGTGTGTGTGTGTGTGTTTTCCTCCAAAACCCATCCCTGCTTCTTTCATTATCACCATGCATTGCAATACAACCTACAATTCTCATCAAGTTATGAATTTCTACATCCCTATATATCCTCAACAACATTGAGGACACTATTTCATATTCTCTGACATACATTTAGGTTTTTCATTCATAATTAATCCTATACCTTACTAACATGAATGGATTCATCAACTCAACCCAACATAATCGTCTTAGTTTTACAAACATATAACACACCTGGTTTTTGTTTTCTTTTTGTTCATAGTACTATTAATTCATTCTGTTTACAATATGCTTCTCACATTTTGTGTTGCAAACTTCCATAGCTATTTTGGTAGCCCATTTATATTATTATTCTATTAAGACAGTATATCCATTACTAATAAAACAGAATTTGGAATTGAAGAAACAATACAAATAAGTCCTGATATCTTAAAAAGTAAAAACACCAGAAAATGATAATCCAAGAAAATTGCTTTTTGTGATAATGGTCCCATCTGAAATTAGCCAAAGAAAAGAAAATCTTAACAGCTTTCTTAATTCCCATATGTTATTGTGGCTGCTATGGAAACTGCTCTTCTGATTTAAAATACTTTAGTGAATTTAGAACTCATTAAAGCATTTCACAGTGACAGCTCTTTTGACTGAACTCTTTCTTTTACTCTATCATATGTAGAAAAGCAATGGGAATTTACATGTTTCACTTCTGACACAGAGCACAACCTTGCCTTTTACTACTGTGAACATTAATATAAAATATAGGTCATGGATGGAAGTTGTTTTAAAAATAGCAAAACAATTATTGGTTATCACTTAAATATGAGAAGCCTAAGATTAAGCAATATATAAAAAGCCTATTTTTGACAGGTAATAATTTTTGTTCAGGGGTGGGGAAGGAATTTAAGCTAATATAAATTTTATTTTTACCATTAGAAATATTATTTTTGTATAACTAATATTGGGAAACCATGGAGTTATGAATATAAACAAAGATATGCATTTTGGAAGAAGTGAAAATTACTTTTTTTTAATAATATTTTTTTTAAAATTTCAGAAAAAGATAAAAGTTACAGAAAAAAAACTACAAAGGAAAAAAAACAAAAAAAGTATTGAAACTATATATATATATATATATATATATATATATATATATATATACACACATATATATATTACAGAAAGAGGTGATTTCCAACTTTAAATAGCAAGAATATACAACAGTTCCATAATCAATCCCTTACTCTATATTAAACCAAGATCACATTATTTCTATAAATCATTCCATAAGCACATTATAAAAAATCACTAAAATACAATTACTCCCTCACCTTATATTAAAAAAAATAAAATAAAATACAAAGCTCCTAATTAACCCTCCTCAAAGATAGCAACTTCTTCATTATTTCCTTCCTACTATTCAACACATTCCTGTCTACTATAATAAAAGCCAAAGTAAAAAAAAAATTAAACTGGCTACCATTATAGTTAATAATACAGCAATTACAATGAGCCAAACTAAACCCAAAACCTATTATTATTATTATTATTATTATTATTATTATTATTATTATTATTATTATTACCACCTAATACTTAATCCCAATCATTAAAGGTAAATAAAATCATCCAGAACCATCCAGATATATATTCTTAGCCCCTTACCCCACTTCAAAATAGACCAAAGTATTTACATATGTCCATAACAAACACAAAGCATTTTTCTAAAAAAATCAAACAGCCCAACCACTCCCTTCAAGAATACAGACTTCTCTTCAAAAAAACCTCCCTTACTTAATAACCCCTTCTTTCCCATAACATTCCATCCGAAGATCAGTTCCTCTCATGACTTGCAACTTGATCTCTCCTTTAAATTTCACCTCAGCATTGCAATCTTCACCCAGCATTTCAACAGAAGACATGATCTCACTCTTAGAAGAAATTATTTCTGTCGCTGTTCAATTCGTCAATTTCATCCATGACATCCCCAACCAGTTGACACATTTTAAAACTCATATTTTCCACAATGCTCTGAATGTCTTGCATAAGAGCTTGGCAAGAATCAGAAAGAATCCGCTTAATATCTTGCTTAATATCTTGATGAAAATCAGAGAAAGCCTGATTGAAATCCTCCATGTCTCACACAGTAGATTATGGCACCCCCTAGGTACTCAACCAGCAAAAGTGAAAGTTAAAGAATAACTTCCGAACTTTTACATTCTTGAGGCAAGATAACAATTCCCAAGGAAAGTTGCAGCAGGAAAATAAAAGTTCAGAACAGCAGAATCAACACTTAGGAAAAAGCTAAAATCTTCAAAATTAGTACAAAAATAATTTCAGGGAGACAATAATATACTCTCAACCCTCCTTAATATTTAAATAGAAAGCAAAATCCAGAACTTAAAAAGAATTTTGAAAGGAATGTTAATCACAAAAATAATGTTAAACACCAAGAGAAACATTTTCTCCTTGTTGTAGAAAGCCTGTCTTAGGGCACAGATACTTAAAAATAATAATAATAAATTGGGTGCTTTAGAAATGGAGTGGCTGGACTTAATGTCCCTTAAGGCTATAACACGGCTTGGAAATGATGACATCCCAGCCTCCTGGAGAGCTCTTACCAGTTGATTGCAACCACTATTTACAATTGTCTGACTATAAGCTGCCATCCGAAGGATGAGTGGGGTGATTCCAAGCCTTTTCCTTTCTCCAAAAAATGCTACAGGGCTTCAGAAAAAGCTTGCCTGATCCCCCACCCCCCAAATGTTACATTGTCAGTTATGCCCGCAGAACTTGCAGGCACCACTGTTCAGTCCGCCATGTTCCCACCAGAAGTCAAAATTACTGTTGATCATCTAATGTTTAAACCATAGAAGCTGAAACTGAAACGGGATAGTGTGACATGATATGATCTTAAATTTATGTAGAAGGAATATAGGCACAAGATCATCACATAGTTTTTGCTCAGGCAGTTTCTCCCAAGGAGAAAAGAATCTGACTGAGTGGAATAGAACAAGAATCCAAGTCAGGCAGGATACAAAGGTAATAATAGAACAATATTAAGTATGGAGAGCTACCAGCACAGAATTTGCCTTCCATTTAGATTATAAACTCAAAGCATGGTTAGAGGTAGGCAGGGTCAGCCAACACCACCATGAAGGAACAGTATAGTATGACAGAAATAAACCAAAATACTTTTGAAAAATATTATGGAGTAGATATCCTAGAACACCACAGGTGCTACAGAATACTCTTTATTTTGTTTTTATTTTATTTATTTTCTATCCCACCTTCATTATTTTTATAAAAACTCAAGGCGGCAAACATACCTAATATTCTGTCCTCCTCCTATTTTCCCCACAACAACTCTGTGAAGTGAGTTGGGCTGAGGGAGAGTGACTGGCCCAAGGTCACCCAGCCAGCTTTCATGCCTAAGGTAGGACTAGAACTCACAGTCTCCTGGTTTCTAGCCTGGAGCCTTAACCACTAGACCAGACTGGCTCTTGATATGTTGTATAATTTGTGAGGAAAATAGTACTGAAGAAACAAAACAAATAGAAGTGGCTCTAATAGATTTACCTTTATAATCCATAAGGTGATTTTTATATTTTCTGAAAACGTCTCCAATGGCCCAATAAAACAGGTTTTTATTTTTCTTTGTTTGGAGTTTTGTTTTGGTTTTTTTTTTTTTTTTTTGGTGACTTTGTGTCAGTTCTTTTCCTCCTGGTGACTTGTTTTCTTGACAAGATTTTGGAAGAGGTTGGCCATTGCCTCCTTCCTAGCACAGATAGCCAATTATTGACCATTCAGCTGGCTTTATGTCTAAAGCAAGACTAGAGCAAACAGTCTCCCGCTTTCTAGTCTAGTGCCTTAACCACTACATGAAACTGACTCTTAATAAAACAGATACATGAATAAAAATCACAGAATCACAGATTGTTTTAACTCAAACAAATTTAAATATGGTAGAGAAACCTCAACACTTTATGATCCATCATAAAACTTAAGTATTCCTGCTGTAAAGACATCAGGACTAAAGTTTAATCTCCATATATACAGCGTTATGTTTTAAAAGATGTTTAACAACCACAAATTTAGTTGCAAATGTAGAAACAGTCAGCAGAACAGAAGCATACTGATCCAAAAGAAATTGCTACATGGCCAGTGAAGATTAAATAGGAAATTGAATTAATTGTCCCTTCATGATTGATCTTGCTATTAAGCAATGTCCAAAAACCGTTAGAGTTAATATGTTTATGTCATATTTGAATGTTAAAATGTGTTGGCCACTAAAATCTGCAGAACAGGCCCTTCTGAATATATGTTCCTGACCTGATTTATGGCATACAGGAATTGTTCTCCTGCATCACTCATCAAATTGTAGGAGTTGTGTAGCTATACACACACAGAGCATGTAGAAAATTCATAAAGAAACATATAATTAATTTTACTGTTAATTTTAATCTATGTTTTGGGTTTTATATTTTATTTTATTGTTTAGTACTTTTTAAAAAAATGTTGGCCACCTTGACTACTTGCTAGAGTAAAGAAATGGATATAAACCAAAGATATATGTATAAAAGACTGAATGTCAGCAATCTAAAGAATCATGGATCACCTTGCAACTTAAACAATGGTTATCATTTAATGTAGCAGCACATTTTTTTTTCAACTGGGCATAACATTTTATGAACACAGTAAGTATGTGTCAGATCTCGATTTAGCATCTGTCATGTCCTAAAATACAGTTTTGTAATTCAGAATGACTCAGTAAACTTCTGTGGGTTTTTGACAAATTTAGGATAGATGCAACATTTTACATCTTAATTGTAGAAGCATTTCATTTTTGTATTACTTTATTTCTTAGAAAAAGTTTTGCCTCTCTTCTATTATATGCCATACTAAGAAGAAATACAATGTAACATTGTTAATAAGGTGCCATATGTAAATTAGATTGTGTGACAAATGTTTCAAATGTAAACTTTATTGAGAATGAATTAATTGCTTCTATCTAGAATTGTGACTGAATAATCTAGGGATATTCATTTAAATGTTTAAGGCATCTGAATCCTTAGATAGCAAGGTTGATTGAAGGACATATGAAAAATGGTTTCAAACAACTGAAAAAAAGAAAATGAAATATTTTACAATTTACTCAATCATGAGTTTGCAACTTGTCTGATAATATGGCTTGCCTATTGATTCAAGTATCGCATCTCTTTAAAATACCTTTGCATAGCGTCAGAGCATGCAAATTAAATCAGAACTACTGGTGTTACTGGAAATTATGCAATTGTAGTCCAACAGAATTTAGAAGGCACAGGTTTGGAGATGTGCTGATATAAATGACACAGTTTATAGCCTTGCAAAGCCTCTTCTTTAAAAAGAGGAACAATTTAGGACATGTTAAAACTACATATCTTTGGCCAAGCTTTTAATTGTTAATTAGTTTAATGACTGGTTTTAATTTTGTTTTTGGTTTTAAATGTATTATTTTTTTTTCTATTTGTACTTCGTTTTTTTTTTTTTTTTAAGTTTCAAGCCACTTTAATTGTTGGAAAACACAGAAAGGTAGGGTATAAATTCATTAATCAATCAATTGGACCATTTCATCCAAAACATCCTTCAGTTTGAAACAATTGACTGTATTGATAATTTGAAATAAAATTAATCAGTTAAACTATTTTGGATTCCTTAATATTGGGGTTATTTACTGGGCCACTGACTTCAGTGAACAAAAGCAATGACCAAAATAACCAAGAAAATGAAGAAGTCAGCATAAGGTTAAATTAACATGATGCTTCTGACCATTCAGAGTCTTAAAAAGTCCCTGGAATTTAGAGTAACTGTGATGAACTGGCTTAACTAATGTTCATGCAAAATTAGGGTTGTTGTTGTTTTTTTTGTTTTTTTTTTTAAGATGGTAATAGTTCACACATTTGCATAGGAAAGTAAATACCACTGCAACTACAAGTAAATGTCTTACACAGAAGCATGCAATTTTTTGGCATCTGAAGGTCCTTCATTTTTTAATAATGAAGCTAGACTTGCATTTTTCCCCTACCTCAAAATGGGAGGGGAGGGGCAAAAAATGTGAAAATTCCTGATTCTTTCATACTGAAAATTATAATTCAGTGGTCAATTATGAAGGTGTTTGGAGGGCTAATATTTAGCATGAGGAACTAAGGCTACAGGTCATGAAGTCATCACAATGATTAAAAGTCAGTTAGTAACCCCCTGATTAATAGAGTAATTTGTAGGGTATTTAGAGAGAATGATAGTTGCTTATCATACCATGCAAACCCTGATTAATGGTTTATAGTATATACAGTTTATCTGATTATTGAAAACTTGTTTTGCCAAGAGAAATAAAATTACTATTACAAACTATCTCTTCTCTTGTGTGACTTAAATATGATAGCAATAGAGGTAGCATCGTTCACTCACACTTCTCACTGCTAAGGGATCATTAGCATAACAACTGATTCTTTCCTGGTATGGAAGCTATTAAAATGATGAAATAATCTTATTATAAGTTGCTATATGAGCCAGTGCAAGCTTTATATTATAAGATGATTCATGGTTGAGACTAATTACGTCTGGAGGCTGTGGGGACCTCGATGGGGCACAACAGGGTTCAGTTCCATCCAGGCAAAACTGAGTGGCTTTGGATGTTTGAACTTTCTGGTGCCAGGGACTTTCCATTTTTGGTCTTGTATGAAGTGGCACTACCTGGGACAAACCCAGTACACAATCTGGGGGTCCTCCTGGACTCATGGGTCCTGCCCAAAGAAGCAGGTAACAGCCATGGCTAGGAGGACCTTTGCACACCTTTGGGTTGTGCATCAGTTGTGCCCACTCCTGGACCAGGAGGCCCTGCTCACTGTCATTCATGCCCTTGTGACCTCCCAACTGGACCACTGCAATGTGCTTTACATGGGGCTGCCCCTGAAGAACATTTGGAAACTTCAACGGTGCAGAATTCAGCAGCATGGGTAGCAGTTGGTACCAGTTATTCAGCGCATGTAACATCTCTACTCTGTAAGTTGCATTGGTTGCCAGTGTGTTTCCAGGTGCAATTCATAGTGCTGGTTGTCACCTTTAAAGCCCTTCATGGCTTGGGACCGGGTTACTTGAGGGACCATCTCTATCCAGTTGTTTCTACCTGTCTGATCTGGTCAGGCAGGATGGTCATGCTTTGAGTCCTATCAGCTATGGAATGCTGGTTGGCAGGACCTAGAAGGCATGCCTTTTCTGCCATAGCACCCACCTTATGGAGCATTCTCCCTCGGGAAATCAGTATGGCCCTGACCCTGATTAAAGATTTGGCTCTGGGCCTGGGCCTGGGTCCCAAGAGTGTGCAGGGACTCATTTTGTGATTAATTTAGTCACTATGAAGGGTGCTTTATTCTCAGCGACTATATATTTTAATGTTTGTATTATTGTAATTGTTTATGTTTGTTAAATTTTGTTCACCGCCCAGAATCTACAAATCAATCAATTAATTGTTTAATTAAACTTTTTTGTTTTGTCTTGTTTTTATGTAAAAAAATCAAAATCAGATTCATACAAGATTTAAACAAGAAACAATATTGGAAAAATCCTGGGCTTCTGTAAACAAAAATGTATTTTTGCAGAAGCCCAGGATTTTTCAGATGACATTTACAGCTTTCTATTCATATTACTGTTTCTTGTTTAAATCTTGTATGAATCTGATTTTGATTTTTTTTTAAATGGTAAAGAAAAGTTTGTTCATATTATAGGATCTCCATAGAAACCTAAAAACAAAAAAAAGTGTTTAATTAATTAATGATGAAAATGATTTTTTTTAATTTTTCTCAATCAGTGAGATGGGAAAACGTTCTACTGATTGATCAGCAAAGAATGTTTGGCCCATTCTTCTCACACTCCAGTTATGTTCTCTAGAATTTTATGTTTCATATGTTCAAACCCAGGATGCTAAAGGAATTTTAATTTTTAAATTGAATTACTTTTAAATTTAATTATTATTGATTTGTAATACTACTGTTAATAACCATTTCTGTGTATAACTCACTAATGGTTCTGAATCTATCCACTGCATGCCTAGCACAGAGCCCGAAATTTTACCCAGGTTGCATAATAGGACCTCAAGGATTCCTTAGAGAAAATTGATACAAAAGTGGAAATTTAAAAGCAGTTGGCTTAAATAACTTACACTTTCAAAACATATCAATAGGCTACTTTACATAGGACAGTGGTTTGATTACACCATGCAGAAATAGAAAGCAAAAGTTTTTTTGGATTTAGTATTAAGATCCTATTGCAGAATCAGTTAAAAGGTTCATACAATTTATCATCGTAAGGACACAGGGGCAAGATTAAAAGAAAAATGTGCTTGCTGCATCAAAGTAAAGAAACAGAAGAAGAAGAAAAAAAAACAGGCCATGCTGATTGTTGAAAGACCTGATAGGGAACATGTCAGCAAAAAAGAACCAACAAGAACCCTACTGCTTATAGCCTAGAAAATTAAAGACAAAAAACTAAAATTTAACTAGAGTATCACCAATATAGAATATCATAGCACATTTTAAAATGACTGCCTAATAAAAGATGTTGACTTATTGGCAGCATTATAATATTATTTGAGAAATGGTTTTGTGTTATTATTCCTCAAGCAAAAGCAAAATAAGATAAAATAAAATGATATCACAAATTATCTTACCCAATCAAGCCATGAGTAATACCACACTGTAATCAAAATAGTATTTGATAAAGCTAGATAGGTGCCCAGTGGATTGCTGGATGATTGGCAGTTGATAGAAAGGTTGACTTCCTTCTAATTTTGGGATAGCAACAACTAAGAGGCTTCCTGTTCCAAAACTGGAAGGATATTTAATATGTAATAACTCAAATATTATTTTGTATTTATTATATAGGTATTGTTACAGTAGGGATGCGGTGGCGCTGCGGGTTAAACCACTGAGCTGCTGAGCTTTCCAATCGGAAGGTCGGCAGTTCGAATCCGCATGATGGGGTGATCTCCCATTGCTAGTCCTAGCTCCTGCCTACCTAGCAATTCGAAAACATGGAAATGTGAGTAGATTAATAGGTACCGCTTCGGCGGGCAGGTAACAGCGTTCCTCTCAGTCATGCTGGCCACACGACCACGGAAGTGTCTACAGACAAACGCAGGCTCTTTGGCTTTGAAACGGAGATGAGCACTGCCTCCTAGAGTCGGACACAACTGGACTTAATGTCAAGGGAAGCCTTTACCTTTACCTTATTGTTTCAGTAGATAATAGCAGCTGGTTCTGTGCTCGTATTCAGATACTATTTGGTAGTTGGCTGTCATTCCTAAATCTCAACTGAAAAACAAATGAGATTTAATAATCTTGAAGCTTGTATACATCTGATCTTCAGCAAAGGATAATTACCTTGTTGTGGTGCTGGAGATTGAGCACCTCAATGACGCCATGAGCTAAACCGTGAAGGGCCACCCAAGACGGGAAGGTCATGACAGAGAGAGCAGACTAAATGCGATCCCTGGGGAAGGTAATGGCAACCCACCCCAGTATTCTTGCCGTGAAAACTAAATGGATCAGTACAACCAGAGATATGTCAGTATACCATTGGAAGATGAGACTCCCAGGTCAGAAGATGGTCAAAATGCTACTGGGGAGGAACAGAGGATGAGTTCAACTAGCCCCAGATGTGATGACGCAGATAGCTCAAAGCCAAAAGGACGGCTAGCAGCCAACGGTGCTGGTGGTGAACAGTGAATCCAATGTTCTAAGGATCAACACACCATTGGAACCTGGAATGTAAGATCGATGGGCCAGGACAAATTGGATGTGGTTCTGGGTGAGATGTCAAGATTAAAGATAGACATTTTGGGTGTCAGTGAACGGAAATGGATTGGAATGGGCCACTTCACATCAAATGACCACCAGATCTACTACTGTGGACAAGAGGACCACAGAAGAAATGGAGTAGCCTTCATAATTAATAGTAAAGTGGCTAAAGCAGTGCTTGGATACAATCCAAAAAATGATAGAATTATCTCAGTTCAAATTCAGGGCAAGACATCTAATATCACAGTGATCCAAATATACACCCCAACCACAGATGCTGAAGAAGCTGAAGTAGATCAATTCTATGAGGATATGCAGCACCTACTGGACAACACAGATCAGCTAGATATGAGCTCACTAATATACTTAAGGAATATGCAGTGGAGGTGAAGAATAGATTTAAGGGACTGGACTTAGTAGATAGGGTCCCGGAAGAACTCTGGACAGAAGTTGGCAGCATTGTTCAGGAGGCGGCAACAAAATACATCCCAAAAAAAGAGAAAACCAAGAAGGCAAAATGGCTGTCTGCTGAGACACTAGAAGTAGCCCAAGAAAGAAGGAAAGCAAAAGGCAACAGCGATAGGGGGAGATATGCGCAATTAAATGCAAAATTCCAGAGGTTAGCCAGAAGAGATAAGGAATTATTTTTAAACAAGCAATGTGAGGAAGTGGAAGAAGACAATAGAATAGGAAGGACAAGAGACCTCTTCCAGAAAATTAGAAACATTGGAGGTAAATTCCAGGCAAAAATGGGTATGATCAAAAACAAAGATGGCAAGGACCTAACAGAAGAAGAAGAGATCAAGAAAAGGTGGCAAGAATATATGGAAGACCTGTACAGGAAGGATAACAATATCAGGGATAGCTTTGATGGTGTGGTCAGTGAGCTAGAGCCAGACATCCTGAAGAGTGAGGTTGAATGGGCCTTAAGAAGCATTACTAATAACAAGGCAGTAGGTATCCCAGCTGAACTGTTCAAAATCTTGCAAGATGATGCTGTCAAGGAAATGCATGCTATATGCCAGCACATTTGGAAAACACACGAATGGCCATCAGATTGGAAAAAATCAACTTATATCCCCATACCAAAAAAGGGAAACACTAAAGAATGTTCAAACTATCAAACAGTGGCACTCATTTCACATGCCAGTAAGGTAATGCTCAAGATCCTGCAAGGTAGACTTCAGCAATTCATGGAGTGAGAATTGTCAGATGCAGAAGCTGGGTTTAGAAAAGGCAGAGGAACTAGGGACCAAATTGCCAATATCTGCTGGATAATGGAAAAAGCCAGGGAGTTTCACAAAAACATCTATTTCTGTTTTATTGACTATTCTAAAGCCTTTGACTGTGTGGACCATAACAAATTGTGGCAAGTTCTTAGCGGTATGGGGATACCAAGTCATCTTGTCTGCCTCCTGAAGAATCTGTATAACGACCAAGTAGCAACAGTAAGAACAGACCATGGAACAACGGACTTGTTTAAGTTTGGGAAAGGAGTATGGCAGGGTTGTATACTCTCACCCTACCTATTCAACTTGTACACAGAACACATCATGCGACATGCTGGGCTTGAGGAATCCAAGGCTGGATTTAAAATCACTGGAAGAAACATTAACAATCTCAGATATGCAGATGATGAAGGTGAAAGAAGAAAGTGCAAAAGCTGGCCTGCAGCTAAACCTCAAAAAAACCAAGATTATGGCAACCAGCTTGATAACTGGCAAATAGAGGGAGAAAACGTAGAGGCAGTGTAAGACTTTGTATTTCTAGGTGCAAAGATTACTGCAGATGCTGACTGCAGTCAGGAAATCAGAAGACGTTTAATCCTTTGGAGAAGAACAGTAACAAATCTCAATAAAATAGATAAGAGCAGAGACATCACGCTGACAACAAAGGTCCTCATATTTAAAGCAATGGTATTCTGAGTAGTAAGATATGGCTGCAAGAGCTGGACTATAAGGAGGGCTGAGAGAAGGAGGATCGATGCTTTTGAACTGTGGTGTTGGAGGAAAATTCTGAGAGTGCCTTGGACTGCAAGAAGATCAAACCAGTCCATCCTCCAGGAAATAAAGCCAAACTGCTCACTTGAGGGAATTATATTAAAGGCAAAACTGAAGTACTTTGGTCACATAATGAGAAAACAGGACACCCTGGTTAAGATGCCGATGCTAGGGAAAGTGGAAGGCAAAAGGAAGACAGGCCGACCAAGGGCAAGATGGATAGATGATATTCTAGAGGTGACGGACTCATCCCTGGGGGAGCTGGGGGTGTTGACGACCAACAGGAAGCTCTGGTGTGGGCCGGTCCATGAAGTCATGAAGAGTCGGAAGTGACTGAACAAATAAACATCAACAAAATAAGTCTGATAAAAGAAAAATAAATTAAATCTGTCCTTATTATCATCCCATAAACCCAGTGCTCTTATATATATTATTCTGCCCTTCATTATCAAAATAACCTTCTCTTAAAGCTTATTTTGCAGGTGTGCAGCAAATTATCCAATGTGTAAAGTTTATGCCTAGTTTATGTTCATTCATAAATAGTTTTTGTTAAATTCTTGTGGGTAGTTGAGATGTAGGAGTCGATTTTGTACTGCATAGCTTTAATTATAATTCTGAAATCTCAGTGAGAGATTTCAAGGCTTTCTTTTCAGAATTTTTAATTGTATAATAAACACTGACAATAAGATAACAAAGATAACAACTTTCCATTAATCTGTTCATCCTTCTTATCTGAAAAAAGGCCTACAGACTTAGCCAAATGAATGGAGTTTTTTTCTACACATTCCAGGACTCGGAATAAACAGAGTTCTCATACTTTGACAAAAGAGCAATTGGCACACACAGTTGTACAAATCAGAGTCTTTGAAAAAAATATAATACACACATCACATTAGAAGGAACAGCCTGCTGTTGGGATGCCCCTATATGTCTATCAACTCTCTCTGAATTTACTGTATAAACTTCAGAAACTGGCTAATGTTTCTCATTCTGTTTTTTTTTTTTTTTTAGTTTGATTTCTTTTATCAACCATTCTTTGTTTTCTTGGCCATCCAAAGTATTCTCAGGAATCTTTTCCAATACCAAACTTCAAAAACATCAATAATCTTTCTATCCTGCTTCTTTAAAATTCAACTTTCACCTCCATAGAGTTGGACAACTCTGCCTGCAGAGTTTTGTTTTTCAAGGTATCGACTTGTCACAGTGTCCAAATATCTTTCCAAGGCCTTCATTGCTACCCCACCGACTGCTAGTCTGCAGCACTTTTGGGGACCCCTTTACTGTTGATGTCACCAATCTTAAAAGGTGGAAGCTATTCACTATTTCAATATCTTCAATGTCATTTTTCAGGCTGGTTATTGTACCTGTTGTAATTAATTGGGTTTTCTTTGTATTTACATTCAGTCCCATTTCTTTCACCGTGCTTCTTAACTTTCAATTACTAGAGCCTGTAGAGCATATGCATCAGTTCCCAGAGCAGTGTTATCAGCATAGTGTAGATTATTGATGTTTCTTCCTCCAATTTCACCATCTAGCACTGAATGATTAGTTCTTGTGCTGTCTAACATAAACTCAGCAATTTTCTGTAGTACCACAGTTCAGTAGTAATGACATATAAGCCACATGCCCATTTGTAAAAGCATATGTTTAATGAAGTTTCTTTCTGATGAAAAGGTATTCACATTTCTCAGGGATCCTAGTAAAGCTTAAGCCCTACCTATTTTTTATTAAAATTGCCCTATAGGAACAAAGGAAGCTGCTCTTTAGTGAATACTTGGCAGTGTTTATCTCCAATTGCTTTGGTCCCTCATTAGGCTACTATTGCATCAGTTTAAATCACATTTTAAAGCAGGGCTGGAGAATGTGACTCTGTTGTTGTTATTTAGTTCTTATCAGTCACAGCCAATGTTGCCAATTGCCAGGGATGATGAGGTCTGTAATGCAAGAAGTGAATTTTCCATCATCAGGTCAAGAAGACTCCTACAGAAGTATTTTGTTTGTAGCTTTGCCTGGCTAAATAATTGTGGCATGTAGCATAGTGATAACATATCCTTCTTTTCTGCTCTTCACACACGCTCTTTCTCCCTGTTTGAATCCAATATTGCCTCTGAACATGGAAGTTTTAGTTTATATGGCCAAAGGAGAACATAAGAGCTGAGCTTCTCTGTGCTTACAGTGTGAAATTAGTAATCAGCTTTTGAAAAAACTGACCCAATGACCTTAGTAACTGACTGAGTCATATATGTCTTTGCCCTTGGAAGTCCAGAAGAAATACTGGAAACCTTTAAACGTGTTTATTTTAGAGAAAAGCAACAGATGCTCGGAAATTTGCAGAAGAGATGTCTTCCAATTCTCTTCTCCTGTGCAGATGCTTTTTCTCATTTATGATTCCAGATCTGTTGCTGCGATGGAGACAAAGCTTGAAACCCATGCTAAGGGAAAAGCAGCATTGGTGGTGATGTATGACTAAAATAGCCAAGTTGTAATGTTTAACATCTGTTAGACTGCATTTAAGGGAAAGCAGATTTGACAACCACTGGCTAGAGTATTCAAAACAATGAAATTCTATTTTTGAAAAAGGAAATTTTAACATTATTTGTAGGTGTTTTAAAGTTATATCATTAATTCTGCTGTGAACTGTAGTTTGTATCTTCAGTCAGAGAAGATGCAGTAAGATCTGTATTTGAACAAGATTGGCAAATGTGAATTTTGCCAGAGTTGCTCCTTTCAAATCTAATGTCATGGTCTGTCTCCACAAAAACGTTGCTAATTTCTGACAGCCATGAATCATATTATATAGTATAATGTATTCATTCTGAATTCATGGTACGCCAAGAAAATGGTATTTAGCTTTGCCGTGATGTGGTGATGCACCTGTTTAAAGATTCTGAAGTATAGGTTCAGTTTTTAGCAGTCTAGTTTATATTGATGTATTGACAACCAGAAAGTTGAGTAATAAATACTATTATGATAACTATTTTAAAGGACCTAATAAACTTGTTAACAGTGGAAAGCACTGGAGATTGGGCAAGAATGAGAAGCCATACATAGAAGAATGACTCTAATAAAAATACCAATATTTGGCAGAGAAATACTTACCTGTAATATCAAACTGGAAAATGCTTAGATTTGCAATAAATAAAGAGAACATAGTAGCTGCTAACAAAATAAACTTGCCATGCCATTGATGGCAGGAAGAATGCCTTTACCATGGTTGTGACAGGAAATAAAGAATGAAGACAGTCAAGCCCAGGTACAAGTCCATATCCTCTACACTGTTTCCATAAGGGCAGCCCCATACCAATATTTCTCTGTGCTTTCTGCATCAGCAAAATGCTATCCAGCAGACTCTTTAAGAGGACCATAGGCTACTGGAGCATGCCAGTCCAGTGAAATTCCACCCCCCACACACTACCTGTTGTGACAGGTTTGTAAGGTGTTTTGCTGATAAAATTGCTTGTATTTGCATGGAACTAGAGAAGGTAACTGTAGTTATAACTTGAAAAGTTAACTGGGGTTCTTTTGATCATTTATACTCTAAGGATGTGGATCTGCTACTGGTGGGTTGGAGTCCTGGTTGTTTCAGGCAGCTAAAGGAGAGGTGAGATACCAGTTCAGGAGGTTGTAAATGCCTTTTTGAGAAAGGGTCATCTTTGAAGGAGAATCACTGTGGTCATCTTCCAGGAAGCTGTAAAAACATGTCTGTTCCAACAAGCCTTTGGAAATTCACACCTTCATTTGGCTCTTCATATTATTATCAGTGTGCAATTTTAATTTCTAAATTATTTACTTTATGGGTTTCATTAACTGCCAAGACATGTGCAAAACTGCCAGTAAAGAAATAATGGAAATAAATAAACAAATAATTTTTAAAATTACCCTTTAAACTATCTTCCAAACAGCGTTTATGAAACAAATACAGTACAGGCAATGTTCTTTATTGATAAACCACAGATGTGATATAAGCAACATCCATAATACTTAAATGAACCCTACTCTATAAACCAATAAATACTAAGGCAATTTATAGATTATTTTAGTTCCTCATATGGTTAGAACAAGACCTTTCAATTTTTTTTTCATGTTCAAAAATGCACTGCTGTCATATGGCATGAGGTTTATAATACTATTTTCAAAAATTCAAACAATATGTGTATAACATCAGCACCGGTTCTTTTGTTTTACTGGTTACCTGAACAGGCATCTGTAACTTCTAATTTTATAAAAGTGTGTTTCTTCTGGATAGGGAAAAATGAATTGCCCCATCTGTGAATTTCTATTCTATCACTGAGAAATGTCTGTGCTTTATCACTAGGTGCCACTATAGTGCAGTTATCTGATGAAATAAGGTCTAACATTTTAATGTAGTACCCAGAACAACTTCTCCTGCCATTTATGTTATATGGCTGAGTACAGTAAAATATTACGCATCCAAAGGGAAAAATAAGCCAACAAGCATAAGTAGCTGGTTTAAAGCTGAAAACTTTCCAGACAGAAAAACATTTTGTGAGGAGGAAAAAAAAAATTATGCAGAGTTCTGTAAAAAGTGATCAAAGATCCACATGAAATACAGAAAATGAAAATAAGCAATTTTCTTTGTATGTAGTAAACAGGAAAAAAAAAAAAGAACAAATGTATCAGACAACACAGGGCAAACTATTCATCCATTGTGCGTAAGTAGGCAGTGAATATTAAGCTGAGTTCCTCCAAACAGCTGAGTGAAGGGGAAAAACACTGAGCTGTTTTGAATGCTTGGCGTGATTGTTTTGAAGGGAACCCATGCCATCTAAGCATATGTAGTCATTTCTGCAAAGGTTGCCACCACTAGGAGATGGGGTGGGGTGGGTCAGAATGACAAAATCCAGATTAGGGAAAAGATATCAAATACTACACATGACGTGACTAAATCAGGGTTTCTCAACCATGGTTCTGTGGAACACTAGGGTTCTGTGAGAGGTCACTAGGGGTTCCCTGGAAGATCACAATTTATTTTTAAAAAAATCAAATTTCAGCAACTTCACATTAAAGAGGTAAGATTTAGCCTTTATTTTTAGTGTAAGAACACTTTTATTAAATTTATTTATTTATTTATATTTCAAATTTCGTCACCACCCATCTCACTCAAAAAGCAACATATATACAAGCCTACACATGAAATGAGTGTAATAATTTTGTAACTTCTGGCCTATATTTGAGCCTGAATGTGCAGCAGTTCTCAGAGAACTGAAAAATATTTAAAGGGTTCCTCCAGGGTCAAAAAGTTGAGAAAGCCTGGACCAGATGATGTAAAAAGGAGCCCCGTATATTTGCTAACCCACTCTGACTAGTAAATTATGAATATTAATATTCAGGTTCATCATTTAACACTTTTGGAAACAATGCCTAGTTACCCTAGTAACCTTCAGAAAGATATTGCAGCCTGTTACAAAACAATTATTTGATTTAAACTAAATATTGTGATTGTTGTATTTGTTTTGTTTGTACTTTAACATGAATATTTAAGATGGGAAAAATAATAATAGTTTTCGTAGGATTATAAGCAAAGATTTGATTAGATACTTAGAAACAGACACCTGGCTGGCAGATGATAGAAATATTTAGAAACTTAGAAGGAATTGTTTTTGTTTTTAAAATTTATTGCACAAATAAATAAAATAAATGAAAATAAAAACTAAAAACTAAAAAAAGGGATTTTTTCCCTCTGTTTGGACATTGGTCATAATTTCACTGTGAAAATGTTTGCAATTAGAATTATAGAAATATTTTTGTTTATTTTTAATGTGATCATTTTAATAAAATAAAATCCCAATTCTCATATTGCTAAAATAAGTTGCTTGGTACAGTTTGGAAATATTCATTTCATTTTGTTTTTAGAAGTATTATTTTTAAAGCAAATCTCTTGGTAATTTCTCATGTTTGGTAATTTCTCATGTTTAATGTCTACCTTGTTTGACATGGGAATGTACAGGTTCAGATAACATGTGAAGGTAGCAGACAGCATACCAATCAAAGCCTCTTTTGAATTAATGACTCAGATAAGAGATGCAGATACTTCCCATTTCACAATGTTGCTGAGAAGAGATGAAATTATTTCCTTTTCTCCTTTTAATTGGTCAGCCTACGGGAGGTAGTTTTTGTTTTGGGCCGGGCCCTTCTGCAGAGGCTAGCAACAACTCACTTATTTTAACATTATTTATACTATTTACAGCCCTGTTTTCTAACAACCTTCATCTAACCAGACTTAGCAAATAAGGACAGCAAAGTGTGTATGTTTGTTTCATTCCTGGGCTTATTCGTCAGGGTGTTCATTCTGGATCCTAGTGCAGAGCCTGTATACTCTTTCCAGGCCACCCAAGCCCTGCTTCTCCTGAGCCTCTTCCACTTCTTGCAGGAGGACGGTTCATGATAAGAAAGCAGCACACCATGTACTTTGGAGAAATCATGCTGTTACTTGTCTCCTTATAGTGAGGGATGGAGGGATGGAACTTTGAAGTCTCCTGTGCTTGGAGGTGGATTTGAAAGAGAGGGAACAGGATCATATTAACTATCTCTGCATGCTGAGGTGAAATAGTGTGCTTGCATTGCTAGCAAGGGGTGGGGAAAGAAGACAAGCTGGAATCAGTCGCTACCTAATTTAAGTAGCACCCCCCCCATCTCAGATAATTTGCTATGGGAAGGTGGTTTCAACTTAAATCCTTAAACATGATTAGGGTTGAGCCATTTATAGACCGTTCCTTTTCATTTGGAGAAGGACTAGAGTCACAGAGGGAAGAGCTCAACCTCCTAGATTTCAAATTATTTTGTGATGAGAAGACTCTGAAAAGCTGGCAGCTGAGAAAATTCAGAAGCCATGTGGTAAGGCAGTGCTCTTCTAGATGCAGAAGAAAAGAAGACAACAGTTTCAGTTTTTGTTTAAGAGAGAGGGGCTAACAAAAGAAAAAAAATGTCCCATGGAAAAACCTACTGAGAACTTATTTAGCAATGAAAGACTATGTAAATATTAGGAACCACAAATAAGTTCCTTTAAGATAAGCACACTGTATAATTAAGCACTTTAAATTTCTATTTAAAAAGAAACACATATTCCCTTATTTCAATAATTCTCTAATAAATACCAAAAGTATTTAGGAGCTCAACTCTTACAAATCATTCCCCCACACCCATGCAAGACAGCTGGGATTGGTCTTGATCAGGCAGTTCATGCTACAGGCGAAATAATTTTATTAAAAATATTGTGAGAAACGTCTATGAATGCTCAGAGCAAACTTTTGCATACCAGAATTGCAAAGGGAGAGGAGGAGGAGGAGTTGTTTTGCTATTAGGGGAAGGTGTTGGTTATGAACCAGCTTCTATTGGGGCATTTTGCATAAAGCTTCACTGAGGCAAAGCACCCTCCAAAGCTATGCACAGCCCTATTGTTATCCATTTCATGCCAGTGGCATAAGAACCAAGTTTAGGTCTACTATATTTAGGCTGCAAAAATTTGGATAATCACCAGATGGCAGCAATGAATTAGTTTTCTGTATATATTTCCTGCATCTAGTAGTGATTTGGATTCTGGAACCCA
This sequence comes from Candoia aspera, assembly GCF_035149785.1. NCBI lineage: Eukaryota > Metazoa > Chordata > Lepidosauria > Squamata > Candoiidae > Candoia > Candoia aspera. The sequence continues at coordinate 42,448,069 of NC_086157.1, forward strand.
TATTTGGTAGCCCTAAACAAACTTCTTTAAAAATGACAGACAATATATTTTGCATGTAATAATTAAAGGTGTTATAGTTAATGCTTCATTACCTAATTGGGAGGTATACCTGATCACTTTATTCTATAACATGGCAGGAAGCTCTTCTGTCACGAACCTTGTTGTTTCGACACATAAAATCCTTCCATCCATCTTTGCCCCCTTTTTATAGGCTCCCTTATGTGCCTAAATGTTTTGTTTTAAAAAAAAAAACTACTATTCTCTCCACCCTTATTTTGAACAATCACAACTCAATGTTTTTTTTCACATTTATTAGTTTCCACAGCACCAGAAGAGCAAGCTAAACTCCAAGGAATTATTTCTGTTACCCTTAAAAAAAGTAGCATCTGCACTTCATTGTCATGTTCACAATCAGAATGATTTTGATATGGCTGTAGCTGGGCTTTTGTAAAAAAAACATGAGCTGTGACTGTAAAGAAATATGTTCATTTTTTAAATTAATCCTCAAGAGTCTAAGAGCTATAACGAAGGCTCATTTTAGTTTGGATATATTTCTAAATGTATCCAAACTAAACCTGTACTAAAGCACATTTTTGTATATTGGTGCTGTCCTGCATTTTGATAAGGTCAGTTGACTAATCAATAAGAATGAAATAATGAATGAATGAATGACTTTTGTATATTTATGCAGCCATCTTGTGGCTGCCTGGATTTTAGCTGCCCAGATAGAGTTAGGTAAGTCTAGAGTATAAAATAGATTAGGTAACTCTTTGGAAGTCAAGGTTGTCATTGGCCTGTTAATCTCTAATTAATCACTGTAGAGACTAAGAACATAGAATAGAGGAAGACATATTCCAAAATATGCATGGTTCCAAACCCTTTTGTTTTGCATTATATTGTTCAGTTTTCCAGAGAAAGATCAATTACTGACAGTTACAATCAGTTGGACCTTTTCCCTGGCTACAATCTATGTGCCTTTTAACCCTGTTTTATTATTAAAGTCCATTCTGAACTTTACTTTTTAGATTATAGTAAGCTTACATTATAGATAGTGTAAGCTTACTGTATCATTAACTAATTAGTGTAACTAACTAGTGTAAGATTACTGCATCATTAATTAATTTCTCTCATGGTTTGCTTCAAAAATCAAATGATTTCATGCCAGGGAAAAGAACACCAAAACAAAAACAAAAACAAAAAACACCACCCTAATATCAAGTCACTTGAAGTGAAAGTGATAAAGCATAATTTATCCTCAAGCTGAGGAAAATATCTGAGCTGACACATAATAGACATCACAGTGTAAACAAGCTCAGGCAATTCACCAAAATAAGAGAACTGTAAAATTCCAATATAGTGAAAAGTAAAACTGCCCTAGGGCCTCAAAAATGCAGGCAATTCAAAATGCAGGTTAAAAAAATGAGAATGTCTTTTCATGTAGACAAATTTTCATCCCCCAGAAAAGCAATCAATATGTATGTGGATTTCAAAACTGTGCAGATTTAAAAATGCTAACCATGAAAAGTTAGGAGTTCATGCAGATGCAAATCCTGGGAACAAAAGAATGTGATTATTTTCTTCATTAATAGCATATTGGCCTTCAGCTACTAGCTTCAAATGTGTAGACTCACATAACTTCATCATTAGTTCATGAACTGCAGGAACTTTCATCCACAAGGAAAAGTATAGTCTTATTCAGTTGAATCCTGCTGGTACTATCAACAAGCTTTGTTAACTGCACTCACATGGGTGGGTTTCATAGCCTTGGCTGTTCTTACAAATGGGAATTACAGTTTTCCATAACAGTTTTCTCACTTTTCCCCCTATTCTATGTAAATGCATATTTTATATTATATAATTGCATGTATAACAATTGCCAAGATCAAGGGAATTTTACTGAACTACCGATTGAGGCATCTATGAAAAACTTCCTTATTGCATAAGGAAGGTAGGCCAGGAAGCTAAAGTCAAAAGCTTAAATATGCTTTTGAAAATCTTATTGCTTCAAAATTAACCTAACTGGGTTCTAGAATTCATTCAGATTGAAGCAAATCAAGGATAAAGCTGTGTCAAAGTATTAAGACAGGGTTCTATATAGAACACTTAAAATTAGTGTAGCAAAGGTAAGCTATTATGTACAAAGCTGCACCTTCCTCCCCAAATAACTGTGATCACATTCAGGGCCTCCCCAATTATTTGTCTATCACTTTTCACTCATTATCTGATCCCTCTGATTTATCTCAGTTCCTATACTAAGGATGCTTTCCCTGAGTCCTGCCCTGCCCTCACTCCACAGGTATTGATGATGGATCAAGTAAAATCCTAGAAAACAATTATCAAAAAAGAATCCTAGAAAACAAATTTCAAATATCCCTCTCTCTTAGTATTTCTGTGTGCCTCCAATATGTACCTAACAAAATAAAAGCAATTCATTTTTTTTTAATTTTCAGGAAGAAATTTCAATAAGAATTTGTAAACTAATAGCTTAGAAAGCTTTCTAAGCTTCTGAAATGCTTGAGGCAATTTCCCCCAATGATTTAAAGCATCTTCATAGCATCACCCAGCCATCACTGAAGTGATATAAAGTCTATCCTTGAAAACTATTATGTTTAGATAATTCTCAAAAATATGTAAGTCCTTCCCATAAGTGAAATTCTTCTCAATATTCCCATTTCCTACAAAGTAAGTATGGAAAAAACATCTCATAAAAGTAGAGATAGGGTCTGGCACAAACTTTATTCAATTACATTCAATAACACTTATGCCAGAGATCCTAAATTGCCAAAACTTAGCTGAATTAATTTGATATCAACCCCTGCAAATTAGAGAGAAAATAAATGCATTCCTTTTATAATCTCTCCTTCTTCTGGCTTATTTTTTTCTACCATACACCTATAAATTACCAGTGTTTCTATTAATATTTATATTAAGGTGATTCCCTAAATCTTGCTGTAAACATTGAAAATACAAGATTCCCTCAGATTGAATAAAAAGGAACAGTATTTCTAGTCTCAACTTCTTCAAGAGCTTGAATGCATACAGGGTTCATTTGAAACAGTGATTTATATGTGAGATAGGGAGGTATGCCTTCAGCTTTTTATTTTTCTCTCATAAAATACTGTAAATTGAAAAACAGCTATTTATTGAAACCCTCTGTGTTCAAAAACATTGCCTCTGCTTTCTTGTGCAAAATAAAGAAAAGGAAATTGGAGATTGAAAGAGTTTGGTTTTCCTTTACAGAATGTCACAGCTGAACTCTTCCTTTATTTATGGAGCACCATGGTACTCCATTAAAACCATTCCAGTTTGCTCGCCTTTTCACTTGCTGCAATATGATTGGTCATTCTTTTCCATAATCCCTCTTGAAACTGCCAATGGGTTCTTTATTCCATCACAAGAGGACCATCACTTAGCAAGGGACCTGGGAAAGAGTGAACCACTGACTCCTTCAGATGAGACAGAGAAAAGGAAACAGATACATTGCAATATGCTAGGAAGAAAAGGGGTGGGATCACATGGAGGAAATATGCTGGGACTTTATAGCTTAAGTGTTTTTTACATTATTATTTGTAGTAGCAGCAGTAGTAATAGCAATATTTCATTTCCTTTTATTTAGAAATATTTCATTTCCTAATTATACCAGCAGCACTGCCAACAGTTGACAGAACCTTGAAGCAGAAGCAGAAATCAGAGCAAAAACAATATAAAAATAGTGATATTCAAAAGCCTCAAGTGCTTTGCTATTTAAAATAAGCCATTTATAATCATCTGTCTTCTGTGCATTTATTTGTGCAGGGTACAAAGATGGCGATAAATCTACTGTTATGAACAAAAGCAAACTGAAATAGTCTGTTTTAAATATTTTACAAATACGCATCTACAGGACAATTTTCTATGATTCTGTATAATAGAACCAAAAAGCTATTTGCCTTGTAAATCATTATCTTCAGGTAAGGAATAATTATCAAAGCTAAGGGTATTGGTAAGAATGTTACTGAGAGATTATTTAAAAAGTATAATCATAAGAAAAAGCATAAAACACATATTTGTAATAGAAATAAATCTATAGAAAAATTATTAGGGAAAGATATTTGTTTGGGAAACAATTAATGGTAACTCTTGGCTATTTTGCCATACCTATTGATTAGCTCACATATAATTGTCTGGATGAAGAATTATATATCTCTCTATATATACACACAGTGAGGGCTATTAAAATACTGACAGCTTAAAAATAAAAAAAATCTTTATGTCAAAAAGATGTATTATTTATTATGAAGTAATAAAAAGCAAGGCACTTCTAAAAAGTTAATGGTCATTCAAAGGTCTTCTATTAAACAAAATAAGCTATAGACTTTTTTTTTTTTCATTTTGAAGACATAAGGTATTAACACAGATGTTTTTGTTTAATATTAGAAGTTGTTTATTTTTTATTTGAATGGTTTCAGAGCCATTTGTATTTTCTTTGTACATTGACTTTTCCTCTGTGAACAACCAGGGATTAACATAGCGCCACTCTTTGGAAGAAGAATAGGACTGTGATCATAAATGCATGTAGCAAATGTGAACAATACAGACATGGTACTGTTCTTATCATATTTTGATCTAATAAGAACCAATTAGAAATTTTATAGTTCATCACACAGTTCATTGCAGAATTCCCTACAGTGCATACTTCAATAAATTGCGCAGACTGGCCCACTGGCCACTACATCATTACTGAATGTACTTACCATCCTCAGTTGGTACATAAATATTCAGATAGAGGCAGTCTTCATTTTGATCTTGCACATAGGTCATCACAGTATCCAAGTTGGCAGTAAACCAAACCGGTAGCATATCATTAAGCAGTGACCTCTCATCCAGATACTGTGGGCAAACAGCTGCAAATTGTGTGGCATTCCGTATACCAGTCCATGAGGAAGGAGGTTCTGGAGGTTGGAAACGTCTCTCTCCAGTTGGAGGAGAAGCATAAGGAACTCCCAAATATTGTTCCACAGGACCAAGGATTTCATTGGGCAAGGGTGTTCTTACACCACGGATTTTGCCATAATTTGTGGTTACAACTGGGTATTGTGCTTGTCCCTCAATAAGCGTAAACCGTATTGCTAGAGCAGTTATCCAGAGGAGGAAATTGGAATTCAGCATGACACAAACAGGAGTAAAAATCAAAGGCAGCCATAAGAGTCCCACTGGCTTTGACATGGTTTTACATCAGCATTAACAGGTCTCGAGGACTTTCACACCCAGACAGAAAAACAAATTTTGCAGAAAGAGACAGAAACAACTGTAAAAATCAGAAAAGTGTGTGGTTGGGAGGAAGAGAGTAATTTACCAATGGAAATGTAAGGTAATCTTGGTCAGGCATGGAAAACCCAATATAAATGTGGTATGTGTCTCAGCAGATTGAACATAGACAGATCCCAGGAATACAAACAGCAATGGACTTCTTGTAGCTACAGCCCATCCCTTGATTCTTCCCTTGTAATGCTGATGTCACTTATCCAAGAAGATGAGATGCCCAGATACTTAGAGCCTACTGTGCAAAATTTATATAGGAATCCATTTGAGTTAATTCCATCATGATGGAGAAGCCTGCCAGGGAAAGAAAGAGAGAAAATTATATTTTTTCTAATAACAGTTTTTAAAATTGCAGTTGCATTATTTGATGTGATGCACAATTGTATCACCTCTATCCATTTCTATAAAGTAAGCATCACAATGCAAGAACAAACCATTCATGAATATTGGAATAGTCTATACCACTCAGGGGGACACTAGGATCCATGCTTTGGTAACAATGCTAAACAGAAGCTGCCACATCTATTGTGTAATTCATTTTTCAGCATATTGAAAATTGGAGGAAGAAATGCCTTGAACTCCTGGAGGAAAGGTGCAGTATAAATCTAATAATTAAATCCAATGTAATTAAAAACCTACTTAACTTGAAGAAATGTTGGGAAGAAATTGAACAAAACCCTGAGTTCTTACTATAGAATCTATAGCATGTAATCTGAGGCACTTTTAACTTGCAGCAAACCTGTGAGGTAGGCTGTTTACTGTTTCATAGTTGAAGGAGAATTTGAATATAAACTATAATCCTTGAACATTCAGAAAAAAAATCCTGAACATCTTTAGCATGTTTAGGCATAACAGTGTACTTTCACAAGCAGTGAAAGAAGTTTAAAATCTTTTTGAATATTTGAACATTTGAAAATGCTGCATTTGTTTGTCTTCTCTTCTGGAATAGGAAAAAAAAAACATATCTGAACAGCTTTCAGGAATATTGGGGGTGGGTCTTGTTTACTTGCAATTATATCAGGAAGGAGAGTTTTGTCAAGCAATGTCAAGCAATGCATTTTACATGTTTGTAAAATGCATTGCTTGACATTTAACAGGAACATAGGAAACTCTTTTATATTAACTATGCCGTATAGTTCTGTATGATAATCACTCAGGACAAATACCTATATTGTAGTCTAGTAACTTAAACTCCTGTTTGTACCATATAAAGAGGATGGGAGTTGCAGTCCAAAACATCTCAAGAACTGCCTATCTCAGCCATGGACTCTGTGTCTCTAATGAAGAGTGCTGCAGTTTGTGAAAACTTATCCTTTTAAATAAAATCTTTTAATCAGAAAAGGTGCTGCCAGACTCCTCATTTTTTGCCACCCTAGATTAATGTGGCTCTCCTCGTTACAAAATGAAAGGCTAGCTTGCCTTCTAGCAGGTAAAGAGTCTTTACAACCCAGTCTGAGAGTCCAAGGATTGAACAGAATATCTTTGTATGCTTAATGTCATTTCTGCCAATGGTTATTCTATTACTTCTGGCCCTTTCTATCATTTTTATTGATCCAGTGCATATTTTTATATATTATGCATCCCTGAGCCTTTGGGTATCTAAAAGTAATTTGGAGTCTAATGTTTGCCTGTAAGGAAAAGACTGATATTTAAATTGTATTCTATCTGCAACGAGAGTAAGAAGTTTCCATTCGAGTAATCTTCCACATCAGGGACAAAAACATGCAGCAAAATGAAATTGCCAGAGGCCTCTGAAGAAATAAACACTAAATGTTATCAGACTAGATCTCCCCAGTTTGTCCTGAGGGTGTATTCTATTTTTAACTTGGGTCCTTATTTACACCATTAGCCAGTTATGTCACAATATCAACTAGTTTCCTGATTGGTCAGAAGTAAGCAGAAACAATATTGCCATTTTATTAACGTTGAACAGGGAAAGAATAAACAAAAAATTACATATGAATTCCAAACAAAATAAAAATAGACATATTTATACCAAGCCATCAATTCTAGTTTCCGTCTACCTTATTTAAGGTTGGTGGAATCTATCAAGACTGTGCATGCTTCAAAACATCACTTCAGAAGTGAATTAAAGTAATACATATTTAATGTGGTTTAAAAATAGCTGCATTTTTGTCAGCTTCACATGGAAGCCTGAAACGAGAGGTGTCAGAGACAGGTTGCACATGAATTCACATGAGGACCAAATTGTTTATTCCAAATTGTTTTCAAAATATAAAAAGCCCAACTAATTAGTAAACGGAAATTTGTTTTGGCAAAATGTATTTTGACATCTGTAAGATGCTTGACTTTCCAAAGTAAAGATGAGAAAGTGGAGCAATCTACCTAATACTGGCTCTAGTTCCATGTCATTCTCAACAACAGATCAAACCTGAAGGAAGAGGTCCTTCAAGGGAAATAAAGGTCCATTGCTATTTGTTCTTTAAACTCCCAATACTTTTTAAAAACAACATGTTTAAAAAATAAAAAGCACTACCACAAAAAGAAAGGTTATAATTAATGAAAGGACACCTGGGATAACCTCACTTTTGTCAATAATAATAATAATAATAATAATAATAATAATAATAGTAGTAGTAGTAGTAGTAGTAATAGTAATAGTAATTTCTACTGCTGCCCATTTCTTTCCACCTTCATAATAGGGCACAGGCTTCTGATCTGGATTGTGATCACTATATATACAGTGGGGAGGGTAAAGCTTTCCATTTTTCACCTCCAGGGTAAATTCGAAACAGAGGGAGAGGATGAATTTGGGTTTTGTGTTGGTTTTTAATTCATGCAGACAAACAGAATTATGAAAACTAATGAATAGTGATCAGTGTTAAACCTCAGCTATTGTTTTGTTCTAATATAGAATTTTCAACAGTGCTAGGGACGCTGCAAAGTTTATGAAAGAAGAAAACATATTCCTTGCCCTTACACCAGAAAGCTTCTGACTGTGTTAACGAAGATAAGAGCTGCATGCACAGTACTTCATCCAGTGTGGCTTTCACAACTAGGTAAGTGTACAAGTTATAATCCTATGGAAAAGTAATACACTTTCAATAAGAACAGTGGTTTTGAGGTGTTCCTTCCCACCTCCCTTCAGTTGCTTATGGTACTGGAGGAAGAGGAGAAGGAAGAAATAATAGTTGCTGTGTGGTTATTATTTATTCAGATAGTCTACAGTGGCTGACAACATTTTCAGACAGAGTCTTACAATTCTTCCTGGAACTACCTGAAAACCGTGGCACTACAAAATAAGTAGTTTGTCACTGAAGTACCACTCTTTCTGTGCTGTGATCGTTCAGCTGCAGCTTCTAATTGAGCATCCAGGATTCAGATTTATTGCATTGGTTGACTTTGAGGACAAGGTCTCTGAGTCATCTCTAACAATATGTGAATATATCAAGCTTTTGTAGCTATGTTGTGACATTTATTTATTTTACAATGTGGTAACAAACCATATTAAATGTACTTCAAAATGTTTTACAGTCAGGCTGTAAAATGTGAAATGATAATAACATTTATTGCATGTTTTAAGACACTTGTAGAGAATAATTTTCCATGAATGGCATATGGAGAAGGAAGGATGGATTGGAATGGTATGTGGGAATGATCTTGGGAGGCAAGAAGAGCTGAAGACTAGACAACTGTCATGCAAAAGGTATCTCAGCCCACAGAGGGAAAGGAATGTGGGAAGCATCTCAGAAGGGACTCTCCCTAGTTTTCTGGAAAGTAAAAGTAACAGAGGGGAGAAATGCTTTCAGACTTTCAAGTTGCTGTTACTATAACCTTACAATAAACATAGTGTTAGTTCTCATGGTTTGTGCTTCTTGTCTGGACTATTTCGAAGGGCTGACATGGATAAATTTCTGTCTTCTATGGTCCTTTACACTTCTGTTGTTGGCTGTCACAACCTTCACATCACCATGTTGGAAAGAGTGCTACATTTCAAGCTAATATTGGACTTTGTATACAAGTGGGTAACATTTGCTGCATGCAGATTCTCTGTCCTTTCAAAACCCTCTTGAAATAGTGTGATCACGCAAAACATTACTTCATTCATTTTGATTCAGAGACAGTATGCTAAGATTAGACCCAAAATTGTGAGCTCATATAAAAGTCCACAGCTAAGACAATTTACAAAATGAGACAGTTATTTTGTAAATGACTTTAGAGATCATTTGATGACAATATTCATAAGCAGACTTCTGGTAGGTGCTATTAATTTCCTGTCCTGCTATATAATTTTCAAGAATCTACTGATACCATACAATATGAATAAGGATAGTTAGTTAAAATGATGAAGAGTGTTCCAGTAAGGGTTTTCTTAAATCCCTGTTCAAACTGGGTGGAAAAAAGAAAGGAAATTAAAGCATTGACTTTTCAATGGCAGAAGATCCAATCTTTTATCTTTTTCTTTCTTTCTATCTATCTATCTATCTATTCAATTTCTATAGCCGCCCATCTCAGACCAGTGACTCTGGGCAGCTAGAAATCTAGACCAAATAAACTAGAAATATACAGGTACAAAGTGAAATCCAGTACTGCAAAATAACAACAACAACAACAACGCCATAATAATGATAGGGTTTTTTCCTTGTGGTATATTTAGCACAAAATAGCAAAGAGAGAATATAGTATAAATGCTGTTTAATTAGGTAAGTAGAGACCTAAAATCCTTATTTCTTTTCAGGAAAGGAATACAGATAATGAAGGAAAGAAACAGAATATTTTATTATTCATGGCAAGTCCCTGGTAAGAAAACATGCTGTCTCAGTGCTTTTTTTGTAATAACAGAGCAAAACCTGTTAAAATGAATTGCTTGACAGCCCTTATCATCCAGCCAAACACATAAAATTTAAAAATGTCATCCAATGCTTAATTACATTTTTGTACATCAGTGAACTTTCAAAAAATTTTAACTCAATTCAGCATCTTTGTTCCAGAAGAAGTCAAGAGTCAAGAAACAAAAATAATTTTTTAGCAGCATATATATTGTTCCCAGACACATACACACATTATTCTATTTGCTGAAAGTTTTGAACTGTTATAAGACACTATAAGGCAATGTCCTAAAACTGGTATTAGGCAGGCAGATTCTAATGCTACTATCCTGAACATATTTACTAAGGGAATTTGTATGGAACACTATCAAATGCTTACATTGGTATTGATACATTCTTTGCCCCCTCGCCAAACTCCAAATTCTAAACAACTTGAGTTAAGCCAAGCTACCTAATAGCCTTTGGGGAGAATTAATAATTAATCCAATATTAACTTGGATTAATATTAATCTTTGGGGAGAATTAATAATAATCCAAAACGTATGAGACTGGCCAATAAAAGAAAGGGATTCTATTATGTAAGTCTGGCAAGTATTCAGACTTAAAATAAGAATGGTATTTCTAAAAATGTTAATTTTTCTCCATCTTTCAAAATTTTTATCACTTATTTATACAATAAATATATTGTATTTTCATTGCTGGACACAAACCCAGTTTTATATCATAAGATGAACTGCAATTCTGAAAATTTAACCAATAATTGAAAAACCCACATACATTTCCAAATTTCTCATGGGTTGTAAATTGCATTTTCTTTGAGGGAAAAACAAACAAACAAACTTGTAGAAGTAATCTCTTTGAACTACTCCATTGAAAAGATGTAACCTAAACATATTAACCTCTTCTGACCATCAACATGACTATTACCTACCATTCCTGCTATTATCATATGCTATACTGCATCCATGTTTGAGTAGTGCATTAAGTTCAATACATCAGTAGCTAGAAAAAATATTTTAACAAGGAGGTACATTGTGAAGGTTGTCAATAACAAAAAGTATATGGGACAATGAACTTTTATTTTATATTCTTGAAACACATAAACAGTCCTACAACATGCTCCTATTCAGGTCACTGATTTTATATATCATTATATATATATATATATATATATATATATATATATATATATAAACATCACAATCGTTTTATAATAAATTGTATTATATATTTAGAATGTATTATGTGGATTATATAATAAATTATAATAATTTTAATAATTTTATATTGTTATATATATTAAACAAGGTGCAAAGGCTTCACAGATATGGGCATGAACCTACTGAGTTACTGAGTTTTCCATACTGACAATTGTTCTAAAGGGAATAAGAGGACATGCTTTACTGTAGCTTTAAGGAGATTGCGCTCCTGTGTGCGCATGAACTGCCAACTGAGCAAGTCTCTCAGGACACAAGGAAATCCACACAATTGCAATCAATAGCTTACTAATGTTTGAAGTTATTCCTGTACTTATGCTATTTTCTGTATATTTGTATGTTTATAGTTTTTCTGGTGGAAGTAGTTAAAGGAAATCTGTTTTTGTCTAATCATAATTAGCAATTTATATTTTTCTTACTGGATTCATGAAGAAAGAACAAAAAAATGCCCTTTTTGACCCCAACCTCCTCTGGGTGGGGCTTCACAACAGGTTTTAGATTGGGTTAAAGCTGAAGACATCCTGCTAGGAGATCAGCTCCTCACTCAGAATCACCATTTGGGTTAAAACTGGAACTACATATGGACCATCCCAACAATATCATTTGCTAACACAATTAAATTATAATGTAACTTTTATGAACATTATTTCTGAACAGCCTCAACACGTTTCACCTTGTCCCCCTAATATTATTTGACTTTCAATAATGGAACCTACAGCGACTAGTCAGAAAATGAGAAAGAAAGAAAGAAAGAAAGAAAGAAAGAAAGAAAGAAAGAAAGAAAGAAAGAAAGAAAGGGAGAGAAGAGAGAGAAAGAGAGGAATCTTTCCTGTGACCTTTAAATAATCTCTGAGGATGGTCATTTTTCACTTTCACTACTAAGTTTCCTACCTCTGTCAGCCCCTGGTGTTATTTTTGAAAGTATTACTCTATATTTTATTTTCCCTGAAGCAGAGTCATATATTCACTTCACAGGGTTATCAGTTCATTTTCACCTCTGTAACTGCAGTCTTTGTTCAAGTACAGCTTTTAGCTCTGCAGAAAAAATAAAGTAACTGTGCCTTTGTCTTACTGTCATGAACACATATCCAGTTATTTTTAAGGAGATCTGCAAATCCCAAAACCATTCTTATGCAGAAACTGGAATTATGAAATGCTCTCTTCAAGGTCCAAATCTGACTGCATGTGTGAAAAGTAATGATCCATGTAGAGAAACTAAATATACATAGATTATGTGCTCCAGGTCAGTTATGGCATCCCTTTATATATCCATATCAACATACTGTTTCCTCTTTCTCTTTTTCTTTTAAGATACGGTCAGCTAAATCTGATGGCTACAGATTTCTGTTTTCTCTCAAAAAGGTATATAACCACATGTGCAAGTTTGCTTCTAAACATGAGGATATATCATATTCTTGAGGAGTCAAGTTAAACCCTTTTTGGCAACCCACAGCCCTAGGATCTAAAACATGCTACCAATAGTGTAGATATGTTTAAGGACTTTTTTCTTTCTATCACCACTGCACTACATTGGGCACTCAGATGAAAGCTTAATTCAGTTGTATATTGCCATTATTCTTCCAGATACTAGATACAACATGAGATTTCCTGGGGTGCCTAAATAGCCTTAATTTTGTCCCTTGAAAATGTTAGAATTATCAGGGGTCAACTCAGCATTGTCTCACAAGCATAGTAAGTGGATTTCTCTGGTAGACTTGTCTCTATTGTGCTTGTGGGATGTCACGTGGATCACCTGATTTCCACTTCCTCCTCCTTCTTGGGCTTAACAATCTCCATTACCCTTCTGGCACACATGCAAGCAGGAGGTTCTGCAGGAATGCAGCCCTCCCCCTACCATCTTGCCTGCACATAGACTTTCTATTCTACATAGAAAGTGTCTACAAAGAACCAGTGATGATTAAATGCTTTCTACTATGAACATACCCATATCCAGATCTACTGAATAAAAGTAAGCTATCTCTATTTTTCTTCATCTAACTACTATGTGAAGACTAAATTTATTTCTGAATGCAATTAAACTTACTGTGCAAGTTCCTTTTTTGGTTCACGCTTCTACTCTGCAAGATTGCTGTTTGCTGCTTGGAGTTCTTTTATTAACCTTTAAAAACTCAATCAGAAAAAAGTCTTGAGAACAAAGCCAATATGCAAATCAAGAATCTCTAGCATTTCATGACAGGGACATGAGGAAGAGGTAGAATCAGGACTATTTCCTGTCTCTAGAAAGGTTCTGATGTACTCAAATTTTGAGGGACAGGTTTCAAATTCATCCAGTGATCCAGAAGGCCATGATGCACAACACCTTCATCCTCATATCCACACACTTCCAAAGAAATAACCAGCTACAGCAAAGTTGGTTCTTTGGAAAACAACAAGAAAGAGCTCAGAACCTGACATACATAATACACTACAGGAAAAATTATCAGAGCCACACTATAAAATTCTGGTAATTGCATTGAGCTTTTTCCTAGGCTAAACTGATATCCACCAGTTTATCTGTTCCCAGTGGCAATACTTACTTTGCCACAGGAAATGCAAATTATATTGTCTTTATTTACAGGATATAGGTGTTATTTCATTTCCCTGACTTTGTTTTCTTCTTCTCCAACCAATTCACCAGCTGGCAGGAAAATAATCCACCATTCACTGTCCAGAAACAAGGATTGAGGAATAACAAGACCCACAAGTTTATCATTTGGTCATGTCAAAAGTCAGGTTTTGGACAGGATTTAAAGAAGTGACAGGCAAACTCCCTTTTAATGCAGCTGCATAAGTCCTAGTCCCAAACATCAGGCTCCTTTTGGACATGAGTTTAGCCCTATTCAAGGACAGCTCTAAACAAATGTTCAAAAGCAACCCAGACAACTAACTGGCACAGGAAGAGTTACACTATGAAGCAATAGAAATTTGGCTATTCTCCTTCAACTTCAGCATGAAGCCCTTGTGCCACACCATTGGTTAACTGGTGTTCAAATTAATCCAGGCCCCTGAGCTGAGAATCAGTTTAGAGACATGGTGAGCACACACTAGTTTGAAACATTAATTCCTCAACTGCCCCAAACAGAATGGCTCTGGAAATAGTACCTAGGGGCTGGAAGGAAGAAGCATGCCTATACTAGCCTAAAGTGGCTAAGAGGTACCCAACTAATCTCACCCTCTGGGGCTACTTGACTGCAACATCAACTAAATGGTTAGGGAAGTGGGTCAAGCTGACATGACTTGATATTTGCTTAAAGGAATATTGATTGATTATGTGGCTTCAAGTTCTTTTCAACTCCAAGGGACCACATAGGTTGATTTTCTCCATGATTAAGGAAAGGAATAAGCATTACTTAAAAACCATAACAGCTAAAGGTGTTTTTGAGATTGGGGATGGGATGAGGGCAAATTTTTTAGGGACATGGCATAAAAAAATGAAGTTGCTAGGCCATGTTTGTACCATGGTTAGTACAGTTGAGGAAAGGTGCTAAATCAGGCCTGTGGTAATCAATCTTTCTTTTGGCTATTGGCTCTGAATCCAAAATCTTAACCATATTATCTTGTAATACTTAACAAGGATCCAAAATCTGTATGTTAGGCCTGCTTTGATAAATATCTATGCTACTTTTTTTCCTGAGCTGTGATTGATTTGGGTAAAATAAGACTCAATGGAGCATAACAGTTAAGTTCCCACTGCCCCCAGTCCTATAATTTTTTTATTATTATTATTCCTTGTATGTTTAAATGTAAGTAAGTATTGATTAAAAATACACACACAAATAAATTCAGGACTTCTTTTAAATCACAGTCATGTGCTCAGATTTTCACCTCTAATATTTTAGATAAAACCTATTTGTTTTGACAAGTATACTCTTATCTTACAAAGTGTTATTCTTAACCTTTCATTTAGTTAAGCAGAATTCAGTTAAAAGAATCAATCGCTGTTAAATGCAATAAATGAAGGTTTAAGGATATATGGAATAAAATCAGTTTTGTGTGGTGTTGTAAACTACCAAATCAAATGTGTTAGGTATCCAATAGAAATGAGAATGATGTCAAGATGATATTGTGTGCATTACAACACCATCATGCAAATGCCACCAAATATATACTTTTGTCATTTTGTTTCATGGCATAAAATGATGCAAATACATAATTGGTGTCATTTCTGCAATGATATCATGATACCTGTGACATTACCGCTGGCTTCCCCTGCCCAAAGATGCCCATGATCATAGGTCATTACTCAGCTATAGCAACATCCCAATGGTTCACTAGAACTCCTGCATGTTGGCTGCCTGGCACAGCACAAAGGCATAAGAACTGTCTGCTACTCTGGCAAATAAAAAAATGAAGCTCTAAATGTAGACCATTTAAGTCAGGATTAAATAAAAGAAAAATCTACCATCATTCTTCTATATTATTTAGTGCTTTTGTCTCTTGGTCTGGTCTCCAGTATTCTTTTTTATTTTCCCGATAACAAAAGTACTGTGGGCACTTAAAAAAAATAGATTCAATGTCCCTTTGTCCAGTTTCCCATAGCAATCAGTTGGTTTTAAGCGCTGGGTAAATATAGCATTAACATTAATCTTCAGAGCCAATAGGAACAAAGTGTATGACTCAATGGAACTTGAAGGATTTAATAAGGTTTTAATACAAGGATGGTGATAGTACATACAGAGTCACTATCTTCCTAGACATCTCGGTTTTGTATGTTTAGGGAAAGTTAGGCTTATTCAGCTGAACTGTTTTACAGAGGTTCATAAAGTCTAATATGGGAGGTTTGTACATATATCATTACTTTGGAACTGTGTTTTCTAT
Source organism: Candoia aspera (assembly GCF_035149785.1). Classification (NCBI taxonomy): domain Eukaryota; kingdom Metazoa; phylum Chordata; class Lepidosauria; order Squamata; family Candoiidae; genus Candoia; species Candoia aspera. The sequence continues at coordinate 42,464,195 of NC_086157.1, forward strand.
TATTAGTTTGCATACAGTATATGTTTATCCTGTGTGTTCCAAGGTGCTCACAATTGTCTCATTTTAGATTTACTGCCATCTTGTTAGATTGTTGAGTCAGAAACAATAAACAGACCATGGTTATCTAATAAACAATGGACATTGAACTCAGGTCTCCCCATTCCAAATATATCCACCATATCATGTTCCTATGGATATAAATATTAGCAGAGTATAACTCAGTCTTCCCCCAGGGATGGGTATAAACCAAAATAATCTGACTAAGAAAACTTTCTGCCTGAGTAAGATAGTACACAAGACTTTCAAGCATCACCCAGTAGAATACAAATGAGCTGCAAGAAAGCAATATAGCCCCAAGGATAACTGCAATAACATTTTATTGTTCTAATTGCTTTTCTTTGAACTAGTATCCCCTAAAGGGCAAGACAATACTCTTTTGTGACACAGTCAAAACAAATTGATGTCAGATAACCTAAATACAGTATACCTGATAACTATAAGCCAGCATCCAGTAGATTTAATCAGCCAGTAAAAGCACATTTAGTAAATAACAATAAAGTATGAGAGACTTGAGTCCAGGTCTACATCTTTTGGGCAGAACCATGCCTTATTTCTTCTTCCTCAATAAAGGCAAAAAGCTATTAAAGTTACTGCCTAAGTAGGTCCAAAGGCAACATAGTATGGGAGCAATTCAGGCATGAGCTCAGAGGCCAATCCTATGCTGCCTGCAATCAGTTTAAAGCACAAATAATAACATCAAGGATATGAAGTTTCCTTTAATTTTGGGAGTAATGCAAGGATTGGCTAAGATATCATCCAAGTGTCTTTCGCAGTTCTGGCAGCAATAGGCAATCTGTGTTATCAGCTAGCAGCAAGGTACCTGTGCTCAGGTGGAGCCAGTTGCCTGTGCTAAAGCATATGTTTGAGGCCAAGCTTGACATATGCCAGCATGCAAATAACTGGATCCAGATAACTAACCATTCAGTTTAGTTTTTGTCCTGCACACTCTTTCAACAGTGGATTATGAAGGAGAGGTTAGAACAGCATCAGGTCAGTCTCCACCTATCCCGATCTATCATCTATCAAGCTGTCTCAACCAACTATAGCCCCACTAACCTGTTCTTCCAATGGCTGCTATATCAGCAGGTGGCCAATGCATAACACAATAAGGTAATGTTTTCTGTGTGCCCATGCCTTCCCAAGGTTAGAAACTCATGGTTGACACAATCTCTAAACTTGAATTATTATTCTTCATAACAAACCTATCAAATGTACAGACAGATAAACTAATCCAAATTTTCTTAGGAAAAATAAGCAGGGACTGTGGATGGCAGAACCTTGTGTAGTCTGTGAAGGAGATTATTATTCACGGTGATAATCTGTTGCAATGGAGAATGTTCCTAATTGTGTAAATGAGTAAAAGAAAAGACCGTAAGCTCTACCCATGTCTAGGTTCTGCAATGGGCATTCTACCCTCAGTAATATCAGCAAGTCCCACCATTCCAGTTCTGGCAAAGAATTCTGTAGTGGGCCTCATCTTGGAACAGTGCGCTTGATAAATTGGCAGGAACAAAAGTTATGCTGTTTGTTGGCAATGCAAAATGTTCCATTTTCCACTACAGAGTGAAGCAAGAGAACAGACTTGTGTCAGTTTAGGGCAATCAACACCAGGCTTGGGCTACACTTTGTAGTGGTGGTCTGATGCTATCTTACTCGCCACCTGCCAGTCTACTGAATAGTGGGTTATTCACCAACACAAATAACATGGTGATGGCCTAACAGTTATGTCTGGATGCTGATTTGATGAAACATTTTTTTTACTAACTCATCTGAGAATATCATACTGGCATGTGTCCTTGGTTTATATAATCTGAAGAATGCTTGAAAGTCACTCAAATGGCTTACCTGGCTGTCTCTTCTTGTCCCTAAGTAGCACCCAAGTGAAGTTCACTTTGGAAGAATTCCCACATGGATCTCCTAGCTCAATTCTAGTCCCTAAGCTGCACCTGAATAAGTCTCATACTAGATAAGACTCTACCTGGGTTTAGCCAGCCTCTATACCACTTGAGTTGCAATGGAATTCTCTTCTCCCTGTCACTTTCCCACAATTTTTCCATTTTGCCCCCTACCACCTTCACACATAGCTAGTGATATTGTTATTGAACCCCATCACTAACTCAGCTGGATCAAACAAGGTTCAGTAGCTCTGAGCCACATTCAGGCACACCATATGCAGAGCATTAGGTATGGACACAATACTCTAGCCAGCACAAAACCACAGCCCAGACAAACGAGAATTGTTGCCTGCACATCATGCCATTGTGTGATGGCTTGAAGTTGACCTACTTCTATTTTCAAAAAGATTCTGTTTAGGAAAGTCAAATTTCATGATGGATTTCTAGATATAACCAACAAAAGAAGACAGGTATTGAAGATAGAATGTTAATAAAGTAATATCTTATTTACTTATTTATTGCATTTGCATCCTGCCATAACTAAAAAAAAAAAAGATTATCTGTGGTTTACTGGCTAGACATTAAAAAGACAGAATCAAAACATCCATGGTGCACCTGACACAAAACAACTAAGAATCAGTATATCATAAAACACATGAACTATTCTGCTTCACATTAACAAAAGTTAATAATGTTAGGTTGCTGTATGTAAAAACTAAGAGTTGGCTCTTTGGAGTTTTTGACTTTGAGTACATTTTTGAAAATTAACCAAATTCCATTTCTTGGTGTGCTGAGATTTTGGTATTTCTTACAAACTACATTCTCTTTTGCCCTGTTGCTTGCGAGGACTTCAGATTTTAAAATTGCAAAAAATGCAAAAACTGTATGTTTGGTTGGTTAGAAATGGTTTATAACCTTTGGTATATGTATGGGTGGATAGGTGCACATGTACTGTACCCTGTTCATTATCTTTTGCTCTATTAACAAAGGGCATCATGCATTTTCCAAAAGGACATTTAATTTGATTTAACTGTTTGGTGAATTTTTTATGCCCCTTTGGTACTTCAAGTATAAAGATGCTATTTCCTTTTCTGAGCAAGGCAAGTTTATGATGTATAATTGGTCTTTTTTGTTCTGTGCTGCTGAATATTTTAAGATGCAAATGCAAGCAATCCAGGCAGGGAAGCCTTTTGTCTTTTGCCAGTAGGGTTACTTTCTTAGATAGCAGCACTAAATATCCTTCTTTCTTTTGGTAATATACTCATCCCACCAAGCAGAAAAATACAAGAATTTATATTTGGCAGCCAGCCACACGCATGCACGGATGTATACACATACTGGGATCAAGGCAGACCACATTGCTAAAAGTCTGCAAGGTTTAGGCAACAGGATTACGGGGTTCATGGGGGAGTGTCAGTGGATACTAGGATTCTGTTTTTATCAGGCTGACTTGTCCCATTGAAAGAATAAGGGTCTCAGCCTTGTGAGGTAGTGTAATGGTTGCCTACTCCAATATACTCAGTCTCACAAGCCCGAGCTTTAAGATAACTGATTTATTAAAGGAATAGTGTGCAGATACAGACAAAGCTGAGAATAAACCAAAAGCGCACGAAATACAAATCAAATACTGTTGCTTCAGTCCAACTCCGCCCCGTGCCTCATCGTAGCAACCACCCCATCCCAGATGTCAACCATCGTCATACACCTGCCTGGGAAAGTAACCTTGAATAGAGTCACCAACCCAAACATGCATTCCAGAGATTACAGCCTCGCAGGGCTGGAAATTTCCAACAGGGAAACACGGATTAGAAGAGTGGCATGTGAAACATTACGATGTATACAGGACATTGAAACAGAGAACCTGACATACTGCCCCCCTAAAAAAAAAGTTACGGAGCAGGTTTGGAGGGATAGGCAGCATGAAATTTAGCGACGAGGTTCAGGGAACGCACATCAGGAGCGGCAACCCACTCAGGGTGTGGGAAATGCTTCCATCGGATGAGATATTGTAAAGTAGAGCGTTTGCGACGAGAATCAAGAATGTCCTTAACTTCAAAGTGTTGCTGAGCGTCAATCATAATGGGTGGGGGGGGTGCTTGTTGAGGATGCCAGCGATCCGACAGGACGAGCGGCTTGAGTAAGCTGCAATGAAACACAGGATGCAAACGTTTAAGATTGTGTGGCAAATCCAATTTAAAAGTTACAGGATTGATTTGGGCAACAATAGGAAACGGACCAACGAACTTAGGGCCAAGTTTCTTGGAGTGTTGTGGGGATTTGATAAATTTTGTGGAAAGATAGACTTTGTCCCCGACTTTAAATGCGGGTTGGGTGGAACGCCTCACGCCAGCATGTTTTTTGTAAGAGGCTTGCGACTGGTGTAATGCCTGTTGGATCTTCAGCCAAGAGTCGGCTAAGGTTTGAGCCCAATCGGTGAGAGAGGAAGGGAGAGATTGCGGATGCGGGAGTTCCGGAATCGGGACGAAATCACGGCCGAATACAGCTTTAAAAGGAACTTGGCCAGTACTTTGGTGGACCGCGTTGTTATAAGCTACTTCAGCAAAGGGAAGGAGGTCGACCCAATTGTCTTGTTGATAATTGACAAAGGCACGGAGATATTGTTCGAAGGTGGAATTGACAGCTTCAGTTGATCCATCCGTTTCCGGATGCCACGCCGTAGGAAGGGCTTGTTTGGTGCCCACCAGTTTCAAAAAAGCCCGCCAAAACTGTGATGTAAATTGTGAACCCCTGTCACTCACCAAACGGGAGGGGCTCCCGTGTAGGCGGTACACGTGTATGAGAAACAGACGGGCCAGCTGCTGCGCAGTGGGAATGGACGCGCAGGGGATGAAGTGGGCCTGTTTGGAAAAGAAGTCTTTGACAACCCAAATCACGGTTTTACATTGACTGGGGGGTAAGTCCACTATAAAATCCATGGAGATCTCCTGCCAAGGGTAGGTTGGGTTAGCCACCGGTTGTAGCAAGCCGTGTGGCTTTCCAACTTTGTGCTTAGTTGCCGCGCAAACAGGGCAGGCAGCAACATAGTCTTTGACGTCCCTGAGGAGCGCTGGCCACCAAAATTGACGTCGGATGAGATGGAGGGTCTTAAGGTAGCCAAAGTGCCCAGCTAGCTTATCATCGTGGCAGTGCAGGAGGATTGTCTTTCGCAAAGCCGCAGGGACATAAAGGCGATCATTCCTCCATGCAAAACCCCCATGAAAAGTAACAGAGTCTAAGTTGGTCTGCAACCATGTATCAGATTTCAGGTGAAGAAGAAACTGTTGTTGCAAATCTGAGGAAATTGGCAACTGCCCCGGAGTGGGAGAGGGAGGAGTGGCTGGCTGCTGAGTCAGACGGGCGCGTGTTTGACTGCGCGTCACGGCTGCCAATCCCAATTGGTTTTCAGTCCACACCGTGCCTTGGACAGTTGGAGCAGGGCCAGAATCTTGGGGCCGGTGGGACAGGGCATTGGCCAAAAAGTTTTTTCTCCCCGGAATGAACTTGAGAGAGAAATCAAAACGGCTGAAAAATTTGGCCCATCGGAGTTGCTTGGGGCTGAGTTTGCAACTGGTGGTTAAGGCTTCGAGATTCTTATGGTCAGTCCAAACTTCAAAAGGGTGCGAAGCCCCCTCCAATAAGTGCCGCCAAGTGTCCAAGGCTGCTTTTACAGCAAAAGCCTCTTTTTCCCAAACATGCCATCGCCTCTCCGTTTCAGTAAACTTGTGAGACAAATATGCACAGGGTTTCAAAGTGCCTGACTGGTCAGCTTGGAGCAAGAGGGCTCCGATAGAGAAGTCGGAGGCATCGACCTGTACCACAAATGGTTTAGTTGGGTCGGGATGCTTGAGGATGGGTTCAGTTGTGAACAGTTGTTTAAGCACTTCAAAAGCCTGCTGGCAGGCTGGAGTCCATTTAAGGAGCGCGCCTGGATTTTTTGATCATCGAGTGTCCCCGAGCTTTGGTTTTTAATAAGTCAGTGAGAGGAAGGGCGATTTCCGCAAAATTTTGGGCAAATGCCCGATAGAAATTGGCGAAGCCAAGGAAACTTTGTAATTGGTGTCGCGTGTGCGGGGGTTCCCAGGCGACAATGGCTTCCACTTTTGCTGGGTCCATTTCAATCCCCCCTGCTGAAATTCGGTAGCCCAGATAATCAATTTGGGACTGATGAAAAGCACATTTAGATAATTTAGCATACAACTCAGCTTTTCGGAGTTTAGCAAGCACTTGACGCACCAGGTGAACATGTTCTGCCATGGTTTCAGTATAAATCAATACATCATCCAAATATACCAACACCCCCTTGAACAGGTGGTCATGCAGGACCTCATTGATAAGCTGCATAAATACCCCAGGTGCCCCTGACAACCCAAAAGGTAGCACTTTGTATTGAAAAGCCCCCAGAGGACAGTTAAATGCTGTTTTCCACTCGTTCCCTTCCCTTATGCGAATGCGAAAATAGGCCTCCCTCAAATCCAGTTTTGAGAAAATCTTGCCTCTGGCCAGATGTGCTAACATGTCTTTGAGGGGGGGCAAAGGATATTTAATATTGACACTGCATTGAGCCCCCGGAAATCTGTACATAGCCTCAAAGAACCATCCTTTTTAGGTCTAAATAGGACAGGTGCCCCCACCGGAGAGTTGGCTGGCTCAATAAAACCCCTGGCCAGATTCTTGTCAATGAACTCTCGCAATGTGGCCAACTCTTTCGGGGACATGGCATAGATTTTTGGGTTAGGCAACTTTACATTTGGTAACAATTCAATAGCACAATCAGTCTTTCGGTGAGGGGGCAGGCGATCTGCCTCCTTTTCGCCAAAAACATCTGCAAAGTCCTGATATTGGGCAGGCTGTCCCTCTAGTGGTTACAGCGTTTGTACTGTGGTGGTGGCTGCCCGCCCCCCTCCATTGTCCTCCAACAAATCCTTTTCTGGTACCTTATAAAATCCATCAGCGAACGTCACAGTTCTATGCAGCCAGTTGATAGCCGGATTTTGCTTGACAAACCAGGGCATCCCCAGGATGACCAATGGGCCCTCCACCGGTGCTATTACAAAGGGTAATTTCTCCCAATGACTTCCCATTTGCAACGCCACCAGTCCCGTGGAGTGGGTTACTGGTTTCCCCTCGGCCATAGTCCCGTCCAGTTGGGTAAAAATCATTGGTCGCTTCAACGGGAACCTGGGAAGCTCTAATGCGGCTACCAGATCGGGGTGCATTAGAGATCGCGAGCAGCCCGAGTCCAGCATTGCCCACACTTCCACAGTTCGGGTACTGGAGCCCAATTTTACCTTGACCATCAGGGTAGGAAAATTCCCACTCACCGAATCGTGGTTGCGCCCCTCTCCTTCCACCTGCCCTAGGGCGCCGTTCAGGGCAGGTGGCTGGCTTTTCCCGCCGGTTGTTCGAAGTCCAGCTGTTCCTCCTCTCCCCCGAATTGGTGATCGTCAGGGTTGTCCTCCGCACGGGCAGCTCTCACCTTCCTTGGTACTGAAGGGGACTTGCCGGATGCCTTTCCAGGTCACTCCTCAGATCTCTTTCTTGGGCACGCCGCTGCACGATGTCCTTCTTTCCCACATCGCAAGCACTGTCCTTTCACAAAACGGCGTTCTTTCTCCTCCTCCCAACTTTTCGACTTGGGGTGGCTTGGGAATCCCGGGGTGTGGACACTTTTACTGAACTTTCAATTCTTTATTATGGGCAAATGTCTCTAGGGCGTCTTCAGCACTACCGGCCAGCTGAATCCACCCATACAATGTTTTCGGATCGTCCCGTCCCAACGCCCATCGGAGGACCTCCGTCTCCAGTCCCTGTTTGAACATTTCCACTAGGGTCGACTGGTACGAGTCCTCCACCTTTCCAGCCAGGGCTTTAAACTCCAAAGCGTAGTCCGCGACGGAGAGGGATTCCTGGGAAAGCTTCCTCAATGCCCGCTTCGCCCGTTCCTGGGCCAAGGGGTCTTCGAAGTGTTGTTTTAATGCCCACAGGAACTCCTCAAACTCCTCTAGTTCTGTGGCTTCAGCTTGGCATAATTGCACATACCAATCTGCTGCCCTCCCCTTTAGCTTATTGGCGATGGCATTGATTTTGCCCAGCTCGGAGCGAAAGCTTCGCCCCCAGTCAGCCATATAATTTCTATCGTTGGTAAGGAAGAAGGACAGCTTGGTAGGGTCGCCATTGAACTTCACCATGAAAGGCGGAGGGGTTCTTGCCGACTCTCTCGGCTCAGCTGGTTCCACAAAGGCCAATGAACGCCTGGCCGCCGCCTGTGACCCTTCCCTGGTCACTCCCGACTCTCTACCCCTCGCTTGCCAGAACACCCCAGTCCTACTTCTCCCCCTCGGCGGGGATGGGGACCTCGCTCCCGGGTTGGGCCGTCGAGGTGGAATTTCCTCCGGACCCTCCTGCCAGGATTCCAACCCTCTGGGTTGGTCCTTTAACAGGGCAACAATAATGTCCATTTTTTCCTCCAACGCCCTCATACGTGCAGGGGTGACCGGGGCTTCCAATAGACCCGTAGTCACTACCACCGGGATCTCCGGTTCCCAGGATGCTTGGGGTGATTCGACCTCAGAGTCTCCCTCCTCCCCGGTTCGATAGTCATCCCCTGTAGCGCCACTCACTTCAGACGGTAAACCCCGGTCCTCCGTCAGGGCACCCCGCTTATCCCGTCGGGCTGCCCTCTGAGCTCGGGAGCTCGGGACCACAAGCGCTCTTGTGGTGTCTGGTTCTTCTTCGCCCTCCTCGCACGCTTGCAGTCCGGGTTCTGACATCGCTAGCATCCCTCTTCACCAAATACTTGGATGGGGCTAGCGGAAAGGTTAAAGAAATGATTCTCAGCTTTATGTAATGGTCGCCTACTCCAATATACTCAGTCTCACAAGCCCGAGCTTTAAGATAACTGATTTATTAAAGGAATAGTGTGCAGATACAGACAAAGCTGAGAATAAACCAAAAGCGCACGAAATACAAATCAAATACTGTTGCTTCAGTCCAACTCCGCCCCGTGCCTCATCGTAGCAACCACCCCATCCCAGATGTCAACCATCGTCATACACCGGCCTGGGAAAGTAACCTTGAATAGAGTCACCAACCCAAACATGCATTCCAGAGATTACAGCCTCGCAGGGCTGGAAATTTCCAACAGGGAAACACGGATTAGAAGAGTGACATGTGAAAAGTTACGATGTATACAGGACATTGAAACGGAGAACCTGACAGGTAGTCCAGGCAAGAGGTAGTCCACATCCAGGAGCACTATCTCTTTATTGTAAGGTTACATTAGCAGAATCTTGCAAGTCTGAAAGTACATCTCTCCTGCCCGCCCCCTGCCTTTACAGTCCAAGAAACTAGGGAGGGTCCCTTCTGAGATGTCTGCCATGTCCCCATTACTTCTGCAGGCTAAGCTGCCTCTAATCTGACCATTGTCTATCTGCAGGTCTTCTTCCTGTCTCCCAAGGTCATTCCCATATACCATTACAGAGGGCACGTGCTCTTTTTACAAGAACATAGACACTAATGCAGTGGTTCTTAAACTGGGAGTAATTTGGGCATAACCTTGGGGGTAAGGAAGCAATTTGTAATTGCTTGTTTGTGAGTTGAGGATCTAGTTTGGGACTGCTGCAGAGATACTTGTTTCAGTGACTGTTTTGGGGGGTATGTGTGTGTGTGGGGAAGTAATGACATTATTTGAGACTGGGAAAAGGGCTAATTAAGTCAAACAGTTTAAGAACTACTGGACTAATCTCTTTTCCCATTACTCTTATGGCAAAATAAATATACTGTTCCTGAGTGGCAAAGCAAGAATACCTTGGTGCTAGCCTAAGAAGAAACAAATTGATTACGTATAGGATCTGTAATGGAAATTTTTAAAAGCATTTTAAAAAAATCCTTTCAGTGATTTTTTTTCCCCCCTGCAAGAAGGCTGGCTGGTAGCAGTCAGCATGAACAGTTGCTATATCCTTGTGGCCTATAAATAGAAACAAGAAAACAAGCTTGTTCCAGGTCCCCGTTGCTTCCAGTGGTTAGAATATTAGAAATGTTTTGAATTTTGTTCCAGCAACAACAACAGGAACACTTTTTTATTGTTTAGGCGAAACAAAAAACAATTCAAATATGTTTTCCATTACATGCACTGTTCTATTATTTAAAATTTTTCCCAAGTGTATACTTTATATATTCATTTAGTTGTTAATGACAAAATATTTTAGTGTTTTCCTACTTGGCCTGAGAACCTATGCTGAACAGCAACATATAAATTTTATTTCAATAATAATAAAATTAAAGAGCATGATTCTGGTTATAATTTCTGTCTTACCTTGCTCCAATTTTTATGATAATGGTTTGGGAAATTAAGCTAAATGGATAAAGGAGAAGTCTTTAAACATACTGAATATAGATGCTCATAATAACCAAGAACATAAAATATATTCAATCCATAATGGAAACATAATGAATTTTTGGTGTCAAAATATGAAGTATAATCTTGTCTTAAAAAAAAAATGTGTGCACAACAGATTTCCTTCTGGCAAGAATATTCTGAAATTTATTCTACTGAAAAGGAAAATATCTCTACTAATTTGCTAAACAGCTGTATCATTTTCTTCTAGGGCACTAATTAGCATAATTGAGGTGGATTGCTTACATTTGGCATGGAAATAGACTGATACAGTTAGGTTTCATCAGTTAAAATCCTTTTATTTCACCACTTTGTTTGGAAATCAAAGAATAATTTGTCAAACATGATGTAACAAATCAATGTTTCTGAACATCCTAAGTATATTGAAGCTTTACATTATTTTCATTATTCCCCTCAACCAATACTATTTTCAGAAAAGAAACTTTGCTATTGTGAACATGCAATGCTACTTACAAGCAATATACTATATCTCCCATTTTCTTCATGTAATAGGAGTGCACAGAGATCATCCAATTCAATTTAGGAGCTTGATCCAAGTCCCAGAAAAGAAGTAATCTGATCTGGGTCACTCCAGAGATAATTCAGTACAAATCAATCCAACTGGAGCTAGGTTTAAGGGGAAAAACAAATTTTCATTCCCCATTTACTACTATGAGAGAGACCCAAATGTATGCAACTTTCTGATTCTTCAGTGCAGTAAGATGAAATTTTCAGATAAATTACATGTTCATGAGTTGATGAAGAGGACAACTTTTACAGTTGCAACTTCAGAGACACCATTTTGAAATGTTTGCTTTCATAGTATATTCCATACATATAACTTTATTGTTTGGGGTCTAAATATGTGACATTTTAACAATAAAAATCTTCACACTGGGAAGCAAATTTCATACAGATATGTTAAGGAGCCATTGTGTAAACAGAATAAGTGACTGTGAAAAAATTCAGTGCCACTTTCTGAATGTGGTGAAGCTGATAGGACTATAAAGTTTCATTTGTTATAGTTTTCTAAATAAAATAAATCACTTATTTTTACACAACATCTCATTTAAGAGGTTTGACAATAATAATAGGCAATTAATTGATATCTCTCCATCTTTGACTTCCACAAAGAAAGAAATGAGAATGGAAGCACAGAAATGGAAAAGACTAGATACTTATTGGTGGTAAAAGAAAATTAGGTCCTATTTAGGGCTTGCTTAAAATTGTTCCTTAAAGATAAAGTGTCATTGTGCTTGTCTTAGGTATAACACTTTTCCAATCTATTCTGTTGACCAGTTGGCCTTGTCCTAACTCCTCCTCAGTTAGCATGGACAGAAAATTCACATCTAAACTTGCTATCTTGTTTCTGGTCAAGATCATGGAGACTTTATGATGGTACAAAGATGATCTTTTAGTTACCAGTGAAAAGGTACAGTTCTTTGAAGATCACTGCAACTAGCGGACAAATCCATCTGCAGATGACTTGAATGAATGCTGTTGAAACTTTCTTTGCCATGTAGGTTGTATGATTTCAGCTGGCTATCTGACTCTATTTGCTCACTATGCAGAGTGAAATGTGGAAGAGGGGAGGGGAAGGGAAGGGAGTTAAAAGGTTTGGCTATTACTGTACCTCCATGTGGATGTGCTGGAAGAGAAAGCCTGCCAGTATTCTACAAACTGCATCATCTTAAAATAAAATTTCTACTCCAGTGAGTATTTATTACATGTCACATAGGACACTGAATTTAAAGGAAAAGGGGCTTGCCTAACAGTACTTTGAGAATGAGGTAAAATATGAACATGCATACCAAAGCTCATGCTTTCGTAAATCTTTCTAAACTTGTATCAAAAGTCAATAACATTCATACTATTATGTTTGTATGTGGGTGTCTTGGTAATTCACATGAAAATATAAACAATCCTAATAATGTAAATTCTCTTTGACAGCCATTCACTGGGAACATAAGGAACTACTGTATAACAGTAGGCAACATTAGGGACACTTTCTAAGCTTCAACATTCAGTTCATTACTGTAATTTGTTCTGTGGGAATGGAAATAATTTTTTTCGCCATTAATCATGCTTTTTAAAAAAGTGTTCATGATTTAAGTCCTGGTCTCACTGACCAACATCTAAGTAAAGGTGGCAGTACCTGACTTTCCTTATTTGAGCTCAGAAGCTGGTCAAGGTCAGTGATTAATGGTGAAGAAATAACATTTAATATTATTAAACAACAACAGTTGCCTATCCCAGGTCCTTGGGAAGGACTCAATAGGTGGACAAAAATGCCAAATCTAGTCTAAATGTCTGGATGACTGTGCAAACACCAATATCATATTCACTGGGAATTTTCCAAGATGCTTGTTCCAAGGTTAAATGATGGAAAGAGCTGCTTTAGAGCAACATTTCCCTAAAAGTTAGAGAGAGAGAGAGAGAGAGAGAATGAGAGAGAGAGACTACTAAAGAGGAAATTTCAGATGGTGGACCCCAACACTGACACATGCAAGTAGAAAAATAAACAACAATGTCCAACACTGCTTTTAAAAGAACTAACCTAACAGTATGGGATAGAGGTTCAAGACACTTTAGTGTATGCGTAATTCTGATTTATTCCAGAGAAGCAATTTCCTCTTCATCAGTTTTTAAATGATTTGTTTTACCTTTTAGCATTGCTCATTTCATTTTTATTTTCTAAAGTCAGTTCATGACTTTTTAAATGTCCATATATTTAACTGCACTAACATGTTGTTTATCCTTATCTCTGGAGAAAGCACAGCTGGTTGTTAAAGCCATGAAAAAGTGTTTCATTCTGGGCAGAAAGAAGAGCAGCTGAAAGGCATTAAAAAGGTCAGGAAACCTATTTTGCACAAAGAGGTTTATATATAATTGACCACAAGTTTCCACTGATTTAAGTAGAAATGAAATGGCGTATGCTGCCAAAACAGACTCCATCATAATATAGCTAGGCAGTAGGTAATGGAAACTTTTGTAGTCTGCTGTTAACTATTCAGAAGTGAGCATTTTTGGAATTTGTGTTTAAGGAATGCATATCATGGAATGCTTTTGAAGTGTTATTTTAAAATACTTATTATAGCATTAATGCATAAAAAGTTAGAAATAATTACATGTATGTAAGAAATTTGTGAATGACAATAAATGATACAGCAGAAGTTCTTAGTCACTTTTCTTGGAATGCACTTTTTTTCTAGGAATGAAAAAGCATTGAATGAAGGGAGCATGAGAGATGCTGGAGGAGATGGAAAAAAACACATTGAATAAGAGATCATTTAAAAGAGTTCTTCCCTACAATTTGACCGGACAACATTGGACAGCTCCCTTGCCATACAAATATATCATTAGAAGGAAGGAAGGAGGGAGGGAGGAGGGAAGGAAGCATAAAGAGTGTAAGATAACAAACTAAGATAAAGCATTTCTCCAATAATTAAATAAGAGAAATATTAATGATCAAATCATTATTTAGCAAGCAGTTGAAGCCAATGACAGGAAGATTGTGTAGTAGAGCAATCCAAGTCAAAGAGTTGCATCTAAGTCAAAGAGTTTATTATAATATAATAATACATATTATAAAAAAATCAGCAATATATAATCTCAAAGTCAAGTTTGGATGGATGCTATGGTGGTATGCATATCTAAGCTTTCTACATGAGCTATAAATCAAAATTAAAATATAATAAATATATCTGGCTTTCATGTGTGTAAATTCACAAAAATGGAGCTAAGAAATGAGCAACAGAAGGGAAATCATTAGCATGCCATCTGGCTGGGCAGGGCACCTTTTGCTACTGTTAACAAGATCTCATAGTTCCAGGCTATTTAATTAAAAAAAGAAAAAGAAAAAAAAAGAAATATTTTATTCTTCAATAGTAGGATAATCTACATTTTATTACTTTATATTTGCTACATAAAATGAAAATAAAAACACTTATGTGAGGCAATATTTAATTAAATATACTGTAGCTATTTAAATATGTGCTAGTAATTTATTATCATTAGTGATTTTATTGGTTTTATTATTTTAAACACCTTTGTAGGCCACTCTTTGATCACTGCATTAGAAATATTGAAAATAACAATTAAATAAAGATATACCACCCTCAGAATTATTTTAGTGTCCTACTCAAGTTTAAGAGGAGGTTTAAATGTGAAACTTTTGATGTTTTTAACCCTGGCAGGTGGGTTACCAACTATGATGTTTTGTACAAAGCTAAATTTTGTCAGCATTCACTGGGATATTCTCATTGTCTAATGCTGAACATAAATATCAGTTGTTTTTTTTAATACGAATTTTATTAGATTTAAAGAAAAGATAAAAACTACAAAAAAAAAAAAGCTACAAGAAGGGGGAAAAAAACTAAAAAGGTGTGAAAACACAAGAAGAATTTTAAAGATTACATAAGGAGGTGACTTCTGACTTTTAACCGCAAGAATATGCAGCAATTTCCATAATCAATTCCTTAGTCTATATTAAACCAAAATCACATTATTTCTATAAATCATTCTGTTAGCACATTATAAAAATCACTAAATACAACTGTCCCCTCCCCTTAATTTAAAAGAAAAAGAAATATATAAACCTCCTAATCAACTTCCCCTACAAAGACATTTATTTATTTCCTTCCTACCACTATTCTATACATTTCTGTCCACTATAATAAAGATCAAACTAAGAAAACATATAAATTGTCTGCTCTTATAATTAATACTACAATTATAACATCTTAATCCTATTAAAGCTAAAACCAAGCATTTATTATACCTTATTATTCTTAATCCAAATCATTAAAAAGGAATAAAGTCAGACAAACCTTAAAAACAATCCAAATGAATATTCTTAAATCCTTACCGCACTTCAAAATATACCAAAGCATTTACATATCTCCACATTACACACAAAACATTTTTCATTAAAAAAAAAAAAAATCAGCCCAACTGCACTTCTTAAAAACCCAGACTTCTCAGCAGAAAACCTCCCATAGATAACGACCTCTTCCCACAACATTCCATCGGAAAAACAATTTCATTTATAATTTGCAATTCGATCTGTCCTTTTAATTCCTTCAACTCCACAATCTGGTCATCATCTGGCATTTCAACAGAAGGCTCAATATCACTGTCAGTAGAAACATTTCTATCATTGTTGAGCTCTTCAGCTTCTTCCACGACATTCCCAACCAGATGACACATTTTAGAGCTGATGTTTTCTACAATGTTCTGAATATCTTGCATAACAACTTGACAGGAATTGAAAAAAAGATCTGTTGAAGCTCACAATGGAACTCTGAGAAAGCCTGTTTGAAATCCTCTCTGTCTCAGGCAGTAAATTATGGCACCCCCTAGATACTTAACTAGTGAAAGTAGGAGTTCATGGAAAATTTCCGAAAGATGTTTATATAAGTGAAAGTATGATAAGAAAAGGAAAGTGGCAGCAAAAAGCTGAAGGTTTAAAACAGCAGATTCAACATGTAGGAAAATATTAAATTCTTCAAATTCAGTGCATAAATAATAGCAGGGAGGCAATTATTTATTCTCAATCCTTAGTATTTGGATGAGAAACAAGCCAAAACTTAAAAAGATTTTTCAAAAAAATAATCCCAAAAATAATGATAAGCACCAAGAGAGATCACTTCTCCTTGCTGTAAAAAGCCTCTCTTAGGGTACATAAACTTAAAAAAAAAAATGAATTCAGTGAGTTAGAAATGGGGTGGCCAGTCTTAGTATCCCTTTAAGGCTACAGCACGGCTTGGAAATGGTGACATCCCAGCCTCCTGGAGTCTTTTACCAGATTAGCGCGAATGCTGTTTGCGATCCTCTGGCTGCAAGGTGCCATTCTGGAGGACAGATGGGATGACTTCGAGCAATTTCTGTCCATGAAAATGCTCTCTGGCTTCAGGAAAAACCTGCCTGAGCCCAAAAAGAACCTGCCGCTTTGTCAGTTCTACCCACAGAGCCTGCGAGTACAGCAGTTCAGTCCGCCATGTCCCCACTGGAAGTCGCTGAACATAAACATCAATTGATGATGTCTATAAATACCTGGTTTGCACTTCATTTACTTATAAATTGAAACAGCAAAGCTAAGAAAATCCACACAATCATATGTTTTAATATACCAAGAATCAAAATCTATCAGAAGTTCAAATTTGCCAGTTCAGCACAAGTCCTCAGATCATTAGATCAATGCATAGAGAAAATGTATAGATTTTAAGAATTTAACTAATATATAATATTATAACTTCCATTCCAAATAGCATAGCAAAATACATAATCAGAGTCTTCTTGTTTCCTGCAAGCAAAAGGACTTCAGTTCCCACAGATAACTTTTGCGATTAATGAGGCATCATTAGTTTTCCAGTCTCAAATTTATCAACAAAAACCTACTACTATACCATTTCAATTTCTGCAGGAACATTCACTTTCTTATCTTAGTGCTGTTATAATTCAGATTTTATCAGAGTTTGAAATGAATTGTTCCAACTTTGCTGGAGGTATTCTGATGTTGTTTCAATATTCTAGAAATGCTCTGATATTGAAACAATCCTGTTTTTGAATATAAATCAAGCACTTTTATCCCAGAATTGAGCTGTTCTGCAGAGCAATTCTGGAACTGTCAAAACAGTTGTTCTGGGCTAAAAATATTTTGAATTGGATGTGGGATTGGTTGAGCTGTATGTTGTTTTTGTATGGTCTCTCAATTAATTCTATTGCAGAAAGGAAGAAAAATGGGGTCATTGTAAATACTATTCAGGGCAAGGGATGATATGTCAGTGTAAGATGTCAATTTCATTTGAAGGGATAAGGATTGAAACATCCCTGCCCTTTCTCCTTCAAATCTGCTTTCAGTTTCCAAAAGCTTGGATAAATTACCTGTGGTCCTTTTTGATCTATAGATGCTGATGCTCAATATCATGCTGGTAATTGGGAAGACATGTATTATTTTTTACCTGTTTCTGATCCTTACAGCTTCAGAACTACTGTTATCTCATAAACCAACATCCATTAAGTACTTCTTGCATGTTTGCCACAGGTCTAACATTTCGATTGCATAGCAAAAGTCAGGGTTTAATACAGAACCAATCATTAATACAGAACTACAGTCATATTTTCATTCTTGGGTCTATGTGTACAAGTAACAGTAAACAAACAAACAAAACTCCACCTGCAATCTGCCCCTTAAGCACTTGATAGAAATAGTGAATAATATTGAACTCAAAACACAAATTAGATAGGACTATTTCAGGGTCTGTAATGCAAACTCTAACCATAATTTGGCTGGTTTATGCTATTCCTGCATATTTCACAAATAAATTTACATAAACTCCTCTTTAACTGTGTACTCCATAAATAGTTTATATAAGCTATTTTAATACGTAGATTATGTATATTATGTTTACTAATGTCAGTTTTCAGTATATAACATATATCTTATTTGAACAAATAGTGCCTAGATTTCTCTATAAAGTAAGTGTAATTGCAACAAATGTATATTTCAATCCAGTAATGAATCTTCATTACACATTCTTAAATCCCTACAAAAATTAACACAACATTTTAGATTCTCTGTAAAGTTGTAAACAGAAAAGCACTACTTCCAGCTAACCTGTCCACAATTTAGTTTTTTCAAGTCTCCATTACAAGTTGTAGTGACAAACAACAATTAGTGGGGAAAAAAATCAAAAGCATAGAATTCCAATGATTTATAGAAAAGAATATAAGCAGCTCAGGATTGAACTGTGGAGTCCGTGGTGCTCTCTGAGCTTGGTTGTTTGCATGTGAACATTTCATTTCCTGACTAGGTAACATCATAAGTGCTAGTGAGTGCGGGGTTTGCTCCCTGTTTGTATACAGTAGCTTGCCCTGCCAGTGTTGGTAGGGACATGGTTTTCTCCTTGGTAGTTTCTTGATTAGGATATTGTTTTCTGCTTGTTTGATTGAATTGTTTGATTACTTGATTGTAATGGTATGTGGGAAAGACCTTGGGAGACAGGGTGAAGAGATCTGCCTAGGGAACAGTCAGATAAGAGACAGCATAGCCCACAGCTGAACAGTGGGTGTGACAAGAGGCTCAGAAGGGACCCTCTGTAGTTTCTTGGGTTGTAAAGGAGACTGCAGGAGAATTGTACTTTCAGATTTGCAAGATTCTGTTAATGCAGCCTTACAATAAAGTAGCATTAGCTCATCTGGTCATGTTTCCTGTCTGGTCTACCTGGTAAGGCTGACAGGTAATAAAATGTCTGCAGCAAACAACTAATCTCAGAAGCACCAAGGACTCCACAGTTCAATGATTTATGTATGAAGTTATAACAGTTTATTTGTTCTATACTCAAAATAAGAATATAAAAAATAAGAATATGTGTGTATATTTGCCTCAAATCTACACATCTCATCAGTGAAAGGAATATACAGTACAGAAAAAAATTGGGCTGTATTGAATATTATCTTCCTCTTACCTATTGACTAACATCTCCTCACTTCTATACAATCAGTTTACAAGTTACTTTATCTTACACTGAGACTGTTATATGCAAGATTCCTAACAGCTTGTTATCACTGTGTGGAATATGGTGAGGAAACTTTCCAAAAAGTTTTTGAATGGCTATAGAACCTAGCCAACCATATTATTATTGATTTATGATTGAAATAGAACATTTGAGTTATTATTATTTCTCATTATGTCACACAATATTCATGTTGCTGATAGAAGATATAATAAAAAATATCTACAGTATATATTCCAAAACCAGTTGCTGAATGTAAATATCTTCCTGAGTTTTGTAAACTCATAAGCAAAAATTGTTTTCATTTGAAGGGTATCCTACTGACTTTGAGCTAAAATTAACTAAAGTATCCCAGGAAATTTATTGATTATTGAAATGAATGCCCTCCCCTGCTATATCAGTTGGCTTGCTTCTGAATAACTTCAGGTCTAGCCTAGATAACAGATTCCATTGCACCTATAAATCTTTGTTTTTTAGCCATTTGGGATACAAAACAACTTGTTAACAGATGGAGGAATTTGATCTCTCAACCCCCATTGCTCCTGTCAATGTGATAGCAGAGAATATACATTATGGCAATTTCCAATAGACCTCATCCTGACTGTATCAGTGTGTTTCCCTACTATTTCTCATTAGGCATAATACTTAACACAGCAAGCTTGGAATGACTGTTTGCAGCATAGTGTGGTGTCTCAGCTACTTTGGGGTATTCACAAGAGGACCAAAATGTGACATTGTTCAAATATAACTTCAGTTTATAAGGACAACAGATGCAGACCCTGAAACTTAACTGACATATAACTCATGGTTTTATTCATTATATACGTTTAGTACATTTTCCTTCATCTAGTTCACAAGAACCACCCCATTAAGCTGGGCTTAACAACCTCTTGTGATGAAGACTAGCTGTTCCATAACACAACAGAAAAGCTTTTTGTATAACTATCTTGTAAACAGTGTTTTTCTCTGTCAGCTGAATAAAATTAGTTTGCTAAACTGAGCAAACTAAATGTATTTTGTGCTTGTGGCAGAATTTTTTTCAAGGAAGGTTTTGATTTTGGTGGTTGTTTTTAACCAATCAATTGCATTTTAAACATGTATGGTTATGGGGAAATACCAAAATTTAAAGATAATCAAGTCTATTTATATTTTTATACTTTTTTTTTACAGGTACATGTTAGAACTTAAATACCCATGGGGTCGGGTAGGGTGGGGCACACATTTATTGCTTACACACATCAGTGCCTTCATACGATTAACATCCCTTGCCTCAAAGTACATAATGAAGAAATCCTGACACTTAGCAAGATGTATTCAGGGCCTAGATGAAAAAATTCAGAGAACTTTAAATATACTGCCTTGAATTACCTTATGGAAGAAGAAATGTGGTATTTATGAATTTGTAACAATATCTACATGTTGGCACCTCAAGACACACAGGCTTTTAGGAGTTCATGTTAGGTCAGGATGCCTAAGCCTCTCAGACTGACTACTACATATGGAGCTAAAGGTGCCCTTGTGTTCTTCAGACTGCTGAACAAGAAAGGCATTTTGTTGCTTCTGGCTTTGTCACTATAACCTCTTAAAACAATCATTGCTGCCTCAGTCCAGGCTACCATGATTCGGTGAGCAGATCTAATGGTAAATAGAGCTTTTAAAGACACAAACAGCACTCCACAGAGCTTGCTTCATAATAAATTTAGTTCAATATCCAAAACAATTTCTATTATTCCAGCTATTCATTTCTGCTTACTACCTAAATTCATCAGATATGACTTCATTGTTCTGCAGACAAATGAATAAAGGTATACCAATATTTCTTATTGTGGTTAATTTTATCTATATCCTACACAGCATTGAAATGGCATGAGACCACTGATATTACTTACGAGAAGTCCAATACTGAGATATATAATTCTCCCGGATAAAATATTAAACACATGGTCTTATTCCAATATAGTGACATCAGAATACATAGCTTCCTATGACAGGAAAGACAGGTTTATTCCAAACTTCGCAACAACGCAGGTAAGAAATTCTGTATGATGACAGGAACATCAACAGGGGCTCAAAAATGTCAAGATAGCAGGTACAACTGTGTGATTGCAATTCTACTTTTTTAACTTGTCTGTGTAACACATGTTAAAAAGAGGAGGGGCTTCAGTTACACAGTTGCCCACATAATCTTGACATTTTTGACTCCCCTTCCATGGACATCTCTGGAAGAGGGTTAATATAAAACCACTACTAAATATATATTGCATAATTTATTTTAAAACATATTTTAAATGGCAATACAAAATAGATTGGGGTTTGATTACTCAGAACAATATATAGAGGCACAATATGTATAGAAGTATAGGACCAAGAAATTCTACTTCGTTTGCCATATTAGTGCTGAGACTAGGTTTTCACAGTTATTGTAGCCCAGATATGATCTTCAGTGCTCCTGAAATGTTCACAGCCAGAGGTCTGTACATCTCAAAGAACAAGAAAGAGAGGAGTGGATAGAAAACAGTCCTCATCTACTGCAATATCTACTGTAGGTGCTTTACAGTAAATCAGCAATGATTTTTTAAAGCTTCGATTGCTTAATAATAGAACCAAAATAAGTGACATCCTGACTATTTTGTACTACTATACTGAAAGGAAGAAAGCTGAGAGGTAGAATAATTTGGATATTTATTTATTAGATTTTAGGGCAGGTTGTCATGGAGAAATCTATGTGGTCACTTAGAATCAAAACCAAACTGATGGCACATAATTAACTGATCAATTTATTTGATGAAATATATATAAATCTCTATTCAGTTCTTCTACTTCATGTTTGGGGGCACAGAATTTTTTTAAAGTCTAATTTGCACATTTTATATGCATTATAGCTATGGATTTTAGAGTGTTATTTATAAAACTGAAATTCTCAGAAGGCTGAAGATTGCCCAACCTTATAAAGAATGCATTTTTATATCATATGTGAGCTTTTCCCAAAGCAATTAGTTCATATTTATCTATATTATTCTAATTTGGTTTTTAAACCAATCCTCTATCAGCTTTTCCCAAAGACCTTCTTCTCAGCTTCTTACACTGCAGAGTTTTGACTTTGCCTTGCCCTACATATGTCAAGCATATCACTCTTGTTTTTACTGTCTGGCATAATTTGATTCCTTTACTGATCCCTTCTGGATGATGAATTCTGACATTAAGCCTGATTCATTCATCAGCTTCATTATTATCTAATTTATATCAACTAAATCTATCTAATAGTCTTCATCCTGCAAAGGGGTGTATATGGAATCATGACAAATGAATTAGGACTGAAACATGGAACAATTACAAAAACAGTCTAAACCTGGCATTGGGTCAACCAATGGTAGGTTAAATAAACAGCCCAGAAATTCCAGTCCTCACATTAATTATGCTTTATGTCCCTGGCTGCCCTCCTTCATTATTTTTAAAGCATCCACTGCCAAAATTTGCTGCCTTCTGATTTGGCCAAGTTTATCTATTCTGTGCGGGATCAATAATCCCAAGTCTCAGAGGACATGTTTCCCTGTTTGTCTTAGTGTTCCTTCTGGTGGAAGTACCCAGGATGATCTTTCTAGTTGTAAATGGTAATATTTTCCTTTATGGAAATATTATTCCAAAATTAAAATATAAAGTCTGTTTTGGATGAGATATAAAATCATGCCTAATGAATAATATGTTAATATATGATTTAAGCATATAATTTTAATAATTTACATTTTCCCCATTTTTATTATTTCAGCACATTACAAATACTCTATTTTCCATTTGCTATCAGTTGCACTTCAGTGTGCCTTTCTCATGCTATTACCAAACCCTATGAAAAACTCCCATTCCATTTCAAACTTTTTTTAAAAAATGTCATTTTAATAATGAGTGCATTTTTCTCATCCTTCAGCCTAGTCATTTAATCAGCTTGTGAGATTTTCTATAATGTGTTTCTAATGAGAGCTCCATTAATTTCCAAAGCTTGGCTCTCTTAAAAGTTTCAACACCTCTGTCAAGTAGAACAGTGTTCTGAAAATGAAATGTGAAAGAGGAAGGTAGAAAATGCTACCACATTACTTAAATGAAGTTATCTTAATGTGAGTACATTAAAAGCAGAAATAGAAGAGATGTACATTAGAGTGAAAGTGCATAGATGATCTCATATCTCAAGAGTTTTAACAGAAACAATGTATGATTCTTCCAAGGTTATCTTCATATGCAATAAGAATAAATGGGTAAGAAGTTGGCCAGGATTCCAGGTTAGGAAGAAGGGGATTTTGCTTCTAATTCAGTTCCCAACTGTACGTAAATATTTCATCCTTCAAAAATCATACACTGCCTGACATTGTGTTATTCCCATTTTTCTGCAAGTTTCCTTAATTTATCTACTTATTAAATATAGTGATTCCCAATGCCATTCTCTTTATTTTTATTATTTTCTGATCTTACTTTGTCCTGACATTTCCTTTCCACACCTGCTAATGGAATCCAGCTTCTTCATATGCTAAGCCATTGTTTCCTAGTTCCAATGCTTTTTAATCCTATCCATTTTCTTTCCAATCTGTATTTTAACCACTAGAAATACCAACTTATCTTTTTTTTTCCCCCTACCATTTCTGGCTGGCAAATTGTCAAGAACAGTTTTAAAATATTATCATATTCAGATCACATCTGCAAATATGTTGAGCATATTTTGTTTCACTATTACTTACCCTTTATTTGCTACCTTTTTGCACATTTATCTGTTTGTTGTGATCCTTCTGGAGTATTTAAATCCATTTTTATTCCACCTTTTTAAAGGCTAAATAAAATATGCCCTCTTAATGGAGATCCATGAAGAACTTCATTACACATCTCCCAACATTATTAAAAAATTCAATTTACTTCTTTCATGTATATATTTTCCTTTAACCATTTTCTCATTGACTTGAGAACTTGGCCTCTGGAAGTGCTAATGTGATCAGAAATTTTGTCAAACATTTTTTGGAAGGTCATCTTTGTTTTGTGTACCACAGTAATGTATGTGTCTGTGCATTTTGGATAGCCTCAAGTAATTCTAGAAGACTAATTAGAAAGTATTTCTTTTTTAAGATCCTTCATGCCTTGTAAACCACAGTGTCAGGCAACTAATAATCCACATCTGGAAATATCCAAAGCAGAATGCTCAAGGAGGCAGAAGGCTGAAAAAACAGTCATTTTCTAGGAAACTTTTAATGAAAAAGGCAACGTGTGGAATATTACAAAATATATGAAATACATCAATGTCTTGGATAGATGGGCAACATCCTAAATCATCAATGCTTTCACACATTCAACTGGCCCTCTGTTGCCTTTGCTTTCTCACTGCATCCCCTATATTTGCTTTGCAGAATTCTCATATTTGGCCTATTGCTCTTCCACTCCAGAAATCCAGAATGATTATTTTATTTATTATTCATTTTATTAAATGTATAAGTCTGCCCAAGTCTATTTTAGAATCTTGGAATCAAAAATTAAATCATTTTTTTTAAAAAAAATGAAAGTGCACATGAACTGGGCTAGAAACCAGGAGACTGAGAGTTCTAGTCCCGCCTTAGGCATAAAAGCTGGCTGGGTGACCTTGGGCCAGTCACTTTGTCTCAGCCCAACTCACCTCACAGGGTTGTTGTTGTGGGGAAAATAGGAAGAGGAAGGAATATTAGGTATGTTCGCTGCCTTGAGTTATTTATAAAAATAATAAAGGCAGGGCAGAAAATAAATAAATTAAATAAATAAATAAACTTGCACTGTTACGAGAAAACAGCTCTGATTTCAAGGGGACAGTTGTTCTTGCTTTTGTTTATTGGCCTATGTGTATTACTTGTGTTATTATTTATTCACAATTTTATAAGTTTAATTAAACAAAGCATTGGAGTTAAAGATGCTTTATTCAGGAAACTGCATGGCTACAGGTAAGTCATCACTGTTCCTATTACATCTGCTTCAGCTATGTTAAGATATGTAGTCAGATTTTAAAAGCTGTAGATATCAATGATTCTTACCCCTAATTATTTCCAAAATGTAAATTTCAGCTTTATGTTTAGTCATGAATGCTTTCTTTTAAACAGTTTCTCCAGCTGTCATCTCTACCTCTCTGGCTCCATTTCTCTCCTTTTTCTTCTTCATCTTTAGATATATTGAATAGTCTTTCCTTATCTATTATTTCCAGGAGAACTGCCAATGAAATCTCATTTCCATCAGACAACAAGCATTTTTCCTGTTGCAATTCAGGTCAGGGGACTACAGTACTAAAGCAAACAGAATGAGGCCCATTAAAAGGTTGCAGAGCCCTCTCAAATTCAGGGATCAAAATGGCTCATAATATCAATGCTTTACAAACAGAGCTTGAGTACACCTGAGTTGCATGGTGAGGGAAGAAAGCTTTAGCCAGAATTTAAAGTCCCATTATGGCTTTGAGTGGCTTGATGCCAGCCCTGTGTTTAAGGTCCAGGTTTCTAATATTTCTTTTTGTTACGGTTATTTTAAAGTGTATTTAGTTACTGTGAAGCAGGTATGAGAAATGCACCTGGGTTGCATTAAAGCTTGCTTGCTTGCTTGCTTTTCTTTCTTTCTTTTTTTCTTTCTTTCTTTCTCTCTCTCTCTCTTTCTTTCTTTCAGCAGGCCATACAATGGTACAAAGACAAAGATACTGTCCTGCACAGGTGGATGTAATCCACACAAGGGACAATTCAACTCATCAGAATCATTCTTCTCTTTTAATGTGGTGACTCTGTTGAGAACCCATCAAAACCAGGGGCTGTGTTTCTATAGCAAAAGATAATCTGAAAAAATAAATCCTATCCTGAGGAGAATTCAAGCAACTCTTCCTTCTGATCCACAGCTGAATGCCTATGCGCATTTTAAGATTCCCTTTTTGACAAACCCTTCATCATGAAGCCAGTCAATAAAAGAATACTAAATAGCCACATTGATCTTTTAAATGTTATGCTAAAACAAAATAATGAACAGCCAGTTTATTTCAGATAATAATAAAATGAGAGGCCACAATTATACAGAAATAATGACCTTAATTTTATCTACTTCATTTGATACTCATTTTTAATTTACAATATTTCAGTTTTATATTATTGTGAATGAGACACTTAACTTAAACAGCTAATATCAGAACTGAAATAATCTGACCAAATTTAGTACATTGATTTAGAGGTAGCTATTTACAATGAAATGAACTGCCAACTTTCCTTTTAGGGATACACTGTATGCTTGAACTAATAGTTTAACTACATTACAGAATAACATAAATATCTTCGGGAGAGAAGTAGCATGACACAATAGCACCTGATATAATAATGATAATAAATAATTTTTAAAAACCAAACAGTTTTTAACTGAGTAGTTTTACCAAGCATAAGATCCTTCATAGATTCTTGTTATTTGTGCTGTTGTATTGTCAAATTATTCATGCTAATGCAATTACTGCTACATAAAGTATGCAACTCTTGCATAAGAATCTCACATAATTCTAACTAAAAATGTACAATTCTCTTCCAGAATAACCAGGAGGGTGTATCTCTGCTAAGGAAACACACACACACACACAAAGGGAAATATATAACTGGTTAGACACAATATTACCGTTATTTAAAAATGCAATCTACCATATCTGCTCCACTAATAGAGTAGCTTGTGCCCATTTCATGCAAGAAATATATTTCTCCTTCTATTAATCTGAGTTTCAAATTTTCAGTAAACTGATTCCTGAAAATTATAGGAAAGAAGCAATTTTCACATGACATTGCAGCCATCACCATGTCATTCTGTCTTATCCTTTAAAGCCTTACCATCTCTACCTTGCCACCCGTATGCCCCACCTTAAATGTACAAGTTCAAAAGATTTCCCCTTATTTCAAAAACATCCTCCCTTCTTCTCTCACTCATATTTCAGCAAGGATATCATCTCTAACTTCTTTCCAACAATGTTTTATCAATCTATTTATCTACACAAACACAAGACGTTGGCTTACTGAAATCCTCTCAATAACACAGGATGAAACATGAATCTGATCAAAAACAGTCAGTGTAATGGATTCAATAGATACATCAATCTTTGCCTCTCATTACTAGATCTACAGACTTCTACAGTTCATTCTTGATCTGTTGATGTACACCATCTAGTATAACAAAACACAGGTTCTATTTTCTTCATTCCGCTGCATATCCTTTGACATAATTGTTATATCTTGTTCCAGGCAAGCCAAATCCTACACTTCCTGCAATTCTCATACATGAACTTTGAAATCTCAGAAGGCCTTCTATTTCCCAAAAAGACATAACTGATGGGTAGGAAAGCTGGCCTAGATGAATATACCACAATTTGTAAAACAATCCTGCTTTTGTCATTTGCAAAACAGACATACAATGGGTCTTTTAAGATACAAGAAGAAATAGAGGGGGAAAAACATTCAAGCAATTGACCAAACCTCCCCCAAAAATAAATAAAATGCACATCATTAAGAAGTGTCCACACTACCACCTTGTGGAATTTTCTTGCAAGAACAGCACCTGTTTTTTTCCATCACCTCCCCCCACCCAAAAGTAAAAAAGTTTCTACTATATATAGTATTTTCCTATTTTTCTTTATAGTATTTTCATATCTATCTATCTGTCTGTCTGTCTATCTATCTATCTATCTCACACACATCTTATACATGTATGCATGTTTGTACAGGAAATACACACACACACACCTATATATAGGGGGAAAAAATGCCCATGGTACCTAAAAAGGCATGTCATGTAGAGTTTCAGAATGTTATGCTAACAAGACAGGCAATTAATGGAACCTTTTTTTTGAAACATCTAACAGCCCTAACCCTAAATATTGAAACTTACAATTAACCAGACACTGAACATAACCACTTTCCAAATTTATCCCAGCACTCAAAAAATCTTTCTAGCAAAATGAAATCCAGGAAAGCATATCTCTAGCAACTGAACAGCAGCTCAAAATTAGAATGGTAAGAACAAGAATTCAGTTTCTTTTTACTTCACATCTGCTTAATACTACTTAATATCCTACCTGAAACCTAAGATAGATATTCTTACCTTTCAAACATCTTCCAGCTAGCTCAGGTTAAAATTCAGGCAAAGACTACCAAGCAGGGCCACTAACTGGTGTGACAGAAGGGTACCCATGGAGTGGGAAGTAGGGTTCAATTTACTCAATCCTTGGGCCATGGCTTCAGCACTGACAGCCGTGTTTTCCTGAGCAATGGTTGCAAAATGTGGTTAAGCAAGTGGGAAAGCAACTTACCAGGGGTGGGGGGTGGGAGGGCATTTCAGAAGTAAAGACACTGAAACTGGGCACTTGGGTACTGGTGAAGGGTAAAAAATATTCCAAACTGTCACACTGCTATCCATCACTGGAGAAGCTAGATAGCTGAACCTGACAAGTTGGACCTGGCATGGGGAGATGTGAGGGACAAGACAGCTGCAGCTGCTAAACCTTCTCAGAGCATCTGAGTGCCAAAAGAGTAGCAGCCTGTACATCTGGAACAAGCGCCTGCAGTGATTTGGGGGTGGGGAGAGGAGATGAAACCATCTCTCCCCCGCCCCCCATTAGGATCATCCTTTCCTTAAAGATCCTTGAAGGCCTCAGGAGCTGGAAAAAGGGCTGAGAGCAAGATGGCAATTTTGCAAAGGATGTGAGAAGGAGGAGACTAACACGTTAGGCAGCCGATCTTATGACCCCCTTCACGGGTGGCTGCAGAAGGGACAGTTCATCTTTCACAACGCCCTGCAGACCAAAAGGGAGGGGGTGCACAGGAAAATGAAGGAAGCTGCAGTGCAGAGAAGGAAGAGCTGGATGGAAAGCTTAGAAGCAGCCCTGATGTCAGGCATTAAAGGCAGGTTGTTTGACCACTTGAGTCTTAGTTCTAGGTTTGCTAACTTTCCACTGGAGAGTCAAGACTTAGCAGCACTGACCAACCATTCCAGCCCAAAGTGGAGTTCCCCTCCCTCCTCCCCCCTCCCCACCACGAGAAGGTGCAGAGAATTCAGAGAGGATCCACTCTTGTGCATACAGCGGATCCAGCAATTCTGTTGTCCCCCCACCCTCGCAAAGGCGCTCCAGCCTCCCCTCCCCCTCCTTTTTAAAAGCTATTTCCGTTGTTCTTCCCATTTAATTCAGCTTCTCTCTTCAGATAAACAAGTAATAAATAAGGAGGGAACCCACCCCGAACGCCAGTCTGTAAATCACGTGTGTTTTCTCATCTATTAAAAAGAAAAGGAAAAAAAAAAAACAGAACACCAAGCAGCCTCCGGAGATGAGGAAGCAGGAGGAGGAGGAGGAGGAGGAGGAGGACCCGCTTAATGGTTCCAGAGAGCCCCTAATCCCTCCCCATTCTAGCGGGGGAGGGCTAAAGCGACGCTCCGGCCGCCTGCTTTGCATTTCTCCCAACCTCCATCCCCGCTCGGTTCCCAAGAACAGCCCCCGAGGTCCGGCTTCCCTGCATAATCTCCGTGAAGCGGCGGCACTTTCCCCCTCTCTCCCTGCCCCCCGTACTGCAGATATCACCCCCCTCCCCGCTGCACAGGCTTGATTTCTCTGAGAGGCAGAACTACTTTGTAAACATCTCACACAGAGCCCCACAGCTTCGCGAAAGAGCTGACTGCAGCAAAGTGGTCCCCATCTTCGAAATCACGGTCCAGGATGCGCGGATGCCTAAGTGGGTGATTGTGAGTGTGTGCGTGTGCGTGTGAAGAGAGGGCGGCGCGGGGGGGATGAAATCCTCTGTAATGATGGTGGCGGGGAGAGGAGGAGGGAGAGAGGAGAAGAAGAAAAGAAAACAGAAAGAAGTCTTTGCCTTTTTTCCCCAATACAAAGGTGGCAAAGCGGCGGGAAGGGGGGGGGGCGCAAAAATGACTGCAGCAAAGCAGCACCTCCACGGAGTATCAGCTGCAAACCAAAAACAAGAAGGGAGGAGAGAGAGGAAAGACTTCTAGATGCACCTACCTTTACTGAAGGAGCTGCTGCTGTGGATGGAATAGGACCTTCCAGCGGATTTCTTCCGTCGAATTTGGTTGGAATCTCACGCCGCCCGATTGAGCGGAGTTCGGCGTCTCTCCCCACCACCCATCCCCTTTTCGTGTCCGTGAAATACAACCCGAAGGATCGTTCTTGTCCGAAGGAATGCAACAGCCCACTCAGAAGCGGGGGAGGGGGGGAGCGGCGATCAAACAAACAAACAACACGCACACGCACCCACGCACCCCCCAAAACCTGGCCGCAACACGAGGCTCGAAGGAACCCGCTGCTCCTTGCTGCCAATGACCTACATTCAAGGGAGAAAATTCATTACAAGCCGCGCGGGAAGAAGGCGAGTTGGTCTCTGAGTAAGAGCTCGGATCGCCGCTGCGGGGAGACAGCGGTAGGGAGGAGGGAGGGAGAGCGCGAGAGAGACTGCTTGGCTAGGAGAAGCGAGATTGAACAGGGAGAGGGGTCCAGGCTGTACCAGTCTCTCTCCTTCTGCTATTGGACCAAACTGAATGAAATTTACAAAGCCAGCAGCCAATAGATCTCCTCAGTCTGCCCCATCGCTACAGAAACCAGATCGACATCTACAAGCCAAGCCAAAGAGCCTCTCATCCTGAACGCAAACCAGCTGGAGGAGAATTAGCCGGGGTGTCTGGAGGGCTGAACAGGTGGGCAGTGGTACACATGTTGAAACAGACAGGTAGAAGAAAAGGCACACACCTGTTATTGCCCCCTCTCTTCTACTGGAACACCTCCTGCTTGATTCCCGCGCGCACACCCTTAACCCATTAGGGCCACTTCTAAAATGGTCTCTTCCACAGCAGCAATGAAGACCTGCTACTGACTAATAAACTTGCTCAAATAGTAAGGCATTCTTGAGCTGGATGGCAGAATTTTAAAAGACCAGGCTGTTCTATGAACAGCATCTTCAGTATTTCAAGCAGGCATTGTTGGAATCACTGGAGGCTGATCAAGGGACCTTAAACTTGCAAAACATGTGCTTTGTCATTGAGATGTGTCCCCACCCACTGCTTTGACATTATGCCTTTTCTCTCTGCCACACATCTACACCTCACAACTGATAATGTACAGAGGGGGGTTCCATAAGCAAAAAGTGGTGGGTTTCCACATGCTTGTTCTGCTGTAATATGGGCCAAAGTTTCATTCTAAAAAGCATGTGCCAGAACTAGAAAACCTGGTTTCTTTGAAACTAGGACCACTGCTGGGATAAGTTACAAAAAAGAGCAATTAAATAAAGGCTGTGTAAGTTGGAAATCAATAAACCTTATTTGTCCCATTGTTTGCACCAGCAGAACCACAACATGGGTTATAGTGATCCTACGTGGAATTTATTGCTTGCTGTGGCAAGGGAAAAACTGCCAGTATAATGTGTTCTACTCATTATCATTACTTGCCTCTGTGTTTTGCTGCCAGCTGGCGTTTTGCAGTACAGAAAAGAACAGGATAAGGATGCTTAAATCATGGCCTGTGTCATGGGGATAATCAGTTAAACTGGGGTTGCCAAGCTGCTCTAGTAACACTATAAATGTATGTATGCATGCATGTATGTATGTTACAGATGTTTAGGTCTGTTCTGAATCCAAATCTTCTATATATGCTTCACAACACTGAAGCCTCTATATCACTTTAAAAGTATCTAAAGTTCATCAGGTAATATGCTGTGACTATGGGTAGCTAAACACCAGGTTACTCCACATTGCTTGAGAGATCTGTTGTGAGTGTGGCTGTTAAGTGGAACATACCAGAACTTGGTGCAAGCCTTTGGTTGTTGCCTCGTAGTTTGAAAAGAGTAGGAACAGCAATCCTCAGGCATGCTGGGGCTGTTCAGTCCAGATCACCTTAACTATTGAAAGCTATGAAAATAAGAGCTTTCTGAAGCTAGCATGGAGATCCAGAGCAGGTGATCCACATTCTTTGTGAGGAATCAATGAAGCAGAAAACTGCAATAAATATAAGAATCCCATGATATATGATGCCTATGAGAATAAAAAGATGAAGTGTAGAGTTCATCCTTATTTATTTATTTATATTTCAAATTTCTGTCATTGCCCATCTCCCCCAAAGGGAGAGATAAACTTTGTTATTGATTTGCATCTATCTCTATTTATCTCACACTGCAAAGCTATATAAAAATGATGTATACCAAATCACATCAAATACAAAAATAATAAACTCATTTTAAAGTGTTGAAACAGCACAAAAGCATTAGAATAATATTTTTAAAAGAATATTTCTATGCAGGCCCACACTTTCTTCCTTAGAACTTGAAAAGTGGATACAGTACAGTAGATAAAGGTTGAATTCTCTGTCTGAATGTTTTTCACACATTTATATTACACTTTTTTTTCTCAGCAACATTCTGAATGTTCAATATTTGAGAAGCCTTTAGACTTTAGAAACTATTTTTTTTTTATTTGTAAACAAAAGTAGGCCACTTTTGAGGGCAGAGCCTCAGAGGTAATTCATAATAGGTCTATTGTGACTATTTTACAATGGATTTTGAATTGTCTCCATCCTGAAAATGACATCATTGAGAAATAATCCAATAATTTCACATATTAAATTTTACTGAAATTGCTAGAGATATCTAAAGTGATATAAAAAATAGAATAAAGTCAGTTTTTTAAAAAACCAATTTAACTTTAAACAGATGTGGGACAAGCAATTTCATTGGTACCATGTGCCTTCACAATGCCAAAGGTTCCCCAGTCTCATGTGTCCTCATCTCATACCAGCCTATGAGTGAAACAGCCTTAAATTATCATGGAATGTACCAATGTAAATGCTACAAAAAGTTTTTTTTTTTTTCCCCCTGTAAAACTAACACTTTCCCATCATAGCTTCTAGGTATGTAAATTCTGTAATAGAAAGTCCTTTTGTCTTGAAGGTGATTACCTGTCATAGGTGTGAACAGAGATATATTTGGATTTCAGTGGCATAAAACCATTTGTAATTAATTAGTTAATTAAATAATTTATTTGGGAGATGTAGACCTGCCCTTTTTTCTCTAACCAGTCTTATGGAAGTCATTTCTTTCCCATCATTTGTCTCTGCATGAGCACACTGATTCTTTTCATGACCATCACCTGTCCCCCTCCCCAGTTTTTGACAGCACCCTCTCTGTAATTTTCCAACAAGGTAGAAGAGACAGCAAAACTATATAGCTACTGTTAATTATGTTCATATTTGTTAGCCAGCCAAACTGTAGTTTAAACAAGCCTAATGATAATCATGTAAACAAATAAAATGTTATGCTTTAATGGTATTCTGAAATATATCTTTAGTTATTGGATGCAGCCACTCTCTTTTTCCTTAATTAATTAATTAAAGCATTTATACGGCCACCCACCTTAACCAAGCTGATCCTGGGAGGCTTACAAAAAACAACACCACCTAACAAAAATAATAGCTGCAATATATACACCAACAAACAACAATAAAATGGTAAAGTAAACAACAGTAATACCAACAACCAATCAGGACTCCAGTACATCACAAACCAAAGTCCTGGGGAAAGATCTAGGTCTTGACAGTCTTTCTAAAGGCCAGCAGAGTCAGGGGTAACTGTATGTCAGGATGAAGGTTATTCCATAAAATAGGGACCGTCACCAAGAAGGCCTGCCTCCTGGGTCCCACAAGATGGCATTGTTTCAATAAAGGGCCTCCAAATGGTCCCTCCCTATCCAAATATGTGGGGTGGGCAGTTACCATGGGAAGACAGTTCTTCAAGTAACCAAATCCAGTGACCATAAAATAATAAGGGATATTGGGGTACTGCTGGTCATTTGTCAGTTTGTCAGTTTCCCCATATTTGTCAATTTCAAATGCATATAGGTCAGTTTCGAATCACTTCTCCTTCTTCTCAGTTCAGTAAGAGACAAAGTTGCACAGCAGCTTATCGATTTTAGTTATTCTGCTGTACAGCATCTAGCTAGTTACAGGACTCCTCAATGTTCCTCTTCTCTGGGGCTTTTTTCCCCATACCTTTATTTATTTCACTTTATTTTAACTTTAGAAATGGGATGCGAGGGGAAGGGAAGTCAAACCAAGCTAGTGAAGCAGAGGCAAAGTTCCAAAGTCAGATTCATCCCATTCATGCTGCAGTGCCCTGATTCATGAATGTTTTTTTTTTGCTGGCTGGTGATATCCTGAAAGGGGAACAACAACAAAGCCAGAGGAAATTACCTTGAATGATGGATGATGAAATGCAGTAAATTTTGCACTGAAACAAGGTTGGGTGGATAGCACTTTAATTCAATAGTAGGGAAGGGTTCAAAGATAAAAATTATGTTAAAAGATCCTAACTTATATTAAAAGTGTTAGTCATCTAGTGACTAATTGTTGCATATTGCTTGGCACTTTCTTGTTGATGCTATCAAATGCACCTTTCGTTTAACCTAAGCTTCACAGGCAGCCTAGAAGTCATAGTTTTTCCTCAGTTTTGAATCTTCTCTGTACCATCGGCCCATAGCCATATGTCCTTGAATTTTCTCTAATGAGGCTACTGAAACCCCAGCAGCGAGTGAAACATATTCATGTTGTGGTTGTTCCTCCTTGCCCATTAGGAATAAATTGATCAGTTTTATGTAGGGAGAGTTATACTATATCAGATAGCAAATAAATGATTTATGTGAGAAGCAGGCCATTAGTCTTACAAGCTTCTTCATGTTGCAACTGGGAAAACAAAGGAACGTATCTATTGAAGACAAAAGTCATGTTGTAAAAAATACTGTAGATTATTTTTTAAAGAAACAAATAAATCTGGAAAAGGAAAACAAAAAACAAAAAGCAAACTTTGAGTAAATAAACTCCAGATATGTTTGACATAAAAATTTGCTACTAATTTTTGAAATCTGTGCTACTTATTTATTTATTCAATTCATATGGCCACCCGTCTCACATATGGGACTCTGGGCAGTTTACATAAAATAGATAAAAAACATATAATACAAAAAAATAAAAACATAAAAATCCACAGCAGCTGAGAATCATTAAAAAAAAGCACCATTAACACAATCAGGAGACAGGCTCTGTCCCACACTTGGGGCCCCAGGCTCAGGCACAAAACCGAGTTTTCAAGGCCCTGCAAAAGAACAGGAGTGTCAGGGCTAACCTTAACTCCAGAAGGATTATGTTTTTGTTTGTCTCATCAGCCCTAATTTGAAAGGGGGGGGGGTGACAAGAGAAAACCAGGTGGTGAAGTTTTCCACAGTATCTACAAAATTATTTATTAAATTTGTAGACAGCACTCTATGATAAATAATGTTCAGGTTCCAATTGAGAATATTTGTAGCTCAGGATTGAACTGCTTGTGTTGGGGGGTGGGTGTTGTTTTCTTCTTGGTAGTTCCTTGATTAGGCTGTTGTTTGCTGCTTGGTTGAGTGACTCAGTTAATAGTTCCTTGATTAGGGTATTGTGTACTGTTTGTTCATCTGGTGTTAATCCTGGTATTAATCTCTGCATATTTGGGTATTGATTGCTGGTGAGGAGATGTTCTGGTCTTTTGGCTTTTCTATTGTTTATTTTGAATAGTATGTAAAGAGTCCCCTTTTTGGGAGAGATGGGCAGCGACAGAAATTTGAAGAATAAATAAATAAATAATGTTCCACCTGTTGATGGCTGACTTGTCTGAGTGCCAAGGTTCCAGGAATTCCCTAGCATTTTTTGATTTGGCTCACTCTAGGATGCTCACAGTTTCCCAGTTGGAAGTATGGTTGAGTCTGTCCATGTTTTGTGAGATTAAGGAGTTTTCACTGTGACTGCTAGTTGGTGTTTGTGGATGCGGTCTGCTAGTTTTCTCCCTGTCTGTCCTATATAGTGTCTCTTACATCCCTACACATGTGTAAGGAGGGAACAACATCCCCCTACAAACATAAGCAGGGCAAGCCACTGTATATAAACAGAGAACAAACCCTACTCCCTTTTCGCACTGAAGATGTTGCCTAGTCTGGCAATGAAACATCTGCAAGAAAACAACAAGGCTCAGAGAGCACCAAGGACTCCACAATGTTCAGGTTATGTAATGCTTATAAAATTCAGATGCCATGTTTTGGTGGTACTAACTTGACTTAGAGTTTTGGTCTCTGGGCAAGCTTAACTCACTTGATCCTGGTTCTGGAAGTTCCTGTAAGTGAGAACTGTAGCTTTTCTATAACTAGCTGTGCATGATAGTGCCAGAGTTGGTCATGACAATATAGGATTAAGGTAACCTGTGCAGTAGCTGGTTCAACCATTGCATATGGTTATCTAATTTATTTCATGCTACGGATAAAGGAAACAATTCTAGCACAGTATTCATTCCATGATAGTCATTAGAAAGGAATTTCTAGGAATTTGCTTTTATATATGATGCATAGACTTTCTTGCAATCAGGCCAGTGACAGGCCAAGTGTATTTCCAAGGTTGGAACTGGGGTCCATTGTTATTGACCCATGATTAGTGATGCCAGGCTATTTTTAGTTGCATGGATGGTGTTATTCTGTAAGTTAATAAACCTGATAATGTATTTTTCTATATTAGTATTTGCTTTGTAGTTTGAACTGTTCTTTCTGCTTCTTCCTTGGTTTATGGATAGCAGGGATTGGTGATCATGATTAAAATGATATTTCTCTGCAAACAGGACAAATCTTACACTGTGAACTATGGAGTATTGTCTGTTGTGAGTATTAGGACATTCTCATATAGATATTTATTTATTTAGAAAATGTATATGGCTTCCCATCTTAAATACATAACTCTGGGCAGCTACAACCAATTAACAAGCAAACAAACAAACAAACATAAACCAATACAAAAAGAACCCCATAATCAAACAAGATTTAAAATCCAATACAAAGAAAAAGCCAAGGCGTCATATAACAAATTCACAAACAGACACACATTTATGTGGTTCTCCTAACATCCTGGTCCTAACATTGGGGAAAAAGCCAGTGGCCTGTTGAATTAATTATGATCAGAAGATTTTGGTGGCTATCAGAACAATCTGCTATGATACTTTCGTGAGACACTCTATGTCACAGGCTCAGGGGTGAGACAGTCTCAAGCAATACAGAAGCCAACTGCCATAGGGAAATTTTAGTTTTTTTTGCAAAGGAGCAAGTTACAAAATTAAATCTTTTCTTGGTGGTCTATTATTTATGAAAAAAGAAGCATTGCTGATTCTAAAGTTTAGTTCCTAATTTTCTTTTCTTTATCTTTAAACTAACCACTATATGCTGTTTTTCTTTCTTTTCCCTACTTCTCAATTTATTTCACTTTCAACCTCCCCCTAAGAGCTGTTAACCTATAACAGGACTAGTTTTACCTGGCTACTCTCCCATGGTCTGGGGGTGGGGGTAGGTGGGAAAAAGGTTCTTCCATTTCCCCTCTCTCATCCTCATCCCAGGCACTCACCTCTCTTGTAGATGGCCTCTGCCACCACTGGGCACTGCCAATATGGGTTGGGCCTGCTTTATGTGATGCTACTTCTGGCCTAGCTCATGGTTGCTAGGGTGATGTTTGGCTGCTTCATTGACTGCCACTAGGTCTGTTAGCTGACTGTACTAGACAATCCAGCTGTTTCCTCACTACTTGTCTGCCACCATTGCCTATCTCTGTTAGTCAATCCCTTGCTTCTAAACTTTCGACCACTGTAGCCATTGACTTTCATTAGCTTGTTCTGTTAGATGAATTCCTCATTGCTTTTCTGATGACATCTGGTCCCCATACTGCCAATTTTCCTCTTTGTAGGTTGCTGCTTCCAAGCTCTGCTGACCACAACTGACCTCTCCTTGGAACTTGTCAACCTCTTCAGTGGTTATGGAATGTGGAGTCCTTGGTGCTCTCTGAGTCTTGTTGTTTTCTTGAAGAAGTTTCATTGCCAGACTAGGCAACATCTTCAGTGTGAAAAGGGAGTAGGCCTTGCTCTCTGTTTATATACCGGGGTTTGTCCAGCTTGTATTGGTGGAGGTGTTGTTCTTTCCTTGGAAGTTCCTTGATTGGGCTGTTGTTTGCTGCTTGGTTGATTGACTGAGTTAATAGTTCCTTGATTAGGGTATATTGTGTTATCTGATTGTTCCTCTGATGTTAATCCTAGTGTTAATCTTTGCATATGTGGGTGTTGATTACTGGCAAGGAAGTGTTCTGGTCTTTTGGCTTTTCTGTTGTCTCTTTTGAATGGTATGTAAATGTTGTTTACCTCTATGTGTCTGTTGATGGCTGCTTTGTCTGAGTGCCAGGCTTCCAGGAATTCTCTAGCATTTTTGGATTTAGCTTGGTCTAGGATGCTCACAGTTTCCCAGTTGAAACTATGGTTGTGTCTGTCCATGTGTTGTAAGACTAAGGAGTTTTCATCATGTCTTCTGACTGCTAGTTGATGTTTGTGGATGCGCTCTGCTAGTCTTCTGCCTGTCTGTCCCACATAGTGGCTGATACAGTCCTTACACTGTATGTTGTAGATGATGCCTGTTTTTTTTCTTCTTGGGCTACTGGGTCTTTTGGTTAGTGTCAGTAGCTTTCCTGTAGACTTGCACTTTACCAAAAACTCAGCCATGAATTCAGAGGGTTTAATTCCTAAAATGTCTTCCACCTTTTCTGGATCTGTTCTCAATGTTCATGTGATGCAGTGTCCAAGATATATAAGCCTAGCAGGCATCTCTTTTAGGGTTAAGAAGCTTTTGCTTCAGTTTTACACCTAAAGCCTTGGTTGCTAGACAGTCTCTGGTTCTAGCTATCTTCATCCTCAGAAAGATTATAAACTAAGATTTCACCAGTGAAACAACTTCCAGGAGAATGAGCGTAGACATTTTTTTCTTTGGAACGAAGCAAGAGCCCTAGAAATCCGAAAAGCTGATCTTTTAAAGAAAATACCAAATGGTATAATAAAGATAACTAATCTGGCACCATGTTAGTGTAACTGGACCTGCCAAAAGCTTCTGTCTGCTTCCAACTGCATGAATAATCAAGCAGCTGCAAGTGATAGAAAATTATTATCTGTAGTGTGAAGGAGGTACCTCTCTCTTTTCATGGCTTTATTCAACCATATGATAACTTTCTTTATACACATATGGAATCTCTCCATTTTCCTTGGGTACTTATGCCATTAAGACACATTGGCTCAGAGATTATTTCAGTCCTATTGTTTCTAGCACATGCTCTCTGATTTATTTTTTCTTTCAGGAGTGGTGGAACTGTAATCATTCTGGCTGTACAGACTGCATACAGAACAACTCTTAAACATTATTTTTATTGGAAACTTCTTCAAGGTTCCTGTTTTCAGGTGAGTCTCTCTGGACAATTCTTTTACATGATGTGGAATATATACCTTATGAACCAGAAGATTATTTATTTGAGGATGCAGCTACACTTGAAGTTATCTGACCCTATATTGTGTATTAACTATAAAGTAACTGTCAAGTGGTACTGTCTATAAAGTGGTACTGTCAAGTCTTTCATGGAATGCAGTTATCTGCTGGTATGAGGCAAGCTCTGGAAGCTGTTGTAAACAGATTCTGTAAACAGTTGCATCAGCTCCTCAATACATTTTAAAATATTATTGTTTCACAAAAACATTTCCCATGACAGTATACCAAGGGTTCCAAAAGGAAACACTCATTGATATTGCAGGTTTTTCAACTTTGCACCCTTCCCAATACAACAGATGGCTGCAAAGTGATCCGTTTTCTTACATTTATGCCATCCAGCCATTCTAGCAGGACATTCTGCCCTCTGTACACCGAATGCAGTCCTCCAACTGTTTTGAAGCTGATTGCTTTAATCATTCAGCAAAGTTTATCTAGCTTGGCTCTTTGCCTGCTTTCCCCCTATAGATTTGTTTGACTGGCAGGGACTTTTAGCAACTGCCTGCAGTCCCATTAAGGTTGTTTGGTCCAGGGCATGGAACTTGATTGGTTCAGAGTTTCTTATCATTGCAATAGTTGCACCTAAAGTTAAAGCAGTTTCTGTCTCTAGCTTTTGAGATAATGCCTTGTCCAAAGTGGACCAGTCTGTGCATTGCTACAGTCTCCAAACTCATCTGCTTTCTCATTTATTTCTTATAGAAGCTTTAGCAGATTCCCTAGCCTTTTTTGTTCACTTGATAAAGTCATGTCCTCTCATAGAACAGGGCTTTCTAAGGACAACATATTCATCTTTTTTTTTCCTAAAATAAGATGATCAACAGCTTGATATGGGGCAGAAGCAAGGATAATAACTAACTTACCAATTAGTTAATTAGTTAATTGTTTTTATGGTCTGATGGCATAAAAACGGGCACGCACAGGGATCCAGTAGACATACTGTATAATAGGGGAAATTTTCTTAGGCCTCCTCTCTGCAGCACTACAGGCCTCAGAAATGAATTCTATTTGTACTGAGCTATCCAAAGCTACAAGATTCAGACCTGATTCCATGTTTGTTCTTTGTAAAATGACCTTTCAGTTGAACAATAATAAATTAATTTACTTATAATATATAAAGTATCTTCAGCAAAGGATCGTTACCTTGTTGTGGTGCTGGAGCTTGAGCACCTCAATGATGCCATGAGCTAAACCGTGAAGGGCCACCCAAGACGGGAAGGTCATGACAGAGAGGTCAGACTAAATGCGATCCCTGGGGAAGGTAATGGCAACCCACCCCAGTATTCTTGCCGTGAAAACTAAATGGATCAGTACAACCAGATATATGTCGGTATACCATCGGAAGATGAGACCCCCAGGTCGGAAGATGGTCAAAATGCTACTGGGGAGGAACAGAGGATGAGCTCAACTAGCCCCAGACGTGATGACGCAGCTAGCTCAAAGCCGAAAGGACGGCTAGCGGCCAACGGTGCTGGTGGTGAACGGCGAATCCAATGTTCTAAGGATCAACACACCATCGGAACCTGGAATGTAAGATCTATGAGCCAGGGCAAATTGGATGTGGTTATTGGTGAGATGAGAAGATTAAAGATAGACATTCTGGGCGTCAGTGAACTGAAATGGACTGGAATGGGCCACTTCACATCAAATGACCACCAGATCTACTACTGTGGACAAGAGGACCACAGAAGAAATGGAGTAGCCTTCATAATTAATAGTAAAGTGGCTAAAGCAGTGCTTGGATACAACCCAAAAAACGACAGAATGATCTCAATTCGAATTCAGGGCAAGCCATCTAACATCACAGTGATCCAAATATACGCCCCAACCACAAATGCTGAAGAAGCTGAAGTAGAGCAGTTCTATGAGGATCTGCAGCACCTACTGGACAACACGCCTAAAAGAGATGTTATTTTCATCACAGGAGACTGGAATGCTAAGGTGGGCAGTCAAATGACACCTCGAATTACAGGTAAGTATGGCCTGGGAGAACAAAATGAAGCAGGACATAGGCTGATAGAATTTTGCCAAGACAATTCACTCTGCATAACAAACACTCTCTTCCAACAACCTAAGAGACGGCTTTATACATGGACTTCACCAGATGGACAACACCGAAATCAGATTGACTACATCCTTTGCAGCCAAAGGTGGCGGACATCTGTACAGTCGGTAAAAACAAGGCCTGGAGCTGACTGTAGTTCCGATCATGAACTTCTTATTGCACAATTTAGGATCAGACTAAAGAGATTAGGGAAGACCCACAGATCAGCTAGATATGAGCTCACTAATACTCCTAAGGAATATGCAGTGGAGGTGAAGAATTGATTTAAGGGACTGGACTTAGTAGATAGGGTCCCGGAAGAACTCTGGACAGAAGTTAACAACACTATTCAGGAGGCGGCAACAAAATACATCCCAAAGAAAGAGAAAACCAAGAAGGCAAAATGGCTGTCTGCTAAGACACTAGACGTAGCCCAAGAAAGAAGGAAAGCAAAAGGCAACAGTGATAGGGGGAGATATGCCCAATTAAATGCAAAATTCCAGAGGTTAGCCAGAAGAGATAAGGAATTATTTTTAAACAAGCAATGCACGGAAGTGGAAGAAGACAATAGAATAGGAAGGACAAGAGACCTCTTCCAGAAAATTAGAAACATCAGAGGTAAATTCCAGGCAAAAATGGGTATGATCAAAAACAAAGATGGCAAGGACCTAACAGAAGAAGAAGAGATCAAGAAAAGGTGGCAAGAATATACAGAAGACCTGTATAGGAAGGATAACAATATCGGGGATAGCTTTGACGGTGTGGTCAGTGAGCTAGAGCCAGACATCCTGAAGAGTGAGGTTGAGTGGGCCTTAAGAAGCATTGCTAATAACAAGGCAGCAGGAGACGACGGCATCCCAGCTGAACTGTTCAAAATCTTGCAAGATGATGCTGTCAAGGTAATGCATGCTATATGCCAGCAAATTTGGAAAACACAAGAATGGCCATCAGATTGGAAAAAATCAACTTATATCCCCATACCAAAAAAGGGAAACACTAAAGAATGTTCAAACTATCGAACAGTGGCACTCATTTCGCATGCCAGTAAGGTAATGCTCAAGATCCTGCAAGGTAGACTTCAGCAGTTCATGGAGCGAGAATTGCCAGATGTACAAGCTGGGTTTAGAAAAGGCAGAGGAACTAGAGACCAAATTGCCAATATCCGCTGGATAATGGAAAAAGCCAGGGAGTTTCAGAAAAACATCTATTTCTGTTTTATTGACTATTCTAAAGCCTTTGACTGTGTGGATCATAACAAATTGTGGCAAGTTCTTAGTGGTATGGGGATACCAAGTCATCTTGTCTGCCTCCTGAAGAATCTGTATAACGACCAAGTAGCAACAGTAAGAACAGACCACGGAACAACGGACTGGTTTAAGATTGGGAAAGGAGTACGGCAGGGCTGTATACTCTCACCCTACCTATTCAACTTGTATGCAGAACACATCATGCGACAAGCTGGCCTTGAGGAATCCAAGGCTGGAGTTAAAATCTCTGGAAGAAACATTAACAATCTCAGATATGCAGATGATACCACTTTGATGGCTGAAAGTGAAGAGGAACTGAGGAGCCTTATGATGAAGGTGAAAGAAGAAAGTGCAAAAGCTGGTTTGCAGCTAAACCTCAAAAAAACCAAGATTATGGCAACCAGCTTGATTGATAACTGGCAAATAGAGGGAGAAAACGTAGAAGCAGTGAAAGACTTTGTATTCCTAGGTGCAAAGATTACTGCAGATGCTGACTGCAGTCAGGAAATCAGAAGACGCTTAATCCTTGGGAGAAGAGCAATGACCAATCTCAATAAAATAGTGAAGAGCAGAGACATCACACTGACAACAAAGGTCCGCATAGTTAAAGCAATGGTGTTCCCTGTAGTAACATATGGCTGCGAGAGCTGGACCATAAGGAAGGCTGAGCGAAGGAAGATTGATGCTTTTGAACTGTGGTGTTGGAGGAAAATTCTGAGAGTGCCTTGGACTGCAAGAAGATCAGACGAGTCCATGCTCCAGGAAATAAAGCCAGACTGCTCACTTGAGGGAATGATATTAAAGGCAAAACTGAAATACTTTGGCCACATAATGAGAAGACAGGACACCCTGGAGAAGATGCTGATGCTAGGGAGAGTGGAAGGCAAAAGGAAGAGGGGCCGACCAAGGGCAAGATGGATGGATGATATTCTAGAGGTGACGGACTTGTCTCTGGGGGAGCTGGGGGTGTTGACGACCGACAGGAAGCTCTGGCATGGGCTGGTCCATGAAGTCACAAAGAGTCGGAAGCGACTAAACGAATAAACAACAATATAAAGTATATGAACTGCATATAGTTCTTATGTTGGTTTTCCCACTAGAAAACTTCCCAACTATCCCCTTCCTAAATTCTGTCTTATTATATAAAACATTGTCCATTCCTCCTATTTAATGATTAGGAACAAATTCCATTACTTCTACTAGAATATTACAAGTATATGGTTCATTCTCTCTTCCCATGCCAAATGTACATTATATATTTGTGTTTTGAGAAACCATTGAACATTCTGGTTCCTCCTGTCAAATATATTTTATTAAAATTTCTGCTTCTGACGACTGAAAAATTCAGAAACTAGTTACAATAGAAGAA
This sequence comes from Candoia aspera, assembly GCF_035149785.1. Taxonomy (NCBI): domain Eukaryota; kingdom Metazoa; phylum Chordata; class Lepidosauria; order Squamata; family Candoiidae; genus Candoia; species Candoia aspera. The sequence goes on from NC_086157.1 coordinate 42,508,103, forward strand.
GAAGAAGAAGGAGAAGGAGAAGGAGAAGGAGAAGGAGAAGGAGAAGAGGAGGAGGAGGAGGAAGAGAGGAAGAACTTGTATGTAGAGATAGATTGTTCCCAAGGTTGACTATATGGCACATGCTTAATGCCTTTTTCTTAAACAGCCACCAGGACTCAGTATTTGCACATAAATATTGAACTGAAAGTTAGGTGAGAAAGTCTTTTGCAAAGGCACTGAAAAAAAATCTCAAATTTGTTTTAGCTCAGGGCATAAGAAGGCCACCAGTAACTGTGAGTATTGGAAGGGAATATTTGTTCCCTTGCTAACTAAAGATGAAATTGAGGTGAAATGATAATATTACTTTGAGAATAACATCTACCACTTTTATCAGAACCTTAAGAAATTATGTTTATTGGCAATTTAACTGAGAGGAAGGAGTTTGCTGAACATTTATCTTCCCAACTACTCTGAGGACCTCACTTTGGGGATATTGCTAGAACTGGATGTGACTTTTTCACCTTTTTGTTAGCACAATATATACCAATATATTGTTTATTTATAACTGTTGCTCAGGTGAGCTTTCATTATAATTGTTAAAATAAAACCTGATTTGAAAAATATTAAATTGACAGTGAAATTTGTTATAGAGGTTAAAATCTTACTTATGCTGAAAACATTTTTTTTTTAAAAATGACTAGTTGTGTTTTGTTATTTATCAAACAAATACAATTCCCTTAAAATGAGCATAGTTTAAAAATTAGCAACTTCTGCAGGTATCAGAATTAAAATGCCCTCAGAATTATTTTACTCAGTACCCTTTTCCAAACAGATCCCTTTGTTGAGTCTCATCAATAAAACCATCTCATTCAATCAGGATACAATCATTACTTTGTTTTCTTTTCAGCTGATCTAGAGTTGCTGTAGTTTTGCCAGTATTTCAATACTTAGCTAATATAAAAGAAAGACTCTAGAGTCTTTTGCTGCGGACTTCAGGTCCTAGTGTTCTACAGCAATCACGGTTTCACTTTTCCTTGATAGCTCCATACTTGTGAGAATCAAGCCTGCCTCTGACTCAGAAATCGAAACTCCTTCTGAGTCAGAGGAGGAAATAGAAACTTACTGGGTTGAAACTGGGAAAGTGAAACTTGATGATGAGTCAGCAGCGTGGGAAGAGCCTAAGGTGCTGATTGGCCAAGATTCAGTGGAGGATTTGAATCCTCCAATCAGCGCACATCAACAATGGGCAGAAAAATGCACAAAGGAGAAGGCAGCCCAATTGGCTGCAGAAGGGTCCAGGTGCGTGAAGGATTGGCATAAAAGGCAGACGCGTGAAGAGCAAGCGGCCAGAGACAACTGATCCTACAAGCCTGCAGCATCTGCAGAAGAGTTCCTATCAGCGTTGGAGACAGTGTCTGTTACCGAAGAGGAATCAGCACCCCTGCTCTCCACCGAAGAGGACTTGAATCCTGCTTCTGCTGCTATCAAGGATCCTCTTATCGCCGAGCCCAGCAACTTTAGTCTTGCATCCAGCCTTGGCTCTCCACAGCTATCTTGTGTGCATTCAAAATGCACTTCCTGCCCTGTTTTGGGATTTCAGCCAAGCCCAGTGTTTCCAGTTCAGCCTAGTGGTGCCTCCAGCCCGCAGTTTCACTCCAAGTCTTCAGTGCAGCCGTGCAACATTTCCCGATTGTCAGTTAGTTCCAGGTCTTCCATGAAGCTTCAGTGTGCCTTCGACCTCCAGACTCACAGTGAATCTTTGGTCCAGTTTAACTGCACTTCAAGTACTCAAACTTGCTCAGGAGTTTCATATCTATCTTGTCATGAAACCAAATTGCTGCCTAGTCCAGGACTTCCAGTCCAGTCCAGCCTTGTTCCAAGTCCTCAGCCTTGCTCTGAGTTCCTAGTCCAGAGAATCCAACCTAGTCCAGCCTTGTTCTGAGTTCTCAATCTTGCTTGGAGTCTCCAGTTCCAGGTACCCAGTCCAGCTCAGGTCTTCCAGTTCAGTCCAGTCTGATCCTCAGTCCTCAGAAGAGTCCAGGGGGCTCTGGTCAGCCCCAGTTGGTGTTCCAGTGTCAGCTTAATTCAAGTATTGTTTCGGTTCGAGATCTGTTGTCTTCAGTTCCAGTAGATGCTTGGAATCCAGACCTTTCCAGCCTTCCAGTCTACATTGGTGAGTCCTGCTCCACTGCTTTGTTGCTGCTTCCTCCTGCATTCTTGCCGGTTGCCTTGCCGCTGCCAACTTGGTCTTGATTGAACTAAGTTCTTTCTTGAGTCAAATGACTTATTTATTGTAAATAGTTACTTAATAAAGAGTATTTTTGTTAATCTCCCAGGTCGCCTTCAGTCTGAACAGGACAATACTTAATAAAGATTTAGGGTAACTAAAAGAATTCCGTACTACCATCGGCAGTAATGCTAAGCAGAACAGATAGAACAATAGCAAGAACTAGAAGAGAAATGATTAAAACAAATTACTTGGGGCCTAGAAAAGTTCCTATAGATACAACGACCATATTTTCCTGGAAAAAAATAATCGACAAACCTGAAAAAAGGGGCAAATATGAATGAGGTTCATAAGTAAATTAAAACATATATATTTATATTTATAACTTAGTTTTACAAAGGAAAATTCAAGAGCAAATAATTAAATTAAATAATTATAAAGGAAAGCTTTCTGAAATAAAGGTCTGTCATTTATAATAAAGAATATGTGGCCACTTTACTTATACAGCATGATAGGGATGTACCACAATGGAAGTATATTCAAGTAACTTATCTTCAATCTACTTAATAACCATTTTTATAGTACATTTTATTAGGTTTCAAGAGAAGAACAAAAACTACAACCCCCCCAAAAAAAAACTACAAAGAAAGAACAACAAATAAATAAGTAAAACCCTAAAAAAGTGTGGAAACACAAAAGAAAAAATTACAAATTTACAAAAAGATGTGGCTTTTAACAGCAAGGATATACAAAAATGTCCATAATCGATGTCTTACCCAACTGTATATTAAATCAAAACACCACATTATTTCTATAATTCATTTCACTTTAACACATAATAAAAATCACTAAATACAGTTATTCTTCCTCCTTATATTAAAATAAGGAGGGCGGGGGGAGTTCGTATAAACCTCCTAAACATCTTTCTCCCCTCCAAAATATAAACCAGAAGTAATTATTCCCTTCCTACCACTATTCTATACATTTTTGTCTACTATAATAAAAATCAAATTAAAAAGCACATAAATTGTCTGCTATTATATTTAATAGTACAACAGTTTTAATAATTTTAATCTTAATAAACCCAAAAAACAAAGACAATTCAAAACAGTAATTCCTTATCTTTGAAAGGGAATAACATCAATCAAATCCTAAAAATAAACCAGATGAACATTCTTCAACCCTTATTCCACTTCAAAATAAACCAGAGCAGTTACATATCCCACAACATGCACAGAGCTTTCCTCCTGAAAGAATCGAACAGCCCAACTGCTCCCCTTAAAGATTCCAGGTTCTTTTCATGGCATTCCACCAGGAGATCAATTTCACTTATGCCTTGCAGATCATTCTCTCCCTTAGATTTCTCCAACTCCACTATCCAATCTTCATCCAGCATCTTGATAAAAATCCCAATCTCAGTCTTAAAAAAAACCCCAAACCCTTTCTATTGCTCTTAAATTCCTCAGTTTCATCCACCACATCCCCATTCTCCTGGCACATTTCAGATCTCATATTTTCCACAATGTCCTGGATATCTTGCATAAAAGCTTGGTAGAAGTCAGAAGAAATCTATTTAAAATCCTGGTGAAAGTCAGAAAGAATCTGTTCAAAATCCTCCATGTCTCACACAGTAGATTATGGTGCCCCCAAGGAACTTAACGAGCAAAAGTTGAAGATATGGAAGAGTTCCAAAGTGTGTTTACATAAAGTGAGAGTGAGATAGCAGGCAGTTCTCACGGGAAAGTGAAAACAACTGAAGGTTCAAATCAGCCGATTCAACATGTAGGCAAATGCTAATATCTTCAAATTTAATACAAAAATAATAATAGGAAGACAATTGTTTACTCTCAATCTTTGGAATTTCCTTTGGAAGGAAAACAAAATCCAAAACTTAAAATATTTTTTTTTTATAAAAAGTAATCCCAAAAATAATTTTAAGCACCAAGAGAACCAACTTCTCCTCACTTTAGAAAGCCTCTCTTGGGGTACATATACTAAAACAAACAAAAAAACAAATTGGTGATTTAGAAATGGGGTGGCCAGTCTTAGTGTCCTTTTAAGGCTGCAGCACGGCTTGGAAAGTGATAAATCCCCTGCCTCCCTGCTGGCTCTTACTAGTTGAATGTGAAATGCTGTTTGTGATCTTCTGGCTGCAAGCAGCCATCCTGAGCACAGATGGGATGATTCCAGGTAATCTCCTTGATCCGGAGAACGTTTCTGGGCTTCAGGAAAACCTGCCTGAGCCCAAAAAAGTTACCACGTTGTCAACTCCGCCTGCTGAGCCAGCAAGCAGAGGCGTTCAGTCCGCCATTCCCTCCGGAAGCCAATCTACTTAATAACCATTAAGGATATTATAGAATACTGATGTGTTCTGCACTGTATAGCGATATTTCCTGATTTACCATGCATATGGAAAAGCAATATATACATACAAATATAAATTATAAAAATAAAAATCTAATTTCTCTGCAAAAAACTGTAACCTAGATTAGCTCAAAGCTTCAGGCCTGCACCAGTCAACAAGTTGGCCCAGCTAAATTATATTCTTATTTAATGTCAATATCGTAAAAAGCACCATTTGTCAATAGACAAACCCATAAAACGTGCTGCTTATGATGACAGAGCTAGAAATGAAAAATGTCTCTCCTGCACCTGCTGCTTTTCTAAGATAACTTACCCAAATAAAGCTGAAAAAGAGGAGGCTTAGTTTTAGGCAGGATTATTTATTGATATATTCCAATTTAAATCAACAAGTTCAGTTAATCCTAAGTAAGCAGATTCAGCATAGGCTTGCTAAGTCACCTTTTTTTTTATTTTGACTTATTATGCCTTGAATCCAAAACCCCATATTTAAGGACAGAAAAAACACCAGGTGTTTTTTTTCCCCCTTTTAGAAATATGGAGAAAATATAACATAGAATAGCCAAATTATTGGTATTTTTTTGAATCCAGTGGCCAAACATTTATTACACTTGACAACAGTCTCAGTTTGGCTGGGACTGTCCTATTTTTCAAAGCATAGTCTGTTACAAAAATTGTATCTTGATAAATCCTGGGAGTCAGCTTTTTCAGCTGCAGCCTAATAGTAACCAGCTTCTGAAATGCTTTACAATCTGATTAAGACCAAACAAATTCCTCTCCTTTCCTTCCTGAATCACTAAGCCAAAGCTGGCTTAGTGACCATACTGCTTCAGTATAGAATCAAGAAATATAACTGCATCTCAAAATGTCATCCTCTAACCCTGAAGTGGGAGGAGGAGGCTATGAGTGGCTCACAAGTTGCTATGCAGACCGTCTCTACTTCTTGTCCCACAATCCTTAGGAAGTCCTGTGGTGGAGAAAGGGGAAAGAAGGTGGTGAAGATATAAGAAAAGTCCCTTGCCCATGAAGCCCCAGCAGGTGACATACAGAGGTGGGGGAGGGGTATTTTAATTTTAAAAAGTTTTTGAGAGGACCTGATTGTCAGTGAAGCCTTTACTTTCCTCTTTGCTTAAGTCAGTTTTTAAATTATTTTTTAAACAATTGATGAATTTAGCAACTTATATGGATATTCACATATTCATTTATTTTCAAGCATAGCCTTTGCAGCAACCGAAGGTTTTGTCAAAATGACAAAAGGTGAATTGTGATGTCAGGATCCAAGTATGTCCACCTCTTACATACTTGCCTATAATATCACGACAAGTACAAAAGGGACTGAATTTGCACCATGAGCATTTACCTTCCATGCCTCCCACCCCTGCCCTTAGGACTTATCACTATCCCATGGAAGTCTTCATGATGTAAAGGAGCATATACCATTGTTCTATCAAGCAAACACCAACAGTTCAAAATCCCCCCATGTCCTGATGTGCTCTTTGTCCAATCTCCACAACACAGAGACAGAGCAGTGAACATATAACTACCTTTTCAGCATTGTTCACTGCAATAAACCTATAAGTGAATAACATTTTCAATAAAATGGTAGGGGAAATTTCTAGACAGTGAAATGCCTGAGAAATACGTATATGAACATACAAGTCACCTTATTCAGTACAATGGAAAAGAGAGCTCAAGCACTGTCCAAAAGCAATTACCACAAAATTCTGGTAATTAATATATATATCCACAGATTTACATGTATATGCACACACTTTTTCACTGAGTACAGACCACAATATTCTAGAGGTGACGGACTTGTCCCTGGGGGAGCTGGGGGTGTTGACGACCGACAGGAAGCTCTGGCGTGGGCTGGTCCATGAAGTCACGAAGAGTCGGAAGCGACTAAATGAATAAACAACAACACAGACCACAGCTCTAACTAGAGTGATAAGTTGCTCCTAGCACTGATCACCTGTTAAAATTGTCAAATTTTAATGAGGATTTACTTTCTGAATATGCCTCAAATAAACCATGCAGATGCTGAAAATATTGCAAAGGGCATTACTTTTCCTATTTTAGAATTCAGCCTAGAGAATTATATGGTTTTGTAATAATTGGCAAATGGAATAGAATTCTGAAGCTGCTCCAGAAAAAAACGAAGTAGTGGGAAAATTTATAGTATTGGCTGCCCATGCCATTTCAAGGAAATAGTCTTTGCCCTATATTTTTCTTCAGAGTATGCCATTTAACATACTTCGAAGCAAAATATTGAGCAAAGGCTATTTCGTTTGATGCATGTAATTTTCTGATGAATATATATTATCTCTTTAAAAAGTGGCAAGAGAAAATAACTTCTCAAAGAAGACATTTCATTGTGTAATGAAAGAGTCAGAAAAGTCCTTAGATACATTGCAAGTAGATGTTAAACATATCTAATAATCTTGAAAGAGTCCTAAATATTTAGAATAGCCTTAAAGGTTGTTTCATGGCTCAGAACAGTGATTATAATGACCCTCTTCTATGAAAGTAGCTCAAAATGGGAGAAACAGATAACATCAGCTGGAATAAGAAGACTAGCAAATACATTTGAGGATTCAGTTTATAATCTTTGTGGTAGCGGAAGAGAGGGGAGGATGGTAAAGCAGCTGTGTCAATCCTGTTCAAAACTTGGTTTTGTTCTATCACAGATGATAAGGAAACAATATCTTGATGGATCATCTGACATTACCCAGCTATGTGCAGAAACAAGGATATTTTATCATCATAGGTAAGCCAGTTCTTCTGTGAGTCAAGGAAACTGCTCTGAAAGAAAGTGTTCTTACTCTTCACATTGAGAATAATGCACAGTTGTGTGTGGTTGTGTCCTGGCCTTTATTTTTCTAATGAAAGTTTGATTTTCTGCCATGTGATCTCTCTCAGAATGTACTGTAGACTGCAGGCTGAGAGCAATGAGACCAAAGTGGAAGACCACTAGATAGCTTCTTTTTAGGTTGGAAATGGCTTGTGTCTCAATGGCTTGTTATGTGGAAGGGCTCAGTGAAGTTAGAATGAATAATTGGTTGTTAGAAGTTCTTGAGGAAGTCAAGAGAAGGATATGTGGCATCTACCGTATATGTAGAATATGCAGATATTAAAAAGGCTATAATTAACAGATCTAAGACATGCAGTTACACTATATAGACATTAACCACTTATCCAACGCATCAAGTACACTCTAAATCTCAGAGCACTATATATACAGTGTATATATTTAAGAGTTCGAGTAGACTGAGCTTGGGTTCAGTGACAAGAACTATTTCAGCCATGATTATACACAGACACACACACACACAGGGGACCAGAGGCGCAAAAAATATTCTGAATCAACATTGCAATAATCAATAATAGAATAATTTCTATTTTTGATTCTGTGCTGTTGGGAGATATACACCATGCATAGTCCTCTAGCAATTATGGAAAGGCTGTGAGATTGGTTGCCAATATAGGGTCAGCTGCCAAGGAAACTTCCTGTGACTTAAAATACTGAATTTCTGCACTGTCTCCCTGATCAAAACGTATGCTGAAACTTCATTTGTAATCCAGAATTAGCAATGTGTCTGATTTATGTGAGGGAAGCCTGAAGCCTAGAAATTGCATGAAGTTCAGTTTAGTGCTTAGCCACTAGACTTTGAAAGAAAGCTACTCATGGGCACTTTCTATGGTCAGCTTTCTGACCAAGTGCTAAGTATTTAACAAGCAAGAGTATATACTTAAGGACGTACACCATAAAGCACTTTGAGAATTGAGGACTCCAACATGTATTCAGGACATCCTGATGTTGAGAATTGGGTAATGGAGAACAAATTTAAATCTTCCACCTCTCAAGCCTGTGAAGATCATTCTCCACAAAAGGGAACCAATAATTGCTTAGGATAGGTTTTCCTCAGGATTTTTAAGTCCCTGATGTTTGCCCTGCTGCAAAAACAAAAACAAAAACATGGTTTTCTGTTAGATATATAACCTTATGATGTGACTATGTGCACTGTAATTTTGTGGTATGTTTGCTTTGTAATGTTTCTCTCTCTCTCTCTCTCTCTCTTTTTTAAAAAATATTCAGCATATGTATCAATTTATTTTATATTCGGTCTCCTACTGTGAAACTCAAAATGGCATAGCTGGGTTTGTAAGCACACTCCAAGCTTTTCATCCAAGAAATGACTGAACTCAGGCCATATTAGCTTCAGCAAATTTGCTATACATGTGAATGTTGTTGCACGTTTTGGTGTTGTTGTTTTTTAAATATTATTAGCTGCATATGCTTTAGAGAAGCAGGATAAAGATTTCAAACAAATAAAATGCAACATTTTACATGAAGGATTCTGAAGTAAAGTTTTGAAATTAAAAATAATTATATTGTTTTGTTTTTTCTTAGAAACTGCTTTCATGTAAAAGAGAAATGTTAAAAAGAGAATGCTAAATTCACCAATAATAGCTCTGCTTATGTTTGGAAAACTTCTCTTTCTCCACACCCATCAAAGTGTCTGCATAATGGAACTTCTGCCATAAATGTGGTAAACAAAATGGTGTCATTCATAATCACAGTGTTTATCTGTACCTTTGCTTCCTGGTAATTCATAATGTAGAATGAAAAGGGATTTCTCTTTATAAGTTTTGCAGTATTTACATTTAAATAGGGATTCATTGTGTGAGCATTGGAGAGACCATGGATGTGAAGCTGATTTTAAATAGGCTTACAGGGGATTATGTTCAGTGGGGGATAGGTGCATTCATAGTCCAGTGGGCTAAGTATTGGAGCATCATCAGCTGCCTTAGTTATTCTGATGGCCCACAGAAAAAGCACTATTATTTTATCTATCCATCCATCCATCCATCCATCTATTGCAAGACTATAGCAAGAACAAGGAGCAGAGAGAGGCTGTTGCAGCCAACTAACCCAGTTCAGCACAGGGTTCCTGGAAAGAAATACCATTTTCCTGGCCAAAGCAAGAAAATTATCTCACTTCAATAGCTATGCCAGAGTGACATTTGCTAGAGTGACATTTTGAACAAAGCACTACCTTCTCTTCCTTACCACCATAGCAAATCAATCAATCAATCAAAATTTATTGGTCCAAAAGCAAATACACCATAGCAAATATAAGCAACTATGGAAGCAATAATCCTGCCAGGAGTATTGTCCATCTTAACTCTTGACAACTGCCTGGACAAGTTCCTGCAGTTTTCTTGGCAAGATTTTAGAAGTGGTTTGCCATTGCCAGGTTCCTAGGGCTGAGAGAAAGTGACTGGCCCAAGGTCACCCAGCTGGCTTTGTGTCTAGGGTAGGACTAGAACTCATGGTCTCTTGGTTTCTAGCCTGGTGCCCTACCACTACTCCAAGCTGGCTCTCTTATATAATATATACTACTTCATATATCATAGAATTCTAGAACTTAAGTGTTGGAAGGAACCTTAGTGATCTTCTAGTCCAGCCTCTTGCCTAGGGCAGGAATCCACTACTATAGTATTGCTGACAGATGGCTACCCAGCCTCTTTAATTACCTCCAGTGACAGTCATTTAATCATCTCCTAGACAGTCCTTTGTTAAACAGCTCTTGCCATTAGCAATTTTTTCCTGGTGTCCAACTGAAAATTAGTTACTTGTAATTTAAATTCATTGTTTCTTTTCTGGTCTTCTGGAACAACTTTGAATGATTTGTCCTGTTGTCTACATGACAGCTATTCAGATACCTGAACACAGAATACTGTTAAAGCAAAGCATACAATTATCCTATCTTCTTCTCCAAATAAAATAGAGAATTTCTGCTCTCTTCTTCTCTAATTTGTTGGAAGCCCGGAGAACTTGGTGTCAACAATAGGAAGGGGGTGATGGGCATATAATAGAGGGGGCAAATTCCAGGGAGAAATGGCTATGGTGGGGTTGGCTAGTTAGTTCAAGGAAGAGGACATGTCTGAATCTCCCAAGACTCCCAACCACACCTCTGATTATACAACAGGTCATCTGATCTCATATCCAAGATAACATGTGATAAAGCATTACAGATTGTACAAACCCTGAAGATGTAGCAAGAGAGTATGATACCTCAGAACCTGGATACATAATGATAACATAAGATTGTTTTACTCATAGGCTGGGGACACAGTGAGTGAGGAAAATGTCATAGGTCAAGGGAGAAGATTGATGGTGTTTGGGCATGATTGTGCAATGTTGAAGTGTAACTGGAGATAGGACCAAAGTGAAGAACTTAAAAGTCCTATTAAATTCAGTGGGAGACATGTACTTAATCCTTACTTTTAAAGGTCAGTTGGACCTAAAGGTGCTTAGTCTAATTGATGTATACCCTTGATTTGTTGCTTGTGGTTATCAGAAATATATTTATTACTTGTGAAAGGTCCCCTGTGCAAGCACCAAGTCATGTCTGACCCTTTGGGGGGACGCTGCTTTCGCAATGTTTTCTTGGCAGACTGTATATCGGGGTGGTTTGCCATTGCCTTCCCTGGTCGTCACCTTCCCCAGCGAGCTGGGTACTCATTTTACCAACCTCGGAACGGTGGAAGGCTGAGTCGACCTGAGCCAACTACCCGAGAATCCCGCTTCTGCTGGGATAGAACTGGGGTCATGGGGAGAGTTTCAGTTGCAATACTGCCGCCTACTGCTCTGCGCCACACAAGGCTCTTATTTATTACTTAGGGTTGTTGTTTTAACTCTGCCTTATTTAAAATGATTGTATTAACATGCTATGCACTTATATTACAATGTGGGATTCTACAAAACTCCTAATTATATTCATCTTCTCTACCCCAGAGATTGTTACTGTAAATATTTTTCTGTCAGACAAACTGTAGGTGCTGCATTTTGCATATAATTTGCAATGTTGTACATCAGTGCAACCAAATTCTGATTTATGCTTTTATTTCAATTAAACATAGATAAACCTAGAATGAGGGAGAGGCAGAGAGATGCAGAATTTTTTGAAATACAAAATGAGTGTGCCTTGATGTTCTAGGTACACTAAATGATTTAGTGGCACAATATTCCCAAGGCATTGTTTTATACTGAAGTTTCCTCTCCACCCCTAAAAATAATCTGGATGAATCTCTGTCTCCAAGTAACTTTAGAGTTGTATCACAGAGCTATACTCAGAAATAAATATGGTCATTAAAGAGTTAAAAATATATGATTATTTTGTGTCGAAAATACTAACTGTAGTAAATTAGTGTTTAATTCCTAGTAGACTCAACTTTTCAGGGTATGCACTTAAGCTTTTTTAATGTAATGATCTTTAAGTAGGCTGACAATCCCATTTTTTTAACATTTCCCAACCATCCCATCATTTTAATATAAATGTCAATTTTGTCCCATTTTTAAAAATGTTAGAGCCATTATTGGGAAAAGCAGGAAAAAAATTGAAATTGAAATTGAAAAGGAGGCTGACTTGGCAGTAGTTCTCAATCCGGCAGGAAACCTAGAGCGGAACTGCAGGATTGGCGGTGAGCAAGAGGAAGAGTTGCTGCCACCAGTCAGTGCAGTGGAAGACAGTTGGAAAAGTGCACCCAGCAGAAAAGAAGCCAATTGGCATTCAGGCCAAAACAGTGGGAAGAAAATAAAATAAAAGGGCATGCCAGAGAGGAACAGGTTGTCAGGGACAACCATTCACTAGACTCCTCTATTCCTGTCCTCCCATTCCAGCTAGCTGCCATCCTCAGCCATCCACTTCTCCAGCCTCCTGCTGCCTTGTTCCTGTCCTCCCGCCCCAGCTTGCCACCGCTCTCAGCCCTCCTGCACTTCTTCAGCCTCCTGCCACCTCGTTCCTGTCCTCCCATCCTAGCTTGCCACCACCTTCAACTCTCCTGCACGTCTCCAGCCTCCTGCCACCTCCGTTCCTGTCCTCCCGTCCCAGCTCACCGCCACCCTCAGCCTTCCTGCAACCTCTCTGCCCAATGCCACCCCTGCCTAGCATCTCTGGACCCAACCATTGCCGCACCTCTGCCTCCTGCACCTTCCCAGCTTACTTTTGAAAACTTTTTTTATTGCCTTTTTCGTGAATATTACATAAGTTTAACCCTGTCCTGTTTTGCCATCCCAATGTCCTGTTTTTGTCTCAAGGAAATATGGTCAGTCTATCTTTAAGGAACATTCAGGACCCATAAAAAAATAAAAATAAAACAGGAGACTTAGGTGCAGCAGCATACACAGGATGATTGCAACATGAAATGAGGTGTGCGATGTACAGTCTCAGAAGAAGCAGTAATTTTAGTTATAATTAAGGTTGTTTTGAATAAATTTACATTTCAAAAAGCCAAAAGCCAAAATGTTGGCAATATAAAGGTAGTGATGGTATTGTTTTCTAGCTCTGCATGGGGAAAAATCTGATTACTTTTATATCATAATTTTAAAAAAGAAATAAATGGGTGATATAGAATGTAAAGAAAATACGTTCATTTCTCTATAAACAAAACACTCTCTACAGAAAGCATAACCCATATTTGAGAAGAAAAGTGTCAACATTTCTAGGGCAAGTCCACAACAAAGAAACTATTTTTTATTTTTATTTTATTTTTTCTCTCTCTCTAGAGTGCTAGACTTTTTCACTGCAACAGAACTTCCAGCAGGTCAAGGTAACGTCAGGGATTTTTTCCTTGTTTTCAGCATTTCAAATTGTCAGAAAAGAACATAATCAAAGATTACCTTCAAATGTCTTTGAGTGTTTGTAAAACTAGAAGTGTGGAAATTAGCCCTGATTAGATTCAAGCATTCAAATCAATTTAAAAAATCAATCCATTTAATTCAGACATCAGAGTCAATTTAAAGTGAATCAAGGCCAATTAAATTTCAACATTAAAATGCATATGCATTTTAATATAGTGCAGACATGTTTGATTCATTGAATCAGATCAATCTGTTGATTCAATTTTATTCACTACTGTCAAACAGTTTGACATTCCAGATAAGAGCAAATCCATCTGAATAAATTCCAAATCTGAAATATTCACACAAGGCTAGTGAAAACATTTGCTGTGTGGAAGTGCCTTTGTTCTCCTCTTTCCTTAAACACTTATGCCTGGAAGAAGGGAGCAGGAGATGGTACAGATGATGGCACTTAATCTGGTAAATCAAAAGTTAGAATCAAATAAATATATGTTCTAGAGAAGGATGGATTTTCCATAGTTCAGCCTGGATTGAAGTGATAAGCAACTTCTCAAATATCAAGTAAAAAAAAATAAGCATGTGTTTTCATTATTGTTAAGACATTTAAATTGAGAATATTGATTCCCAAATCCTTTCCAGCATCCTCAGTTACTTACCATTTAATCAGCTAGTGAAGAAGTGGTTGTAGCATACCAGACGTAGAAAGAGGGTAGAAAAGATTAAAATTAAAAAGATCCAGTTTTTAATTTTCTCAAATGCTAGAATGAATTTTTCCTAAGGCTCCAGCAACAACACTCTTAGTGCTGGACTATATGGAGACTTGTGACTTTCACATTTCAGAATACAAGGCAGAAACGGGACCTATGCTTCAAAGTACCAAGGTTGTCTTTGAACCTACAGGTAGTCCTCAATTTACAACCATTCATTTAGCAACCATTCAAAATTATGATGGCACTGAAAAAAGTGACTTATGATCAGTCCTCGCACTTAAGACCATCACAGCATCCCTGCAATCACGTGATCAAAATTTGTGTGCTTGGCAACCACCATGTATTTACAATGGTTGCAGCATCCTGGAGTCACATGATCACCATTTGCAACCTTCACAAATGGCTTCCAGCCAGCAAAATCATTGGGGAACTGCATGATTCGCTTAACGACAACCACAAAAAATGTTGTAAAATAAGGGGTGGTCATGTGATGCCTCGCTTAATGACCACACTACTTAATGATGAATTTTCCAGTCCCTATTGTGGTCATAAGTCAAGGACTACATGCATTTTTTCCTGGTGAAACCACTTTTCATAGGACTAGCCAGTTAATTAATGCGTTATTAGAACATTAAATAATGCCTCGGATTCCCCCACTATGTTTCTCCCCTCTATTTTTCTCCTCTATTTTTCTTACATAAATCCCATATCTTTCTCTCTCTCCTATTTTTTTCTATTTTGATTAACACAGCTTGTGCGGGTCTGTTGAGCAGACTGGAGGGCAGACACACAAATGGTAAGACAATGGCAGTGCAGATTAAAATGAAAGTAGTTGATCAGTTAGCAACCAGTCACTTAACAATATTGCTAATAGTAAATAAGCCTTTTCTACTGAAGAAAGGAAGGTCAAGACTACACTAGTAGTCTGTGGAAATTCCTATTCTGCCTGTGGCAATCCCTGGCTCTAGTAATGATTTCTTACTTTGTAAATGCCCTACCACCATTTTTGCAAAACCAGCCAGCCACCCCTCCACCAGGGAACCCAGTTTGAATAATATTATGCATGCTTTGATTAAATTGTATTTCCTTGTTTACCATCTGAGATGGTTAAACAGGAGTAGCAAAAGGAATAATAAGAGTTTTCACATGATTTGTAAACATATTTTATTATAAAATTCATGGGGTGAATGTTAACAGTTTCTTGTAATTAATTTCTGTTACATTCTGACATATGATCCTCTTCAGAGACACTGGCAATTCAGCCTCAATCTTTGACATTAATGAAACTGGTTTTTGTTCTTTTTGATACATTGTATGAATGCCTTGAGTTCACTAAGGGTGTCCTGCGTGAAATGTAATTTATTCACTTTGTCAGAAATACTGATAATGATCCAAAGGGCGTGAGGCACAGAAAGTCTAAAGCATACACTTTTAAAAAGCTCAGTTTCACCAGTTCCATCCACTTGTTCTTCATCTGCTTGTAGACACCCCATTAAACAACGATGCAGCATTTTTATGATACACCCTTGCAGAATCTGTGTCATGCTAACATTTTAAGACAGTCATTTCTAAAACAGGAAATAAGAATTAGGCTGGCTGTTTCAACTAATCAAAATATTGTTTTCTTAATCTTTATATTTACTTACCATTTGATGTTTTGCAGAACCTACAATAACAAGGCTTTATTAGTTCATTCTCCTCAATTAGGCTACATAGCTCAGGTCTTTTTCTTATTCTACATCAATGTTTGGGAGGTTTGGGGGTCAAATTTACATCAGACAAATTGCCATCAGTATTTGCCATCTTCAAAATGTAGGTCTTTTATTCTTTCAAAAGCCTGCTGGGTTTAAACCGGTAGCTGTTCAAGTTTGTCAGCACAAACTCCCCTGCACCAGCAATGACAGGTCATTGACTCAAGCACGTTTCCAGAATCGTGACTTTGACATGCCTGGGCATGCCCTGGACAAAGACTATCCCCTTTTTACTAGCTGACCAAACACACATGCCCAGAAACACGTCTCTGACATGTATCCATAATAAGTATCACAACCAGATACCTGTTGCCTGGCTGATTGCAACGTGTGAGTATTTAATTTCTGTTAATATTTCCTGGCTTTGCTGTAGGGGGTGGAATAAATGTTATTAAGGGCATACTTCAAAACGTTTACGCATGCCTGTGCATTTCAGGCTACAATTTGCAAAATATATGTCTTTAGATTTTTACAAAAGGTAAAAGCTGGCTGTGGTTTTACAAAGGGCTTCTTTTCCTGCATTCGAGGGAGTGATTTCAAAACTGCCTAGAAATAAAACCTTTTAGAAAAAGGGGCAAATGCAGGCTGTGGCTGCATTTTAGGGGCTCGTTTTCCAGCATTCAAGGTGCTGATTTTTAAAACTCCACAAAAGTTAAAAGCATCATTAGGCTATTATTTATTTCACAGTGCACAAAATAGGGTTTGTTTCCACAAAGAGACAGATCAAACTGAACATTTCAAAAGTTTGTTTTCCAAATAAGGACAGAAAGGAGTATAAAAGTGAGGAAAAAGAACAGTCTGTTGTACACAAGGAACATTGCAGCATTGGTGAAATGGTGGGGATTGTTTTAGAGAGAAAAATGAAATAAAATTTACACAATTATAATTAACAAGGCCAATCATTTCTGGACTGGATATAGATAACTATAGAAATGCTGTGTGCATAATCAAATAAGCTAACAACCAATTTTCAGATTTTGGTTACAAATGTTAAAAAGGAAAAATATCTCAAGCTATTTGTAAAGCTTTGAGAACATTATTGCTCCTATAACAGATAGATCTGATGAAAGTTGTAATCTTAGTAACAGCTGAGTCTCTATTTAGATTACAACTTTAAAGTACCACACTTTGGTTTAAAAATACAGTGAAAAATGCTGCTTAATTGTGCTTAGCTGAAGACTACTGTGGTATCTTTACAAAAGCTTTGTATTCTCTACCAGATCACTACAACCACAGATTTTGAAACTAGAATTGTAGGTAAGGCATGCATCGAAGCATCAAAAGTGGAAGCAGATATTTCATAAATTAAGTAATCCCACATCTAGAACTATATTTCGATACTTGTATTTCCCCAGGAGGGAAAAGTATTTTCCCTAGAATACAATGCAGCTAGATTTTGCTAGCTGCCCAGAGTCATTTTGTGTGAGGTGTGCATATTTATATGAAGAAGAGGAAGAGGAAGAAGAAGGCCGATAGAGTAGACCAGCTACAATCCTTCACAAGGATTCACAGAAGAGAAAACTACAGATCAGTCTTTATATAAACACCCCACATACAGTATGTTTTGACAATCTAGACAAGAAATCAGGACAGGAAGATAAATAGTGCCCAAATTCATGATCACTTATAAAATTTAAGATTACAAATAATCCCATGGCTTTGAGTACACATTCAAGATAGGAAGGGCCAGCTTTCCACATCAGCCCTTCCCAGGTAGGCGCTGTCTAGAGATATGGGCTCCAATTCTCAGAATTCATAAGCAAAAATGGATATAATTGATAGCACTCTGGTGGCAATGCAGAAGACCATTGAATTTCAAGGAGTTTGACATATTTTGATTTTCTCCTTCACACGAAGAAGCTTAGAGTTTATTTTGAGTTATACTAATGTTTAACTGGCTTGGTTTTTTTTTAATTTCTGTTTGAAATGGGAGGGGGAAGAAAACCCCCCTAAGATTGTTTTTGTTAAGCACTAGCTTATCTGTATAGTTTCCCAGGCTCTTGGATTAAACAGGTGCTCCAGACCCTGAGAACTATCCAGTCAAGGTCAGATCCTGCAGTCTCTGTACCATGGAAACAGGGTCATGAGGTTTTAGGGCCAGACTTTGATAAAAACCTTAGGATTGCCTTTTGAGTTTGGGAGCTTCTGCACAGACCTGAGTGCTGGATGCTGTGGAAATTGAGCTGCCCTGGGGTATCGCTGCTGTCTTTATTAAGGGGCTCCTGACAGCCTATGGGAGTTTGGGTATCAACTTGCTTGGTATGTTATGATTTTTATTTCTTTATGCTATGCTTTTTATGCTTCTGTTTAATCTGCCTAAATTTTGTTTCTGTTTAAATCTGTTTGCTTAAGTTAATAATAAAGCTTAAAATCTCTTTATTCACTGGTGTACTTATTGTCTCTGGATCTAAAAGAACCAATTGTCTGAGCACCTGATCACTACTTGGACACTTGGCAGAACAGGCACTCAGGTTGGCAAAAGTTGAATTACACATATTAAAGTATTTTACAAATATTAAAAACAAGTAGGAACATCTCTGTTCCTATTCATTATTCCAGCCACAGACACTTTCAGCATAGTCCCATTCTACCTAATCTACTTCAGATCTAAGTGCTCTGTGTTGACTATGTTCAATCCTCTTTCTGGATTCTGATTAGTCTACATCTCCTCCTTAATCTTTTTTAATATTTCTACAAACCTTCAGATTTCCTCAAGCTTGCTGAGATATTACATCATTTGGAATTTCAGATACATCCCAGGAAGCAAATCACATTGGTAAAACTTAAATATCTTCAACCAGAAAATGGAAGGACAATTGTAAATAATCAGTAAGATTGTATATTCAAAGGGAGACAAAAAATAGACTCCTATAATCTTTAAGGAAATGTCTACTCTTGTAGGAACAATTAACAAGAATTCTAGTTGGAAAAAAAATTCACACATCCTTGCCACAGTAATATTTAACCATTAATGTTTATAGTATTGAATCATATGTTATAGTTTTCTGATTTTATACTGGAGTTATGCTGTATGACCACCTGGCTTTAGGAGGCAATGGGAGTGATAAATATTCTGGTGCAAGAATGTGCAACACTTTTCCTGTTAAAGTATAGTAAGAGGCAATGATGCAGCAATAGGCAGCCAGCTTGAAAATGTTAGATTTCCAGATAATAAAGACACTGCTTATTCATTGGTTCATAGCTCAAAAAACCCACACAGCCCGTAGAGTTTTCTTTTTTAAAAAAGAAATAATTGATAAATGAATAGCCTCATTTAATAAAGGCCAATTATTATTACAAAGCCACAAGGAGGGGTAAGCAAGCTCATCCTGGTGGGATTTTTTTTTCTTATAGTCTAGCTGTGAATCATATGTCCTTACTTTAATTCAGTTTTAGTATGTTCACCTTATTTTAAAGTAGTGTTTATTAATGTTATTCATTATGTTTTAATTGTATGTTCAAGAAAAAAAATAAAAATGAACTAAAGGTAAACTTGCTACTAAAAGTGTCAAATCAATAAATATATAGTATTTTATGCATAAACATCTGTGAAAGGGCTTTTGATTTAAGGATCTCTTCCAAATAGGCAATTGGACTATTAAAATTAGACTAAAAGTTGATCATGTTTATCACCAAATGAAAATAACTCAAAGTCAGAAAAAGGAAGAGGCAGTTCTATCTTCAGGCTGAGTTCTTTCAATAGCAGTCCCAAAGTTGTTTGTGCTCAGTCATGCGTGCTCTGACAGTCTTTCTCCACAAAACGACAATTGGCTTGCCTGATATGACACCATAAATCCTTGTGATTCTGGTGCCAGATACCATTACAAGAATCAGGAATCTGATCATTCATGGAAGACAGATACTAGAATAAGGCATGAGCTATAAGATAAATCCCAGGAAGTAATAATAATGGGAGGTTAATCACCAATTAATTGTCAATGCAACTTCTTCAATAGTAGAAAAAGTGCTGTTTGGCTGATTTCAGTTTTGACTGAGAATAGCTCTCTGCTCTGGCAATCTCTTGAGCCAAAACTGCAACAATCCCCAGGTTGGAAGCATATCTGAAGCATCCATATCAAGTTGATAAGTTGCATGAAAAGTATATAATGAAAAGAAATGTTGCAAATTCAACCCCTAGAAAGTTGCTTTCACTTAATTTTTCCATTTAGCCAGATTGGGAATGATCATTTTCAGTTTGTCCATAACAGGAATGGCCCACAGAGTAAACTAAGAAAGAAATAATTGATAATATTCTACGATTCCATGAACTGTCATATTTGCCATTTTATTTGAGGCAGTGGACAATTCACCAATGTGCATGCTTCCTCATTCATGGGCTAAATAAATTCCTTGTTCCAGCCAGGACCTAAGTAGGTGATGCTTTTCCCTTAATGTGCAATAAGGCCAGCTGCCTGGAAACTAGGATCTTCTTCCAAGTTTCACTGAAAATGACAAATATCAAAATACCTACTATAGGTGCTAAATGTGGTGCTAGTCCACTAGTCAATGGAAGGTAGCAGAATTGCCACACAGATCAAATGGCATCCAGCAAAATGGAAACAATCAGTGGATGCAACAAAAGCAAACCAATTTGTTTGAGAGTAAGAAATTAGGCTTAGGTACTAATACTGAGCTTTCCCCAGTTGTTCTAATAATGTTGTGACTTGTAGCATCAAATTCACTTCAAATACTAATATCTGAAGGGCTGAAGTTTCAAGGCAGCAGCCAGCACTACTGAAGCCACACAGAACTCTTGTCTAAACATTAAGCAATCCAAACTCAAGGATGATTAAAAAAGAAAAAGACCGAAGTCCATAGCCTCCAAAGGTTGGAAGGAAAAGGCTTAATATTTAAACCTTGAGACCACCCCACTCCTCTCTCTCTCTTTCATGTGTTTGTGATCTGCAGCAGGCAGCTCTTCTTGATATAGGTAACTTGTTTTTTGTATGCAGTAAAACAACTGTCCCAGTCTCCAGGAATGAAAGAATATTGTTTAAAAATTATCTATTTATTTAATATAGTCTGCTGAGAAAATGTCATGAAAGCGGCATCCCCCCAAAGGGTCAGAAATGACTTGGAGCTTGCATACCTTTTTCACCTGTATAAATGAGTTTGAAATAGTATGAAGCAGTAAATTTAGGAAGACCTCTTAAATATAAGTCAGTGTTGGAGTTTAACTCATCTTTATTACATTAATGTACCTCAAATAGTCCAAGAAATACTGGATCATCTGATCAAATCTTAGTTATTTTTGTCAACATCAGGACTATTTTAAATTGGCCAGTTAACAAAAGTCCCTAGAAATCATTAGAATATACTCATACATCTCATCAGAAAGTCTGCAGGAAATATATCTTAATCATGAGATTCTCCTGATAAAAATGGCCCATTTGCCAAACCTATAATAAGATCCCATAAAATTGGTCAAGACCAGACATCAGTAAGATTGAGTAGACATTTTAAGGGTACAAAATCATGCTTTCCAACGAGAACCTTTAATTAGGTCACATTCTTTTTCTGCCTCTGGAGATTGATTGTCCTCTTCTGAGGGAAGAAGGGAAGAAGGAAGATTGATTGATTTTCTTTCTAGCATTTTCTGCTTTTTAGATCAACCGAATGTTGATCCATTGGTTATAACAGGAACTGACCATCTTGTCACCTGACATCATGGGTTGAGAAAGAGTGACTGGCCCAGAGTGACCCAACCAGCTTTCATGCCTACACACACACAGACACACAGACATATACATACATATGCACACACATACATCAGTTCAATAGCCAGTTTGGGAGCAGTGCTAAGAAACCCATTTCCATCCTCTAGCTAGCCAACTCCACATAAACTCTTCAGTCCCAATCCTTTCAGCCTCTTGAGGGGATATCCACTTATAAACATTTTGAACACATTTTCTCAGCTGCAGATCCAGGAGAAATAACTATTGTTCCTGAAGCCACTTAGCAGCTAAGGCTACTCTTTAAAATGTTGTTAGAAAAGCTTCTATATCATAGAATCATATAGGACCTAAATTAGCAAGTGGAAATGGCACCCTCACTCCTGGATCAATTCTCCTAGGCACTAGAGATCTCAGTGATTTAGCCAATCAGTCATCTAACTAAGCCTTTTGAGTTTGGTGATCATTCATACTGTCATAAATTCTTTTCAATTCTTAATCAAAAAATACCTAGAACATTATAGCTCTTGGCTGATTCCCAGAATAGGTTTTGCCACTATTGTTATTGGAAAAAACTGCTGAGGGTGGGTGGACAGGGTATGTGTAGTCAGGAAACACACATCCCAATAGAGAGGAGGGAAAACAACTTTTCTGTTGCTTATGCTTTCATGTAACTTAGGAAGAACTGGTTTAATAAAGGAAATCTGGAAATCTGAAAACCCTAGAAAGAGTTCCATTCATGTTTACCACCAAAATAAGTCAGAAAAATGAAGAAAAAACCTTATTTTCAGACTGAAGACTAGTTGTTTAAGCAGGAGTCTCAAGGTTGTTGACATTCTGCTCAATTATGCAAAGGGAGCTATCCAATGTGAAATTTTTGCCCTTCAACTGAGTCAAAGACTCAACTTAGTCTTCTGAAATAAGGAGGGTTTTTATTTATATATACAATTTCCTTATTAATCAGGATAATATTCAGATGTTCCTAGACTGCCTTTACCTGTCCCCTGAAAACACTTAAGATCCTTATTATGAGAAGATAGCACACCCTTGGAATTACTTTCTCCCCAATGCTCACTCTCATTCTTGCTTCTGTTACAACTTTAGATTATTTGTTCAGTTTATCCTGCAGCTGCTCATAAATTCAGCATTTTCCTAGTTATTGGCTTACTTCTGTGCTACCAGTGGCACAATGAAATGGGATAAGAGAGGATACTTGTTATTTATTTTGCCAGGAACTTGTCACCCAAGAACTGCTTTGACATAGAATATATTGAAATGGAAAAAAAAATCAAGATATGTTTAAATAAAACCACAACTTTCCCCGAATATACTCTACACATAGCACATATCAGTCAGCTGTTCATTTGCTGTATGGTCACTTAGACCATAATTATTTCTGTGGAGAAAAATAATGCATTAAGCTCATTTCTTTGACAAATGCCAGCTGCCATTTTACTCCTTTGTGAAATTCCAATATTTTAAAAAGCTATTTTCAGCCAATTTCAATAACTGAAGCAGGGCAGTTTTAAAAAAATAACAACTTTCTACCTCATGACTATTAAAAATTTCCAGCAAGTGCTCAAATTCGCATTTCAGCTGCAACAAGTAAAGGTTTTGATTTTTATAATTCAGGTTTTCTTTCAGGCAGAAAGATAACACAGGAAAACAGGTTTTCATAAATTCCTCAAGCGTTACCAACAGTTTAGCCTAATTTTTCTCCTTAACCTAGACTAGTCTCCCAAATCTCTCAGCTACAGTTTGTCCATATTACTCATGCTAGTACCTATAGCTGAGCAGACAACGTCTCTGATAGATGCTTTCTCCAGGCATTCTGTTATAATCAGGAATCTTAACAGCAGTAGAAAACAATTAGTTAGTTCTTAAAGTTTGGCTGATAAGCAAATTATATTCCCTTCAAACATGGATATTATATTCCTCTTTCATGGTAAAGTTATAAAGAGACTCCCTATTGTTGGAGGAAGTTCCATTCCTGCATTCTTGGAGAATGGGAATTTAACTTGTGCAAAGCAAATGAAACAATTCTTTGCAACTGTAACTGAAATATAAAGTTCATTACAGGAAACACATTGGATATGTTGGGGGTCATGGTGGTAGATTAACTCTAAAGTAGTATCTTCTATCAAGTAGACTTTGCTTGGGAAGACAACAGCAACAAGCTCCTGAAACTCGCAAGCTCACATCCAAAGAATGGCAGATGGAGAGTTAACCGAGGGATTACAGAAATTCTTAAATCTTTATCGATCACTGACTGCTCCTCATGGTCAGTAGGTTGTGAGGTGCTGAAGTATCAGTGCAACTCAAGTCATACTTCCAGCATATTTATCTATATTGCTTATGTTGGTAAATATCAAAATATTTCATGGAAAGGAATCCTCTAAGTTACCGATGCAAGGTATCTGGAAGCCCTTCTCATTCACTGCTAGTTTCTCATGGCTTTCATTTGGATTATCTGTCTAATATCCTGAAGAATAAATAATTCCTAAAATACTCTCTTCTTCTCTCATGTGTTACTTTACTATGAAGCTTTTTAATAGCCTTAACTCTGCTTTGCATTTTTGCAGCCTAGTTTTAAACATCAAATAGGGTGCATATTTAGAGAAAAAGATCATTGCTAGAATTCTACTAGCAGTTTGTATGTCTTCAGTTGTCATTACTAAAATATCTCTACTGAGAAATTAGGAAATGCAGAATGGCTTTTTATGACATCCTCTGCTAAACGTTTCTGGAACTCAGGCTTGGCAAATGGACATCTTTCATCCACTATTCTTAGTTCTGAAGCAAATATGCATGGCCTTTTCCAGATGAATATATTTTAAATTTGCAATATATGTAATAGCTTTGGCATTCCCAACAAAGCTCTGTGCATTTTATTAAACCCTTGGGAGAAGATGGATAATTTTCAGCTCATTCTGTGGCTAAGTTCATTTAATGTCACTCTGGAATTTTAAAAAAAATATACTGTACATTGTATTGATAAATAAATTTAATGGAATTAGAAGCTGAATCTCTCACTTTATTTATACTGTACACCAATACAGCAATTGCATTCACATATGAAGCCTTTTGTAAGTAAATATAGGTTGCTTACCCACGGTGATTATCCATTATTTAAAATAATCATGGATGTTATTAATGCTTTAAATGAGCAGAAATGAAAAACAAACAGAAGATTTACTTGGTCTCCATTACTTGGAGCCTTTGCTAACGTTAAGGTGTTGATGTTCCAATTTATAATGTGGATTAGTAGATTCATAAATGGTTTCAATCCTGTGATCTCATCCCAGAGCTGCCACAACAGACATTGTGACCATATGGAAAGCTTAGAGGTACATCAACATAGGCTCACAATCCTCCTCGTGAAATAAAATTCTCCAAAAGGTCAAGATAAATGCTCTTACAACATACAAATTATTATCATTTTGCAATGAAATTTTGCACTTGGGAATCTAGATTATCTTTCTGTCTTGGACAAAAAAAATGTTTACCTTGTATGAAACGTCTGGTTAATTTTCAGCAGCAAAGCAAATAGCAACAGAGAAAGGGTATTTTCCCCTGAAAATCCTACTCCAGCTTTTATTCTAGATGCATATTTTGACTTGTCTTAAAAAGGGAAAGCAGATGAGACAGAAGGTTGCTATGCTGAGCTTTGGGCAAAGAAAGAAAGTTAAGCACCCTCTTACACAGCAAATCCTTTTTTGCACTATGCTCCAAGTATATATTAGAAATGATCATAATCATTCATAATCATAATCATCAACTTCCAACTATCATGTCTTTATTGCATTCTGTAGTGTTATGAGTAGAATTTTCAGTAGTGAATTGGCACCTTAAACATGTTCATTTGGAAATATTTCCCCTTAAAAATGAAAAAAAATGCAATATTTGCATTTGATTTTAATGGTAATATATTTAAAAATAAAAGCAGCTTACTTATGAATGCAAGTTAATATTAATTCTTTGAGCTGTCAAGAATTGAATAGAAAAGAGAATGTACCCAAAAATCAATAAAGAAATCAATTCAGGGTTTAATCAATATGAAAGACTAAATCTATGAAGCAGCTAAGCAGCTTTTCTTTAAAAAAAACCCCATGTACATGATGTTCTAGTGAATCTATCACAGGTCTAGATATCACTGATGTAAAACCTCCACCAGGTTAGCTGCAAGGATCTGATCTAGTTGCAGTTTCTTTGAGACAAATAGGCAATAACAGTTACTGACACTGTTAGGTACTAGTTTTACTTTTTTTTTTTTTTTCCAAATGTTATTTTATTCTGTATATGCTGGTCTATGACCATAATAAAGATTTGATTTTGGTTTGAAAAAACATTGATATCTGTTTTGGCTTTTCTTGGAAACAACAGAAAATACAGGTATTGTATTTGCAACCCTGATGTTCCTGATAATCATTCAAAGTTGGCATTATGCCATTTATTGAAACAGTCTTATGCTGATTCTACATGGCATGCAAAACAACCAGTTTTTCTTCTTCAAGCCAATACAGAGACCCGGAGTGTTAAATTACCCAGTGTAAGCCTAGACTTGTGCAATCATTAGTAGATCCTCAGGAAAGATCTTAGATGGGATGGAGGACATAATACATGTCATTGGCTATTCATCAACCAACCGGTGTCTTCAAAATGTTCTACTCACCATTTCTAAAAGCACTACACATTTTATTAGTGAGCTAGGATTGCAATAGAGTAAGGATAGTATTATAATGTCTGCCAAAACATTATATTGATAAACCAAGGACTGCAAATCACTAAAGATCCTGAGGAACCTCATTTAAAAAAAAAACAAAAACAAAAAACAAAACAAAACAAAATAACACAGTTACAAGAAGACACCTTGATGAAAGTATCTATAAATTAAAGTGGATGGGTGCATATGGTACTAATTCAGAATACCAATATAAATGGCTGTTGTTTTAAACAAACAGTACGGTTTGGGGGAGATAAAATAAGTGTCTCCTGAAAATATTTTTTAAACAGCTTTACAGCATTAATATGCTAATAATACAGTTTTTTCACTAAAAATAAATTAGGAGTAAGGATTTTTTTTTTCTCAGACCTTGAAAAATCAAGATTTTTTTGTAAATGTTCCCATTGTTATGAGATATCTAGATTATGTTTCTAGCAAAGGTTTCTTTTTAATTTAGTTTTATTTTAGATCAGATGGAGACACTGCCAATGGCAAAGCACTACAGAAAATCTAACATGGTTTGTTACATTAGCAAACAAAACTATCTTAGGTCTTAATCTGTGCACTCATGTTTATCCATGAATATTCTATTAAGAAATATATTCAGTTTGACCAGTGCACAATTCTAGGATTCTAGTTACAAGCAAATGATTGACAATACTGTAATAACATACAGAAAGAAAAAGTATTAGATATGCCTATCCATGTCTCCATCTCTAGGGATACAGATATAGTAAAACAAGCTGACTAATAACCTCATAAAGGTCATTCATATATCTGGATACTGCCAGCTAACTTACATGCATTCACCCAACTTATCTTTTACTCATAAAACAAACAAAAAAAAAAGTATATAGACTTTGTAATGTAAAGTAATAAAGACAAAAATCAGCCTCATAGGTTGAAATCTCAATTGCCTTCAGAAATAATGGCCAAAAAATACTATTCAACACAGATAAGTTTAATTTTAAATACGCACATATAAGTTGTATTTAATGAACACTTCATTCCCTAAATTTTTAGATGGGACATCCAGAACTCTGACAAAAGTTGCTGCCTAATTGTAGTTTTCAAGTCCTTGAAAAGGGAAATTAATGAATAAATGGTAAAATCAGGCCAAGGTAACTGAGTAATAATACTGGGTCATAGGCATGCATATAAGCCAAAAACAATAACACAATAGGCAACACACCACTCTACCAAGATACAAAACTATATCATATTTACAAATCTAGGCATGGTGGTGGCTTTCATATGTGAATGTGTATCACCACAAATGGCTGTCTGATAATATTAACAACAGTGGAACAACAACAGATTCTGCCTATTGCACAGCTAGGTGCTACTTGTTGTTGTTGTTTATTCGTTCAGTCACTTCCGACTCTTTGTGACTTCATGGACCAGCCCACACCAGAGTTTCCTGTCGGTCGTCACCACCCCCAGCTCCCCCAGGGATGAGTCTGTCACCTCTAGAATATCATCTATCCATCTTGCCCTTGGTTGGCCCCTCTTCCTTTTGCCTTCCAATCTCCCTAGCATCAGCATCTTCTCCAGGGTGTCCTGTCTTCTCATTATGTGGCCAAAGTATTTCAGTTTTGCCTTTAATATCATTCCCTCAAGTGAGCAGTCTGGCTTTATTTCCTGGAGTATGGACTGGTTTGATCTTCTTGCAGTCCAAGGTGCTACTAGTGGTAACTTGAGAATTACAGTTGAGTCTCCAGCCATGTCAGATGCAATTTCTTCTTTCTGTACCTGTGTTTTCTTCAGCTGATTCCTGTGTCATCTTCACATTTTGTCAGGAGTAGTCTCTTCAGTATAAGAAAGAAGTCCTCTTCTTTCTTTCATCTTTCTGATTGTCCATTTACATTGTACTCTATAGTTTGTACAATGGTGAAGTATTGCGTTTTTATGTGTGGCCTTTTGGATTCTATGTTGTATCTGTGCTATCCATCACTGTGTTCAAGCAGCTGCTGGAAATAGAATCACTTTCTGTGGATGAAAATTAACTGTAGTAACAGATGCTTAGTGATGAGGGTAAACCTCCTTCCACATGAGTACTGCTTGAATGTTTAATTTCCCAGACTTACCTGATTATTTGGCATAATTTTCTGCAGCTGTGACTGGGCATGAAATGAAAGCTATTGGCTGTTCACTGCTGCTTTTTATGACATGTCACAAAACTGAACCAATGCCATACTGTGAAGCATCACAAGTCACCCTCACTGGCTAGTGTGGGTTATACTGTGTGAATGCCATGTCTGAATGAATTTTCATTGCTTCAGTGAAAGCCTCTTCACAGTGTCTGCAGTCCCCACTTAGAGTGTTAAAGAGGTATACCACAGAAGCAAAATAGAAAAGAATCTACTAAAATAATTAACAAATCAAAAAGGGATCATTGTTGTGCCACAACTTGTAGCCTTGGAGCAGTCACAACTACACTGATGGTGTTAGTGTAATAGGCAATACTAGGAATAAATAACTCATATTTGTTCCATGATGCTTGAAGGCCGTAGTCTGCCAATCTCTGCCTTGAGTGTCAAAGATACACCTTATAATTTTTTCCAGTGACAATGATATCATACAAATGGCACTGGATGCCTGGACAACCTTGTGGCACTTAGTTCAAGAGTCATCAGCAAACAGCTAGTGCTGATACTATTCAAAAACATGTATTTTATATTGATACAGTCTTTTGTTTCTATTTACAAGGAAAAACACCTTGAAATCTTCATTTCTATCTACAAATAAATTTCTGCCAGGCCTATTTTGTTGAATTGTCCTGGGCAATATTTCTTGCCTGGATTTGAGAAGGTTCTCAAATCTGCATAAGAGATATTGCTTAACTGATAGTAACGGATTATGGGTAATTTTAAAATCATTGCAGGTCCTGGAAGTTTCATTCATTTAATTATTGGAATCACAGCTAATGCTAATTGGATTTGATCAGCTTTTGAAAGAATTCTGTCAGCTTCCATCTGTCCCAGTTCAGTTTCTAGCTTTTCATGTATGTCACATGGAAGTGAGCACAGTTTGTGAAACTATGGTGTGGTAAGTTTCTGTAAGTCTATTTTATCTTTTATGTGTGCAAGGATGTTGATGTCATCTTTGAGCACAGGGACAGCAGCATCCAATAACATTTTCAGCTTATTGTTGTGGGTTTTGGCAATAGGAAATATAATGTGCAAGCTGTTGATGGAATCCAGTGGCAGCTTCCTCAAAGACTCATGACCCAGATGTTGGACTACCTGTTCTCACATCATTTAAGTCCCACATATCACAGTGGTTTCTGAATTGTATAGTACACTTATCAGTATTACTTAATAGGAATGATCTTCTTTCCAGTATAAATTTTTAATTGTATTTAGGATCTCTAATATGCTTCTGAAATGCATGCTGTGATATAAGTGACACAGCAGACAAGCATCTAATTGCATTGATATGCTTCTGCCATTCTAGTGTGAACAGTACTACTCAAATTTCATCTAAAGATTTCGAAGCTAGCTACCCTACTTTTATTATCAAATTCTTTATATATGGCATACATCATTGCACTCTTTATAAAGTAGGGGCTTATTTAACTTTAGCATATGGTATTCTGTTCCCACAGCAACAGGTTCTGATTACTTCCCACTTTTACTGAATGTTCTGCAGGTTTCTCCTTTAAATCTGCATTGAGCTGGGGTGTGAGTGAACCTCTGCCACAGTGGTAGCACAGTTCATTTTGATCTGTTACTGGCTATTTGTATGCTGTTGCAAACTTATTTACATTTCCTGTCATGCCTGACTGGAGTTCTGTAGTATCTTCTGGTTTCCCTGGAGATAACAATTTCAGATGTTCTCTTAAATGTTAATTCTGTCTTTGTTAAGGGTGTTTTTTGAATGCTTTATTTCAGAATCCCATGAAATAGCCAGAGTCTCAATACATTGTGCTGAGAGAACAGCTGCAATGTTCAGACAGTTTTCAGCTGCATTTGCTGCAATGGATTTTCCTGCTTTATTGTTTGCACTTATTCAAGACCCCATGGTCATAATAAAAAGCTGTATGCTTTGCACTCTACATTTCATAAAATAGATACCTTTTTTCAACAACTGTATCATCTTGGCTTCAAAAACCTCCTTAGGTCTCTCTTTGTATGATGCCTGATCAGTTGCTGCACTGGCACTATAAAACACATTCATCTTCTCAACAAAATTAGTGCTCTCTCTCTCTCTCTCTTTGTCTTGGCTATGGTTCTCCTCTCTTTTTTGATTGTTTTGCTAATTATTGTCCCCTATCCCTATCCTTACCCCAGAGATCTAGTGATGCTTGAGAACTTTCTTTTCCCTAAGATCCAATTCTGTCACCCTTGTTGTATTTTTTTCCATTGATCAAACAAAGGGCAATTGGATCAGGAGTAAGTTTTTCTCATTCTTGCTTTACTGAAAGTTCTAGGAGAACTAACCCCAGTGGGTCTTCAAGAATTGCAACATATACAGGCAGGCCAAGATAACAGAATAACAATACTAGATCACAGGCATGTTTACTCAACCAATAACAACAATAAAAATGCAATATATGACAGTGCCTTCCTTTGAAGTACTAAAGAAAAGGCATTATTCCAAAGTCTAGTGATAAGAGATTAGGTGAGTGGGATGCTTCATAGAGGTCTAGTAATCACAATACTAATATGTAATTTTTTGTTTTAATAGAAATTAAAGTTAATTATGTTTAGTTTTTAACCTGGCTCCACTCATTTCCTTTTCTGCCCATTTTTTGAGTGTGTGTCAGTCCTCCTTACCCCCTCCCCTTGAAATTACGTTCCTCTGCTTTAATCTAAGTAACCACTTCTCATTTAGCTGTGATAGATTTGATTCCCTGCAATCTAAACTAACAGCAATATGTCCCTCCCACCACACACGTGCCTGGAATTCAAAAGCCATCCAATCAGAGGCACACTCTTGGAAGACGCTGATTACAGTCAAAAAGGAATATAAAACATGTCTGGCTGCATAATGCACCTGAAAATCTTTTACATCTACAGACATTTCTTTCTCCCTCCTCCTACCCCAATATTAACTCCTTATCATCATTATTGTCATGGTTCGAGTATTCACCCCCCCCCCCAATGTAAGTAGGCTATTGATTTTTGAAGTGAAAAGATTGATTTCCCCCCCACTCCTTTATTACAAAGCCCAGGGCTTTTAATAAATGAATTGTGGCCTTTCAGTGAACTAATGGAGCTTCCCGGTTGGAGCTGCTCTTAAGATATCATCTAGATATATTAAACGTCTTATTTCTAAGGCTCTTAGAATTGACCCTGCAGCTCTTAATAACATTGTGAATGATCCTAGGGCTGTGAAGAGACTTAGCCATCACTCTCTGATGATGCAAGATTGTGCCTTCATGCAGTTTGTGCATTTCTACATCACAGACATTTTAGGGATCCTTCAGAGCCTTTCTCCACTTCCTGCTGCTATTATTATTGTAAGTACTGGAATAGTAGATTAGCATAATGATTTAACATGTTTTATTCATGTATAATTTAAAATAACACAGAGACAAGGGACTTTGGCTTTTCACTTTACAGGACTATTTTCTCAAGAGAACAAATTGTTTGAGACCCATTCTTTTCTCCGCGGTTATTTGGACAAATACAAGGGCTGTCTTTTATTAAAGTGTGGTCTGTGATCATGATCAGTTTTGGTTATCTAAATATGGACATCAGTGGGCAAACTCATATCTGCCAGATGAATACTGTGTGCAATTATTCCTCTCTTAAAAAACAATTTTTGGTGGTGGTAATTAATGATCTTTTTTTGATGTGTGAGTCATATATATGCAAATCTTGGTGAATCAATACGTTTACATATGTCTTAAGAGAAGTTTCATTTTCAAATTTTCTCTCCAAAGACCTATAGTTTTCAATTTTCTGTGGAGTCTTGTTTTTTTTTTTTTTTTTTGTGGACGGGAAGTCCATAGAATAGGTGAATCTAAAATTGAACACATTGCAGCTATAAACACCTTCCTAAGTGAGCTAAGACTGACCCTCACCCAAGAACCTGAAAAACATTTTTAAAATGCTGTTTTAAAACCCAAATTTCTGTTTTCTAAAATTTTTAAATGTATTTTATTTAATGTTTAATATGTATTTAATTGGGTGACTCTGGGCAGCTTACACTTTAAAAGCAAGAAAATCAGGATTGAGAAAGAGATCATAGATGTCCAGAAGAGAACAGACCCCAAACACAACACAAAAACCAACATATTGGGACTCAGCAGCCATCCTACCCTAAGTTTTGGGGTGTCAGGATGGGACCCATATGGATCCCTGGGGATACTATTTCAGAGGACAGGCACCAAGACAGAGAAAGCAACTTCCTAGGTCCCAATACATGACACTGTTTAATTGAGTGGACCTGGAATGTGCCGAGTCTGCCTGATCTTATGAAATAGGCAGAAATTATGGAAGGTAGATAGTCCTTCAAATAACCAGGCCTATGATATAAACAGCTTTATACTGTAGGCAATAACCTTGAATTGCACCTGGAATGGCAACCAGTGAAGGCTGTGGACCAGCTCTGTTACAAGACTATATTGTGGCATATGCATCACTGCCCATGCCACTGCAGTTTCCTTGCAGTAAAATATATTCCTTGTTAACAGCATTGGCAAACATAAAGGAGACTTACTGTACCAAAGAATGGATAGTTTAAATAAAATAAATATAATGCAGGCAAAAAAAATAGATTTCTTAAATTCCATGCTTATGTGTAATTCTTTCCAGTTCTGGACAACAGTAAGCAGAGACTACAATCCATGGCAATTATATGCCAGCTGTAAACCATGACTTGGCTTTAAATAGAGTCTGCCAACAGCAAAATCAGTGAAGGTAACCAAATGTTCTTTGTTACACTGGCAGATGTATATGCCTGACTAAGTTCATAATTTGAATTCTCTGACTTAACAAATGGAAAGATTATAGTTGATTGATGCACAGAGTTTCTTGCACATTTACAGCATTCTAACTTCAGGCAAAATTAGGGTTAGAATGATGTACATACTGAGCATGCTACCATGACATACTTAATCAGGTCAATTAAAGAATAAAAAATCTAGTATGTCATGCAAACCTTAAAGCGTGATCATTTCTCAGTTAAATGAGGATCAGAAACCCCTAGAGTACCCATGGGAGTGGATAATTTAATTGTTGGGTAATTCACCTGATTCAAGGAAATCTGGAAAAGAGAGTTAACGTTAGGATAGTCATCCATTCCAGCTGCTAATACAGAGAAAAGAACATGGAGAATGCACACAAATGATACTGCTCCAGTTCCTTTGTTTGTTTCCACTTTATTACCAATCCCAGGGAACACACAAAGGGGATGAAATAAGACACAAAGGGAGTCTTTTCTTCATTCCATCTGCAGTAGCTTGGGACCAATGTGGGCAGCTGCTTTAAAGTCTTTGGCTCTCTGGCAGCAGATCTCTACATGAGTATTTGATCATGCGCTACTGTGCACATTGGATCATGTCAGGCATACATGGCCACTGTGCTATTTTCACTATGCTGATTGACTATCATAGGAGCAGGTATTTTCAGTAAAATAAAATAAAAAGAATAAACCCTAGTTTCATCCAGGTCCGTTAACTGTTGGAACGTCAGAAAAATAATGTATATGTTGAAGAGCACTGAAATATGTTCTTCTCTCCAATAGATTCCTTGCCAATCTGCACAAGTTTGATGACTGTGATTTAAATAGTGAGTCAGTGGACTGGAGAAAATTGGTTGCCAGACAAATAGTTCATGGGATGGCAAATGAAATCCACAAACAGCAGGGAGCTTGGCAATTTTACACATTAATAGCAATAAACTCAGGTGTATTGCCAGTCAAAAAGCAATTACTGTCAGATGGATGCACCTGCATAATACACATGTTTACAAATGTTTTTCTCTCAAACATCGGATTATCTTGATATACCTTTATGCAAAACTGAATCCAACCTTTGAGCTCTTGCACCTAAAGAAAATAATGAAATCATCTGGGAACAGTCTCCTGCCAAAAACAAAAACAAGGGGAAAAAAATCCTTTCACCTTTCTTCTAAGCATGGATATTTTTTTCCAGATATTAAAAAGAAATTTGTCTTTTCTTTACAGCCAAAGCAGAACTTTAGGCTGTTTTTTTTTCCCTAAAAAATTAAATGCACTGTAAGAAATCCATATTAAATGGATGAAATACACAAGTGTGACTCATTCTTGTCATGTACAAATGCAGACTGTTTACAAGTGCAGTTCAAGTCAATCATAGTATGTATTTAGCATATGCATATTTTTCTTGGGTAAGCATGATTTATTCATATTTTTACACATATTGTTCCTTCAACTGCTCATTTGTTTATCTTTCTTACAATAAAAACCCCTGTTTCTTTCTAGATAATCTGATATGTCACATAGAGAATAGACTCATGATGTGCTTGTATCATTTCCATTTTCTTGCCAAATAACTAAAAAGCAAATGTTAATATTCATGTTCTTCATCAGAAATCTTTTTCTTTTGGGGAAAAAAGTTGTTATTAGCAATCATATGCTAAAAACATTCTGTGGGATAACTGAATTATATATTTTAAGCAACAGAATTTCTGCCATGCACATCACTTGCCCACAGTAGCTAACAAGCAAGGACACATGGAAATGCTCAATTTAGTGACATCATCAGATTTGCTGCCTGTAAGAAAGTATTTTTTAAAAAAGAGCAATGGCATCTCCCTATTTTTTTAAAGATCTAACTTCACTATAAGGAACAGGAATTGCAACCTGAGGAATTTGGAATCATCTCTTTATCTAGCTAGGATTATTTCTGGACAGCTACAACTTTGGATAATAATTCATTTCGATATATAGCTTTTTGTTCTGTCAACTGATACCTTCTTTTACTATTGTCTTTCTGGACATTAGATTGCAGAGGGAGGGAGGGAAAGAAGGAAGGAAGGAAGGAAGGAAGGAAGGAAGGAAGGAAGGAAGGAAGGAAGGAAGGAAGGAAGGAAGGAAGGAAGGAAGGAAGGAAGGCCCAACTGGCAGTAGAGTTGTTGTATTTATCTTTTAGGCAATATGCCAATTTTCTAATACATAGCATATCCAATAGTGTGTGTCTGATGGAATCACTATACTTTTTTCCAATTCCTCATAATGATATATCTGGGAAAGAGAGTTATGGTGCTGGGTTGTGATCAATAGTTTATGAACTATCAAAAGATAATAGCTTCTGATTATCTGACAGAACAAATGTCACAGTTGGTACACAAATATACCAAACAGAGGGCCATCATCATAACAGAGAAATTAGTTGCTTATGTCATTCCTCTAAAGGTGAAAATTTTCATCTCAGAAGCTTCAGTGAAGAGCTGACCCCTATGGTCTGCACACTTGTAGGTTTATTCCAACAAAGAGCAGCACAATTTAGCACAAACACCTGCTGCTTATCCCTTAACTAATGATCTTCAGTAACTCTCCTTATGAGCATCTTATTCACCATAAAAGAACTCTGAAATCTATCCATGAAGATGAGCATTCTGGCGTACCTTCTTAAGCTGCAAAGTAGCTAAATATCATAGTATTGATTCAGTTAAAACACAAAACACATTCAATCTGTATGCAGTTTTCATAAGACTGGTTATTTATTTGTAACATTTTTATATTGCATACCATGCAAAAACTTATCCAGACAATGCACAATGCTTAAATCCAAGAAATATTTACTATATCTTATAATAGATTATAATGCCCATCCAGTAATATTACCAATGGCCATACAGTAAGTAATACATTAACATCATTAGGGAGCTCACATGGTGAGATAAATAAAACACAGGAGCACACATCTGAATTAGTCAGTGTTAATTTATATTTTAGTTCTGTGGGGGCAGATTCACGAATGTGTGTGCATGGAAACATGTGCTTCTGGATTTATACCTGATGAATATCTGCAGCACCACTGCACTTTGATAGATATATAAGCCTTATAAATAGCACTATAAAGACTAGAATGCTAAATCTAGTCCAGAAGCAACTTAAATGCCCATGGGATTCTTTCCATTCTTTCTGCATTATAGTTGAAGAACCATTCCAGAGCAGCTGAAGAAACTGAATGAATAGCTAAGAAGATCTTTGATTAAAACAGAATTACTTCCCTTCCTCCAAGCATGGGGGATGAAAACAGTTATCCAAATGGCAAGTTCATGACTGGATAGTTTTGAATCAATTGCTGGTGATAATGTGACCTTGACTTGTGCTATTAAGCTACAGTTTCGTACTATTGCGGTTTGCACAATAGCACAGAAAGGAAAGAAACTGGTAATTTTTCTGTACAGAGATACTTCTTTACAGAGATCCATTAAATATGCACTATATTAGGATCAGTTGATGAAGTCTAGTGCACACAAAGGATTAGGAAATTAATTGAAAAAAATCTTGCTGTAAGAATTCTCTGTAAATCTCAGGGTTCCTATGGAAAGTTGGATCAAGAACAGATCCTATTCCCTTAGTTACTCATGCACTAGCAGCATTCCATAATTTGAGATTACACTACCAATTTATTATAAACATAAAGTTGTGCATATATGGAGGAAAGTTGAGGTATAAATGTGAGCAACATTCAAGTGCTATATAATGCACAGATTCACTCTGAACTTTCTATAGGACACTTAAGGAAAATTAAACAGAAAAAATAGCAGGGTGTATGTACTGACTGTGTTGTGGGGCTCTTTGCAGAGAGACTTTATTTCTTAAACACTTCTTGGACTATGTAACCATAGAATTTCACATGTGCTGAAATTTCTGATAGGGTGAAATTTCAGGAAAAATATCATTGTAAATAAAAATAAAATATGAATATGAATATATAAATTTGACTACATTCCAAGTTACTTTGAATTACTGAGTCATTTTCAGTTAATGAACAGAAATAGAATTCTTTTGATCACATTCTATATTTAAAGAAATAATGCCAACTGTCCTATCCTTGGAAGTTTTTCTTAAGAATTTTAAATACATTTAAAAATATATATATAGAAAAGTGCTGATATGGAATCTGCTCCCAAAAGGGAGTAGATAATCAGAGCAGATTTACTTTGATTGATCCATCCTTACACTCGACTGTAAAGAACCTGTACTTGTGGTTTAAAAGGCACAAAGTTAAATAAATGGGAAGAAGATTTTATGAGAAGGAGAAAAAGAGGGAAACTCGACCAGTTCCATCATAATTTCATCTGTGATAAGCATAACACATATAACTAAAGGGTGAGGCTGATGTGCAAACCACTTCCACTAAAATACTATTTAAGCTATTCAATTCAAACAATGATACTACAACAGGGATAGGGTATTTATAATAGTTATGCTGGAGTTGTATGTTCTGAAGGTACATATCCTACTAGCACAGCTTAACCCTACCTATGATGATCTTCTTATGTGCATCTCATGCAGGGCAGAAACAGAATTTAACAGCTGACTTTCATGTTTTCAAAAATGAGAAATCTGTAATCATTTCCATCTTCCTTTCTCCCAATGGAATTTGGGAGAATTATTAGTACAACAGTTCAACACAATATTTCCCAAACTAATAGGATTCAATCTGCTTGTTTCTAGAATCAGCCATCTGTGTCTGTAACCCAGTGCAGCTACATTTTTCTCCATCCTGCTCCCCTTTTCTGATTTTTATATGGCCTAATACTTGAAATTCAAAAGCTCATACACTATTGTAAACCTTTACAGTTGAGTTAATAAATGTATTGCCTCAATATAGATGTTTGAATGTTGTTACTCTAATGCAACATTATTGACTATTGAAGACCAAATGATTTCCAAACATCTTGTGTTAGGAATACTTACAACAGTATACTTTGCTGAGAAAAATTAATCCCTTATCCTATAAGTTACTATGAGGATACAGCCATAGATTTCCCTTTCTAACCATGATAAACTTGACAAAATATGTATCATGATGCACAACACAAACCCTGCCCTGTTGTACTGGTGTTGCAGTCTTGTGACACATATTTAGTCACTTGCCACCTCTTGTTCTCCTGTGGACTCCTATGGATATAGCTAAGCTTAGAGGGCAATGTAATCATACAATGGTGTTGTCCCTTATCATCATCCTGTGAATTCTGGTTCCATTCCATCTCCTTCAAAGAGGCTGAACATAGTTTAAAAAGCTTTTCTCATGCAAAAGGTAGCAATGAGTATCTTAACAGCAGTTCAACAGTTCAGTAATATTATAGAATATTGTATCAATTATCTTGTGGCAACATCTGTCATCCCATTGATTTCTAAAGTTGATTTGACTAGGACTAGGCAAATGTCCTACTCCTCCTTCACCACTCCACATGGATCCCTTCTGAAACTGCATGATCGGTGGAAGAGAATAACTGTCCTAGAAAGGAGTGTACCATTCTTTGGTTAAGGGTATACAATAACATTATAGGTGTTGCACTAATTTTCAGGGTATATCTGGACTGGATTCAAAGATTCAGTTTTGGCTTAAAAGATCTGTAGAACTAGGACCATGTCCCTTAACAGACCAATTATCAATCATCTTGACAAGCTACCTTTGTCAAGTTGCAATCTGTTATGTTAGGTTGCAAGAGAGGTACAGTGTTTTTAGCAGAGGATCTCACAGTTCTGGCATTCAGTTTCCACCTGAAGTTTACAGAGTCCATGCATTTGTTTGAAATCAATCTTCTTTAAAACTAGGTTGTGCTCCTGTTGATCTGATGTTCAAGTATTTTAACCATTTAATGATATTGTGTTCACTGAAATTTTTGAAACTGTTACTGCTGTTTTACTGCCAATTTATTGCTATTGATTCCAAATGTTAGTCTTTCTGTGTTTTTGATGTTTTTGTGGTAAATGTTTTTAAATTATAGGTTTATAATTTAAGTATATGTGATAAAAGTCAAAGTATATGTTAATTTTATCACATACACTTTGGATGGGTTTGTCCTTGAAATGTAAGAATACTAATCAAAGTATACGTTACGTATATAGGATTGTCAGTATATATGTGTGAGTATACACAAACCTCAGAGCCTCTAAAATAAAATAGTTTTTTTTTTCCAGGTTAGCCCCTCCATTTTAATATTTTGCTGATCTACAAGAAATGTATTGCATTTCTCAGTAGGGTCCTCCCTTCCAGGGCCGCAACTAGGGTCTGTGTCACCTGGGGCAAACATGGATTCCGCGCCCACTTTGGCGCCCCCCCAGCACTCATTTTGGTTCCCCACCAGCACGGCACCTGAGGCACATGCCCCGCTTGCCCCCCCCCCAGTTGTGGCCCTGCTCCCTTCCTCCCTCCCTTCCAGGGCAAAAAGGCATTCAAAAGTAATGATGAGAAATCTCCATGGTTGACTCCAGTAAATTATTACTTTTTCTAATAAAAACAATTATTCAAATTATAAAACGTAGTGTAGGACAACTCAAACCTTTTCTTCAATTTGTTAAAGAATACTTTGTGCATATTAAAAACTGTAACTGGATTTTGTTAGTGTTGTTGAAAGAAGTAACAAAAATCAGATATCGAGAGTTATCTACTATGAATGTGTTGGAAAACAGTAATAAATAACACAGCCATATGACATAAATAAATAAATAAATAAATAAATAAATAAATAACACAACCATATTCAGAGTAATGCTCGTTACTTCATTATTCATTTCAATTATTTTAGGGAGGCCAGGTCCCAATGCATCTTCAGCCATGGAAATTTATTGAGCAATTTGGGCTAGCTATTATCTGTCTACCTCACTGGGTTGTTGTGGGCATCGTAGTACATTGCCTGGAGATCATGAACTGAGAACATAAACAGAACAAATAAATAATAAATAAAATGTCCAAAAGATTGCTGCCTAATTTAATATAATTTAATGTTAAATTTAGCATTTCTAAATCATAATTTCAGTGGCAAAGTGTACCTTTGTAGAAGGAATTCAATATACTTAGCTGGTTGCATTGCATTATAATTTGTGAGGATTAGAGGATTAATTAAGATTCTGAAAATGGAAGTCACACTTGCTCATTTTTTAATCAGTTGTATTTCAGATCAAATATCTTTATTACAGTCTCTGACCAGATTTTACAGTGGGGAAAAAAAAAAGACAGAAAGTTCAATACAACAATTTGTTATCAGGGAAAAAAGAAAACAGTAAGACAATAAAACGACATACCTACTTAAAAGTTTTGCACAATTGTACAACTTGGTTTTAGTATGTATTTAGTATGAAAGTATTTATTCAGCATTTATTCAGTATTTAGTATTTTCTAGTATCTGAGTGTAGGCTTGGGTGTCTTTAAAAATAATAGGCGTAAAATTTATCAGTACGACCCTCACATGTAGAAATGACTGGGGAGATCAGAGCATGTCCTGGGGCATCATTAAAAGGAAACCATATGAGGACACAGGTCAGAGTTTCTGCTTCCCTGGATCTACAAGGGTAAAGTCTCTGTAAATAATTCCATGAAATTTTCCCACCCACAGTGCTGAGGGGAGGGCAGTTGTATTTCATCTGCATGATTGAAATAAGGAAATAAAATAAATACATTAAAAATAATATGATTCTAAATTTCTTGAAATAATATACAGTATTTCTTGTCAGACTGATATCTCTGCACTTGAATATATTTCGTCTAGATCTGTCATAGCCATTCTCCCAAGTAGTGAACATTTCTGTATTTCATGGTTACAGTCACAATCCTGGTTATTTTTATGAGTCTAGAAACATAAAGCCTGTTACCCCTTCAGCTTCTCCATCTAGTTGTATTGGGTTGGCTTTAGCTGACATTTCTCTCTCTGTTTCTCTCTTTCTGTTAATATTAAATAGACCATCTTTTGTACTCTCTTCTTTAATCAAGGCATTCCGTAAGTTTTCCTGGTTTGCAGTCATCAAAGTGCATCTCTCTCTCTCTCTCTCTCTCTTCCCCCTCCCCACCCCTGCATTCATATCTGGAGAGAGAGAGACAGAGAGACTGTCTTTTGGAGATCAAACTTATCCTCCAATGGCTGGACTTGATTAAAAATATTAACAACTTTGGCTTGAGCTGTATTACAGACCTTTAATTACAGACAGCTTGGCGACTGACTTTGTAAGCAGGTACATTGGCACCCATAATATGGTACCAACTCACACACACTTGACTTTGCTATCTAATAGCAAATTAAAGAGCATCATAAAGTGCTGTGCTGGTTAAACAATATCTGCATTTGTCTTCTGTAACAATTTCTGAGCTGCATCCAAAGATACTTGCTCATAACATTATCGTCATAACTAACAACATTATTGCATTCATACCCTTATAGAATGCATTTTCATTGTTGTTTAATAATACCAATAATTAAACAACATTGGTAATAGTACCAATGTTTTCTTTTTAATATTTTGTTCACCTGAAGGAGAAATGATATAGATTATTCCTTGAATGTTTCATTTTGTTTCATTTTGATTTTTTCCCCTATTCCTCGACTCAGCAAAGGCTTATTTGAGATTTGATAGCAGTGTCTGTTGTATTTCCCAACAATATTTTATTTCCAGAGAGATTTATGGCTGACTTAATATAACTTTCTGATTACTGTACTAAACAAGTTATGTGCACACATCACATGTCCGCATTTAAACTAGTCATCAAGCCCCAGATATTTATTTCACATTTTAGTGATCAATGTATCAGTTTCATGTTTTCCTAATATTGATCCTATGCACACACTTGTACTTCTTAATTAGAATACACACACACACACACACACACACATACATACATACACACACACACACACACACACACAAACACAGTATATGTGCTTTTGAGCACATGTGGTTTCTAGATTTTGAATAGTTTTAAATTGCAGTGAAAGCACTCCATTAGCAAATTGCCATTAATGGGATTATGGAATCCAATTCTGTTCCTGAAAGATGAGAATTTTAAGTTTATATGTTGTGTGTGTGTTTATTGTAATATGTGCAACTTTATTAAAACATTTTTATATAAATCTTTGTATCAGTCAAGAGCATTATGTGGGTAAGATCTGTCTGTCTGTCTGTCTGTCTGTCTGTCTATCTCATTTAAAATGTACTATGTAACATAAACATGCCATAGGGAGTTTGTATTGCTCACGAATCTTTGGAATACATGTCTGTGGTCTTTATCTTGAAACAGGAAGGTCCTTCTAATGTTAAAGTTTGAAAAAAGAAGAGGAAAAAAAGAAGAGGAAGAAGAAGATCTAGATCTCTCAAAGATGATCTATCATATACCCATAAAATAGAAAACATCCCAGCATTTCCTACAAGCATACATACACACAAACATATAACAATGCAATGCAATGCAATATTATATTATTATATTTTTGTAATATAGTATTGTGTAATGTAATGTAATGTAAGTAATATATACATATTTTAAAGCCACACAACTCCATGATGACTGGGTGGCATACAATGTTAAAAACAGATTGAACTAGATATGCAACAACAGTAAGGAACATCCAGCAAGAGCAAGCACCTTCTCTGACATACCAGCATTTCTACAAGGGGCCCAAACCCCAACCTAGCCCAAACCCAAGGGGAAAAGTCAGTTCTTAAGAGCTCATTTAAATGAGGTCAGGGTAGGGGCAATACAGAGCTCTGAGAAGATGCTATTCCAGAGGGCACATGCTGAAACAGAGAGCCTGCTTTCTGAATCCCATCAGATGACACTGTTTAATTGACAGGGCCCAAAGCATGCCAACTCTGTTGAATTAAACAGCAGAGCCAGACACTGCAGGAAACAAATGAACATCTCAGAAGACTGCTGGTAACCAGTGATTTCCACAAAGCAAAGGTGTTACATGAGCATTTGTGGTATGCCCATCATTGCCCATACTGCTGAATTCTGGACAAATTGCAACTTCCAAATAGTCTTCAAGAGCAAACAAAAGTCCTGTGCAGAACATAATAGCTTGTCAATATAGAATTGATAATTCAGCTGAAACCAATTCTGAAGATTTGTCCCCACCCTATCATCCAGTAATGTTTTTGTGTGACTTACATGTGTGTGTCTACTTTCTAGAAACCACAGTCCAGGTATACTAACTGAGCTATCTATTCATTAACATTTATAGCCTCTAAAATAAGTTGCTTCATTTAGAAAATAGATTCCCCATCTATATACATCAGCTATTTTCTCTCACACACATAAACCCATATAGAAATGTGTATTTCCCACATAGAAATGCAGAAGTACACACTTACCCCTTCTTTCCAGCAGAAAGAACATTAACAAGCAGAAGGGTTAAAAAAAAAAAATACAAACCGGATACAGATAGGGTCACAGGAAGAGGTAGCTCTATTGGAGGGAAAGGAAAGAGAAAGGATGGGATAAAACTGAACGGAAGTGAAATATTGGGAAGAAGCAATTTGACAGAAA
Source organism: Candoia aspera (assembly GCF_035149785.1). Classification (NCBI taxonomy): domain Eukaryota; kingdom Metazoa; phylum Chordata; class Lepidosauria; order Squamata; family Candoiidae; genus Candoia; species Candoia aspera. The sequence continues at coordinate 42,551,604 of NC_086157.1, forward strand.
GGAGAGGGAAAATAGACAAGAAACCCTACTCAGGAATTAAAAAGTGATTAGGTTCAGTAGGCAAGCAGCTCTTCCAGAGCAACAGCTAACATGCAAGTTAATACATAAAGGCATCTGTCTTTTCAACAACTATGTCACAGCAGTCGTTTATCTCTCTGGCCCATTTCTCTGCCTTCAACATCTCCTTCTATGGGCTTTTATCAACAAATAAAAACAAACCTTCAGTTTACAGGTATTTGGTGGTGGTGGGGGAAACTGATCTTCCTATAGGATAAATACAGTACAGGTAGTCCTCACTTAACGACCACAATTAGGACTGGATTTTTGTTCACTAAGTGATGTTAAGCAAATCTGACCTGATTTTATGACCATTTTTGCAGTGATTGTTAAGCAAACCATGTGGTCATTAAGCAAACCACATGATCATTAAGCGAATCAAATGGTTCCCCATTGATTTTGCTTGCCGGAAGCCAGCTAGGGAGGTCAAAAATGGCAATCACATGACTGCAGGAGCTGCACTCGTTGTAAATGCAAACCAGTTGCCAAGCACCCGAATCGCAATCACATGACTGTGGGGATGCTGCAACAGTCATAAGGGTGAGGACCAGTTGTAAGTTGGGTTTTAGTGGCATCATAAGTCCAAATCATTGCTAAACGAATGGTCATTAAGCAAGGACTACCTGTACCATTTTTGGTTGTAAGAAAGCTCCTCACAGCTCTCCACTCAGTGCTTAGTACTGCAGAGATGATCAATCCCCATATCCACAATCAACAGTAGAAATGTTGTCTTCTATTAAGCATCCAAGAGATTATTCTATTTTTTTTAAAATGATTGAATACAAAGTATATTAATTTAAATGCCTGTTCCTGGTATATTATACACTTCACTTGGGTTTATATCAGTTAATAGTTAAACGGAGTTTATGCTTCCTGCTCATTCAGAATTACAGTAAGAACCCCAAGGCAATGTTTATATTTCCTCTTTTACAGTATTTGAAGGTATATCAACACCTGCAGTATGAGAGATGTAATACTGTTTTGCTTTTATACAATCAATTTTTTTTTCATTCTGTCTATTACTCACATTATTGCCATAAAAAGAGTTATGTATAAGGATGTTGATTAGACTCTTCATCCATCATGTGCTTCCTGACAATTAGAAAAGGCATGTCACATTTGATTCCAAAAACTGGGCATACTTTAGTCCACAACCAATCAGATTTGTTTATCAAGGATGCATAAGAAGTCACCCTGGAAGGAGAGGACATTACTTTTCGTAACAAAAAGTACTTTAATATTTATCAAATATAGGCCAGAAGTTCCAAAATCATTATATTTGTTTCATGTGTAGGCCTGTATATATACATTAACTTATAACTACTTTCTTTGCATAACAAAAATAGCAACTTTTCTGTAAAATAAGATGTTATTTACTTAGAACAGGGTTCTCAACAAGGGTTCCATGGAACCCTAGGGTTATGTGAAAGGTCACTAGGGGTTCCCTGGGAGATCACAATTTATTTAAATATTATTTCAAATTCGGGCAACTTCACATTAAAGAGGTAAGTTGTACTGTTTATTTTTAGTTTAAGAACACTGTTAATGCATAGATTATGCACAGGCCTACACATGGAACGAATGTAATAATTTTGTAATTTCTGGCCTATATTTGAGCCTGAATGTGCAGGAGTTCCCCAAGGCCTGAAAAATATTTCAAGGGTTCCTCCAGGGTCAAAAGGTTGAGAAAGGCTGACTTAGAAGCTATGCATTGATTACTTTTCATTATTGTTAAAATAAATAAGAGCTGATAATTAGAGAGCTGTAATTATCAGATAATTATAGTGAAGAGAAGGGGATGTTGTAATAACTTTAGGTCTGCAATACACTGTTCTCTATACCACAACATTCTTTGTGTTGATTTGATACTTTTTGTATATCACTTTGCTTTTTATGCTGTTTATTTGATTGTGCACAGCCTAGAGAAATCCTGTTAGTGATGGTATAAAATATAATAAAAGTGTAAAAATGACTTACAGTATTCTTTCATTGTATTTTATAATACATGTAAGTATTAAAATCTGTATATTGATCCATTGGATTAAAAAGAAAAAAAAACTACCTAGAATAATTGTCATGAGTAAGGATGGCGAGCAGGGGGCTCCCACCCAGACTGTCAAGCGCATGCGTAGCACTGAGGAACTGTTCAGCCATTCAAAGAGACACAGATCAGGACCGCCTTAACCTTTGGGGTTTATATGGCTGGGTTTTCCCACGCTTCCTCAGTTTGTTAGGATTCTTGTTAAGTACTACTAATAAATATTAGAGACCAAGTCATTGTCTCAGTGTGTTTCCTGGTAATCAGGACAATAATAAGAATATGTCATCAAGATATTGCAAATCAAATGGGAGAAGAAATACAGTATACATTGGCAAGTTCTATTTTTTACAAGTTAGAAGTTTGATATGAATACAAAATATCTGTCTATGTATAACTTAATGGATGTTGGAATCATATATTTATTAAGATGTGTGGTAGGTAAATTGTATGAATTTGAAAAAAGGCATGTCTACCATGAAGTCTGCCCTAATCAACCCCAACATCCAGGGGATGCAGCAGTTATTATATTTGCTGTCACTACCTTTAATGTTTAATTATTATCATTATCACAACATTTTTTTATTTATTTATTAGCTGCCTTAATCAAGGCATGGTACAAATCAGAACAACACGGCAATTACAAAATTCCATCCCATAAAAATAATTTACAACTTAGCAAACTAGTAAACAAATAATAACACTGAAACAAACCTGCATGATGCTGATCTTTGTACATAAAGACATATCACGGCACCTAAATATCTTTTCCAGAGCCTTCATTGCTATCCTACTAAGAACTACCCTAGAGTGCATTTCTTGACTGCTTGATGATGATGATGATGATGATGATGATACTAAAGTTAGAATCAAACCATCACTACTGTAATTGAATCCATCAGCTTTACTGCTGGTCATCTTCTTTTATTCTTTTCTTCTACCTTTCCCAACATTATAGACTTCTCAAGACAGCTAGGTCTTCACACAATGTGTCAAAAATGAGCCTGGTCATTTGTTCCTCAATTTGTGTTGGCTATCCACAATTTCAGTATCATCATTGTCAACTCTAAGGCTGTTTGCTATATCTATTGTCATTAGTGTAGTCTTCTTTATATTTAATCTTAGTCCCATTTTTTGCTGTGCTCCTTGATTCTCATTACTAGAGTCTGTAGATCATTTGTATTTTCAGCTATCGGAGTAGTGTCATCAGCACAGCACAGGTTATTGATTTTTATTCCTCCAATTTTGAAGCCATGCTCATCTTTTTCCAATCCAGCTTACCTTGATATCTGTTCAGCATATAGGTTGAATAAATGAAATAATATATAGTATTATCTCATTCTTTTCCTAACCTTGATGCAGTCTGTTTTGCTATGTTCTGTCTGTACTATAGCTTCCTGACTGTGTATATGTTTCACTTGAAGACAATGAAATGTTCTGAGATTCCCATTTTTATAAGGATGTTTCACTGTTTGACACAATCAAAGGCTTTTCTATAATCAATGAAGAACACATTGATGTCTTTTTGGTATTCTTTGGCTGTCTCCAATATCCAGTATGCATCAGCAACAAACACTGTGCTACAGCTTTAATAATTAATATCTCTCAACATAAAAAGTTGGGATTTCTATCATTATATCTATAACTACCCTGTCATATTGGATGCATGGTTTTAAACTTTCATTTCCGTTTTGTGTTTACAGAGAAATGGATTTGCAATCATAACAAAAATTTCTTAACAATTACACTTATTCAACTAATCTGGAAAGTTGATACCTTCTCTCTACCCCACCATTCATTTTGTTATGAAGTGTTCAAATTATGAAGTGTTCAAGTTTGATTCCACAATGTGAAGACCTTTTCATAGGTGGAACAATTAACTCATGTTTCGATTCCATCTCCATGTAAACCCAAATGTGGCATTTCAGAAACTGGGGAATAGCCTCCTTCAGGGCTGCAAGCCAACAGAGCAAATCAACTATGCCTGAGTACCCCAGAGAGGCAATAAATAAACCAGTGATTTAAAGATATTTGCAATGCAAATCTTTCTGCTTCAAGTAAAGTTGCAAAATGAAAAAAAAAGGCACCTCTGCCTGCCTCTTAACAAGGTCACAAGACACTTGTCAGCATTTCCCACCAAGAAAGTATGTCCTGTAGCATGTAGAAAAACACCTCTCTGGAAGAGAGGAGGGGAACTGATAAGTATTACATAGGGACAGTGGAAAAGCGCTATTAGAGAAGAGGTTGCTATGGTTGGAAAGAAAAACGGACAGGGAAAAAATAAAGTCCAAAAGTCACAAAGCACATAGAAAGTAAGCATATCAACACTCAGAAGATGTTCCAAGGAAAAGAGAAGAGATAGCTGTTGGAACTGTGAGTATGTGTAGGCAACAGGAAATGGAGAATCTGAATTTACTAATGCTGTGGACCCAAACCTTCAGAAGTTCCAGGCAAAGTTAATTGGAAGAAGAAGACTGGAAGGAAAGGGTAGTTGTTGGTTTTCCAGAACCTTTTGTTAAGACTGATGATGGCTGCCAAGGCCAGGAAAAGGAGGGAGGAAAGAGGAAAAGGGGAGAAAGAGAGACTAAGATAGTGAAAGTAATGCAAGTATAAGACATATGCTAGAAAACAATTAAAAAGTCAACCAAGTGTTAACAGAGATAAATAATCAAGGAACATTGGAGGACTGAGAACCAGAGAGATGATGTGAGGAATTTAGTGTTCAGGCAGAGAAGGCAGTATATTTTATATATGATGATAAAGCTTCTTTGTAATAAAAGCTTTATGTTATGCCAGGTTACTATGTATGTATGTATGTATGTATGTATGTATGTATGTCCTACCTTTATTATTTTTATAAATAACTCAAGGCGGCAAACATACCTAATACTCCATCCTCTTTCTATTTTCCTCACAACAACAACCCCATGAGGTGAATTGGGCTGAGAGACAGTGACTAGTATAGCTTCCAAGTGATCTTCAAAGGCAGCCCCCTACAAAGAGTGTTGCAGTAGTCTAAGCAGTTGGCAAGGATGGCATGAATCACTGTAGAAAAATAAATGTCACAAATATTTTGGGATAAGTCAAGGTATCCCGGTCTCAGTGGATTACAGAGCAGCACAAAGGATATCCTTAAAGTCCACTAGGGCTTGTTTTTCCCATTTAAAGATCCACTAAAAGGTATCCCACCTTGACTTGTCCCAAAAGATTTGTGGCATTTATTTTTCTATAGTGATTCATGCCCTCCTTACCAACTGCTTAGACTACTGCAACACTCTTTGTAGGGGGCTGCCTTTGAAGATCACTTGGAAGCTACAGTTGATTCATATCAAACATATAAATATATAAATTACGGGTGTTTGCTGATGACCTGGTGAAAATTCTGGAAGATCCTCTTGAAGAAATAGAAATATTAGTGGAAAAGCTAAAGGATTTTGGGGTGTTAGTTGGTTTTAAAATTAATAAACAAAATATGAAGATGTTTAACAAAGAATATGAAATGGAAAAACAAATGGAATTGATGGAAAAAATGAAACTAAATTTGTATGGCAAGGGGAAAAAAAACAAGTGTTAAATATAAAATACTTCAAGATGCAAAGGAATGAGAAGGATTGGGATTACCCGATTTTAAATTGTATTTTGCAGCCTGCTGCTTGGTCTGGATGAGACAGTGGGTTTTGCTGAGAAATAAGAGAATTTTAGAAATAGAAGAGCATGATCGGAGGTTTGGATGGCATGATGTTGTGCCATATTGCGATTATATAACAGATATAAACCCAGAGTGTCCGAAAAATGACTTTATGGGTCTCAGCACAAGAAGCATTTTACACGAGGTAAAGAAAAATGCTTATCAAGAATTGTTAGAACAGGGACATGGAGAATATAAAATGAAATCAAAAGAACAATTGGCTGCAGAGGGATTTAATTTTCAATGGTTTTCATAGCACAGTTAAGAGAAAGATTTAAGGTCAATAATAAGACATTTGGAATTGACCAGCAGAAGACAGAATTTGAAGTTGAACTATGTAAGTGATGAACATTTAATTGCTGAAATGTATACACTTTTATTGAAACAGAATAAGAACAATTGAAAGACTGTATGATAAAATGGTCTAAGAACTTTGGACACAATATACTTATGGAACAGTGTGAAAATATGTGGTTAAAAGTATTGAAATTTACATTATGTTATAACCTAAAAGAGAATTTTTATAAAATAATGTACCATTGGTATATGACTCTAGAAAAATTGTCTAGAATGTATAAAGGTGTTTCAAATTTATGTTGGAAATGTGGACAATGTGAAGGGTCATTTTATCATGCCTGGTAGACTTGTAAAAAAGCCAGAAATTTCTGGGTTCAAATTCATACAATGATTCAAAGACTTTTAAAGATCAACACTCAACTGAAACCAGAATTTTTTTGCTGGGATTAATGGATGCTGAATTAGAAAAGAGCCATGGAAGATTATTTTTATACATGATTACTGCTGCAAGACTATTATATGTGCAAAAATGGAAATACTCTGAAATACCCACAATGAAGGAATGGTTGATGAAGATGACAGAACTAGCAGAGATGGCAAACTTAACTTGTTTGATCAGAGAAAGATCAACAACTACATTTATCAGTGACTGGAAACCCCTCATGGACTTTTTGCTAAAAAAAAGAGAAAAAGGAACTTGTGATTTATGGGTTTGAAGATTGGAAAGGGTAGCTTATAGAAAGAAGGAAATTATGATGTAACCTTAGAGAGAGAAGATAAAATATAAATGCATTTATAACCACTATACAAAAGATTGGAAGCTGTTTCTTCCTCCCCTTCCCCTTCCCCTTCCCCTTTCATTTTTTTTCATTTCTATTTTTCTATTTTCTTTCTTACTTATTCACTATTCTTTCTTATTTTCTTTGTTTCTTTTCTAATATTTTTATTGTTTTTATCTTGTTAAAATTTCTTCAATAAAATTATATTTAAAAAAAAAGAAAAGGAAGCTACAGTTGATTCAGAGTTCAGTGGATAGCGCTTATAGGTACAATTTAAAGTAATGGTACTAACCCATAAAGTCCTACATGGTTTGTCATCCAGTTACCTGCAGGACTGCATTCTCCCATTAAAACTAACTTGAACCAGTTTGATCTCCCAGGGGGGAAAAAAAAACTATTAGTAGCATCCCACAATTTTAGAGGAGCAAGGCTTGACAGTGCTGCTTTTTAGTGGTTGTGCCAGTTCTTTGGAATGGCCTCCCTGTAGATACTGTGTCTGGTTGACTCCCACCCTGATTGTATTGCAGAAGCTGCTCTTCCAGACAGCATTTGGCCTTGAACCAATCTTGGTTTGTTATTTGCTTTAATTTAACTTTGATCAGTTAAAGAATTAACTTTAATTCTTTGATTAATATAATTTATGGATCTTTATATCTTTTGTTCATTTCTTTATTTTCTAACCTGCCTTTATTATTTTTATAAATAACTCAAGGCGGGGAACATGCCCAGTATTCCTTCCTCCTCCTACTTTCCCCACAACAGCAACCCTGTGAGGTGAGTTGGGCTGAGAGAGAGTGACTGCCCCAAGGTCACCCACTGTATATTTTCTTCTTGTCTGTAAATCACCAACTCTATGAATAATAATAATAATAATAATAATAATAATAATAATAATAATAATACCACATTACAGTACCAGCAAGTATCTTAGAGATATAGAACAAAGATTTATAGAACAAAGAAGAAAAACTTATCATTTCTAAAAAGGAGATTTGAGAAGAATGCAGTTCAAGTGTGCAAAATACTATTGCATAGTAAAATGTTTTGCCTTCATTTAATTTTGGAAATTCATTGCAAAATGATTTCTAAACTTAATAAACTTAATGAATTCTTATAACTACTCCCAAATCACTAATGAAGAGATTGTTTCATTGTCTTATCCTTCCTCCCTAGTCCCACACATGATCTCACCTCTCCCCACCAGTTGCTTTTTACTCTCCCCCAACTTCTCACATTCCATCAGAATCCCCAACATTTCATTGCCTATCTCTCTCTATGGGGCAGAGGTCCCCTTTCTACAGAACTGTGGATGGAGACTCAGCAAGAAAGTCTTTTATTGCTGGATTCAGGAGCAGGTGTTTGGAGAACCTCAGAGGTTCCTCATTAGTCCCCGGTCACACTGCATATCCACATCCAGCAAGCACTGACTATCCCCCTGCCAGCAACTCCAGCTTCTGAAGGCTCACCAAGGGCTCATTCATTGCTGTTTGAGAATGAAGGTTTCTCCAAGGATAATGGAACTCTAGACAGGATGAGATCTCTGCCTGTTACCACTGAGCTGCTAAAAGTTCCAGATTGTGAATGAAAGAGGAAGATGGTCAAGGAGATGCATGTTCTTTAAATCACCACGTTTTCACTGAAGAGGCCCCAGTGGATGCACTCATTCCCAGGCTCATACTCCAGACTGTGCAGGATGAAGAAAAGGAGGCTAGTAATTTGGATTCATAGGGACCCATTTTGTACAAGGAAGAGGAGGAGGAAGATGAAGGCAAAAGCCATAATATGACACAGACCAAGAAAGTCAAAAAGAAATACACCTTGGCATAAAACAGGAATAGGGTTCCCCAGCAAGCAGTTCAGTCAATATCATTGGCTCTGAGGTTTTTTTTAAAAAAACAAAAACAAGGAACAAGGAACAAGAAACAAGAAACAAGAAACAAGAAACAAGAAACAAGAAACATGGCCAATATGCTGGAGGAAGAGTGGACTGGTGGTATTTGTCATTTCCATTGTCACAAGTTGAAGCTAATAATTTTCTTTTTCATTATTATTATAAATGCTTTAATATCATTTCATTTACTTTAACTCTAAGCAGCTCCAAAGTTCTACCATGAAAAGAAAGAAGACACAAAGATATTAGCTGTAGATTAAAGCTGCACTAATAATTAATTTACTTTTTTTCTTGCCATCTATGATCTTAGTATATCAAGAGTTGGAAGAAAATAAGTGGAGGTACTGCATTAAACATCTGTTCCAGGAAATGGTATACTTAAGTAAAAAATAGAATTCATTAAAGAGATATCTATAAGTCAGATTTTACAAGGAACACAATGCCATAATAAAATTATACAGTATACTGTAGTAATAATATGCATTTTGCTTTGTCAAAGCTGAAGTTCTCCAAAGAAAAATACCTCCATTCTAACAACAATGATATTTGGTAGATTTAATTTCTATTCATTTTTTCCTTACCATTTAGTGCTTTATCCTGAGATATTTATTTTACTGTGAGAGAAAAGGTGTTTTTTATTACATCCTTTCAGCTCTTCTTACCAGAGGAAACATTACAATTTACTAAGGCTATTTTGATGATTCTTTTTTTTTTAATGGGAAATTCATAACACAGCAGTTGAGAGATTGTTCATGGGGTAGTTGCTGTGCCTGTGCCTGTGTTTCTTTTTTGTATTTTGTGGTGTTTTCCCAAGAGATAATGTAGCATTCATAAATTATGGTGTGAAAGAGAAGGGAGGAAAAAAGCTAACAGGGACTTGCTATCTAAGAAATTAATCAGTTGGGACAGTAGAAAGAGCTTGAGTTGGAGTTGAGGATATGGCTAAATGGATCATGGAAACTGTTTTATGCTGGGAAAGTGATAATGAATGTTGTACACTGGAATGGCAATGCCATGGCCTTAGGATCAGATGAACCAAAAGGCTGGAACTTTGGGGGATGATGGGTGTCTCACCTGTGGTTTAGAGGGCTCATGGGAATCACTGAGATCACCACTGAGAGTGCTGGTTGAAATCTGCCTGAAATCTAAGACCCGTTTAGGAGAATATGAGAAGATGATGTGTAGAGCTAGGGTGGTTATTGTGTCACTTGGTACACAACACAGATGGGGGGGGGGGGAGAACAGAAAGAAATCCAAGAAATAGACAACAAGGAAAAGATGTAAGGTATAAAAGGAAGCTAAGGGGAGCCAAGAGGATACGAACTGAAGTGTAATTGACTGTCTCAGTCTGTCTCTGGCCTGGCGACCCTCCCTTTGGATCACTGACAGATGGGCTGGTAGATTTAATGGAAAAGCAAATACAGCAATCAGTGAAAGAAGAAAAGAAGTATTTGCACTCTGAGTGAGAGCTGGAGAACTGAGGAGTAGGGACCACTCTCTAGATTAAGAGAACAAAGAGGGGAGTTCTCCCCACTCCAGATCCAGTTAGGTAAGAGTGAAGCGTGTACTGGAGGGGGGCGGAGAAATGAGAAGTGAGAGCTAGTTATTCTGTTGTTAAGAATGGCGGGAAATTAAATATATGGTTGATTAAGATTGTCAAACAGCCATATTTGAATCTTGGTTAGATGTTACCCAGCACTGGAGGTTTGGGATAGGAAGCTATGGACAGGAGATTAGTGACAGGCAGGAGCAAGTATTGTAGGACATGGAGGAAAGACGTTTCCAGAGAAGGGAGATTAACACCATATCTACTCAAGTCATGAGCCAGGCATCCAACACTGGGCAAGCCAGGCTCAGGCTGATACACTTGAATGCCAGTCTCTCTGCAGCAAATCTAACCTTGTCCATTGTCACAGAGGAGAGTGCAGATCAAGTGTGCATTACCAAGATTTAGCTTGACGAGTAGTGGGACTCCTCACTGAAAACTGTCCAAGCTGGAGGAGAGAAAGTGGAATGGCAAGTGGCAATTGTTTACCAGGAGACTCTAGATGTTGCAAGGAGCCCAGTTCTGCAAATAGTCAAACCCCTATTTGTAAAGTTGGGGCAGAGATACAACCTGATGCTGCTGCTATTGTTTTATTCTTCTACCTCCATAGCAACATCCATTCCTGAGATGGATGGTTTGGGGTGATTATGGACTTACTCAGAATGTTAGCACTGTGATGTGATTTTAACTTCTCTTCCCTGAAGTCAGAGTCAGCTTGGAAATTCATGGCCATCAATGACAACCCATGGACTTGTGCCAGGTCATTGCTGATCTCACTTTCATAGCTGCCCACACATTAGATTTATCCTTTATTCAGAGCAGATGAGATATGATCTGGTAAGAAAGAATTTTTCTATCAGTCCTTTGCCATACTAGATTACTTTTTCATGATGATGGGATTAACTAAAATCACTAACCTCTGTAGAGAAGCAGGACCAATTAAAATGGCTCACTCCAGGCACCTGATGGATCCAGATAGTTTCCTCCCCAAAGATCTGGAGGGCAGATCAGGTCACTAAATAATATAATTCCTAAGCTGCTCTTATTGTGGCTTATTTCAGATGAATGTTTAGTTTTCTGAGGACCTTTGGGAGATTAAATAAGCAAAGAGATGCCTGGAGCAATGCCAGCAGAAAACAAGAAGTACAACAGGATACAAGTATAAGCTCAAATGTGAGCTGTCTCTGTGGCAATAAGAAAGCAAAGCAGAATTGCTTTTTTGACCTTACTGCATCTGCAGAATGCCACCCAACTGTACTATTTAGATTGTCCCAAACCCTTTGGAAAGCCAGGACTAAAATTCAATTTATCTTAAGCTGTAATTATTTGGCTTTTGTGATTAAAATATCTCATATTAGCTCCATGTTGGAAGCCAGGTGGATGGAATACAGTGAGATGACAGAAGTAATGTCTTGCAATGTTGAGGGTTTTTTAATCTGTAGATCTGGAGGAAGTAGACAGGGTTCTTGGTGGTATGATCTCTGTCATGAATGGACTGGGTCCCTTGTTCACCTGGCTGATTAAGGCAGCTAGAAAGGTAGTGGAAGTTGGATACAGGAGGTGACCAACATCTCTGAAAGAGGAGAAAGAGCTAGCTGTCTTGAAAGAGACAAGAGGTGAGCCTTAGGCGTATTGTTAATGGACAACTACCATATCATCTCCAAACTTCCCTTTTCGGAAAAGGATGTTTAAAGAGCTCTGAAGGATTATCTGGACCCATGGCAGTCTGTACTTAGGCCTTAGTGCAGGATGAAAGCTGCATTTGTTGCTCTCATGAATACTGTATGTTTGGCAGAAATTGAATAGGGGAAGGCTACCATTCTTGTCCTTCTAGACCTTTCAGTGGACTTCAGTACTGTCAACCACAGTATTTTTCTGCATTGCCTATGACAGTTGGGTGTCAAAAGCAACATCTTATTATGCTTCCTTTCCTTGCTAATAAAAATGGATGAAGCTAAGTGAAGTTAAGCTAAATGGATGGAGCTTTCCTTGCTAAGTGGTCATACACCATCAGTGGTGGTTGGGAGAAAGTCAGGCTTTCAGGCACTTCACTTTGGGAGTCCTCAAGGCTCAATCTTTTCTCCAATTCTATTTATCATATATATAGTCAAACCATTCCTGGTATATCATTTCAGGGGCAGATGGATGATTTCTTCACTTTTTTTAAAATCCTTTCTTCAGCCCATTTTATGAGCTATCCATGGGCATAACAGGTAGATACTCTAATCCTTGCTGTGGAAGAACAGAATCTCTGTCCCATCCAAATTCCTCTGGACAAAGGTTAAGTGATTGATAGAATGCTTTCTCTAAAAGAATGTAGATTCTGAGCATGATCCATTTATATGTAAGGACTTGATACAGTACATGCCCATTAATTGATATTAATGGGCATGTACTGTATTTACCTGAAAGGAAAACAATCCTAAATTTAAGGTACTCTAAAAAGAAAGGTTAGAGAGAGAAAAATAGGAGGGGAAAGAATCTAAGCTTCCCTTCGGATAAATACATGATATGCCCAGAATGCTGAAATAAGGTATTTATTTTCTACTCTAGTTCCCCATTCTCCTTGTGCTACAAAACTCCATGTGATATAGTTTTGGTAGTGGTCAGCTATATGGTTCCATTCTACTTATAAAATTAAATGCTTAAAAAAAAGTAAATGTTGCATTTCCTCTACCTCTAATCTGCAGGATTTTGGATTTCTCAGGCTTGTTCCCAGTATCCTGACCATCAGTGTAAGTTAGAGTCCTTGAACAGTTCAGGGTAAAGAATAATAGTACTGGTGGGCCTTGTTATTTGCAGGGGTTACTTTCCAGCATTTAACCACAGATAATTAAATCATGGATAACTAGACACCAAGCCTATGGGAACAGGACTACGGTAAGATCAAAATAAAGAAGCTGTTAAATATTTACTCTCTTTCTCCTCTTCAAAGCTGTGGAAAGCATTTGGTGTCACTTTCTAAAGAAGAAGAGATGATTGCAGCTTTCTGCTTGAGTACATCCATAACCACCATGGCTAATTGTTTCCATTGTTAACTATTTTGCACATCTACTACCAACCCAGTTATCTCCCATCCTATATCTGTGCATGTGATTACTTTTTCTCCAAAAGAAGAAAAAGTAAAGTCTCTGCTAAATTCCATTCTGTTGCTTTCAGCACATTTCTCAAAACAAATTATTTTGAATTGATAATCAGTTATCCAACCCAGTTCTGTATTGTCTGCAAATTTGGTAAATATTCCCTCCACCTCATCTTCCAAATCATTAATGAAAGATTAAAGATCTGGAATTGTTCTTTGGCACCCCACTTGATACCTCTTTTCAGTTTGATGTTGAAATGACCAAACTCTTCATGTATGGTTATAGACTTAGCTTTTTATCCACTTGAACTACATTCCACCCAGCTCCCTCTTAACTAGCTTGCTAATCAATATGTTTTAACAACCTGGCAACTCAAACCAATTATTCCATTATTAGAAGAATGAAAACATGAGTAGCATTGATTCCTGTATTTATATGAAGTTGCTTCTCAAATCCTCCATTAATTCATTTATAGTAGCACCTAATATGAGACAAACTCTTACAGAAGAGAGAAAGGATATGCTCCAGTCAACTTTATTGTTATTTAGATAAGCATACTTTGTGGTGCTCTTTTCTAAATCTTTGCTTAATGACTTTTACCCTGAGAAGCAGAAGAAACTAAATCATCTTCATTTGATTACAGTATCTGTGTATCAGTGTATTTATGGCAAAAATGATGAAAGAAGGCTATCATATTTCTGATTTCCAATATATTCTCAGGAAACGGCAAACAAGATTTCCTAAAGAAAACATATTTCTGTGACTGAAATACAAAAAACTCCTGATATAATCCTTTACAGAAAAGGTGACAGGGACCAAGATAAGCCAATAGAAACTAGGGACCAATCCTGGCTTTAAATGCCACTAATTCTATTTCATTCTGCCACTGATTGGTTCCAAGGACTGTGACCACGCATTAGGAGCAATTATAGGTAACATCACATGTAATCATTTGAAATATTACTACCATTTTTTTTTAATGCTGATCTGTTTGGGGGTTAATTTTATTTTCTTGGTTTTCTCTGTATGGAATTGAGGAGACCTTAGGTTGGTTTATACAAACAAATTTAACATGCATTTTCCAAATTATGCATCTTTAGGGATCTAACATCTTTTAATAAACGTTCAGTAAAGCCATGTTCAAAACCATGTTCATGTTAAGTATCAAATTATTGGTATCAAATTCCATGGAATGAAAGATGAAGCAGAAGATTTGGGATAAATTTTGAGGCAGGCAAAATTCACAAAATGTTCACATACTTTACTGATTTTTCATCAAGAGTGGAGAAGGCTTAAAACATCTTATCAGAAGTAGTAACACTGCTGGAGATTTTTCCTATTAAATTTGTCTTCTCAGAGCTTACCTTGAAACCTTGAAGATTACCTTGGTATTACATGAAAATACATCTAAAATAAAGGCCAAGTATAAATCAAATAAATAAAAAATGGCTTAGAATTAGTGTAGAATGAGCTGACACATTTGATCAAGCATTTTTGCAGTACTCTTAAATCAATCGAATTTCACCCTTCCATCTTCCTTTTGTCATTAGTCATCAAAGAGAATAAAAATGGTTTAACACCCAACTCATATGGGCAGCAAGAATGAAGGGAAAAAAAAATAACATGGAGTCAGAACACAATTAAGGTTTGCAATGCCCGAAGATCTATCAGACTGGTGAATAATTTTCATAGGACAGGAGACCAATAAACAGCCTAAAAGTCACAGTATGGCTTCCTTCAGAGCTGTAGCAGAAATATATTTTGTCAACAAACCAGCTGATTGGGAATTTTAACAGTTCAGGCCAACAAATCTGAGAGACACAAGACTGGAAAAATCTAGCTAACCATACTCTGGCAACTTTCCAAACTAGGAAAAGCAATGGTAGCATTAAAAGATCTTGTTGCCCCAGGTAGAATTCAATGGAAGCCAAATCATTTTCAGTAAGATCAGTTCATAATCCCACTGATATGACAAAAGTATTTATAAATTAAAGATATAGCAATGATAATAAGCCAATAAAATAATAGAATATTGTCCATATACTGCTACTTTTTTCTGTTGATTACACAAGTCAATTCAAAACTTTATGACCATGGTATTAACATAAATTAATTTTATGTTAATTTATACATTTATGTTGGTATTTACTGTAAGATGACATTTATTTTTACCATGAATAGTCTACTAAGCAGTTAACACCAGACACAAACCAGTAAATAAAATTATCACAGCTACTACTACTTGATATTTTAAATATTTTTATTGGCTTATAAATGATTTATTGAATGTTCTTAACAAAATTTATAGTAAATAGTTCTAGCTTTTAAAACAAATGTGTGTTTGAATATGTTTTGGTGTACTGTGTATATTTTATTATTAACTGTAAACAGGTTAAGTAATAGCTAATGATCAAATAGAAATGTTCCTGTGCTTTGCTACTAAGCAATTCTGCAAAGTAAAAATGGTTTTCACTGAAAGGTAAATTGCACAAATGGTATTGCAGTGCAAGCATTTATTAATGGAAGGTGGGGGGATTAAAAGATTGGCTTTTTAAAAGATTTTATAGTCAGTAGGCTTCAAAAGAAATACACACACACCACAAAAATAAAAAAGATTTTAATTTACCAATAAATAAAACTCAAATAGGTAAATATTTCCATAAGTTTGTGGTTTGCAAATACAAACAGAAGTTACTGTTTCCTCTAAGGGGAAGGTAACTTTTTGATCAGTTGAGAATACATAACAATTTTAATTCCTTTTATTTATATATATTTACTTTTCCTGAAGTCATCTGAAATGGCATACTTTTGCTTTGCTTATTTCTGCAAATCCATTATAATATCACAAATCACCACTAAATAAAGCATGGCTGCTTATATACTGTATGTCTATGTGTGAGATGAAAGGATTTATTACATCTGCACAATAGATGCATACAAGAATACAGGATTGTGTGTAAAAGTACTTGTAATCCTGGATCTCAGTTGTTTGGATGTGTTGGCAACTGGACTGGGAAGGGGGGAAAAATGAATCCATTTATTTATTGCATTCAATTTTATTTGGCTAGTTACCAACACATAAAATATATACATATAACTTCTGAGTTATAAAATCCAGAAATATTGAAATGTCAAGATTTCACAGAGACCCTTATTGGAGCATCTTCCATCATTTCCTTCTCCAAGGAATGGAATACATGTTGCCAGATGGAAGGGGGTGTGGATTTGAAGTGTGAAGTGGTTTATTATGGCTATGGAGGACATCAAGGACACGGGGTCGAGATATGCCAGGAATACCATCTGGATGGGAGGGAGGGTGACATGGTTTCATGGGAAAGGGGACTAAGTAAGAGAATGTAGTTTTAAGTTAGGTTTGAGTGGGAAATCTTTATTCACAGCTTGCCTTCTGTACGGTTCATTACGCTTCATTAAAACAGTTAAAGGAATCCCAGCCTCCTAACTGTGATTGTGTGAATGCTTGAATGATCAGGTGCTGACAGATACACATGAAGCTATTGATGATCCCTCACCCTGTGCTACTGGATTACCTCTTGCAGAATTTTCACATAGATGTTAAACCATAATAGAAACAGGACCAAGTCCTGTGGTGCTCCATAACAGAAAGGCTGAGTGCTTAACCCAGTGTTTCTCCAACTTGGTGGCTTTAAGATGTGTGGACTTCAACTCCTAGAGTTCCCCAGCCAGCATGGTTGAGAAACACTGGCTTAACCTCTCCCTACCCACCTCCACTGTGTCCTTTTTCAGGTCCAGACTCTCTCACACACAGTTGCTAGATGAGAATAGTAATTTACTGAAGGCCAAGCAGATAACAGCAGTCAAGGGAAAGGATATAAATCAAAACAAAGTCTCTAGGAAAGAAAGCTTTACTGGGTAGTTTCACTTTCAACAGAAGAGTAGTCAAATCCAACCTGAAGTTCACAGAATCAAGTCAGGCTTGTCAGCCAGTCCAAAGATCAGGGTTTCAGTAATCACAAGCAGAATCACAGGAATGACACATCAGAGTAGGAGATCAGCTGGTTGTTTCCAATGGAGAAATATGGGTCAGGGCTGCCTATTAAATCATGCTGCAGCCAGCTACAGTAACTTTAATTAAGATACTCCCTTGCTTGGCAAGGAGCTTCACTGAGCATCTTTGTTCTGCTCTCTGCTCTATTCACTGAGTCTGAGGGCTTGGGGGCCGTAACTCATTATCTGACTGCTCCAGCTGTTTTGATGGTGCTTGTATTTGATCAGCATCAGGTGATTCTTGGTTTGATGTCTCCTGAGGCTGACACTCCACAGGTTCAGCAGCTTCTTCAGAGGCAGAGGCAGAGTCCTAGGCCATGAATGACACACTGACTGGAACCAGCCATTCTGGAAGAACTAAACATTACCTAAAGGTTTTAATGAGAAAGCTTTCCTTCTTGGGTAGGGTTGGGTTGATCAAAGATAGAATACAAAGTTGTCTTGAGTGCAAATGGTCATGTGAGTGGGAAAAGGTAGGGGATCTTTGTGCAGTGCCTTTCTTCCAAAAACACAGTGTATACACAGGATGGCTAGGAAACCTTCCAGAGAAATGTGGAAAATGGCACTGAATGTAGCCAAGCCAAAAAGGAATCAGAGCTGCCTCTTTCTTGAAGTTATTTTTTTTGCTGGATACTGAGTCCCTGCTTCTGCTGAGATAACTCTTATGTACATAGAAGGAATACTCTGAATTCAGTAGTATATCCTTTTTATTCTGGATAATTATAAGCAAGTGTGTGTGCTTTTCCCCCTGTATTATTCTTAAAAAGAAGAAATCAGCATGACTATTGGCTTAAAGAAGTAGAGGGAAGTGAGGTCACAGGATTGCCTGCAACTCAGGCATTTTTTTATAGCATCAAGGATCTATTCTATCAGTGAACATTGGTTTCTTATCTTTTTGAAACATGAAACACATGCATCATAATTGCATTAGTTCAGCTTTTCATTCCCTCCGCAACCCTTTGACTCTTGCTAACCCAAAATAGTAACAAAGGACAATAACACTGCCTCCTATTTAAAAAAAAAAATCACAGCACAATACACAATACTTCTGGAAAACCTTTCTTTTCAATTAGAGAAAAACAAACCTTTAATGGGAGACCATTCCAGAAGGTTAGCCCCATTACAGAAAATAACAGCTTCTGTCTGCTTAATCTTCCCAAAATAGGGGATAACCAGCTGATTCATCCAGCATGGAGTATAGTCTCCTGCCATAAAAAGTGGACCCTGAATTAAGATAATATTAAGAAAATAATATATTACACACTATGACTTCAGTATCAAAAGTCCATCAGTATCAACACAAGTCAAGACACCCTTTTGCATTGTAAAATAATATTGCACATTATCACTTGGTTTCTAATGTTGATATCCCAAAAGCATAACAGTTGACTATGGAAATAGAACAAATGTTGTCTCAAAACATTGCTGAATTTTTATGTTTATGTTCACAACTTCAAAATTATTTGTTATTTACTAAACAGATGGAAAATATTCACTGCTGCATATTTCAAATTTTGGAGCTCTTCAAATTCCTCAAACAGAAAAGTAAAGCCCAAGATAAGATAGTCACAATCTTTCCATACATACAAGAAACAATTGTGTAATACAGTATAGTCCATTTAGTTTTGCAAAGTTTCAATACATCATCTAATAGGGTTAATTTGAGAAATTTAACAAGTGGCAGAGGTGTCCACGGGACACAATGCTTTTGTCAAAATGATGAAAGCAGTATTGTGCTGTTGCAGAGCAAGCTTTGCCCCTTTGTATGTATGTCACAAAGCACATTCAAAAGGGGCAGAAGTTGCATTATGTTGGTAGGATGATGCTTTCAACTTTTGAAAGCATCCCTTGCTTGGATCTTGCTTGGATCTTTCTGACAAGTGATTAAAATCTCAGTTTCAGAATGGAACTGTCTTGTTCTTAATGACCTGCTTGGCTTGTTCTGGACCCACCAGTTAGATGAATCCATGTGCTATATGTGCAGTACTATGTAAGAAGCAATTAATGCATTTATCAATAACCAACCGCATAATATTTAGCCTTCATTCCTTTTTTTATTTAGCCTTTATTTATTCTGGTTTGTCAAATTGGGACTTTGCTTTTATTTTATGCTTGAACAATGACAAGTACCAGTACCCTTTTAACTTTTGAGTTTAACTGTGGTTAGTTTTAGTTGGCATTAACAGTCAGAGTGAGTGTGTGTGCATATGGGAGGAGGGGGTGCCTTCCCCTTGGTATCTGAGAAAGTGACTTAAAATAAAAGCAGCCTAAAATTATTTCAGTTTAGAATGACTTAGAGTAGCCCCCAGGGGCCTGTAAATGACACTGAACTTGTCTTCTTCATTGAAACACACTGCTGAGAAGTCAGCAGTAGTGATATGTGCATATTAAAGAACTTGTAAGCTTAAAGACAGCAAGATGGAAAAGAAGAAATAAGTCACTTTCAGGAATATGGTTTTAATGTTTAAATTTATGGCTATCAAGTGATCATTAGAAAATAGGCATTCAATTATCTTCTAAAATAACTACCTATTTAATGCTGTCTCACCAGAAAGAGAGTGTTTCCTCAGGCTATGGCTGTTTGTGCTTAAGATTTACTTATGTTGTATAGGTATTTATAATCTATTGATTTTAACATCACATTCTGAGTGATACAACTGCCACTTCTCTCCAAATTGGTCAGTAAGGAACTTATAAATCAATGCTTCTTATTAAATTGTGGAATTAATTAAATTAGTTATAACATATGGCATACTGGAATTTTGGTATTGTGATAGTGATGCTAAACCACTACAAAACCTGTTCATTGAAGAAATATAAATTTGTTTGTTTGTTTAAAATTCTTGTATCCTTAAAACCAGGATTTTGGGCAGCTCACAACCATAAGATAAAGACAATATCATACAAAAAATAAAAACAAGAAAAATGAAAATAGAAACAGAAAAACCTGGTGCCAGAACCAAAGTCCCTTGATGCAACCCACAACACTCTCTTCTAACTCCAACTTATGCTCAAAAGTCAAAGTAATATTTGGGACGTTCTTATTATACCCATGTGTTTGCCCTAATTCGTGCTCTGAGCATTGTGTGTTTTGTTGGGTCTATACTCTGCTGTACTTGACCTAGTATTCAATTTGTTGAATACTTTTTTCCATGCAAACTATATTTAATGTATTATTATTATATATTATATTATATTATATTATATTATATTATATTATATTATATATTATAATATTTTGTATTATAGTCTTACATTGTTTCCTTCTAGATTAATCATTGTTATATGATTCTCAGTGGTGAGTGCTTATACTTAGACATTCATAAAAGAAACATTTTGGTAAAATATTCTTGTATATGTCATAACTGTCTTTAGATATTGCTCAGAAATTATTTACTAGGAAACCATTATATGCAATATTGGAGAAAAGGGGAAAAATCCTTTGGCGCTTTGGAATTCACAAGTTGTGTTAAAGGTTTTTAACAAACAGGAGCCATTTAAGAGACATTTCAACTAATATTTCACCATCACATTTATAAATCTGAATATGGATTCCTCACATACATTATGTTGCCTGGATAATTAATATGCAAGTCCAATGCTTCAGTGCTAGTTCAAATAAGTGCCTAAAACAGGGTTGTGCTATGTAAAGAAATATTGTTTAATGTATTGTGATTTGAAATCACGCTGTGCTTAATAGACCTTAATGTTTGTGATTGCAGCTTTAATATTATTGTGAACAATTTCTAGGACAGCAAGTCTTTCAGTAACCAACATTTCTGGATTTTTCAGTGGTATTATTTATGTAGCTTCTATTACAGAGTCAGGCTAAGGATTCTGTAAAAATAAGACACGTAAGTTATTAGACTATAATTCTAATTACTCAGGAAGGCAGCAGTATTGTATGCACTTCAAAACTGAGCTAATGCATTACTTTGGTGATTATGGAAGAACCTGTATTTTGCTATGGGCTGTGTTGACCCTATTTCCACTAAATCAATTTTATGAAATGCCTTCCTGCACAACAAACAACTAAAAATGTATTGATGTTGCCATTGCAGCTTGGGCACAAGAAAACCTATTTTCACCAAGGAATAGGGCTCTTGTTTTGCATTTGCAGATAATTTGAATTCCCCAAAGCAATATGATAATATCAAAGGGGGAGGTTTAATTATTTTCATTTGCACTCTCTCTTCAATTAGAATCACTTTAATTTTTGAATAGGCAAAGACACCACAGCCTGTTCACTTAACACATTATGTGAAGAGTCTGTAGTGATGCTTTTCAGAGTTTTATTAGGAACAGAACAACATGGAGTATACTGATTAAACTGATTATTAGTTTCTTCTTTCACACAAAGAGATCTTACATCATCCTCATCTAGAACTCTGTATCAGTAACGTAGTATAGTAATGCCAAGATACTGCTTTCCACACTTGCCTATGCATTCTAGAAATTTCCGTTCTTGATTATGCCTCTGATGTTCTACTGATTTGCACACCAAATTATTGGCTCTGGGTTTTATACTTGTTGGATTACTTTCATGATGCAAAAGGGAAAAAAAAATACTTTAGACAGAAGGCTACTTCTTTGAGGATGATTGTGGCACATACGATATAAAGTTCTGATATCCACAGCCTGATACAGGTTCTGTCTATATCATAAGCTGCACACAACCAATTCAATAGAATCAATATGAAAACTCAATGCAAATGAATATTCATGTCACATACCTGCTGACTCATGGCTTAATTGTGTCATCTACCAGATACTTGTTCCTAACTGGAGCTTAAAGGAAGTACAGAAAGGAGGGGAAAAACATCCTGGAATGACATCCATTGTCCTTTTCTTACTTTCTCCTAATGTATGTGATAACTTAAAGGTGGAAATCCCATTGTCCCCATTATAAGAATGTATCACTATTGTGACACTGGCAGAAAAAGAATAGTAAAAGATTCAAGTCTACCAGACTGCCTGTGAAACAACAAAAAAAACGAGTTAAATACTTAGGACTATAAGATAGGAGGCAATAATATCTTGATATATTTCAAGACAATTACAACAAATTATGGAACAAAATAGAACAAGATCTCAAATGGTGAAAAAGTGTAAAATTTTCTGACTGCGACTTATTGACACAATAAAAATGAATATCAATCAAAGCAAATATTTGTAGCTCAGGGTTGAACTGTGGAGTCCTTGGTGCTCTCTGAGCCTTGTGGTTTTCTTGCAGATGTTTCATTGCCAGACTAGGCAACATCTTCAGTGCAAACAGCTTCAACAACAGCTTCAACAGTTTGCACTGAAGATGTTGCCTAGTCTGGCAATGAAACGTCTGCAAGAAAACCACAAGGCTCAGAGAGCACCAAGGACTCCACAAAAATGAATATCTTACCTAAAATGAACTTTTTATTTCTAATGACACAAATTCCAATTTCAAATAAAAGTTTTCAGGATTGGCAAAGAACAATTAACCCAGATTCATATGGAGTAGGGAAAAAAACAGGAAGATTCAAAATTTTATGAGACTCAAAAGAAAGAGGAAGACTTGTTTTCCCTAATCTTAAAGTATACTGTTGAGCAAGTTGTTTATAATGGAAAACCAAATGGCTAAATTGCCCAAATAGCAGAATATCAATTTTAGAATAAGACGGCTTAGTCAATGGACTTAACTGGTATTTATGATATAAAGAAACGTAACATAACAGAGATTGAATTATAAGACAAAGTCTGCTAAAAATTAGAAACCTTCAGAGAATAAGGATAACTTGAGAATTTTCATCATCAGCCTCACCCTTGCATGCTTTTATTTCAAGGATAATTACAGTAAGAAATATTTAATCACACATGCCAATATGTATATCCAGATTCAGAAAACAGATTAAAGACACAGCAAGAATTTCTTAAAGAAGGAAGAAACTTACCATCATTATTGTACTTACAAATTACTGGAAGAATAATAAGTGATCTCAATAAAAGAGGAGGCACCTTCAGAAAGGTAACAGAATTGAAATATTTATACAGAGCCATGATTATCTATTGGGATGTATCTATAAATTGTTGTTGAAATATGATAGAGACAGCATGAATTAAAAATTGCATGATAAAATGGATATAAAATTTCAAAGAAGTAATTATTATGGAACAAAGGGAAGAGCTATGGAAAAATCAATGCAATTCAAGCTACAGTTTGAGGGAGAATTGATACAAAATGTTTTATAGATGGTATATAATCCTATCAATGGCTAACAGGATGGACAGATCATAGAATAAAAAGTGCTGGAAATGTCATGATGAAGAAGGAACATTCTACCATATGTGGTAGTTATGTGGGAACAAAATCTCTTACCATACTGGAAGAGAAAACATTCAGAATTTTTTTAAAAAATAAAATATTAATTGAACCCACAAATATTTTTATTAGGAATAATTCCAGAGACATAAAAAATGAAAAGTATAATAAGCTACCAAGAAACATGCTGATAGTGGCAAGAATTAATTTGGCACAACATTGGAAAAGTAGAACTCTGCTATCAATTCAAGAATAGGAAACCAAAATTTGAGAATACACAACAATGGAAAAACTGACTGAATATATTCATCACAGAAATTTAACTAAATTCAAGCAGGAATGGCTCCCTTACATACGATACATCACACCGCAAGGCAGAATTAGACGTCTATAATATGGTTTTAAAGAAAAAGTGTTAAAAGATTAATTTTAAAAATCACATGAAATGAATGAAATAAATATAAGCAACAACCTCCAATATTTAAAGAAAAGTACATTAGCAGCTAGTAACAATGGAAGGGAAGGGACAATGAGCTATTGAAAGTTTCTCCTTGTGAATTTTTTGTTTGTTTTACTTTTTTTTTTTTTACTTTGTTTCAATATCTCATTTTTTCTGTATACATACTTTCCTATCAGCTTGAGGAATGTATAGTGACTATATGTTTCTAATAAAGTTTCATATTAAATGGGAGGGGGGGGAAGTGTTCCTGGTATCTGCCCAAGTAGGCAGAACAAAGTGAACCAAAAGAGAAGAAGAAATGGAGAACAATAGATGGAATGTCATGCCCTTTGTTGTTACCCAGACATTAAAAAGGACATTGCAGTAGCTGCTGGAGGCAACATTATCAAAGGCCTAAATTCATTCCAAAAAGTTGTAAAAGGTGTGGCTTTTTGGCTCAGGAAAACCAAAAGTGGGTATGAGGAGTTATGATGGAGATGTGGAAAATGATGCATGGTGTTGAAGACAATAATATCACAAATTCAGGCTGGAAAGAGCAGAGCAGGGACTGTTCTGCCAAGATGTGGTCCTTAAAAAGTAGCTGTGAATTCCAACAATGTAAGCACAAGCTCCAATTTTCAATGCTTGGAAAAATTATTAGACAGATTCATAAAGCATAAGGCTTTATTAGTGACTGCTTGTCATGACTGCTACATGCTACTTTCAGGATCAGAACTAATACGAGGACTAGTAGGAAGCATGAGTGGAAGGGAGTGCTGTCATGCTCATGTCATGCTATTTAATAGATATTTAATCACCCACAGAAGAAAATAAGACTTGATAGCCAGGAAACATGGTAATAATGTACTTGTTGGCCTGAAGTTTCAAACTGTCAATTAGATATAGAAAAGTCTTGCTGAAAAAGTGGTGCAGCAAATAGTGAAGATATCATAGCAATACTGGTCCCTTTGAGAAACTGGTGCCAAAATTTCATAGCAGTACATCAAGGAAATCTCAGCCCAATGCACTTGTTGCTTAGATGTAATATAAAAGCAATAAGTAACACTGAGACATTATTTCATCAATAGCAGACACACCTTTTTCTATGAGAACATATAAAATCATTTGTCCATTATTTATCATCTTCAGTCAAGCATGATTTTGTCCATAAGGAGAAGAAAGCAAGTCCCACAACTGTAGTAGCTCTCTAGAAATTACACAAGTTTTGAATTCCTGAAGGAAGCTTATTAGTATCCAATGTTTCTACAAAAAAATGTTTCTTATTAATTAATATTTCTATGACTAATGGGCACCATCTGCTATCAAAAATGTACTTGTTTCACTGGGGCATGGTAGGGATTAGTTATGGTTTACCGATCACTTTGTAAATGTAAAGACCTTATGTACAAGAAGTGTTACTTTTGCAGATCCAACAGAAAGTTGACCTTGAGAGGAGAAAGGATTTGTACATTTCCTAGAGGAACATGTCCAAATTAAGGAAGTCCATAGGAACAACAACAACAACAACAACAGAATTAAAACAAATGTTGCCTAAGAACAAAAAATAATCCCAACTTTCAGCTGCAAGTGATTCTAAAGCACTATCAGTGTTGGAATAGCATTACCGGCAAGGAAGATGTGCCAGAAATACATGAATCAAGATAGACAGATTCTATTAAGGGTTGTAGTGAAATTTCATTAGATTCAAAGTTCAATAAGAACATGAAACTCTAACAAAACAGAATGCTAATCAATTGCTTTCTACTACACATACTTTCTTTGGGTTGATGGAGATGACTATTCTAATCTACTACACATCTAGATGTATAGCAAAGTTATCTGTTATACTTGGCAAGATGAAACTGAACTATCCTAGGGTAAGAACAGACATCTTAGGACAGTTTGTTCCCTAGTACAAGTGAAACAAGACTCATGGCTGTTTAACATCCAAACATGCAATAGCATTTCAGCGACTTCTAGCATTAATGTGTAGCCAAGATGTAAAATACCTCTGCAAATATATATTTTAAAATACATTCAATCTCATGCACTATTGCTTTCTTAAAAAAAATTAAAAGTATTATTCAGTTCATAGCTAGGAGACAGAAGGATCTTTCTAACAGAAATTTCAAAGCAAGACCACAATAGTTGACTTTTTCTATTGACAACATTCTTGTAGACCAACTGAGGACAGTTGGAATTTGCTTAATATTTGTAAATATGGGGGG
The DNA here is from genome assembly GCF_035149785.1 of Candoia aspera. Taxonomy (NCBI): domain Eukaryota; kingdom Metazoa; phylum Chordata; class Lepidosauria; order Squamata; family Candoiidae; genus Candoia; species Candoia aspera. The sequence goes on from NC_086157.1 coordinate 42,577,968, forward strand.
AAAAACATGCAACAGAGAAAGGGAAGAGCAGCAGTGATGAAATAGCAAGATAATTGTTTATTGAAGGTCCTGGGTAAAGTATGGAATCTTTATTTACCATAGATTAATTAGTAGAATGATATCATTAAAATATTTGAGGAGCTGCAATTTAAATATTAGCTACCAAAATCTTGTCAATTAACACTATTTGATATTTTGATATGGGGTAGGTAGTCCTAAGTGTTTAAGAATCTTACCTAAACAATCTTTACAAAATGAAAGTCTAAAACAACTATTTAAAAACTGTTGTGAGAATATATGAAATTAGTTATTTAAGGACATATGTAGGCAGGGAATTAGGAATTGAAATGTCTAGTATAAAAACAGCAGTGTAAGGCCATTTGGCTCACCAAAATGCATGAGTGATTCATATGATGTGGCAAAGTGCTATATTATTTTCCTTTTGGACTTCGTATTTAACTCGTTAATTTTGTTCTGAAGACTCATTGGTGTTAGTAGGTCTTCATCTTCTTTTAAATTATATAGCAAAGGCTTGGAAAGTAAAAAAAAAAAAAGACTGCAGAAATGGATTTTTCATCCTTTTGTGACTGAAAACAATAGATAAGACAAGACTTGAAGCATACTCATTCTCTATCAGTTATACAAGGACCTAAACTAGCAACTATTCTTTTTATATCTGAACAAATATTTAAAATATTTACTTCTCATGACAAATAAATATGGTAGGCAGATACCCGGAAGCATATACAAAATGCATGTGGCTGGTTCATAAGATGCTTGATATACATGTGCAAGGAAAGTCACTTCATTTTGCTGGAAAAAAATCCCCAAAACAAAAGCAAAGTTGTGGTGAGTGCACACACACATTCCAGAGGCAATCAAGAACAGTCTATGAAGCAGCTGCATGAGCCTGGAAAAAGATACAACTGCTTTAGCAAGTCAGAAAGATATTTTGAAGGATTTGCACAGTCAATATTTCCAGAATGGAAGGAAACCTTAAAGATGCAGAAGTCATGGTAGGATTCTTTTTGAAATTGTGTATTAACTGAAGAATATTTATAAGCCATTTGACATGAACTGCTGATGGAAATCAAAGTATGACTTACAGAAAACATCTCATGGGAGAAAGTGACAGAGGGTTCAAAACTGAAGGACATCCAATTCTAAAAGCTAGAACAGCTAAAGGCAACAGCTGAAGAGAGGAGTAATGAATGCATTCAAAGGTTAGCCCTCTGGAGAATAATCATTAATTATTGGGCATGTTTAATTAATCAAAATATCCCCTGGCAAATACAATATCCTTAAGCTTCATAACTGCAAAGCCATATATTTTGGGGATTGATTATGAATAATAATAAAAAAAAAATAGCAGAATTTCAAAAAAAGTGGTACAAGGATGCCAGTCTCTATGCCCTTTTCATGGAAATGAACATGCCATTGTCATTAAAACATGCATACACTATACTGTACTGTACTGTACTATACTATACTATTCTCAGTCGTAATTCTCAAACTACGTAAATGAATTTGTAGTAAAATTTGCTTAAACTATCATCTGCAATAATAGAAAAAAAGTATTTTTTCATTAATACAATATATTTTATAGAATAATGGCTCCTAACATTGAAATATAAACAAGACATTTCTATTTGAATAGGCTTAATATCAGCGATGACATTTTATAATGCATTGTCTCAAGTCATGGAGGATCCGCCTATACACACACACACACACACACACACACAGACAGACCTGCTTCCATTTTTGTTTAATTCATATTTTTGTTTAATTCATATGGAGTCAGTTTGGTATCAGAATTATATTTGCATTGCATAAGAAACTAAGGTGTAGTTTTCTGACATTAATTTATGTTTAAGAAATTAGTAGAACAAAAAATTGATGATTTTAGGCAGAAGCCTATAAGAAAATAAGTAATGCTGTTATTTATTAATAAACTTGTCTCCAATGTGGTGCCCTCTAAATGTCTGATAATATTTACCATTACCATTTCTGGATGCACTTGAATTGAAAAATACAGTGATTTCTCCCCAAACACAACTTTAATATAATCCTGTAATCTCCTGCAGATTTTTTTTTACTGGTATGACATATTAGCAAACAAAGAGAAACCAGCTGAAATTAAATCAGTATGTGTTCTGACAGACTGTTCTAATTGAAATTTTATTAAATTGTTAATTGTGTTAGCACAGCATAATACATTTCAGTGCTGTATGCCATATGTGTTGCTGGATTTTGAAAATAAATAGCCTTAAATAGGTTATTATTTAAATTCAGGAATCACAAATCAACATTGCTTAGAAAGTAGGACACTCTAGAGAAAAAGGGTGATCAAGAGTTGGAGGAAAAGACACTTGATATCTAAACATGCCTAAAGAAAAATAATTCCGAACATCCAGGGTGACAGATGAAACATTAACTGAGGAGAATAGCAATCTATAGCTGGGATATTCAAGATAAAATAATCTAAAATTGCAGTTTAGGACTTAGAATTTGAGACAGTTCAAGCATCTTTTCATTTAGTGAAGATCTGAAATTTCATATTTATCACAATGGGCTCAGCCAAAAAGATAACCCAAATCAGTTCCCTGAGCACACCACTTCACTCTGCCTCTGTCACTTGCATTTATGTTTCCCATGCTTATTGCATTTCTTTGTAGTAATGTAAGAGAAACTGTGAGAAAACAATAGCCAATGTACAAGCAAGACCTATAATCCTGGTTTATCACATCCAATGTCAGTCCTTTGAGGTAGTCCAGACCAGGAAACCAAAACCAAGAATACTGATACTACCTTTCTTGTAAGGTTACAGTAACAGAATCTTGCAAGTCTGAAAGGCTTTTCCCCTCCCCTGCCTTTAGGTTCCAGACAACTAGGGAGGGTCAATTCTGAGACACTTTCTCCACCCCCATTCCTGCTTTGGACTCAGATCTCTCTTATCAGACCATTATCTCGGCAGTGGCTTTTCGTCCTGTCTCTCAAGGTTATTTTCATAGCCCACTACATCTGGGGACTGATATAGTCTACATGGATAAATAGAAAGTTGGAAAGTATTCTGATCTAATGAATTATATAAACTGGTTATATTTATCCAATCAACATGAATGAAAGGGACCCAAGTTTGCTCGGAGAGAAACGTCAATAAATTTAATGCTGAAATAATTATATATTTCACTTATATGGTTAAGCAGGTGACAAAATCATGCTATATCATTTGTCTCTTTCCATTTATATAAAATAAACACAGGACTTCCAGTCTTTGTACGGAAATTATTTAACCTGAAATGAAAGGCAGAGTGAGGGAGGGAGACTCTTGGAGAGCCACTGTGCAATTATGGCCACTGCCTTTGACTGAATATTAATGCAGCTGGTTATTTGAATGGAATTGGCTTTGTTAAGCTTATTGGAGCCAGCCCTTTTCCCTTACAGTGTTCCATAATATGCATTAAGTTGCTTTATACACATCAAAATATAATCTAAGGACAATCCCCTTTGTCTTCCTTTTCCAAGTACAATAAAATACTATAGATATTTATATACATAATCCAGATGCAGAACAGAGCCAAGAAGCAGGATTAGATAGTCTGCAGATAGTTAACCAAAATTGGTTTCCTTCTCCTCCTCCCCCCTTTATTTTGTAGACTGCTAGCAGGATGTCTCATTTACTGACAGTTTTTGTGATTCAGAAGCCATCTCATATGCAACCTGAAACAACCAAATGAAGCTATTTCTTTCATTTAAAATATGCAACACTATCACTGGCATTGTTATATCACCAGAAGCTTAGCAGCACTTCTACAGCCTTTGCATAATCTATTGTCAGGGGTGGCGGAGGGGAGACAATGTTTGCAGTGCTCCTTGCTCCCACCTCCTGTGCCTGTATTCAGGATCTGTATTCATATGCAACCAGGACTTTACTATATCTGTATCCAGTCTTCTCTGGCTACCAATACTGAGATTTATATGATATTTCTGGAACTTCCAAAGTAATTTTTTTAAAATAACCAATCTGCTGTCACTGGCTCTCTTAATATCCTACCTCCAAACAGGGCTTCTGGAGTACATTTTCAGAGTGATGTCATGGCATTTGCAACCACTTGGATGGATTTCTGGAAACAGATGGCCATAGAGATGCTGCATGCAGGGGTACTGGTTGACTGTAGTTTTTAAAATACATGCGATCTTCCATCACTGCTACCTGTGCTTCCCCTCCCACCCCTAGAAACAGCCCATCAGAACATATATACATAAATGCATACATGTAATGTGTTTTTTTCTTTTAATCCATTCAGTCATGTCTGATTCTCAAAGACTGCCTGAACAAGTCCCTGTAGGTTTTTTGGCAAGGTTTTCCAGAAGTGGTTTGCCATTGCCTCCTTCCTAGGGCTGAGAGAAAGTGACTGGACCAAGGTCACCCAGCTGCCTTTGTACCTAAGGCAGAACTAGAACTCATGGTTTCCTGGTTTCTAGCTTGATGCCTTAACCACTACATCAAACTGGCTCTTAACGTATATTTGCATTGGTGTTATTTCAATATATCCCATCTATGTCCAACAAAACTGTGAGCATATTTCAGAGTAACTTATTTTCTAATATGCATGTTAGAACTGTATTCTATCATTACTTAATCTTCTATCTTCACAGTATCCAATCTGTTCTCTAATTGTTGATTTAATTGATCAGGTGTACTATTTTATTGGCCAAATCGTAATAAATGTACAAATAACTTTAAAGGCAGAACATTATCAAAGAAAGCTGATGGAAGACTTAATTGTTCATTGTTCCTTTCATGCTTCTTTCCACTTCTGTTCAGGATAACCTGTCCAGTCATTTTATTTATGGATGAAAATGTTTATACACAATGCTGGAACTAGAAAAAAATGCATCATTGGAATCAAGATATGGAGCCACTATTCAAGCTTTATTTAAATTTGTTGCAAAGTTACAATCAGATTATTTGCACTTTGGTATATGCTTGTTCCTATATGACCTCAAAAATCTTTCATAGTACACATAACTTCAGTTAGTTAGGAAGCATTTGGGCTTTACTTTTGAGCAACTATCAAGTAATGTAACAAGTGTCCCTTTGAATCTATACACTTAAAGTTATCTTTATTATTGCTTATGGCTATTTAAAATGGGAATATTTCAAGTCAGAGTTTAATATTCCCCTAAGAGACCGCTTCCCCATTTCATCAGCCCGCTCCACTTGATCATGCAGAGTGGGCATGCGACGGACCCCGTCGATAAGAGAATTTCATCTGGCGGGGTCCAGGAGGTGGGCCTTCTCTGCAGTAGCACCCGCCCTCTGGAACATCTTGCCCCCAGAGGTAAGATTAGCCCCATCGCTCCTAGCCTTCTGGAGTAAGTTGAAGACCTGGCTCTGCCACCGGGCTTGGGGCAGGGAGGAGAATAGTCATACTTGGGGCTAGCTAGTACCTTGAAGTGCCCCTCCTATACAACAACTGAATGAGACCATAGCCATCTGGATTTTATTATATTTGGTAGCTCTGCAAAATTGTTTTATAATGTGTTTTATATTGAAATTTTATTGTGTATTTATTGTTTTATATTGTAAACCGCCCAGAGTTCCTCTGCTCAGAGCAGATGGGCGGTGATAAATTTGACAAATAAATAAATAAATAAATAAATAAATAAATATTCACCTTCTCATTTTTTTTCTTTTTCCTTTATCTTCTTCTTTTAATCTGCACACCAGTCTTGCTTTCCAGATTAAATTTGCCCTTGTTACCTTTTAGGTCTGTTTATATTGATAGCATTATTTTTCTTTACTGCTGTTTTGCAATATAATAATTTATAATTGTCTGCAAACACTATTGATGGGATGCTCACATGGCCTTCCAATTCATTAGTAAAGATGTTAAATGCAATTGAGCCTAACTTGAAGCTCTGCAGTACCGCAATGCATTTATTTCAAATGTAAATGTTTAGCATACAACAGAAGAAAAGAGAATTTCAAGTATCCTGAACAATTATGTACCCAATAAGAAATGCTGGTCAATGATATTTCACACAAAAAAGTATTTTTTAAGAGCTACTAGTTATGTTCTGCACATTAAACATTATAATCGTTGTCATATTAAAAAGCAATAGAATTTTCAGGGACTATAAGATTTTCATTTTCCTATATGCTGAAAGCACCTGGTAGTATAAGATTATTTCTACCATGCAAATCATCTAGTTGCCCCTAGCATTAATATTCTGAGCTGCTACAGACTACTTTTTTCACCCCTCCCAAACAACCTTCCTGTTAATTATTAAGTGTAGGCAAGACACTTATACTTTAAGACAGCCCACAGATACACAGGAACTAATTTTGTCACACACTTGAGGGCACAGCCAGTTGCATGGATTTTCCCAATGACTTTATGGAAAAGTCCTATACAATCTCTCTCTTCCAGATGGGAGAGAGATCCATAGAGGCCTCTATGGGTTTAACAATCCCCTTAGGAGAAAATACTGTTCAGAGAGATTTTGTTTATAGAAATGGGTAGAAAGTTTTTATTAAATTTATCTTTGAATAGGTCTACAGGGTAATCTAACTAAGAGACTGAGGACAGAATTAATGAAATACTCTACACAGAGTGCATAGTTAAGCTTCAGAATACAATACAGAAGCTAGATCCTGAATTTTGCAGGGTGATTCCCAAAAGATCTCCCAAATGGGAAATCTTTCAGATCCATTGTAATTTATTTCAAACAAGCCTGCTACAAAATGTTCCTCCAGTGGGTGTGTGTTTATGTGTGTGGCTAAGGGGCTATTTCCTTCCCTTTTAGGGGATCTAGTAAAATATATATAAATATTAAATGTCTAGGTACGACAGAGCTTATATGAGCTTCTTTAACTTGTATATTTCACAAACAATATATAGACAAATGAAGACAGATATAGGAATAACTTTAAGCAACACTAACATTTTGAAAACAATACCATGAATCTCTCATGTTCTACACCTTAGTTGCTTGCTCAGAACTAGCACATTGTACATAACAGATTGAGCAGACTTTTTAATCGTGCAATATATTTCAAAAGCACAGTATATGCCTAAACAAACCTGTTGTCCCCCTTCCCTTGGCAACCTGTGTGCAGCCCAGCTGCCTCTACATAGTTGCATGTAGCAGCTTTTCTCTTACTCTCTTTCTAGCTGCTTGATCCCTTCTTCATGTTTCAGATTCCCAATCTACTTTTCATCCTTTATGAACTTCTAGACATGATCCTCCCTGCAGCTGATTCACTGGGAAATTTCTTCACATATCAAATCACCTTCCCCTCTTTCTCTTTGTTGCTTGAGATTCCAACTAGCTCTTCTAATTTTTGCCCCAGCTGACCCTCTCTCCTTGTTAGTAAGGAAGAAGAATCACAGCTGGACAAAATCCTGCTTACTTACAAGTGGTCTTTCTGACTTTTGTAAACCTTTGTCTCTCAAAATTTTATCCTTAGGCTACCTCTTTCTATATCAACCTTTTCTTTTTCTCTTTCTTTTGCCTAACCATTACTTCCCAGGTTAGACTCATCTGCTGCCCTCTTTTTCAACCCCGCTCCCCCAGTAGATTTGCATCAGTAAATCAGTTTAAGGTGGCATATCCTTTGCCCAAGATTATACTTTTATACCATTCCATATAAGCTTTCTCTAGTTCATGCAGTTCAGGTCTTGACACTCCTTTTTCCCCCTTCCCACATGGGTGTTAATGAGTCCATTATTGAAAGGATTCCTACTGCCAAAATTTTATAATGACCTAAGTGTAGAAGGATTGAGGAGTCAGATTTGTACTCTGTGCTGCTGAGAAGTAAAAGCCTGGCAATTTAGTTGAGTGTTCATAGCATTAACTTTGGGACTGCCTTTATTTTTCCAAATGAAAGTATATCACATTGACAATAAAGGTGCATTATTGTTAGAGCTATGATTTTTCCAGCAGTAACATTCATGAAATCTGGATCATCTGAAAACTGAACAAAGAAACATTGATGAATTGAATTATGGTGTTGGAAAAATGGTTGAGAATACTTTAAATCACAAGAAAAATAAATCATGTGGTACTAAATGAAGTAAAACCAGACTGCTCTCTGGAAGTGCTTATCATGAAGCTAAAGCTAAAATGTTGTAGACCCAAAATGTGAAAGCAAGAGTCATTGAAGACCCTGATGTTTGGAAAAATCAAAGGCCATTGAAAACAGTCTGATAAAAGGCAAGATGGATAGATTCTTGCAAGAAACAACAATATGCAAACAAAAGAGTGTGTGCATGTATGCATGTGCACATGTATACATGCCATCTCAACTTACTATCCAGTACTGCCTGCAATAAGCTAAATATTTCCTCAATTTTGCTTTCCAGTATAGTGTACTTTGGATTCTTTTCCTTTTTACAAGATTTACAATGACTCCATTAATGCAAGGAGTATAGCAAACAATCCATTTTTCCTCATTAATAAGAGACAAGGTATGCTCAGAAGACATGTGTATTGGCAGACTGCTATGGTCCCACAAGTCTAGAAGCTTTGCTCCTGAACAAATTTGTATTCTCTGTTGTTGAGAAGTAAAAGTCCTTCTATTTACTTGAGTATTCATACCTTTAACTTAAAGGTTGTTCTTTTCCAAAAAGGTGAAAACAAACAGAAGGCTAGACACTAAGCTAAGTGGGTGGAAAATAAAGAAATATGGGGGACATGCTCTTCATCCCATAGCTAGTCCCAGTGTATTTTAAGGGCAGACACCATCAGCAGGATAGTGCTGTAACTGCCAAACTGAAAGCACATTCCAAATGCTGAGGTCACTTACCTTAGAAGCTTTGTTACTGGACAAAGGTGTATGCGGTGCTGCTGGGAGAAAAAGCCCATACATTTACTTGAGTATTCATACCCTTTACTATGGGATTGCCCCTCTTCTCTAAAGGTATGGGGGTATCTTTTCTGCATGATGGCATTTTCCGTAGAAATAATTTCACACCACAGGGCATATTCAAAGGTAGTGGTGTTCACCCAGATCAACTTTCATTCAGTTTGAAATCATAATCACCAAGACCAAGGGAAGGTCTAAGTCAGAATACCTAGGGAAACAGTCAATAAACCACAACAGCGAGTCAAAGAAACCTTTAATCTCTGCTATGAAAATTCTGAACTGATTATTGATAGGATCATGAACTCACATGAGCTCCTGTGTAAATGGAGTTCACTTAATATCTTCAGCTGAGATGAACTGAAGGGAGACAAGCAAATAACTGCTTTGTTTCAAGGCTACTGCATGTAACAACATTGACAGAATCTTCAAGGCTTTCTCCCATGGGGAAGCTTTTTTGTGAAAAGGAACCCAGTGTGGTCATCTTTACATTTAATTTAACCACAATAATAAAAGAATAATTGCCAATCTAACCACAAGAAACAGGCACAATAATGATTCTCTTGAGACAAATAACAGGGAAAAAGCAAGTTAATTATCATTTTGTGGCAATTTCAGCTAAACTGTACTCCCGAGTGAAGAGTGTTTTTATAGGTTTAATCATGCAATCATAAATAATCAGTCATATTTTTTGTTGTCCTCAATTGTTTCATTGTGCTACATAAGAATGGAACAAACAACATAAATCCTTTTGAATATGAACTAGGATTTTCAGAGTCACAGTAGGTAGTAGCACCAAGCTTGGCTGATCTTGAAAAAGTAAGCAGGTTAATATATTGATGGCAGATGACCCAAAAATCCCATTGTTAAAGAAAGTAGAGGGAAAAAAATAATTCTGGAATAAGATAGTGGCAAACTTTCTTACTTCTGTTCTGTTGCAAAGAAAACTGCAGAGGTGTCTCCATGTAGTCACCACAAGTACTTTGCTACCACACTCCTACCCTGTCATCCTCTGTTTCGGCTACTGCCACGTGCTGCATATGGCCTTGCCTTTGGACCACTCAGAGACTGAAGTTGCGTGAAAGTCCAGCGGGCTGTGTTTTTCCATTGGAGGAACTTTTGCTGCCTTTCAGCTCCTGAGCTTCAGGTCCTGTAAGAGAAAGCTTAATGGCTTTCATAGCTCCCTCTCAGGAACTTGAAAAACCAAAAATAAAAACCAAGCAACTGTGAATTGACAAAAGTTTCCTTCTTTGCGGTGAGAAAGTATCAGGCTACTGGGCTTTCTTTTCATTTCCAGTAGGAGATAAAGGGGTTTTGCTGCATGATCTAGAGCAACTTGAGGAGATACCATGTTTTTGCTTCTTGTTGTCAGTGATTCAGTCATCTGGGGTTTGCAAGTTACAGGTAGTCTTTGTTTAGCAACTGGCTCGTTTAGTGACTGTTCACAGTTACGGTGGTGATGAAAAAGTAACTTTGTGATCAATCCTCACATTTATGACCTTTGTGGGCATATAAAGCAAAGAAAAGCTGAAGTAAGATAATAAGCACAGTTGCAGTTTCACTTAGTGACCACTTCACTTAACAACCAAATTGCCAGCCCCAGTTGTGGTTGCTAAATGAGGACTACCTGTATGCATTCAGAAGTAAGAAGCATTAGCACTGGACTAAAGTCTCACCAAGAAACAATGAGTCTTTAAGCTGCTATATTTTTCAATCAGTAGTTAAATCACCTAGGCAGATAATTCAGATAAACACCTTACTAACAAAAGCCTACATTTTGTGGTTTATTCCTGATAATTAGGTTCCAGTAAATATAGTAATAATTATGTTAATTATTTAGCTTATATAACATTCATGCATACATACTGTATGTCTGATCCAAAAATAAAAGCCTGTCAAAATCTGTGGAAAGAAGCATGCATAAAAGTGATAAAAAAGAGAAAGAAAAGAGAAAGTAAACAGATGCAGTATGCTGGCTGACCTTATATAAAGCATGACAATACAATCCTACACATTTCTACTCATAAAGTAAATTGAACCTATTCCAACAATAAGTATTACATGACTGTAGCCTTAGTTAGTTTCATAAATAAATTTAAGACATTGTTAGTCTCCTTTCTACTGAAGTATTGGGATTTCTGGTGAGATGGTGATGCAGGAGGCTGCACATATGTGAGCACCATCTGATAATTTTAAATTTTATACCATAAACATTGGGTAGGAGTTTTTAATTGAAGTATACAGCACCAGTATCAGCCATGGTTTGACTGCAACAAGCTAAGTTATTGCAGAAATGTGATACTGAAGTATTGAAAGTGAGTAATAAAAATAATTAAGAACCAGTTTGGTGTAGCAGTTAAGACACCAGGCTAGAAACAGGGAGACTGTGAGTTCTTGTCCTACCTGTCATGAGTAAGGATGGCGAGCAGGGGGCTCTCACCCAGACTGTCAAGCGCATGCGTAGCACTGAGGAACTGTTCAGCCATTCAAAGAGACACAGATCGGGACCGCCTTAACCTTTGGGGTTTATATGGCTGGGTTTTCCCACGCTTTCTCAGTTTGTTAGGATTCTTGTTAAGTACTACTAATAAATATTAGAGACCAAGTCCTCGCCTCAGTGTGTTTCCTGGTAATCAGGACACTACCTTAGGTACAAAGACAGCTGGGGGACCTTGGGCCAGTCACTTTCTCTCAGCCCTAGGAAGGAGGCAGTGACAAACCACTTACGAAATCTTACCAAGAAAAACTGAAGGGACTTGTCCAGGCAAAATCAACACATTTATTATTATTATTATTATTATAATTATTATTATTATTATTAAAAATCAAGAAATGTATTTAAAACCTAAAATATACTGTACCATATATAAATTATATTACATATGCATTATATATATTATAAAATGCATTATCAACAAAAGCAGCAAACATCATACAGCAAAGTCAGATACATTAGGCTCCCAAACTGAGAGAATTCAAATGAGACATTTCTACAAAATGGGAACTACCAAATACAAGTCATTTCTGTGTGTGTACTACTTTTGCTGTGGAGGAGGTGCTGACGTCCGTAGAGATAACCCTGTCTCTAACAACATTTAAGGTGCTCTGGTTCAAAGTTATTTAGAAGCTTTAAGATGAGGTAGTAACCACATTTGTATAACAGTTAGTCAGGAACATGGGTATGGTAAGACATGAAATGGGGCAGTAATGAAACACCACTCATGGGGCAGTAATAAGGCTTTTGTGTTTACTTCACATGGCACAATCTCAGTATCCATATTACATGTAGACCAACTGTTCTAGAACAATAGGTCTCAATTCAGTGATGTATTTGTGTATTCAAATTCATAGAACAATAAGACAGCTTCTTTCTGTGACTTGGTAGTCCTTAGGATCCAAGAACTACTGTATATTCTAAAGAAGAGTCATACTATTCTCTTCTGGTTGCAAAAAGGATACACTGTTTTATGGTAACTTCAACAGTTATGAACATATAGAACATACAAAATCTGATCAAATAAGCACTCAAGCCATTCTACAGGTAACAATGATAAAGAGGCATCGTGAGATCAAAAGGAGAGGAGGTGGAGGTGGTGATGGTGGTGGGGGTGGCGGCGGAGAAGAAGAAATCCCAACACATTTGGAGAATCCCAAATTGGGGAAGGCTGTTCTAAGACTTGTACATGCCGTCTCAATTTTTGTCGAGTTTAGGTTTTACTTTGAATAAAATCAAATGGAAAAAAGCTTTTACAGAAAAGCAATAGTAGATCTAGTTGCAGAATATCCAGGAACTTACTCAACTTTGAGATTACCCAGGAACTCTCTTATATGATCAGCCCATTGGTACAGACAGTGGCTCTTTTTTCAGCATTGACATTTTGCCCCAGAACACACAGCCGCACTGCTTCTGTGGTGAATGCACTCCTCCATGTGAATCATGAAGGTATGACTGATGTACCTGCCCGTTAGCCTTATTTTAAAAAAGCAGTTCTGTGTATGTGCAAAAGCCACTTTCACCAGTTGAGGTGAAGCATCATGACTGTTCTGCTCTAGTTCCTAGTGCATTTCACTTCAAAGCTTTGCTTCAAATACTTCTTCAAAGCTTCATCAAGTTGAAATACCACTTTGAAGCTCCATGACTCCTACCCTTTACCATCATATGTCTTTTCTTACACTTGAGAAGGTGGCATTAGTTTGCTTATAAAGGATGAAAAATCAGATGGCAAGGGCACAGCCAAAGATATTGTAGCTGGTAGGCATATCTTAAGCAAAAGGATTACAGGGAAAATTGAATGAAAGGAATCACAAGATGATGGCTTCTAATACAACCATAGAGCAACGGAGTCATTTAAATGCCAACATCGATCTGCCAGCCATTAATGGTGAAATCAACAGAGCACATGATCCCATATTTGTGCATCAGTTTAGGGATTCTCCTTCACTATCAAAGTGAAGCAATCAAATCATCATTCTTTATAGTTATATCTCTTTCTGGACCTAAATCAATTATTGATACAGAATAAAAGCCCCTGTACCTATCTTTCTAAAATTTGACTGGACATTATCCCATTGCTTATGGTTTTTAATGAATAGCACACCTTTAAAAAATATCCTAAAACTTCCTTTGAACGAAATCACTGCACCTACAGTATCTATGAAATCTGACAAGATTTATCATCACAGAAAGGGCTAGTCATTTAATTCAACTGAGGAGAACATTGTCTTTCTTTTAAATTAAAACTCAAAATATCTTTACAATTTGAAAACTGTCAGGTTTCAAATCTGTAGCAAGATAAACTTAAACTACAAAAATGTATCCTATTTGGAAGGAAGGAAGGAAGGAAGGAAGGAAGGAAGGAAGGAAGGAAGGAAGGAAGGAAGGAAGGAAGGAAGGAAGGGATCTTACGAGCTTTAAATGTTACTTTAAACTCACCTTAGATATAATCAGGTATCTTCACAACTAGCCTTTATTTTAAAAAAGCAACTTTTTTTTAACAATTTAGACTGAATCTGATTGGGCATTGGTTTAAGGAATAGAAAACATTTCTACCTTACTAGTAAAGATAATGTTTTTTTTAAAAATTCATTAAGTCCACTATGTAATATCTTGATAAATGAAAGTGATAAAAACACTTTTTTCTAAACATCCTTAACTCCTCCAAATAAGTATGGTTCTTTCATGAACAAATAAATGAAAATTAAAATGGATGATATACATACTTTTTATAATCAGAAAATGTAGAAGGAAACCCACCCAATAACATTTTTATCTTATCACACAATACTTTAAAATATAAAAATGTGAATTCATAGTGAATTCCCAGCTGCTTAAGAAAGAAGATGGAGGTGAGGAATTTGGGAGGCAGAGGCTTTGTGACTTAGAGGGAGGGAGGGAGGGAGGGAGGGATCCCAAAGTCTCTGTCCTCCAATCCCACATCCATGTCTGTATGTTATTGAGCTCCTGATAGAAATTATTCCAGTGATAAACTAAAAAAAATCATCAATATATTTTAAAGGACACATTTTGTAATTGTAAGCTGGAACTGTATACTGTTTCTCCAGGCTCAGCTAAAATAAAATTACAGGAAACTGGATTTGCTTGCATCTATACTTTGTCATCATGTTGCGTGGTCTCAACAGCCCAGAATTATGCAACACATGACAACACAAGACTGCTAGACATATTATGTTATTTAAGATACAGAGAATATAAGTTGTGATGTTATCCATATTTCCCACCGAATATAACTTGATTTACTTGTATATAAATAAATGCATAATTTATAAATAGTGTATATAGAAGTGAAAAAGAAATTCATACTACAGCACAATGCATGTACTGCATCCTGATCAACTGAGACTCTCTGCTAATCCCATTATGCAATGAATATTTCAAAATATACTATTTGAACAGTTCAGTAAAGATACTGAACATGTTTTTTTTTTAAAATAATATTTGTTTCATCAGGAGTATGAACTAGCTACTTGGGTAAATGACTGGAACTAAGATTCTGAATTTCCTTATGTTCATTGTGAGAAACACCAGTAACATACATTCATTTGTTTTGTTAAAACATCTGTTCAAGTTATGTAATTATTTTAACCTGCTGAATTGGGCCTCTGACTTACTAGTGCAATTACCAAAAATCTCTACTTGGATGCTTGATTCCAGCCCAAAAGAATGTTGTGCTAAAGATTAAGACTCCCTCAAGTCAAGCTTGATTCTATATAGCTGTTTTGGCAACAATATGGAACCTACCTAGTCAACATTAATAAATCTGATAGGGTTATGAGGAAGCTAAGGGAATGAAAATTTAACTTCTGTAATGAGAGATTCATTCTTCTCCATCTTGATAGGACCTTCACTGAAAAGGAAAGAGAGTCTTCTCTTTAATAAATGAGCCACAAATCAATTAAAGATCTAAAACACCCACAAATTTAACAAAGTTTTACATCATTTAATTGCTTATGCCGCTTTTTTGTAATCACTTTGTAGCACAGTTTCTCTTCTTTCAAATGTCGGAGCCTTTTACTTTCTCCTGGGAAATCTAAAACCAAATTAATGTTTCAATTATATATACAAACATCTGTGTCAGTAATATTTGAATTACATAGCTATGAAAGACTGAATATATATTGTTCGTGGCTGGTTTCTTTTCAGAAGTGAACTGTGATATTTTTACTTCCAGTTCAGGTATCTTTGCATATGACCCATAAAAACATACTTTGCATACTAAAATCCATGTTAATAAGTTAAAATGGATAAAATGAGATGTTGTAATTCTACCACATGCTGACAAACTTATTACTATCAAACTAGCATCTTCATAGGGACGCGGTGGCTCTGCGGGTTAAACCGCTGAGCTACTGAGCTTATCAATTGGAAGGTTGGCGGTTCGAATCCGCGTGATGGGGTGAGCTCCCATTGCTAGTCCCAGCTCCTGCCAACCTAGCAGTTTGAAAACATGCAAATGTGAGTAGATTAATAGGTACCGCTTCGGCGGGCAGGTAATGGTGTTCCATGTAGTCATGCCGGCCACATGACCACGGAAGTGTCTACGGACAAACGCTGGCTCTTCAGCTTTGAAACGGAGATGAGCACCGCCCCCTACAGTTGGACACGACTGGACTTAATGTCAAGGGAAACCTTTACTTTTACCTAGCATCTTCAAGTATCCCTTATTTTGACAAAAAAGTGTATTGATCCTCAAAGAAGTTATTAATACTTTAGCCCTGTCATACATTGCTTTCCCCACATTAATTCTTTGCATAGAAAGGGCACAATGAATGTGTCATTAACCCCACTCATATTATAGCCCTTTAATGCATAGGGACAATGTTCTTAAATGTGTCACCTGTGGAAGACTTAATTAATTAATTAAAGATTTATAACTACTCCAGTAGTTAAGAATTCTGGACAGTGCATAAAATATAAAACATAATCTTGATATTGTTTTACTATTATTGCTATAACAGCATAATATTAAAGAAGTAAAAAACAAATATTCTGTCATCATAGTCTGTATACAATTAACCTCTGAAGGCCTTCAGGAAGGGAGGGAGGGAGGGAGATTTTTTTTTGAAGGCCCACCCTCACATTGTGGGGCAAAGTCATCCAAAGAAGGAAAGCCCCATATGAACACCTACTCTCATGCCCCCTTCTGTCACATCTAATGATAGCAGAGGATCTTCAGCATATGTTTTCCAGACATCTGGAATCTCTGGACAGAATCTACGTGGGCAGTACAGTCTATTCAATACTCAGATACTGAGCCATATAGGGATTTACATGCAGTGCCTTTGCATTGCACTTGAAAACACAAAAGTAGCTAATGCATTTCCCATAGCAACTTGACAGTACCAGGGCTGCCCAGGAAGTATGTGAGCTGCTGTACTTTGTACTGATGGATGGTCTTCAAGGTGAGCCTCATGTAGAGTGAATTACAACAATCCATTTCTGAGATAGCAAAGGTATGACTGACCATCCTCAATGCCTGCTGTTCCAGGTAAGGCCACAACCAGTACACCAATCAGAGCTGAGCAAAGGACCTCCTGGCCATGGCTTTCCTCTGCTCTTCCAGCAGGAGCTCTGAGTCCACGAGGAGTCTCAAACAGTGAGTCTGCTCTCTCCAGTGGAGCACAATCCTCTCAAATGTTAAGGTAGGGATTGTCCTGGAATCAAGGGACTTTTGAATTAACATCCACTCCATCTTGCGTGGGTTTAGAATGAGACAGTTTCCTTCCATCCAAGCAACAATGGCCCTCAGACACCAGATCAGGTTTTCTATCACATTTGGACTAGGGTGAAAATATTTAACTGGGTATTTCCCAGCTGTATTACAAAACTTCACCTCAAACTGGCATTTACTCTCTCCCAGTGGCTTCATGAAGATGTTAAACAGGATGTGAGATAGGTCCAAGCCCTCGGGCAGCCTATAACAGAGTGCCCAAGCTTCCCATCTTCTCATCAACTACTGGACTCATCCAGTCAGGCAAGAGCAGAATCTTGGTGTAAACTTAGCATCATATTCAATAGTTACTTGCTAATATAATGCTTATGTTCCATTAGTTCAATGTTTTATAATGTGTCTCAATATATTTTTTTCCTTTGCTTCTCTTCTTCAAAAATCAAAACTGTTTTCTAATCTTTAATTGAGATGTAATGAAACACCACTCATTCTCATTCCTCAGAACCTACCTAAATATTAAGCACCTTCTACACAATTAGTCTACACATCTAATGAAAAATATGGGAATCTCCTTTTTATCAGACGTATATTTGGTTGACCCATTTATTATCTTGGGAAATGGAAAACACAGATAACTTTCTGAGCCTCTCAGGATCATTGTCCCCAGGATGCACAAGCACTATAGAAAGCAACAGTACAAAGTACAATAATTGCATAGATTTATTGGATCAACGCTTGAATACAGTTGTCCCTTTAATATATTTCTCAGTTTCAGCACAATTACACATTGCTGATCAACAAAAACTTCCCGATAAATGTAAGCAAAGGTATTATCTAAATTACTAATCAGTTACTAAAAGCTCTGTTCTAGTTTCTTGATGCCAGAAAGATTTCCTGCTGTGGAAAATATAGCTAGAGAAGTAGCAAGTGAAAAGTAACAAATAAAAGTTACAGAATGGGGAAGTTGTTATACCTCTTTACATAATTCTCTCACTTTATACAAGATCTAAAAATGGCTTGCAAAGAGACCTTGAATTGTACATCAGATTAATTTTTTTTGCAGTTTTTGGATTCATCAAAGCATATTCCTACAATTTAATCATTCTTCCACAGAGGGAATCAAAGATCTTTTCTAATAGAAAGTGTGTAGAATAATTGAAGCTATTAACATATACAATGATGCTTTAGTATATTTTGAGGAAATATATGGTTTAGTACATTTAATAAAATATCTCAGGACAGAATAGAATTGCAACTTTAAAAAATTGTTGACTTAAAAAAATTGTATAATAAATTATTGTCCAATATTTTGGGGCTTTACAACATTGCCACCACATATGGAAGAAGGATCCAATCTGTTACCTGTATTCCCAGCACTGGAGTTGCTTATTTTGGCAGTTATAAGTTGAGTAATGTACTAACTGTAAAACATGTATGTTATACTAGCTCTAATATTCAAAGTAAATTTAATATTCTTTTTTCATTGGAATCCCCACTGTTCTGTGTGTATAACTATATTTAAATTTTGCTTTACAATCTTTGACTTGTTCAGGTTCTGAATTGTATATCAGTATTAGATTACAAACTGTGTCAGTATTATGAATTGTACGATTTTCAAATTTTGTCAATTTTCTAAATATTCCCCCTTGTTTCCTTAATATTTTTGTTGCTTTTCCTTACTCTTTTTATATTACATATCTAAGGTACATACAGGCTACTTTATGGGTACATTCTAGCATGTTCTTCCTTTCTGCCTACGCACTCTTGATGTTGTGCTGAGTCATCTGCCTTCTCTAAACAAAATCCATGAATGGTGTAGGCTTTCATGGCAGGTATCTGTTGGGCAGTGTTGAGCTTCAGGGTTTAGGGACCATGAACTATACAACAGATTTCCTGACATTTCATGAGAGCCAGTTTGGTCTAGTGGTTAAGGTGCTGGGCTATAAACCAAGAGGCTGTGAATTCTAGTCCCACCTTAGGCATGAAAGCCGGCTGGGTGACCTTGGGCCAGTCACACTGCCTCAGCCCAACTCACCTCACAAGGTTGCTGTTGTGGGGAAAATAGGATGAGGAAGGAGAATTAGGCATGTTTGCCACCTTGTGTTATTTATAAAATAATAAAGGTGGGATACAAATTAAATAAATAAACAAACAAACAACCAAAGCAGACACCGAAGATACCACCCACAGTTGCCAGTGAAATATCTGGAAATCTGTTGTCTAGACCACAGTCCCTAACCATGTCTCAGGACAGGGTGCTGGACAATATCACCTAGTTAACATGGAATGGAGTGGATGAATGACCCAGCCTGCCAAGTTCACCAATTCCAGCCCTGGAGGAGGAGGAACACTGGGAGAAAAATCTGGAATAGCTGTGAAAACCAATACATATAACCATTGTAAGAGAAAGGTGTGAGATTCAGATAATTTATCATGTGGATACAGGCCCTCATATCTGTTAGTATACAGAGGACAGAGGACAAGTGTGACAAAGGTTTATAGTTTATTCATGTGATCCCACAATTTTCCACAAGCATTTTTCAATATTTGTGCTGAGAGCATCTGAAATTTTCTTATCAAGTAGCAGGCTCAATTGTTTATTTTAGTTCACTATTGTTTTCACAAAAGCACAAGTCCTTACTTTTTAAATTTGAAATCTCATGAACATCCCCATGATATTGAATGTACCCCTAGCCATTTGAATAAGAGAATGCTTTCCTAAAGAAAATACATAAGAATTACTACACAAAATGTAAAACTAATAGCAGAAGATAACCAGTTAGTGCTATTTTAATTTCATATTCATTAGCAGTTATTTCCCAGATCTTAGTAAAACACAACATCTACTCACCAGATTCTTAGTCTTGTATCTCCACTGTCTAGTTTATATGTGGTTTTACTCAGAGAAGCCAGACCTCTATTCATCTCTAATTAAATGGAAAGTGTATTTTCTTATTTCTTCTTAAATTGTTTTATACATGATAATCTCCTACATGTTGTCCTTTACCTTTTTAGAAATTATTTTTTCACAGTATGAATAAAAAAAAAATCATGTCTTGTAATTATGAAGATTGTCACCTTTCAGGTGGAAAAAGTATATTATATTTTTATTTGTATTTTGACAGCTGTTTGACAGCTCAGTGACCTGAAAACATATTATAATTGATCTTAACTGTTTTTACTAATTTTATCGATTCTTCGCCTGACTTGGTTTTAAAGTTGGTTTCCTTTGTATTGTATTGAAACATCATAGTTTGCAGCCTTTTTTAACCACACTGAGCATCACATAGCTTCTAAGATGCAGTAATTAATTGATTCCATCAGGTGTAGGGAAGGAGGAAGTAACAACACACTTTCCATCTTTATATCGCATGTAATAGTGACAATAGCACATGGAAATGCTATAATTGAAAGGTGATATATGTGTAGTTTTGACTGTGTTCCGAATTTACCTATTCTGAAATTCTGAATCAAAAGTTGTTTTTATCATCTGTCTCCCCCACCAGAGAGAGAGAGAGAGAGAGAGAGAGAGAGAGCGAGCACAATGTGTAATGGAAGAAAAGGACAGAGAAGAAGGAAATGATAAAAAAATTTCTCTCTGCCAGAGAAATACATGAGTTACGGTAGTACCAGGGAGGTATATGCCTTTTCCAATTTATTGCTTTGTAGTCAGGAACTCAGAACATCATATTTTTTTCTTTCAATAACTCATTTATTGTTGGTAAAAAGAGGAAATATATGCATGGACCCCTGATAATCTATATGCAACTATCCATATATCCAAAATATGTTCATTTTGTTATGTTTTTACCAAGCTTTATGTAGGTATCAAACTTCATATCTCATAGCACATGATGATGTCTTAATCCAAGTTGTCTTTATCACTCTGAAACGTTCAGTTAAATATTTCCTCAACTTCTTCATAGTATCGTGTAATAAAATCATGCAGGAGACTCTTAATCTTAACTTGTAATTACCTCAGGTTTTCTGTAATAATGCATTCCACAAGTAAATAAGGGATGGAAACATTGTAGTCAACTCTGTTCACAGGGAACATTGTGAAGATATGTTTACATAATCAAGTTGCTATATATAACACAATTTGCAAATGTTGGAAAATATCACTGCACCAAAATAACTAGAATAGAAGTACATTTTTTAAGCATTAGACAATTTAGCAACTGTTCCGAGCTATGGGAATATGTTAAATTTTATTTGTATGAAATATTTCCTGTTTGCCTCAGTAAATGGACATTCAAGAACCAAGGTACATCATTAAAATGTTCTTTCACCAGTCAAAATAGTTTCTATGCTGTCCTGAACTATTAGAAGCCAGCAATTTGCCAATGTGGCAAAAATAAATATTGTAATGGGATATCCAGGAAAAGCATTAAAATACAATAGGTTGTGTATAAAACCTAATAATATTTATTAAATATTTTCAACACATTAGTATTTCTTTGGCACTAGGCAAGCAGTATGATTTAAGAATTGTTATTTTCTCCTCTTATTTTTCATCTCAATAGCTCTTACTGTACAACTTTTATTCTAGAATCTGGGTAACCCATAACTGCATCTAATTCTGTTCCATTCCATTTTAGCAAATTGCCATAGCCTTGAAAGTTATCAA